>NC_090921.1:162052866-162716794 GCF_040938575.1 Ambystoma mexicanum
TCCACGCCAGAGCAATGTGAGAATTTCTGCCTGAAGATGTTGGACATATTCACCAAGGCGCCAGCGGCTCCGTCCCTGGCGCCTGAGGCTCAGGCGATGTCGCCATCTGCTCTGGTGCCCCAGGGTCCCACCGCATCTGCTTTGACTGGCAGGATATTCTCTGGGGACCATTTGTGCATGTCCAAGGGCTCATGCCTGGACCAGATGGAGACAGAGGCCTTTTGGCGCTGATAAACCCCAACTTCGGCAACTGCATAATCTGAGTCTTAATCGTTGCAGACATTGCGCCTCCGCTGAATGCGTACCACTCCCTAGGAATGCCTTTATGTCAAGGATTTATGACCTTTATGATAAGGCGGGCAACAAGGTCCCTTTTCAGGCTTGCACCTATAGGTTCTAGGGAGATGAGGGATGTCTTGGAAAAATTCTACAGGGAAGTAGAGGCTGTGCTGGGCCTGGCAAAGGACCTGCAAGGGTGCCAGTGGCATTGAAACCTTCACAGAGATGGAATTTTTGCCAGCTCCAATCCCAGGAAAGGCTTAGATGGCCAGTAATGGGACTATCTGCTTCATCCACGTCCAAGGTTCAGTACGAACATTGCAATATTCTGGACGATGCCCTCAAAAAAAGTCTCTCCTGCCATTCAATGTGGCCGTGGATGCCGCCATGTTGGTGTGGCAGAAACCTCCCTTCGTTTCCGACAGTGGACATAGATCTGGCTAGGAAATGGCATCCTGCTCAGTCGGATCCATCCTTTCTTTCCTCCTATGCCTTTCCTGAGAGCTTGGTGGTTCAAGCTGCGACAGCTAGCCTGAAGACTTCTACCTTCCCATCCATTCCACCGGTGGGGTAAAGTAAGAGGTTTGACGCATGGGGCAAGAATGTGTTTGCGTTGAGCAGTCTTGTACTGCGGGCTTGCGAATGCCCCTTGCGCCGTGGGGGGAAGTTCTTATTCGGCAGAGTCTGCCCCCATGGCAGATGAGGGACCACTTCCTGTTCCTGGTCTCTGACGGCAAGGAGACGGCACATCAGATGCTGCAGTCGGGACTGGACACCGTGAACTGTGTGGGCAGGGCCATGGCCACTAGCAGTGGTCAGGTGTCACTCTCGTGGCTGCGGACGTCTGGGTTTGTGACAGATGTCCAGACTAGGCTGTTGGATATGCCGTTCATCAGCCATAACCTTTTTGGAGTGAAGGCCGACGATGCCCGAGAAGGTCCAGTCGTCAAAGCATACTCCTGAGTCTTTGGTGCTCATAGTACAACAAACTTCCTGCCTTTGCTCCGAGGGGCGTGGTCAGTCTGCCTTGGGAAGGGGGCAAGGCATGTGCTTCCCAAGAGGCAGAGGGAGGGTACCCAGTGAGGGGGTGTTGCAGCGGCCCCTATCCCCACTGCTCCGCAGTGACGGGCTTCGTCATTGGGGGGGAGGGAAGATGGGCAATTTCTTGTTCAGCCTGAAATGGTCAAAGACCAGGGATGTTGCTTGGGCCTTACTGGTCATTCGACAGGGATATTGTCTACCTGTTGTATCGCTGTCGAGCTAGTTCCGCCCTCAGAAGCGGGAAGGGGTGGTACTCCACCTATTTTCTGGTGCCCAAGATGGACGGAGGCCTGCGCCCCCCCCCTCCTCGATCGTGCAGCTACTGAACTTGTTCCTATGCAAGGACAAGTTCAAGATAATTACTGTAGCGCTGGTTTTACAAGCCCTCGATCTGCAGGACTGGTTGGTTTCCCTGGACCTTCAGGATGCCTACTTCCTGTGCTTTTTATGAATCAGCACATGGAAGTACCTGAGGTTTGTTAAAGGTCCTGCCATTCAGGCTTTTTTCGGCTAGCAGGGTTTTCCTCAAGCTGCTAGCAGTGGTGACGGCTTGCATCTGGATGGAGGGCATTCATGTATTTCCTTACCTACCAACCAGCTCGTCTGAGCTCGCTCCCCATATTTAGTGTCGGAACACCTTCTTTGCACATGCATTCTTTTGCACAGCCTGGGCTTTTCCCTGAGCTTTAAAAATTCTCAAGTTTCACTGTCCCAGTTCCTCCACTTTATCTGTGCCACCTTGGACATTCTCCTGGGCAGGGCTTTCCCGCCCGAGGATTGAGTAGCGAACATCTTTCGGATGGTCCATGTTCTCTAATACCAGGGCCTCGTGGCCTCCTCCATCATATTGGTGTCGGAGGTGAGGCTGCGCATGAGATCGCTTCAGTGACTTTGTTGCCAATGTTCGCAGTTTCAGGGCCACATCTTAGACCTCCTTGCAGGTCTTGGGTCAGGTGGCTCAGCATCATGCGTGGTGTGCCGTGCATGATAACTTGCTGAAAGGCGCATTGTTCCGTCAACCTTGGCCCCAGATAACTGTGTTCGAGGACAAATCTCTGAATTGTCGCTCACCTGTCAGACCTTATGGTGAGCAGACTCTGGTCTCCCGTGGAGTCTCAGGAACACCAACTTGCTAGAGCTGCAGGCTATCAGGCTGGCCCTGGTCACTTTTCTCCCATCTGTGCTGATCTTGACAGACAACACAGTGGTCATGCACTTAGTTTTTAAACATTTTTGTAGCACCCAGACCCAAATGTATCACAGCGTTTGGTACACTAGCCAGAAGTAAAGGGTACATTTGATACAGGCATTAGTCATGTTAACAATTGATGCAGGTATGTTTTTACAAGCTTTTTGAAGGCAGTGTATGATTCCTCATTTTTGATGATGGCCGAAAGGGAGTTCCAGAGGGAAAAGGCAGTAACACAAAAGCTGACGGTTAGGTAGGAATTGGTGCAGTCACATTGTGTGAGACTACACAAGACTTATGTGTTTGGTACTGGTGAACCCACCTTTTGGTGTAGGTCTGTACTACACAAGTTGGTAGTGTTACTGAGTAGCCAGACCAATCTCAAGAGGGGTAAATGTGAGCTGTAGAGCTGTAAAATTGAAATTTGTAAATGCAAGTAGCCCAGTAACACTTTGCACTTAAGGTTTCAGTTATAAATTGTTACTTAATGTCAGTTTTAAATAAGCTTTCTTTAAAAAGGCTAAATATTGTAACAATACAAATAAACTTTGAAATTACTTTCAGAATCAATAAAGACAGTAAATACTCTTGGATATGCTTAATATATCTCTTCTACACCCGGAGGTGACTTCATTCACAAGGATAGTATTTGCATTTATATATTACACTAATATGTTTTACAGATTCAGAGTTGCAGAAAGGTTAAGGGAAGCAAAAAGGTCCAAAGAGATTCTCAGGAGATGAGAACAACTGAATCCTCCAATGAAGTCTAGATCAACATTTCCCAGCAGTAACTGTTTAACCAGCCACAACCTATGGGGGGAGAAGCAATACCAAAGTCAATGGATTTGGAAGAGTGCCTTTAGGGAGCCAGTTTGGACACAGTCTACAGTTCTGATGCACTTCTTGGATAAAAGTCTTGCACAAAGTTAGAGAGTTCAGAAAGAAAAATCATTTGTAGGGCCACAAGCTGTTAAGCCTGTGTAAAGGGAGTTGAAATTAACTCAGAAAATAAGTAGGTGCAAGTCTCAAGTGAGACAGCACGACTCAAGGTAAGTACCCCCAAGGCCAAACAGTACCTCTGGTTAGTAGAAATGTTGGTCCAGCTGAATTCCGTCTTGCTACAGTCAAGCAGACCCTGGTTCCTGAGCCTCAGTCGTGGGGACAAGAGGGGGAATGTCTGGAGGGCTCCTGCAGCAGTACTGAGGAAGGTTGTTGGCAGCTACGGGCTCTTTTTGTTTCAGCAGCACTTTGTGGTTTCAGTGATTTGTAAACAGCACTGATGCAGAACGCCAAAAGCAAGACAAAGGGCTTAAACCTGTCTCCACGCTCAGAGTAAAAGGCAAGAAAGACCTCACAAACAGAAAATGACGAAAAAAGAAGACGGGGACCATTTTGACAAAATGGCCACCCATGGGTGCTGTACTGCAGATGAGGGTTCAACCTGCGGTAGAAAAGCCCAACGGTAGGAAAAATTAAACCATTGCCACCAGCCGTTTAAAGTAGTGAGGGTAACATAAAAGTGTTACATGAGAAAGTAGGATAAGGGGTTACTAGGTAACCCCCGAGCACTCAACATATGATGGTGCGTGTTGGACCTACGAAGGGAAAAAGTTAGTAAAGTCAAGTTCACTTTACTATTCTTGGGAACTGTAGTTCACACAAGAAACGGTATTTAAACCTTATGAGAAGGTGCTGTGTCACCATACAAAAAATAGGGGCCTGTGGAGTTTGACTCCAAAACAAACTAACTACAGAATCCAACTGAGATCAAAAATACACGAGAGATTAAGAAAAAGATCTCATTCCAGGATTACAATTAAACATCCAGCAAAAGAGCTGGGGGTCTCTAGTAGATGGAAGGATTTTTTCACAGAAATTAACATTCTACCCAACACTGACGCCTCAGGCTCTTTTGTTCTTGTTGCAAGGGGTGATCTGTGAAATGCTAGAGCTGGATCTTAACGAGCGCACTGGGAGTTTTCTGTAAGGCAGTTGAGATAGAGGGCCGCGTCCTGGTAAATGCACCGGTGGGCAATAGTCTCAGGTTTAAAGTGGGCACAAGCTTTGATAGGTAGCCAATGGGCTTGATGTCTGGTTGCTGAGATATGGTCAGATTGTTTTAGTCCAAGGATGGCGCGTACGGCTTTGTTTTGCAGCAGTTGATTGGTGGAGATGGGTGAGAGGCCCGAATGGCTGTGGTAGCTGCCAGCTCGCGTTAAGCAAAGTTGGGTGGGGTAGTGCTGGAGTTAGTGCCTGAATGATGAACGCCGAGGGAAGAAATGGAGTAGGACGAGTGAGGGTCATTAGGCAGGCGCGTGAGGAATGCGGCGTGACACCCTGATCGTGGCTGAGCAGCCAGGCTTATTTTAGGAGGGAGTTATGTGAGCTGTAGAGCAGTAAATCAGAAATCAGTACATACGTAGACCTAAGAAAACACTCACTTTATTAATATATATATTTATTTCTGAGGCTTGTGGAATCTGCTTAGATCACATGCTGTGCATTGGCCGACATCTAGTGGAAGCTGCAGAGTATTAGTTGTTGTTTTCGAAACTCGAAAAGGGGCGTCAACAGGGTGTGCCAGTAATACCATCCCTAGTGTGACGTCCACTGTGCCCATGATCCCTCGCGCATCGAGGTCCCTCAGATTGTTTTTTTCAGCTATGCTAGATGGACGCGTATAGCGGAGTTCCTTCGGCGATAAGCCATTGACTTTTACATAATTACGATAGTATTTCTTTCTATCCTTTCCTCTACTGCCGAAACACCATGCTGGTGAAGAAAGAAAACTGCCCGTCAGAGACTACTGTGACGGACCGTTCGGCCTTGGAAGGCCGCCCCGGGCCTCGGCCCAGACAGTAGGGAGAGGGGGAGCCCATTTTAGAATGCATATTCTCCCCTTCCTACACTTGGTTTGCCCAGCTGTCATTTCCATAAGCCATAATTATGGCAAATACACCATTTAAATTCTGGCCAAAGTGTAACTGTAAATTCCCCTGGGTGGACAAACCCTTAGTTTGAATTTGTGTCTCCCAAGAGACCACATCAAAACATCTTGTCTAGCGTGCAAATTCTTCAAGCCTAAGATGTTAAAGGACTGCTCCACAAAACGCTGGGCCCACTACGCCAGGCAACTCGAAGCCATGGAGGTAAAGGGAATCTTTAGCGATGGCAGCAACGCCGTACTTTCAGATGGCGAGGGCAACAGAGTAGCTTCAGCTACTCAAGCGCAGGCCCCCGACCCTGTAGGACAGGCCGGCAGCCATGCTGTGGGGACTTCACCTGGAGACGGCAGTGCTACAAAAGCACACACCACCAAGCACATAAGCCCCAGTTGACATTCGACAGACAAGTCGAATACTCAACAACCTTCAACACCCCGTGACGGGTCCACTGTGTCCCGGTCCCCTGGGTAATCTCGATCAAGATCGCCACAGGACAGGGTTCAACCATCAAAAGATGGCAAGCGTGTCGCTCGAAATACTCCTTCCGAAGGTCGATCGTCCACGGACGAAGCCTAGGCTCTCACACCCGAAGTTTCGACGTTCATCGTCCGATAAAGCGGCAAACCCCAATAAGTCTGTGAAACACTCCTCTGGGGCCCAGGGTGGGGAAAAACATATAAAGTCCTCTAAGACCCCCTCATAGGGGCACAAGCCCTTCTAGGGAGAAGACAACACAAAAGGGAATATTATCCAAGTCCATAGAGAAACCGAAGGACTCTAGACCTAAAACTATACCTCCCACTGATGAGGACTTTGGTATTGCCCCTCAATCTATTGTGTTCCCAATTTCTGAGTTATGGTCTTCACAAGATATTTATGAAAAACCCCCAGTTACTTTCAAATTTCCACTCCTCCCACCTCAGCCCCTTCCGGCTCTCAAGCCTCTGCCTTACCCACTCAACCCTCTTTATAAGAGGTCTTGCTCTAATGTCCCCTTACAAAGTACAGTTATAGATATATATGACCCCGAATTAGAACCAGAAGACAAGGAGAATCTCTCTTTTGTGGAAACATCTGACCCTCAACTTAATGAAGAGGATACAGATGAACTTTATTATGGGGATGATGAGGACCCAGAGGCAGACCAGGAGACTAACATATACTCCATTGATTCCCTTCTTAATCAGGACGCTCCAGTGGTCGATTCCCATGTTGATAATCAACCCCTCCTCAATGAAGTCTTAGCCAAAGTGGCGGAACATTGACACACAGGAGGTACAGGAGGATAGAGACTTTGCTGAACACATACTGGGGGACAAAAAGACAATAGGTCCGTTTATCCTGCTGTTAAAATCGGTCCAAGGCAGGATACAGCCTTGCTTAGAAGCACCCAACTATGGACTTATTCGCCACAAGCGAAAATCGTCAATGCCCAGACTTCGCGTCCAGGTTCCCTCAGCCAGGCTCCAAGGGGAACGCCCTATGGATGAACTGGTCAAGGAAATTTGCTTTTACTCCCCCCCCCCCCCTCAACTCCTCATGAGGAAGGTGGGTAAACAAGTTACACAAGGAACCAAGGACGCTTATCCTAGTTGCTCCTATGTGGGCAAGACAACCGTGATATCCACATCTGCGCAAACTGGCAATGTGCGATCCCGTGCCAGTACAACCTACTCACCCAGCAAGAGGGGCTAACAGTGCACTCACAACCACACTCTATGAACTTGGCAGCATGGCTCCTGAGTTCGGGCATTTTAATCTACCGCAAAGATGCATGGATATCTTGAAAGAATCCACAAATCCTAACACTAGGCACTGCTATTTTGACAAGTGGAGGCGATTCGTAATTTGGTGCCAGACTAAGCAGATCAACCCCATAGATTTTAATCCATCTAACATTCCAACCTATATGCTCGACTTGCTAGATGCAGGGTTAGTGTTCAACTCCCAAAAAGTCCACCTGGCGGCCTTGCCAACCTACACCACTTCCCATAGTAAGGTTTCATGGTGGAAGGTACCAGTCATCAACACATTTATGGAAGGGGTAAAGAGACCCCACGCTCCAATTTCTAACGCACCACCAGATTGGGACCTCAATGTGGTACTCGCTAAACTCATGGGACCCCCATTTGAGCCTATGCACAAGTCTACTCTCAAACACCTGACTTATAAAACTGCCTTCTTAGTAGCAATTACTTCCATAAGAAGGGTTAGTGAAATCCAAGCATTGTCAGTGCAGGATCCTTTCTTTACTATACATAAGGACAAGCTGGTTTTACGTACTCACCCTAGGTTCACGCCTAAATTCATCTACAAATTTCATGTAAACCAGTCTATTGAGCTATCAGATAAAACACTGCCTTTTACGCCGAGGGCCCACTCCACAAGAGGTACTGGAGCCACTCTGGCTTTCATTGCAAATGTCCCCTTACACAGTATTTGCAAAGCAGCATGGAGCTCAATACATACTTTCACTCAGCACTACTGCAGTGACACTCATTCCAAGACAGATACACGAGTGGGACAAGCAGTTCTAAGACCACAGCATGTGATCTAAGCAGATTCCATAAGCCTCAGAAGGGATACATTACTCCCCGTAATCATATTTCTTATGTTTGTATCTGCTTAGATTCACATGCGACCCACCCTTCCTCCCCTCCGAGAGAAGGAGCATTGATGCTAATGAGCTTGTCTGATACCTATCTGCTTGGATACAACTGTACTCCCGCTACACCTCATCTACCTCATGTCAGAAAAATAACAATCTGAGTTACCTCAACGCGTGATGGATCATGGGTACAGTGTACGTCACACTAGGGATAGTATTACTGGGACGCCCTGTCGATGCCCCTTTTTGAGTTTCGAAAAAACTGTAATACGCTGAATCTTCCCCTATAAGTCGGCCTATGCACAACATGTAAATCTAAGCAGATTAAAGCATCAGAAATAAGATTACGGTGAGTAATGTATCCCATATACACAATGCACCCAAGGCAATCTAAAATGCAGCACCTAACAATAGCATTGAATTAGAAATCAAATTATAAGAGGAAATATAATGCAAGTGAGTAACATTTTCCATGCTTTACATATCCAGCACAGTGACGTCAGTTAAGGTCAGTATCAGCACTTGCATGCATCACCTTAGCAAAATTGAGGTGGATGTAAAGTTAAAGGTTAGACAGAACTTAGCTAGCAACTGTTAATTAAATAGTACACTCTCTGAGAGGGATATAGGCAATCTGCTTCCTGACTAGAGTCCTGATTGGACCGCCAAAACGCCCTTTGCTGTAAAATGCAGGGAGAACATGCAAAATGTGTGCTGTAGTTCTGTTAACAACTCTGACACTGGAAGCTGCTGACAAGTCGACCACTGGAGCTGAAACTGAAGAGGAAGATGAAGAAATGATGGCCGTAGCGATTTTCAGCGACCGGAGAGCCAGCTGTGTAACTAGATCCTGCTGTTACCCTACCTTCCAGTCAACCTGGAGATCCCGAAAAGGACGACCCGACTAAGAGCCTGTGAGATCCACTAGACCCAAGAAAACCTTCATTTTGAGCCATCCCACGTCGTGCTGTGACCTTGTGGGACTGCAATCTGCAATACCCATCATGCAGTGCATGGTCTTCCGAATCGAGATTCAACTTTGGTGGCATCCTGCTGGAGCTAAAGAGACGAGAATCGAGTCTGAAAAGTCCCCTCGCCAGAGTGCTGGACCTTACAAATGACAAGAATCGTCAGTCTGTTTCTGGCTCCTGAAAATGCGCCAAAACCAGAGCTGCATCCAGCGTGAAGAAACTCTCTTGCCTGGAGTCTTATTAGTTGATCCCTGCTGCAGAATCCCTTCCAGTGTCCTGTCTTCATGACAAGGAATTCAGTGACCAGGTTTTTGGCTGCAGATCCTTATCCCCCCCCCCCCCGAATAAACCATGTGAGGATCCTCTTGCCTAGAGCCCTCCCTGTGATCCTTGTTGCAAAAGTCCTTCCAGTGTCATGTCTTCTGTCTTCATGATAAAGGAATTCAACGAACAGGTTTTTTGCAGCAGATCCTGAAGTCTTCTTGCTGCAACTCTTCTTCTGTGCTAAGGTACTGTTGGCTGGGGTATTTACTTATCCTTAAGCCTTGTTGATTTTTGTAAAGCTTTGGGGTTTTTCTTGTGACAGGGAGTGCTCTCATCCATTTCACCCAGGCCCACTGCTGAAATCCTCCGAGGGTGCATCTCAGAAGTCCCTGGACCCTAACTAACTTTAAAGTGAACTACTTACTTGTTTGAACAGTCTTCCACAGGACAGAAGAATCCGAAGAAGAAGCCCGAAGGAAAAAGATACCAGCCACTTGCGGATACCGCTAGAGCCTGATGAATAACTGCTGCTGTCCAGACCTCCATTTTTGAGCGACAGGGAGGATCCGAACGAGACAACTTCCTCCCTTGGACTGGTGGGCCTAACCAGTCCCAAGATGAAACCGCATTTTGTGCCCTTCTTGAAAGAGCTGCAACCTCCACGGCCTGAAATTCACCAATACCTGGGGTCCTGTGCCGCTGTGCATCATCGTTCAAAGAACGAAGCTGGCTGGAACTTTGTGGGCATTTTTCTTAACCTGTGGAGACTCTATCCAACTCCCCAAAGTTCCCTCACATGAGACGAGGACTGAGAAAAGGAGTAAAGTTGACAGTTCGCAACATCCGTCCTTCATCCAAGCCTGAAAAAGGAGTCAACAAGCCAGAACCGGGAATATCCGTTGCTGAGCATCCGCCTGTACGAGAGCCGTCGCCAGATCCACCAAAATCCCTTTTTTCGGTTGCCAAGACAAAGAAACCTATAACTGGGTCTGCTATCGCCTCTCCACTGGGACCGTCCTTCAGCAACCCGTTCTTCATCTTAGGATACTGGCGTCCTCCCGGTTAAACCTACTGAAACCGGCCGCAAACACCCCAGGCCTAGCCAACGGACCCACCGGGCTGAGGCCGCCAACAGCACATCACTGCACTCTTGCACTTTTCCAGCCTCCTCCCACTAACTCACCCTCCCTGCCTCTTTTTCAGAGCCGCCAGAGCGCCAGGGGACCACTCCGGTGGTGATAGTGCGCGGTACAAATGTCCTTTAGCATTAACATGAACTCACTGAATTTGTATTCCTGGTGGCTGTAGATGGCTGCATCCCGCACCCCTTCAGGGCTCCCATAGAGATACATTGGGGGTAGACAACCCTTTGTAATCTCTCCTGCCTTAGGACACTGGTCCTCGAGGCAACTTCAGAAGGAAACCCCTAGGCTTCCTTGGCTTGAAAAACATAACTTTACCTACCTACAAATCCAGAAGAGATCTGGAACTGTGAAAACTGCCACTTTTGAACTTTTAACATTGTATACTGCCTATCTTGCTCAACTCTAAACTCTGGTGGCCTAGTGCCCGTCTGAACATTTGAAACCCTTATAAGCTAGGGTTGGACTCCTTAAGACCGGTTGGAACAAAAGTTAGGAGTTGGAAAGGTTTGCATTTATGTTTTACTAAGAGATCTGTTACTGTTAAAGTTATTCTGAAAGTTACTACACCTATGGTCTATTACTTAAAAAAAACGTGCAATTGTGTTTACTGTGTTTAGTACTTAACTTGCTAATATTAAAGTGTGCCTTATTGTATATATTAAATGACTATTTTCTTATATAACCTTAAGTGTATTGGTGTTTTCTTGAATAAGTGTATGCTCTCAGAGTTCGTTGTACCTTCTACAGCCCTCCTCCCCTCCGGGACTAAGCCTGGATGCTCAACCATTCTACCAAACCTTTGTGGGGTTCAGCAAAAACCGAAGCGTTGGAACCCTGTACATCTAAGATGGGCTTTTCTAAGTTCTGTCACAGACCATAACCTATGCAAAACTCCCTAACATAGAGTATATGGCACTCTTTATGGCATGCAGCAAAATGTACAAGTGTGCACAAGTAAAGTTAAAAACATGGTAGAAAAAATATCCAATGCCACCAGCCCATCCTGTACACATTGCATTGGTAAACACAAAGATACAAAAGAAAGTTTTAATGAAATAAAGTGTCCTAGCCACGGTTCACTTCAAGGTGATGTGTGCAGCTTAAAAATGGCTTCAAATACGTAGTCTCCCATTACTAATAGTTTTAGGGACAGATCCGTTTCCCCATAAAAATGAGCTCAGAGCAAGGAAAGTGAAGACTAAGGCTTTGCTGATCTCCAAAAAGTCAGTTTACCAGACAAAACCAAGCAAAGCAAACAGAAAGGTTGTCCCCTAGAAATATGTGGGAGGAACGTGGCAGTGGCAAAATCCTAACAGAGCCCATGTATACAAATCTATATAGTTAGTTACTTATTGTTAGGTAGGATTTTCATAATTATGATAGTTCTTCCCGAACTGTGTCAACCACAGAACATTTTGCTTGGTCATGGGAAATATTTTACCTTGTCCCTATGCGAAGGGGAATCTTTTTCCCATCTCACCTAGTCTTTTACACCTTTTGTGGGTGACGTTTTTATGTCTATGCATAGTGTAAAAGGGGATGTTCATCCCCTTTACGTTTGTATAAGAGAGCCAGCACATCCCACCTTATGTGGAGTGCTGGGGGTGGTGGGGATATAGTGTATCCCCTTTCTTACCTGGTAGCCTTTTGTTACACATGCGAGTTTAGATGAATGGCTGGTGGCAGTGCTTTTACCTTTATTGCTTTTAGTCTTTGTGTTAGGGAGAATTCTCAGAAATGTGCTAATTCCCTTCTACCTTAGAGACCCCCAGCTTTTTTTGCTGGACTTTAGGACTTTTGATTTCTAACCTGGAGTGAGGGAGACCATAGGCGGTATCGTTTTACATTGTCACACAGTCCCTTCAGTGTAGTGACACAGGGAAGTCTTAGATTTCCCAAAGGTTTGCAGATCTTCTCTTGGTGAAACTGTTTCCAAGAGCAGTGAAGGGAAATTGACTTTCTAGACCCAGCACACACCATCTTACAATATGGTGCTGGATGGGTTACTTAGTATACCCTTTGTCTAGTTTCTCATGCAACATTTGTATGTTGCCCTTTCTACAATTAATGGCTGGTGGCAGTGGTTTACTTTTTCCTACCATTGTGTGTTCTACTGCGGGCTGCGATTGCAGCTGCAGTAAGACACCCATTGGGTGCCCATTTTGTCAAAATGGCCCTGGTCTTCTTTTTTCACCATTTATTGTTGGAAAGATCCTTCTTTAGATTTACTCTGCGCACCAAACCAGGTTTCGTCCCTTTGTTCGTTTTGTCTTTGGCGGGGTTCACTGGTAAAGGCCACCTCTGGCTTCAGCGTGTCTGGCTGCAGCAGGAAGTCAGGGAGGTGCCTGAAACTCCCTGTGCTTAATCCCCTTGGTTACAGGAATGCTCCCAAAGGTGATTGGGGGGCTGGCTGTCCTTGGAGTACAGCCACCCTGCTATGTGAGTGACAGCTAGGCTACGAATGAATGGGAGACACCTGCATAAAAGGTGAGGCTTTTTGCCTGGAAGGCCTAGTTGACCACTCGATGATGGAATCCGAAGAAGAACTTGGAAGAGAAGCTTGCTGCACCCTCTTGGACTTTTGGTTTGCCCGGTGAAGCCCTGCTGCAGTGCTGAAGCTCCAAATTTCATATCGACTAGAGAAGCCCGGAACGGACAACTTCTTCCCTTGGATTGGTGGTACCAATCGACCCCAAGACAAACTTGCCTGGAACCCCTATCCCTGCTGGCTGTACTTAATTGCTGCTGGAACCGAGTGCCAGTGGTCAGACACCAGAAACCAGTGCATCGTCTTTAAGTCCGACCCGAGCTCCAGGAAGATCCTAAGGACCCTCTGGAAGCATGACGTCCCAAGCCTGAGCCATCTCAACATAGTGCTGGATCCCAGAAGCAAGGGGAACCCATAAGGTATCCGAGAACTGACTGGTGCTATTGACCGTTAGCTGAAACCGCTAAGTGACGCTGTTTTGGGAAGAGCCCTTTGCTGCCGCCAACCTTCAAACCGCAGTGCAGGAATCACCAGACGTCCTCCCTCTTGTCCCCACAACTGAGGACCAGGAACACCCAGATCTACAGGACTGCAACGGGAACAGAAGCCAGCTGGAACCTCTACTTCCAACATAAGGTACTGTCTTAACTGAAAGGGTACTTACATCTTTTTGGTGTGCAGCTTGTCTGTCTCACTGGAGACTTACAGTAGCTGCCTTTTCTGCAAAGTTGCTTGCAGCTTTACTTTCTCAAGTCTTACAGCTTGTGGCTCAACAGTGATTCTTTTCTACAAACTCCCTATATAACATTGTGCAAGACCTTTGTGCTATCTACAAGAAGTGCCTCGGCTCACCTAGACTGGTCAATTAACATTGACTGTCTGTCTGTCTCCCTGCAGACTCTTCTGACCCATTGACTTCTTGTTTAACTGTCCCTCATAGGAGGTACATAAATTACTTATATTGTTGGGAAATGGGTAACCTATACTTCATTGGGAGATTGTAAAGTACTTGCCTGTTCAGAGAACTTGTTAACTGTTTCCTTCCCAAACCTTTTTCTCCATCACAAACTCAGTATTGTATTTAAGTGTCAATAGTGATATATCAATGTCCAGTGTCCTAGCAACTGAAGTCACCTCTTTGTAGGAAGTGTCTGTGTGCCATCCAAAAAGGGTATCTACTTGAACTTTAATCTGAGGAAGTCTATTTTATTGTTGCATCTTGCCCTTACTAAAGAAAGCTTATTTTAAAACTGACTGTTCAATAAAAAATTATTTTACTGGACAACCTTGAGTAGAAGTGTTATTTGGATACGTGTAACTGTGAATCTCTAGGTTGCCTCTCTAGATCTCACAATTACCCCTCTTGCGATAAGCCTGGCTGCTCAGTCACTCTACCAACTTGTGTAGTACGGACCTATACCAATAGTTGGGTATCTATTGCCAAGAGGACAAGGATGGTGTGGTCTCCCACAGGGTTACTACATACAATCTTGCCTAAACCCCCCCTCCCGCAACCCCCTAAATAACACAAACACTTTCTCACTGACAGCCCGCTATAAGAGAAAAGGGACTAACACCTGAGCTGTATACCTGACGTGTCCCAGTACAATGGTCAGGCAAGATCAGACAATTACTGACCATCGCACAGACCTGACTTCCATTAAGCTTCCGCACACGGATTAAAGACAGAGCACGAGAGCATACTCTGAGCGAGGCAAAGCACACGAGGAAACAGCAGTTCCAAGATGGCAGTTTAACAAGTGGAGAAAGATGGTGAACCAGAAAGGGATTGCAAGGAAAGAAGCTAGTTCACTTGACCTTTTCTACAAGGAACTGTTGCGGTCATGAGCCCTCGAACTTGGAAAGCATAAGACCAGGAAATTAGACTGAAGAATACTGCATTGTGTCAGCGATGCCCAATGCCCTCCCGCGTCAAGAATCAAGGCAGGGAGAATTATCCACTGTGGTACTGTCCTTGGCTCCAGGAACAAAGCAGTGTCAGTGAAATCAACACAGCCAGTGAGTTTGGGAGACCGATACAAGACCGGTCTGTGTTGAAGCCGAAGTTGCAAGTAACATTGTATAGCGAGTGCAGGAACGAATATTGTTTGTTTGAAATACGTGTGATTTAAAAAAAAAAAACAAGTAAAGTTGAACTGCTGATGAGTGATTGAACTTTGAAACAAAGATGCAATACCTTTTTTAGAGTGGTCCGGCACCACGTGGGTGCTCAATCGAAGGTCTCTGTAAAGTATCGAACTGAAAAGTGAAGGTTGTACAGAATTGTGACTCGAAGTGGCCCTGTGACGGGTCAAGCAAATCACCCCGCGCACAATCGAAAGTCTTCGATGTTGATACAGTAAAGAACATTTGTGACAAAGTTGAAGTTGGGCCGAGCCCTGTAGAGGGAGATTGATTGAAAGCCTTTTGTTAAAGTGGGACTGAGCCCGGCGGAATTTGTACATGTGAAACCCTAAGGAGAAAGGAACTTTGTTGTTTGTCGTATTGCATCAGGCCTTGTGAAAATGGCTTTGAATGGCAAAGAGACTTTGGCTCAGAAGGCCATGATGTTGAAGTTTTGAACTGCTAGATAAGCCATAGACTGTGCTAAGCTAGAATGTGCTGCCTTTTCCTGTGGGAAGGAAAGCCAACGGCTTGAATATCCTGACATGTCATTACCTGAACACTTCTTTTGCATAACATTGTTTCCCATGCTATTTGTATATAGAAGTAAGGATTGGCAATATGTTTATTAGTATAGGCCCTTTATTTTGACAAGACAACACTAGCGTTATTATTTGATGGTCGTAGTTTGCTTCTATCTTTAGATTTAGGATTAGATCAGCGTTTTTCAAACCCAACAGGTGTACAATAAACACCCTTGAACTGTGATCACTTGTGTCAGTCTTACTGTTTGATTTAGATTCCTATGAAGCTTTGGGGGTGATCCATGTGATTGGGAGTCCCCTCATCCAGTTCACTCATGCCTATTGCTGGAATCCATCTACGGTGTCTTATCTGTCCCTGGAACCCGTTTGCAACTCTAAAGTAAAATACTTGTTTGAACAGCTTTCCTCAGTAACTCTACCTTTTCCTACATCTGTGCCTATCCTGACCTGTCTGTTGGCCACTAGAGACTTAGTGACCCCTCCTGCCACTGAGAACACTCATGCTCCAAGAATAGGCAAGGACTTATAAGGCGTGGGCCTTTTGTAAATACAGCAAGTGTTTAAATGTTACTTGAAATGGAGCTGGTTTGGTAACTGTCCCTCCTGAATATCCTTTGAATGTGTTTTGCCATTTTTTTTTATATATAAGGTTATTTTACTCACGTCTGAATTGGTTCCCCCACTTCACAAAAGTTATACTGTTGGCTTCACCTAACTATTTCTCTCAGAATATAAGTTTATAGGTTTACCAACTGGGTCTTGCTTCCCCTGACCTGCTGTATAGCCTGTCTATAGTAAGTCTGCCTTGTGTTTTACTTACCTTGAATAGCTGTGTGCAATTCTTAATAAGTGTATTGTGGGTTTTACTAACCTTGGTCTGCCTGGTGCCATCCTAAAACAAGTTAAGAGTTATTGATTGCCCCAATCTGTGTTCCACTGATCTGAAAATCAACTGAAATAGTTTATTACAACATTAGGTCTTACTCACCTAGTATAACTGAGGGTTAACCTGAAAGTTATAGGTTTATACTGTTCCATGAATTTATATTCCACTATTCAGAAATGTATCCTGCTAACAGGGTTGGTTTACTATGTAATTTCCCAACAGAGTGTCGCTGCATAACTGACAGTGTCTACTACCCTTGAATTACTGTAAGTAATCTACAAGTAACTTGTGGGTTTTACTCCCCCTGAATAGATGTTCTATTCTAAATGTGTATGATTAGTCTGACTTGCCTAGCAATACAGTTTGTTATTCTGAACAAGGTCTATGCTTTGGTCTGTGTACCTTAAGCATTGTGTTGTGTTTTTATATTGTGTTTCTGACAAAGTACTTACCCACGAAGATTTACCTTGACCTATTTGTATTTGAAATAAACCTTTTATTTTTGTATACTTCTGGGTGTAAGTGTTTCTGTTGAACCATTTGTATGCTGCATGTTCTTTGTACTTCCTTACAGCCCTCTCTCCCTCTTAAATAAGCCTGACTGCTCTGTCTGCACTAGCAAATACTCGGGTGATACAACCTTATACTAAGAGTGGAGTTTTGTACTGTCTCATTTATTGTTTTGCTAAGCCCTTAGTTGGACTTCAGAAAAACTGTCCCAGCACCTATTAGCTTGCATTCCTAGTGGCCATCACTTTGATAAGAAGGTTGAGTGAACTGCAGCCACTCGGTGGACCTACCTTTCATAGCTTTACATTTCAATAAAGTGGTCAGTGCAAATCCTCCTCCATTCAAACCAAACTGTATTTCTAAATTGAATGTAAATCAATACATTAAGCAGCACGTCTCTCTTCAAAATCCTTAACCAAATTGGAAGAGGGCTTTAAATAATCCTGATATATGCAGGGCTGTCATGTTTTACATGGATAATAACAAGGCCTTCGCTTAAGAGCACTCAGTGCTTTGTCTTTTGCTACAGAGCGAGGAGAATCTCCAGTAATTAAGGCGAACATTGCTAGCATGATGGTATGTTGCATCCAGGAATGCTATTAGTTAGCACACAAACCAAACCTATCCTATTTACACCCAAATCGCATACAAAGGTCACTGAGGCAACTCTTTGCATTTAGAGCAAATGTTCCCTTATGCGCGGTTTGCCAGGCATTCACATGGATTGTGTGTGATATTGTTTTTACATTGTGTTGTAGAAATGTCATTAAAAAGGAGTGCTTAAATATTTTTCTCTGAGAAAAAAATAGCACATTTTAAAAATATCGTTCCTAAAACCTCATCGAAAGTCAACGATGTGCTGGAGATGGGGAAATAAAATATTTTTCTTTTTTTTAAGCCGTTAAGTGAAAATAACAGAGAAAGGTCATGCAGTGATTAACTAAGCAGTGCAGCTGAAAACCATGTGGAAATGTGCAACTGTTTATACATGTGAGATCAGAATTGCACCACTTCAGCCTGAGGCAAGTCTGCGCTAGGAAAAGAGATTTACAATCAAAGAAGCCTGCTGCTTGACAGCTAAATTTCGAAACTTAAGAAGTGGTTAGCTTGCACTTTGGAAATAAAAAATGTGTTCAAACGTACTCCAGACACCCAACTACTGGATATGCTAAGTATGTGGATCCAAACCGATTTGCAAGCCTCAAATAGATTATTTATTTAAGAAGTTAAACAGATTTCTTTATGCAATCCATATTTGTTTGCATCTAGCAATTAATGTAAATAAAAAATGCATTTTTTCTTTAAACATCCTTTACAGAGGAGGGAGTTGTAGTGTTAGTCCCTTCCTGTGGCACTGCTCTTCTGGTACCAATATTCCAGACATATGTGGGCTGTGGATGGACACAGTGGGAGGGTAGGTGGGAATAGGCTAGAAAGGGTAATTATTTCCTGATTTGGTTGGCTGATTTTACCTGTTCTGGGGAGTAACCCGCTTCTCTGTAGGGCTGCAGAATCTTAAACATTGGGTATAAGAAAATCTGGATCTACGTGATCCGACCTCTGCTGATTTTACCGTGGCCAGAAAGTTTGCATGAGAAATGTGCGAACCACAAAAGGTTCGCTCATTTCCCATGCAAACACACGTTAAGACCCCTACATATCCTCACCCCCATCCTCAACACACCCACACAGGCCCCAGGCCCCCAACATACACCAACTCCACTTACCTTTTTCTTCATGCTGAGTCTCTGCGGCGCCAGTTCCCTTTCACTTCCGTGATCGGGAACTGGTACCACAGGGTTTTTTTTTTTTTTTTACGGAAGGCTGCAGGGGTTACCCCCGCTCACTATACTGTAAAGTATAGTGAGCGGGGCGTTGCAGGGGACACCTCTGCAGCACCCGTTATTTATTTTTCTTTTTTCTCGGTTGTGCTACAGGGGCGTCCCCACTACACCCTGCTCACTATACTGTAAAGTATACTGACCGGGGTGTTGCTGGGATGTTTTTGCACTCAGTTGCCCCTCCCCTGCCCCTTACTATGTACTGTTCTTTCACTTGCTCTATATTTAGAACTTTGATAAAGACAACAAACTGTAATTGTTTAAATTGGTGGGAGGGAATGAGGATGGGGGGATTCTGGCCTTGGCAAATCTTTGACTTCCCATATGAGTAACTGTGGGAAGTGACTTGTACTGTTTCTGCTATGGCTGTCGCATTGTTCAATTGGCACAACAGTTGTTTGTTTGGGTTTCATTTGTTTGGTTTATACTGCAACAGTTATGTGTACTTTAAGTCTGTGTTACATGACTTGATGGGACAAGCTGTTTGATTTGTGGTGCGATTATTAATTGGGGTTTGGTTAGTGGAAAGTTTGTACTGGATTTGTCATTCTAGTTAGTGGGGGTGGGGTCGGTGTCTCAAGGTTCGTTGGCAGACCGCCATCATTGGCGGAATACAGGTGTCATGCAGGCAGCTCACTTTGTGCCATGGATACTCTAGTTGTGTCTTGATGATTTGGTGGATTCCTTTCTTCATGATGGTTTGAGGTGTGGTGGCGATTTCATGCCATGATATTTCATTGTGTTTGCTGTTCTTTCTTCTTGAGCCCATTTGATGCGGTTTCCTTTTCCAGGCATCTTCCTTCAGCAGTGTGACAGACTCCACAATGTCCTTGAACATTATCACAGTTACTTTGAACATGGGTAAGTGAACGAAGAATGGTTTTACACTACCGTAACGTATATTGTGTTCTGAATGGTGACGGGGGGAATAACCTATGTCTGAACAAATCAAACTGATTGCTCTTCTTTAGTTTCATACTAGCTTACCTTAGGTTAGAAGAATGGTAAGAAAGTGAGACTGACGTGGGCCTGAAGGGTGGTGCTGTAAGGTTCTCCTCAGTTTATCTTTAATGTCAGTCACACAAGGGTTGCATTGCACCTGATGTCTGCTGCTCCTTGTCTTCTGCAGAGAAGTACAACTTTCTTGGTATCTCCATTGTTGGGCAAAGCAACGAAAGAGGGGATGGAGGCATCTACATCGGATCCATCATGAAGGGTGGAGCGGTGGCAGCAGATGGCAGAATTGAGCCTGGTGATATGCTCCTTCAGGTGAGTACCCAGGACCACTAGACTCAATCCTACCTCCTTTGCATTGAGCAATTACTATTGCAGGTAATAACCATAGCCCACTAAGTGTATCAAGATCACACATACAGTTCTAAGCCACAGCACTCCTCCTGCAGGTAAAATGGAGAGCACACTGATCATTACCATACTCTTTTTCAGTCCACAGCTCTTCTACAGCAGCTAGTTGCAATTATCACACCTTCCAAGACTTGCGTCCTGCTTCTGCAAGTAATAGGAACTCTTCTATGTGCTTTGCTTTTGCCCAATTCTGCCTGCAACATGCCCAAACACTGTGCTATACCCCAGTCCCCCTTCAGTGATTGAGATGATCTGACAATAAATTGGCACAGCCATGTGCGGGTAATGCTTATTTGGGGCACCCTGATGCCTTCTTTGAGGTCGGAGCTTTCACCGGCCGTTTGCGGCTTCTTCTAATGCTTACACACACTATAGTTCCTTTGTTATACCAGTTGGGAGATAATTACGTTTTACTGCTTCCCCCAAGAGAAGGATGTTCATGTTTCTGCTTTCCTCCTATGGGACACACTTTCTTTTTGCATTTTCAATTCTGGCATGCCTGTTGCTTTTCTTTTCTTGCTTTGTGCTCATTTCTATGGGTATCCGTCCTTAAGACTATCCATGCTGAGATGTCTCTTTAGAGATGTCTTGTATTTTTACAACTACACACATTACCCTTAAGTGAAATGGGGTTAGGATACTTTGTATCCTTATATTCTTTTTTTTGTAACGTTTGTTACAAAAGATGTCTCTTCCTGTCCTCTCGGATGGAATTGCTTCATATGAAATACCTTTTGCTGGGGAAAGCGTCTGCGTTTGCGGGCAAAGGGGTGGTTTGCGTGGGTGGCTAGAGGGTGGGGGCTGGGACTGCAGTCCCAGTTCACATCTGGTGCCTGAATGTCGGTTGCTGTTTAGATTGTGTGGACAGCGGCTATCTGTGAATGGAGAGCCACTAACAGTTTGACAGGTGCAGATTGTTACCATTGGCAATCCTGGCTGTGAGGGTTTCGGGGGGATATTGCAGTTCAAATACTGGATAAAAGGAGGACTGCTACAGCCATGCCACAGATAGTTTGAGCCAAGAACGCTACGAAGTAGAGTAGCCTACCTAACTCCAGTGAAGTCCTGGTAAATCCCTGCTCCTCTTCCTGATCTCAAAAATAACCTTGCTGGTTCTAATTGGAATAACCAGTCTCGGTCCTTGCTTGAGGACCCGTGCCTTTGGAAGTGTCCCTGCACAAACCGGGTGGGGGGTAATTTAACGGTTCTCTCCTGGGCTAACTTGCTGCAGCTGTCACTGTTATGAGTGCATCATCCTGGGGATCTTTATCTTGTACTACAAGTTGCCTGCTTCTGCATTTTCAGTCTTATTACATCAACAATAACCGTGCGTGGCTTGCTGTTTTGTTTGTCCATTGAGGAGTGCTTCTCGCCGCCTGGCGTGGTGACTCCCTCTCATGACCACTGGCCCCAGAACACACAAACCACACCATCTAGTGATGGGGACAATGGGTCACTTGACTCACTTTTGTCCCTTTGGGACCCATAAACACAGGGAACCTGGCTGGACTCAGTCCTGGCGCCAAGATGTGAGCAGGAACACTTTATTTCAGTGCAGGAGTGCTTTCATTTTACAAGAACTTTCCAGGAGCTGAAAGCCTTTATTCCAGAGAACATCCGCATGTGCTGACTCATCGGGTGTGGCAGGGTGTGGCAGGCAGGCTGAACCCGGTGGGCGTGGCTTCAGAAGCTCAGCTATATAAGCTGTTCTATCCTTAAAGTCGTGCTTCGCGTTACTGTGCACTCGCTTGCAGCGTGACACTCACCGCCGCTTGGACCAGTTTACTTATCAGGCGTTCTCCTGCATACTCACCTCCAGGAAAACGGTGCTTCATCTGCAGACTCATCTCCTGACATCAGTGATCTTGATACTGACATCGCAGCACCGCACTCCGCATCCACAAACTCAGACCCTGTGAAGAAGACCAGGTTAGAACATCCGTCCTAGGGCCGTGCCACATTTGAACCGCACGCACCCCCTAGTTAACAACTTACCAGCTACTGTACTGCTGCAGCTTCGTTCCTCATTCTCTCTGGCTGACGCCTCGAGCTCCGCAGCTTCTGCCGGGCCAGCAACATCACCTGCAAGGGAAGAAAGCAAAAGAGCAAACATCAAAAGTGGAACGGACAGGAATACTAGACAACAAACTTTACAATACAATAAAACAGACGAGGAAAGGCAAAATGGAACACTTACCTGAAGTATAGTGGCTTAGTCGTAGCAGGACTGGACTACCACGTGCAAGGGACCAGTGAAGGAACTCTATCCAGATCAGACAAGTGTCCCTGCCAGAAGCAGCAGGAAGAAGTGCTCGCCAAAACTAATCAACAGGTGAGCTTTCCAGGGACCGCGCATCGCACGGGTACCACTGTTTGGGAGAAGGGATCTGGAAGGGGATCAGGCGCACAAGCTGGCATACTCCCGCCCCCTATTCTCCACGCCGGAGCAGTCCCGAGCAGCATCACCTATCACCGACAGTCACCACATAAGCGCAGAGGGCGAAGCTGGACCCGAGCGACCGCACCCCCAGGAGGGCTGCAAACATGCCCCAACGCCTCCGCAGAGACCGGCTGTAACGCGAAGCCTCTTCGAATCTCTGCCTGGGCGTTATGGAAACTTCTGAAACGGGCCAGTTGGCCCGTTTACTGGGAGAGTTACGGACTGAAGTTCATGCCTAAAGACAGGAAACCAGTGCCTTAGGGAGGGATCTAATTGTGAACTGGGAGCTGACAGATGAACTAGCAAGGAAAATGCTCCAGGCACAGGCAGGCCAGGTCCTACTGCCGGTGTATGCCCCTCCTGCTGTGCCTCTACAGCCCACACCAGTACAGGTGGCTCTTCCAGGGGGAGGTCCCCTGGCCCCACCAGAACGCTTCACGGGCGATCCGAATAAGTATGCCATCTTTATGAATCAATGTCGCCTACTTTTCTTGTGCAGACCTGGGGCATTCCCCAACGATCAAGCGAGAGTGACATTTGTACTCTCATATTTGGGAGGTAGTGCAGTGGACTGGTCAATACCCTTGGTAAACCAGGATGATCCTTTGCTTTGAGACTTCGGAGGTTTCCCACGTGAAATGGGGAAAATATTGCACAGCATACTCGAGGGCGGGCTCTGGACAATGAACTGTTATCACTACGGCAGGGTAATCCAGACTTACTAACATATATCACTTCCTTCAATTGTCTGATAGCACAAACTAACTGGCTAGAGGAGAAAAGAACTATACTCTTTTACCGATGCTTGTGAGGGGAATTTAAGGACATATTAGCCCAAGTAGTAAATCCCTTGGAAAGATGTGCTGAATACATCGACCTGACAGTGCAGCTCGATCACAGATCGCAGGATCAGAAGATTGATCAGGTCAAAGCCGAGGGGTGGTCGGTCTACGTACGACCCTGTGAGAATCAAACCAAATCACACGATCAGTCCGAGGCAATGCAAATCGGAGGCTTGCGGAGCCCACTCACCAAGGCAGTAATGGAGAAAAGGAGACAGCAGCAGCTTTGTTTGTACTGTGATAAGGCAGGTCACTTTCTCCGAGAATGCCTGGTGAAACCACCCAGGAAAGCAGCTGGAGCAACTGACAAGGGTGAAGAAGAAAAACAGGACTCGGGGAAACTCCAACACCTGGCAAGCGTAGGGGCCCACTTGTCGAGTGGTGAAAAGGAATCTATACAGACCTCACATCTAGTCATCCCTGTGCTCATGGTAAACCACAAACAATGTCGAAAATACATGCCTTGGAGGCATACATTGGCAGTGGGGCTGTGGGAAATTACATCGACCAAGATCTGGCTACCTACCAAGATAGGCCTTCCTCTCCAACAGAAGCAGGTTTCAGAAAACATCACAGCAGTTGATGGATCTCCGCTATCATCCAGCCCAGTGACGCATTACACCGAGAAGGTCACACTTCTGTGTCCGGACGGTCACCAAGAGGACATCACCTTCGATCTCTGGCTGGAGACCCACAATCCCAGAATTGACTGGCGTAAACGAGTTCTGACCTTTCCCCAAGACTGTGCTGACACCTGTTATAGCCAGGGATTCTCATTATAAGGTCTTACCAACCCAGGTTCGTCGAACAAAGAAACCATACTTGGCCTCACCAGTTCACTACCATCTGAATACCTGGATTGCCAAGAAGTCTTTCAAAAAGAGCAAGCAAACACCCTACCTCTGCACAGACCGTATGACTGCCAAATTGATCTGGTACCTGGAGCTCAAGTTCCCTGCAGCTGGATTTACGCCCTAACACAACAGTAAAACCAGCATCTAAAAACCTACCTCGATCAGTATCGGTCAAATGGCTTTATTTGTCCGTCCAAGTGCCCTGCATTCTCGCCACTCTTTTTTGTGCCTAAAAAGGAGGGAGACCTGAGAACTTCCATTGACTACAGAGCACTCAACCAGATCACGGTAAAAAAAGGGTACCCGTTGCCGCTTATCCCCGAGCTCTTGGATCAAGTCAAAAACGCTCAGATATATACAAAACTAGACGTACGTGGGGCCTACCATCTAAAGAGTCAAAAAGGAGACGAGTGGAAGAAGGTCTTTCGCTCTAAATATGGTCTTTATGAATTTCAGGTTATGCCCTTTGGACTATGTAATGCCCTGGCGGCGTTCCAATTTCAAATGAATGACATGCTCCGCTAACTGTTGGACATCTGCGCTCTTGTCTATGTTGATGACATTCTTACCTATTCGACCACCAAGGAGGACCACGTCAACCATGTCCGGGCAGTTTTGGAGAAACTGCAGCAACACCGGCTATATGCCAAATTAGTGAAATGCTCCTTTCATGTGACAGAGGTAGAATTCCTCGGCTTTATTCTCACACCACGGGGCGTACGCATGGACACGCGCAAGGTAGCCGATATCCTTAACTGGCCCTCACTGACCTCCACAAAGGGAGTGCAGCGTGTACTCTGGTTCGCCAACTTTTATCGCCGGTTCATTCCCGGGTTCTCCCAGATCGTCCCCCCAATCACCTCTTTACTACAGAAAAATAAACAATTTAATTGGTCCGCAGAGGCAGAAAAAGCCTTCCAGGAGCTAAAACGAGCATTTACCACAGCACAAATTCTACGGCATCCTCGACAAGAACTACCATACGTGGTCGAAACGGATGCTTCCAACATAGCAATGGGAGCAGTCCTGTCACGAGACTCCAAAACAGGTCAGTTGCAGACTGTGACATTCTGGCCTCGCACGTTTTCAGCCCCTGAATTGAATTATGCAATCACTGATAAAGAACTGCTAGCATTTAAGGCAGCGTTCAAAGCCTGGTGACATTATCTTCTTGGAGCTAGACATACAGTCACCGTCGTCACGGATCATCGCAATCTACAATATCTGAAGCCTGCTAAAGCGCAATCATCACGCCAACTCCGCTGGGCTCGCTTCTTTGTGTAAAACGACTTCGTCATCACCTATAGACCCGGAGTACGCAATGGAAAAGGGGACTCCCTGTCTCGCATGAGTGAGGGAGAAGAGGCATTCACTACATCAGACCCCGTGGCCATCATCCCTGAAGGACGAATCCAAGGCATGATTGCCGCAACCACCACTCTAGACAACTTACAATCTGACCTGCAACACTTGATGACTCCACCAGCCCAACAGGAATGGCTAGGGAAGGGAGACAGGTATACGATCGTGGACAACCTACCATACTACTAAGGACTATTGTACATCCCGGATAAGAACTTACAGAATCAAATCATCGCAAACTATCACGATTCATTAGTAGAAGGGCATCTGGGAATAGCCAAAACCCAAGCTAAAATAAAGAAAAAATACTGGTGGCCAACTTGGTGAAAGGACATTGTCCAGTTCATCTCAACCTGTGGCACCTGTGCACAACAGAAGTCCTAGAAACAAAGTCCTGGAGGTCTGCTACATCCCCCCCAGCACCTTGGCATACGCTATTAATGGATTTTATTACAGACCTTCCCTCCTGTGATGTATACAATACCATCTTAGTCGTCGTAGATCTGTTTTCCAAAATGGCCCACTTTATTCCCCTGAAAGGTCTCCCAACTGGTTCTACTCTGGCTACTGTGTTTTTGGAACCGATCGTCCGGCTACACTGGTTCCCATCAATATTGATATCAGACCGAGGAACTCGGTTTGTCTTTGCATTCTGGGAAAGGTGTTGTAAAATTGCCAAAATTGAAATGCGGTTATCTACAAGCCATTACCCCCAAAGAGACGGACAGACCGAACGGACTAACCAGACCCTCGAGCAATACATAGGTGTATGCTGCAACAAACCGAGGATACCTGGAAGGACATACTTTGGTTAGCAGAATACGCATATAACAACTCCATTCACACCAGTACAGGACAAAGCCCATTCTACATAGTGTACAATCGACATCCCCGGACATCCATTTTCGACCCACTCGAATCATTAGAAATGCCCGCTGTAACGCCTTACCAAAACCATCACCCAGGTTTTTAAGGAAGCAGCAGAGCATCTTGCCAGAGCCAAAAAGAAACAGAAGCAGTTTGTGAATCGAAACGTACTACCAAGTCAGAGACCAGGTTTGGTTAGCATCCAAAAACATTCCCCTGAAAGGGCCACGGGCGTTCCATCCCAGATATCTGGGACCCTACACTATCAAGGCTGTGATCAACCCTGCGGCCATGAAATTAGAATTACCAGCCCATATGCGAATCCACCCGCTGTTTCATGTCTCCCTCCTAAAACTGTTGAGACCAGGTAAGCGGATTGATGCTCCACCGGATCCTGAAATAGTTGAAGTAGAACCAGAATACGAAGTTAAAAGGATCCTAGACTCGAAGATGGCCTGGTTCAAGTTATACTACTTTATAGACTGGAAAGGTTATGGACCCCAAGATCGGATCTGGGAACCCAGTGAGCATGTCCACGCTCCACGATTAATCGGGCAGTTCCACCACAATAACCCCATTAAATCAGGGCCAGGGGGAAACAACCCATGAGAGGGAGTGCTGTCATGGCCACAGGCCCCAGAACACAAAAACCACACCATCTAGTGATGGGGTCAATGGGTCACTTGACTCACTAATGTCCCTTTGGGACCCATATACACAGGGGCCAGGCTCATATAGAGATTTGAGCAGGAACACTTTATTTCAGTGCAGGAGTGCTTTTACTTTATTTCAGTGCAGGAGTGCTTTTATTTTACAAGAACTTTCCAGGAGCTGAAAGCCTTTATTCCAGAGAACATCCTCACGTGATGACTCATCGGGTGTGGCTCCCTATGCCTGGTCTTCATGTGCTGACTCATCGGGTGTGGCAGGCAGGCTGAACCTGGTGGGTGTGGCTTCAGAAGCTCAGCTATATAAGCTGCTTCATCCTTAAGGCCGGTGCTTCGAATTACTGTGCACTCGCGTGCAACGTGACGCTCACCACCGCTTGGACCAGTTTACTTACCCTTGAAACCAGGTGTTCTCCTGCATTCTCACCTCCAGCAAAAGGGTGTTTCATCGCTTCATCTGCAGACTCCTCTCCTGACATCCAGTGATCTTGATCCTGACGCTGCAGCACCGCGCTCTGTATCCAAGCACTCGGACCCTGTGAAGAAGACCAGGTTAGAACATCCGTCCTCGGGCTGCACCGCATTTGAACCCGGCGCGCCCCCTAGTTAACAACTTACCAGCTACTGTACCGCTGCAGTTTGCTCCTTGTTCCCTCCGGCTGCCGCCTCGAGCTCTGCAGCTTCTGCTGGGCCGGCAACATCACCTGCAAGGGAAGAAAGCAAAAGAGCAGCATCAAAAGCGGAACGGACAGCAATACAATACAACAAACTTTAGAATACAAAAAAAACAGACAAGGAAAGACAAAGGCCAACAGGAACACTTGCCTGAAGTATGGTGGCTTAGTCGCAGCAGGACTGGACTACCACGTGCAAAGAACCAGTGAAGGAACTCTGTCCAGATCATACAAGCGCCCCTGCCGGAAGCAGCAGGACGGAGTGCTTGCCAAAACTAATCAACAGGTGAGCTTTCCAGTGACAGCGCATCCCACGGTTACCACGGTTTGGGATGTGTTTGGAAGGGGGATCAGGCACACAAGATGGCATACTCACACACCCTATTCTCCACGCAGGAGCAATTCCGAGCAGTATCACCACCAGTCACAACATAAGCGCACAAGGCGAAGTTGGACCTGAGCGACCTCACCCCTGGGAGGGCGGCAACCGTGCCCCAACGCCTCCGCAGAGACCCATTGCAACCCATCTTCACTTCCCAGACGTGTCCTGAGGACACCTGCTCTGTAGAAGTCCTTCTTTTTTTCACATGGGTGTTCAGCTGGTCCCTGGAACTGAGGTTCAAGCACTGCGGCCGACTGAAACTTAATCCTGTGTCTGAAAATTACCTCTGCACCCGAGACCCCTGGCCCTTTCTAGACTGAACCAAGCACAAAAGATTGTGCCCCCATCATATTCCGAAACCTCAGTAGTGGTTTCAGGAGAAAATGAACTTAAAGATCTCTCCCGTTCTCTTTCCTGACTTTGGTTGGTGGTAACCAGGTGATGGATCTCTTCCTAGCACTTATCCTGGTGTAGTGGGATTGGGAGAGTTACTTACTTGAACTTTCCATCACTTTTTGAAATTTGAATGACCTATGGAAGCTGCAGAGTATTAGTTATTGTTTTCGGAACTCAAAAAGGCACGTCGACAGGGCGTGCCAGTAATACTATCCCTAGTGTGACGTCCACTGTACCCATGGTCCTTCACACATCGAGGTCCCTCAGATTGTTTTTTTCCTCCGTCGTGAGCGGTTGCATTAAGCAGAGTTCAATTTCGGCTAACGACATTTGCTTATACAAAGTTTAAAATATAGTTTACTCTTTCTGTCCTTTTTCGCCCGACGCCTTGCTCTCGACGCAGTGAAGAATCAAGACAAAAGGACAAGACGAGCGTTCGACAAAGTTATCTTTCAACGGATCCCTTTCGGCCTTGGAAGGCCCAACAGCCTCGGCCCTTACAGTAGGGAGAGTGGGGGGCGGTCATTATAAAATGTATTTTCCCACTCCTTCCCTTTTTCACCCGGCTGCCTTCCCCAGGTATGGATAAGACACCTTTCAAATTCTGCCCATCCTCTAATAGTAAGTTTCTGTGGATTGATAAACGCAGAGTTTGTAACCTGAGTCTAAATCACGACCACGACAAAATGCACTGCGGAGCTTGTAAGCTCTTTAGATACCAAGACCCTTAAAGATCGCAGAACAAAACACTGGGCCTATCGCGCCATGCAGGTCGAGGCCCCAGCGACGGCATCAACTTTGAGGCGAGGGTGACTGGGAACAGTCGCGTTCCCAGGTGCTAGCCCCCAACCCTAGGAGACAGACCAACGGCTCTGTTGTGGGCACTACACCCAGCGGCAAGAGCACTCCCATCTTCCCACACTAAATACAGAAGCCTTGGCAATGTGCCAGCTCTGCCAGACAAACGCTAAGAAATGGAGATAGGTGGATTCCCTATCCTCTGGGTACTCATGACAGGCCCCATAAAACAAGACGCCGCCCATAAAACCTCTTCAACCGAACGTCGTCGGACACGGCGGAGGTCCTTCCCAGTGCCAAAACTCAACGCGTTTCGTCGAAACCAGTAGGGAAGACAATCTTCAGGGTTATCTCATCGGATTAAGAAACAGTTCCCAGAAATCCTTATTAGAGTTTCGAATTCCAAAAAATCTTCCTCTAAGAGCCCAAACCATAGAGACAAGTCCCAGAAAGACAAGACCCAAAAGGAAAAGTCTCAAAGGGTCGAGGACACTGGAACTGTCCCGCAAGAGAAAGGCGAGCGTTCATTAAGGGAGGCCCTACATAATAAAGACCTACCTACACCCCACACACCTGCTGTACCTTACCCTGGGGTCATCCCCAGCTCAGCCAAATTGTCAGCAGAAGACTGATGTCTAGAATGTCTTTCTTTGCAGATTTCTTTGAAAAGAATCCTAATGCCTTAGAATGTTTACAGAATACACCTCCAACTGATCAGCCCTCAAGCTCTCTGCCCCGGTCTTCCAATACTCAGCCCCAATCTTTATCCCAGCCTCCAGCAAAGAGGTCTCGCACTGCAGACCTCTGACGTGCACGCTGACATAGAAGAGGATCAGTACTATGATGGGGATGATGATGATGAGGATAAGAATGACGTTTATACTATATACTCTCCAGTTCCACAAGACTCTCCTTTGCTTAATTCCCCAGTGGATAACCAGCCCCTGTCTAATGGCCTCTTAATGAAAGCAGCTGAGCACTTCGGGATCGAGACACGCAAAACTCAGCAAGACGAGGATTTCTTTGTCGAGGATATCCTGAGGGACAAAAAAAAAGCTGCCACCCAGTTTATACCCATTTTAAAGTCAGTTCAAAGGAAGATCCAACCCTCACTTGAAACGCCCAATCAAACCAGGACAGTCAATCAGCAAATAGAAAAACTAATCCGCCTAGCACTATCTGATCCCTTATATAACAGAGGACAGTTTAGGCCAGATTCACTAGTCGTTACAACTACCCAGAAGAGGGCTGGTACACCTTTGGCCTCTTCGGAAGCTCCCCCAGACAAGGAGAGCAAGAAGCCCTACAGCATGGGTAGGAAGGTGGCAACTTTAGCAACATTCCAAGCTAGGATCGCCAACAATTCAACACTGTTTGCAAGCTATGACTGCAATAAATCAGACGGCCCTTATTGACTCTGGAAATGCCATCTCCAGATGGATAAGTGAGATGTATTCAATTGTTCTATTCATTATCAAACAAGACACTGCCTTTACACCAAGAGCTCACTCCACAAGGAGCACTGGAGCTACTCTGGCTTTTATTGAAAATGTCCCATTAGACAGCATTTGCAAAGCAGTTACATGGAGCTCAGTACCCACTTTCACTCGGAACTCTACTGCATTGACACACATTCCAAGACCGATACACATGAGGGACAAGCTGGTCTAAAACATCTATTTGCCGCTGCTCCTCCTCATGACACACCACATTCTCCTAACACTGCTAGCTAATCTATGCATAGCATGTGATCTAAGCAGATTCCACAAGCCTCCGAAGGGATACATTACTCACTGTAATCTTCTTTCCGATGCTGGTATCTGCTTAGATTCACATGTGGCCACCCTTCCGCCCCTGAGAGAAGGTGCATAGATGTTAGATGAGCTTTCTGTCTGTATCTGCTTGGATACAACTGTACTCGCAATACACTTCATGCAACCTCATGTCGGAACAAAACAATCTGACGGACCTCGACGCGTGAAGGACCATGGGTACAGTGGATGTGTCACTATGGATAGTATTACTGGCACGCCCTGTTGACATCCCTTTTCGAGTTTTGAAAACAAAAACTGTAATACTCTGCAGCTTCCACTAGATGTCGGCCTATGCATAACATGTGAATCTAAGCAGATACAAGCATCAGAAATACAATTACGGTGAGTAATGTATCCCATATGTATGTTTTTATAGGTTTTGTTTGACCATATTTACCTATGCTTTTTAACTGATGTGTGTAAACTAAAAGCTTAATGTATTTTTATATACTTACTATCCAACCTACTGGTGTAGCCCTGTTTGGACTCATTGTAGCCCTAGACCCCTCTCACCTCATAACCTTCCTGAAACTAAGCCTTGACTGCTCTACTACATCCCCTTGAGTGTGTTTAGCTAATTGTGTCTTCCCTGTTGAACATAATAGGGTGGCCTCCCAAAATCCTCCCACCAGGGACTGATTTAAAAAATCCATTTTAACAATGTGTCTTCTTGAACCCTGACTCACTGGGTCTAGGATAGTTTTTACAAAGTTGTTGTCTGCCCTCCCTCAGTCCACGTTGGTTCATTTCCCCTCCATATACACAAATCAAGCTCCTTGCCTCACTGTTTGCTTCCCTGACACCTATGAGATCTATTCATCTGCTTCTGTCCACTCTTAAGGAGCACATGTTTACTCCACACAAGTCTGGACCTTTCATCACAGCGCCCGGACACAAGGGTTCCAATTGCTCTGATGTACTGTTAGGAACAGTAGTCCTCGGGGGTGGTATGATCTATTTCTTAAGCCAATTCTCCACCAAGCTGCCAGTCCGTCTTGGTTATGATTTATTCCTACGGCAATGCATTGATCTGACTCTAGTGTTTGTCTTTTCCAGGTGAATGATATTAACTTCGAGAACATGAGTAATGATGATGCTGTGAGGGTCCTGAGGGAGATCGTACATAAACCAGGGTGAGTGAGGGCCACAGTTTCATTGGGGTATTATACACAAACCAGGTTGATGGTTTTAGCATGTCACTTATTGAGCAACTCCTGGAGATTAATAATTGGTGTTCTCAAAGGGATTGCTTCTCAAGCAGGGGTTTGTTGTATCCTATTTAGTGTGCTCCTCATAATTGTGGATAATGTTGGGAAGGAAAGACAACCATCCCACACTCCCAAGCATTTTAGAATATGGCAAAGGCCGTGAGATGTAATATAAGACACCACCTCTCACCAGTCCCAATTCGAAGTTAAATGCCCTTACCTTAAGACCAATGAATTCCAAGGTGCCAGCCAGCCCCAGACCACTGATCATAAAACTGTTAGACCCCCCAATCGATCAAGAAAGATCAGAAAGCAGGCCTTCACTTCTGGGTCACATGATTCGTGCTGCGAGGTGCAGGGAGGGATAACATTATAGCTCAGACTGTGAGGGTTGGAGACCTTGCAGAGATGCCGACCTGTCTGGGATAGAGTGAAGTTTGTGTTACTTTTCCCTCTGGCCCCTGTCTGCTTGTAACAGGTGCACTGATACATAGAGATGCATTGTTTATTTTTCACAACATTTCCATTTAGCCACCACCTCCTGACCAATGATGACTGCAGCATCACCCACGTGGAAGAAGATGGACAGACTGGGCTGGGACCAATTGCTGGCTTCTCCTATAGAGAAGGCAGCCTATGTATAGGGTCTCAGCAACCAGCCGCACAAGTTTCTTCTGTATGTGATGTCACTGACGCGATGGAACTTCTTAAAAAGTTGCTCGTGCAGATTTTGGCAGAAAGTTCTGCGGCAGCCGAGTTCTTTGGTGCCGCTAAACCTTGTTCTCCAGCATGGGGTCTGGCATGGATTCACATGCTCATGAATATTCCCAGTCGTCAGGCTGGGAATCCTCGGTAAAGAAAAAACCAGTATCAGTTTCGTTTCTGATCTGTCTTTCGTAGTAATAATCAATCACTGGTCTCTGCGTCATACTGACCACAGCCAATGACTGCCCTCTACCTAAGCACTGCCTCTGGCAGCCATCTTCAGATTTTTACCGCAAGTTCATGTGTTGGGATCCTCGTGCTATTGCTCTCGAGCGTTAGTGCTATTTTTTCACGTTTTTTTCTCAAAACTTCGTTTTTTCCGGTCAAAAGAGCCTCAAGCTCCACCGACTCTCCATCCGATCAACGGGGACCCGTGTCGGATTCGTCTGCGCCCCTCAAGGGTGAAGATTTCGTCGAGCTACGTTTTGGAGGACTCCAGAAGCTTCTCAGGCCCGGACATGGCCCAGGAGAAGGGAAGCTCGACGTCCGGAAAGCTGTTCAGGGTCTGCCCTGGATGCCAGCTGCAGAACGTCTTTAAGGAGGACGAACACGCCTTTTGTCTCTACTGCTTACATGAGGACAAGACGCACGTGGAGAAGGACTGTGCGTTTTGCGGCAATATGTCGGAGCGGACCATGAAGGACCGCCACCAACGCCTCGCCAACTGGCTGGAAGGGAAGAGCCCGTCAGGCGAGAAGAAGAGGAAGAAATCAGAGCGGTCTTCTAAGACCTTTGAGGACGCCCCGGCGACGGGGGTCCAACACAAGGCCAAGCACCGCGAGTCCGCTGGCACCGGGAGCGCCGAACGGTCGGGCTCTACGGGCGCCAGGCAGGGCGCACCCTCCCAGGCACCTTCAGCCACGAGCCAACGCTCTGGGTCGGGTAAGAGGAAGGGCGAGCACCCGGCGAAGCTCCTGGAGAGGCCCCAGTCGAGCTCGAAGGCCCCATCGGAGGGGGAGCGAGGCAGTGTCCCCCCCTCAAGGATAAGGCGGTGAGCGCACCTAAGGTGGTGAAGGCCTTAATTCATCCGGCCAAGCCCTCTATCGATACTGTTGCGGCGGCCCTGGCTCAGCCTGTGGAGGCTACACCAGTGGTGGCGACCTCGGGGCTCAGAGTCTCCCTGCCACCTCGGAGGGAGTCCTCTTTTGTGCCCATCGATAGGACCCCCGTGAAATCCCCGGCGGGGAAGAAAAAGGGGGGGCAGGGCGTCGTCGTAGATTCGGCCTCAGAGGAAGAGCTGATCGAGGTCTTAAGCCACGGCCTTGGCGTGGATGAAGACCGGCCCGTCGGGATGGATCCCGACGCAGGTGACGACGACAGCGTCGAGGGTGCCGACGGGGCCCCTGATCGCCCGTCGGATTCCCCTCTGCCAGCGCCGCAAGACAACTCGGCGGCCATTTTGTTGGCTATACAGTCCTTATGCTCAGAGATAAGGACGAGACTACCGTTGCCGACGGAGGAACCTCTCCCGTCGGGGGATCCAGAACCGGGACCTTCTGGTGTTCCCCCGCCCAAGAAAAGAAGGATTCACCCTCCACCTCCTTTTCAGCCGTCGCGACCCGTCCAGCCCTCCTCCCCGTCCACCCGAGGGGATGATACGGGGACTGACACGGCAGCGACGGGTACGGACGACGAGGTATACGACGAGGATCTCCCGTCGTCACCTCCCACCAGGGCTTCTCCGCCCGACGAGATTGGATCGTTCCACTGCATGATCGCCAGGGCATCCGAGCTTTTCCAACTCTGCCCTGAGGAGAAGAAAAAGGAAGGATTCCTTTATCAACGGCGCGAGGCCAAGAGGAAGAAGGTCCTCGCGGTGCCTCTACTGGACGACATTTGGGATGAGGTCCTCGCCCTCCTCAAGAACCCTTCCACGACGCCAGCTAGAAGAGACCGGTACGAGAAGAAGTACCGGGTCCCGGACGCGGCCCCCCTGTGCCTCCGGGCGCAGCCTACCCCGGACTCCGTCGTCTCCGCGGCGGCCAGGAAGAAAGCGGGGGGGTGCGGCATCCACATCGACTTCCCCACCGGACGGCGAGGGAAAGAAATTGGACGCTATGGGACGCAGGGTCATCTCGTCTGCAGCGACGACGATTAAAGCGGCCAACGCCTTGGCTATCGTGGCCCGCTACGACAGGGAGCTATGGTACAAACTGGCTCCCCTGCTGGACTTCCTACCGGACGACAAGAGGGCGGATGCCCTGGAGATCCTACAGGAAGGTGAGGTGGCGTCGGACCACGCCATCACTATTGCGACGGACATCGCCGACACTGGGTTTCGCCAGTTGGGCAACAGCGTGTGCCTTAGGCGGCGTGGATGGCTCAAGGCTACGGACTTCCGTCAAAACGTACAGACCAGAGTCCTGGACATGCCGTTCGATGGGAACAACCTGTTTGGGAAAACAGTGGACGATTCCCTTCAGGCCATTAAAGCGGACACTGAGACGGCCCGGGCCCTTGGGGTTCTACAGCAACGACGGACGCCCTTTCGGAGCAGCGGAGGCAAGGGCGCCTCCAAAGGTTCCGGCGGAGGTTTCTCTACCTACCGTCAAGCGGCCCGCTCGTCCTCTCAGGAAGCCTACAGAGGACGAGGCAAGTCTGGCGGACCCCGCCGTCGTCGCCAAGGAGGTCAAGGCGGCAAAGCCTCGTCGAAACAGGATTGAACCGGCCGTGGGGTCAGGCCCCCACCGAAGCACCCCGGTGGGAGGCCGGCTGGCGAGCTTCGTCAGCGTGTGGGAGTCCATCTCCACCGACCGTTGGGTGCTGGACGCCTTAGCCCGGGGCCACGCGCTCGAGTTTCAAAGAAGGTGCCCGCGCGTCCCCCCCGTGGCCAGGAAAGAGCTTCACGTCCCTCAGCTTCTCCTGGAGGTAAAGGCGTTGCTCAGGAAGGGCGCCATCGAACTCATCCCAAAGAGGCTTCGGGGCTCCGGAGTTTACTCGAGATACTTCCTCGTGAAGAAGAAGACGGGAGGATGGCGCCCCATCCTAGACCTGCGACGTCTGAACAAGTTAATCAAGGCGCAGAAGTTCCGGATGGTCACCCTCCAGCACGTCCTGGGTCAGCTGGAGGAAGGAGACTTCCTGTCGTCGTTGGATTTGGAGGATGCCTACTTCCATATTCCCATCCTAAAGGGGCACCGAAAATTCCTCAGGTTTGTGGTCCAAGGGCGTCACTACCAGTTCAAAGCCCTCCCCTTCGGACTACGGTCGGCACCCAGGGTATTTACCAAGTGCCTTGCACCGGTGGCGGCGCAGCTGCGCCGCGAGGGGATCCACGTCTACCCCTACCTGGACGACTGGCTCATCCGAGCCAAGACGAGGGAGCTCGCCGTGGAGCACACGGCAAGGACCGTCCAACTTCTCACGGACCTGGGATTCTCTGTGAACTACGCCAAGTCCCACCTCGTACCCGCGCAAAACGCACTGTTTCTGGGAGCGAAGCTAGACACAGTGTCCCTTCTGGCCTCCCCGTCGGAGGAAAGGACCAGGTCCATCCTGGGCAAGGTACAGCGGATGTTGGTTTCTGACGCGGCCAAGGTGAGGTCCATCAAGTCCCTCCTCGGAATGATGTCTTCTTGCATCTACCTCATTCCCATGTGCAGGCTCCGGATGCGCCCGTTGCAGGAGTTCCAGGACGCGCGCTGGATCCAAACGACGGGCGGCTTCGAGGAGAGGATCACACTCGACGAGAGTTTCCGCCGAGCGGTCCGGTGGTGGGGCACCCGCGCGCATCTGACGGTGGGCATGGACTTCCAGACCACCAGGAGACAGTGACCACGGATGCCTCCCTGGAAGGGTGGGGAGCGCACACTGAAAATCTGCACGCGAGAGGCCTCTGGCTCCCGACGGAGAAGTCCCTCCATATCAACGTCCTGGAGCTCCGTGCAGTGTTCTGGGCCCTCAGGTCCTTCCTTCCGTCCCTCAAGGGCAAGGTGGTGAGGATCTTCACCGACAACACCACCACCATGTTCTACATCAGGAAACAGGGCGGAACCAGGTCCCCAGCACTGTCCAAGGTAGCGCAGGACCTGTGGCATTGGGCCGTCGCCCAAAGGATGTTTCTGGTGCCGTTTCATCTGGCAGGGATAAAAAACACCATCGCCGACTCACTCAGCAGGGAGCTGCACTCGTGCCACGAGTGTGAACTACGGCAGGATCTAGTGGATCGCCTCTTCCGACGGTGGGGCACACCCCAGATCGACCTGTTCGCGACGGCGACAAACTCCAAGTGCCGGAGGTTCGCCAGCAGGTTTCCCCAGGCGAGGAGCATGGGCGATGCTTTCTCGTTGCCCTGGGAGGGCCTGTTCCTCTACGCGTTTCCTCCTTTGCCACTGCTAATCCGACTCGTCAACCAGCTCAAGAGGTCACGGTGCAGGATGATCCTCGTCGCACCTGCGTGGCCGAGGCAGATATGGTTCCCGGACCTTCTGGACTTATCAGCGTCCCCGCCAATCAGGCTGCCGGTGGACGCGGATCTACTCTCCAGGGAAGGAGGCGCCATCCTCCACCACGACCCGAAATCGCTGAACTTGCAGGCCTGGCTCCTGCAGCGCTAGAGTTTGGAGGATACGACATACCGGCCGACTGCAGAGAGGTTCTTGCAAAGGCCAGGGCGTCCTCGACTCTTAAATGCTACGGAGACAAATGGAAGAGGTTCTCTGTCTGGTGCCACGCACAGAAGATTAACCCTCTACGGATTACGGCCCCCCAGGTACTGCCGTACCTGCTGACGCTGGCCAAAGCTGGACTGGCACACGCGTCCATCAAGATTCATCTTGCTGCGATCTCCCGATACACCAGGACCACGGGCCGGATGTCCTTGTGGTCTCATCGTCTGATGAAAGAGTTCATGAAGGGACTGTTCAGATCGTTCCCGCCGGTGAAGGCTCCGGCCCCGGCGTGGGAGCTCAAGGTGGTGCTGACCAAGCTCATGGGACCTCCGTTCGAGCCTCTGCACTCGGCCCCGTTGAAGTTTCTGTCGTGGAAAACAGCGTTTCTTGTGGCCATCACCTCCGCACGACGGGTGGGAGAGATCCAGGCCCTTTCCTGCAAGGCCCCGTACTTGACTTTTCACGACACGAGGGTAGTGCTCAGGACGCACCCCTCCTTCATGCCCAAGGTACCGTCGGACTTCCATCTCAACGAACCCTTGGTGTTGCCTGTGTTCTTCCCGTCGCCTTCGTCGCCGGCTGAGAGGACTTTGCACTCGCTGGATGTGGCGAGAGCGCTGAAGTTCTACGTGGACCGCACAAAGTGTTTTCGGAAGACGTCACTCTTTGTAAATTTTGGACCTGTCAATCAGGGGAAGGCTCTCTCGAAGGCTTCCATTTCCAGATGGCTCTCCGGCTGTATCATGTACTGTCATCGGTTGGCAAACCGACCGCTGCCTGGCCGTCCGAGAGCCCATTCCACCAGAGCGATCGCAGCCACCACGGCGTTCCTTTCTGGTGTGCCCCTGCTGGACATATGCAGGGCTGCTACGTGGAGGTCGACGCACACCTTCACGAAATTCTACTGCGTCGATCGGGATTCCAGGGAGGAGTCCAGGGTCGGCCAAGCAGTGCTGCGCAACCTGTTCGCCTGAGGTGAGCCTGGTGAGGAGGTAAGATGCTTAATGTTGGGTTTGATGTAATGTTTAATGTTGGCCTTTTGCCACCTCCCGTGGTTGTGCATGTGTGTACTGCTATGTATTCTTTATTCATGAGCATGTGAATCCATGCCAGACCCCATGCTGGAGAAGGAACAAGTTACTTACCTGTAACTGTTGTTCTCCAGCATGGGTCTGGCATGGATTCACATGCGAACCCTCCCGCCTACCCCTCTGCGGCTCTTCACTTGGTCATACTGCCACTTCACGTGCTTCCAAATCTGAAGATGGCTGCCAGAGGCGGTGCTTAGGTAGAGGGCAGTCATTGGCTGTGGTCAGTATGACGCAGAGACCAGTGATTGGTTATTACTACGAAAGACAGATCAGAAACGAAACTGATACTGGTTTTTTCTTTACCGAGGATTCCCAGCCTGACGACGGGGAATATTCATGAGCATGTGAATCCATGCCAGACCCATGCTGGAGAACAACAGTTACAGGTAAGTAACTTGTTCCTTATCCTTGCAAGAGGTGTATTGGGCCTTTTCCCCTAGTGGGTTGCATTTCGTCTGGCATCAGCGTTGCAGGGCTTTGCTACAATAATGATGCCTTTCACTAGCGTTGCGGTCGGGAGGGGGCGGTTGGCATAACATGTTAAGTTCTGTACATGTAGGTGGGTACAAACAATGCTTCGTATTTTGTCCTGCAGATTGTACCCAGAAAAATAGATCTGCTCAATATTTTGTAATGCCTTAAATGCATTTGGAATGTATTTGTTCAATTTAAGAGGTCATTCTGAATTGACTAATTGCTGCTGTGAGTTAATGAGCACCATATTTCAGTTCCAGGGTGACTAAAGCAAACAAGAGGTAATGGCTGGAAGGATTCTAATGACCTCTGGCACAGTTTAGTTTTCTGCCATTGGTTTAGATGCAAAAACATGGAGTTTGGTTATTGAGTGTAACTGAAGCCGAAATTGCAGAACTTTCTTCATGACCTAGAGATCGAATAGAGTGAGAGTCAAGTGTCTAAATCAAACGGAGAGGTTCGTAGGTGCATCAGACTTTGCTCAATGACAACTCTCCAAAAGGAGTACAGTAGGGGAGACTGAGGGTTTGGAACACATTTTCATACATGCATTATAGAATTCCTTTTAACCCCCACAACACTCCAAACAAATTGCATGGTGGTTCTCTTCAACTCCCATTGAAAACACTTTAGTGCTCAAGGTGGAGCACTAAATTCGCTTGGAAGTACATGCACTGTGTGTGTCATAACTGCCAGCCAAGGGGCCATGATGAGGTTCGGTGCCTAACCTGCCAGGTCAGCAGTACAAGCAAAAAGTAAGGGTGTCCTTTAGAAGTCTATGAAAGGAAATTGACTGTAACTGTAGATTTTCCTTCGTGAGTGAAATTCTCTCCTGCAAGTCCCCCAGCGCTCATTCCTTTACTCTGTTCATGGGGAACCCTTTTTACCTCTTTTTGGTGTCATGCTTTCCTCCAACTTTTCTGACATCTACATTTTACTGAAGTGGCACACAGCACTTTCTGTGCAGTGTTACTGGAAACTCCTTGAGCTTCCACTGTAATGTTTCTTTATTTTCCCTTGGTTATTACCAAGGCAGGAGGATACTTTTTTATCCGTACTTTCTTTTGTGAGATCAGCACACCCCACTCTTAAGTGCTGAGGGGCATCTAATGTATCCCTCTTCTCACTTCTCCAGTAAACTTTTGGTTACTGTGCCAAGTCCCTCGTTTCATGCTGGTGGCAGTGTACCTTTTACACAACTGTGAACCTTTATCGCAGGCTGCCATCGCGGAGGCGGTAGGAGACACAAGGTTCACAATTGACCCAAAATAGTGGCTGTACTTTATTGTTTTTAAAGTCATTAGCAAGATGGCTTGTCCTTTCTTAGGCCTTCTACCTACCTGCGTGGAAGAGGCTCCTCTAGTTCCTTTGTATTCGCCAGGCTTCCTTTGGAAAACCTGCAAAGGGTATTTGAGTGACTGGAAGGACAGGAAGTGGGGGAAGGTCAAAGACCCTTTGCAGGTTTTCCAAAGGAAGCCTGGCGAATACAAAGGAACTAGAGGAGCCTCTTCCACCCAGGTATCCTCACCCCCAGCCCCCCACCCCTCTATGACCTGCAGGGGGCCTGAGATAAACCAAGTCAGACTGGGGAGATTGGCTATCCCCCATTGGATAGCCATCCACAAGGTTGAATGGTGCATGTGACATGATTGGTGAGCTCAGTCTGTGTTCCTGCATAAATTCCGAGGTCCCGGAGCTGAAACCGAGTCGACCACTGTAACAGAAGAATCCGAAGAAGCCCAAAGGAAGCCACTGCCACAGACCGCCGGAGCCTGCTCAGTAACTGTTGGTGTCCCAACCTCCCACTTCTGAGAGACAGGAAAGATCCGAACGAGACTGCTTCCTCCTTTGCACTGGTGGGCCTAACCAGTCCCAAGAGGAACTGTATTTTGCACCATCGTTGTAAGAGCTGCGATCTCCACAGCCTGCAATTCACGAATACCCAGGGTCCTGTGCTGCATCGCTGTGCATCGTCTACAAAAGCTTGGTTTCGCCTGGAACATTGTGGGCATCCTTTAAGCCTGCCGTGACTCAAGCCAGCTCCCCCAGGTCCCCTCAGGTGAAACGAGGACCGAAAAGTCAACCCTGCAACAATCATTCTTAAAGAAAGCCTGAAAAAGGTGCCAACAAACCAGAACCGAGACCTAGAAACCTGTGACTGGGCCTGCATAGGATAGCCTTCCCATTCCATCACAGGTTCCACAAGCCATTACAACAGTTGCATTATGTTAATGGGCATTTGTATAGTGCCTTTTGCCATTGGTATGGTCTCAACCCGCTATAGGTTGAATACGCTTGAGGACTGGAGTCCCACTCAGTGGATTTAGTCAGAGCAGTAAACAGTGCTTGTGTGTGTTCTTTATGTGTGCAGCTAGTATATAAACAGATTGACTACCCCTCTCTAGCTAGTCCCTTTGGTACAGTAAGGAATGATAAAGTGGATCTACCTTATTAGTTGGTAGAGAAATCTCCTGGGTAGACTTAGATATTTTAACAGACAGCTTTCATTGCAACACTTAGTTCTCTTTATTCATGTTTCATAAAAACATGTTAAAAAACATTTAGACATTTGACCCTTTCATCATCATTCACCACTTTCATCCAGCATACACTTTAACAACAATGGGGTAAATTAAATTTGTTTTTCTTCAAGCATAACAATCAATAGATAATGCCTATAAGACATGGGAAAACATATTAGATTCCCTTGATGGTCAAAAATGTGATGCTCACTTTAACTTACAAACTGTCTTTCTCCTATAAACCATTCACTGAGCTCTGGGTCATACTGCTCCCAGCCAATGACTGCCCTCTCCCTAAGCCCCTCCTCTGGTAGCCATCTTCAGATTTTTACTGCACGTTCAAGTGTTGGGAGTCCTCATGTTTTGCTCCGGGAGCTTTTCTGCGCTTTAGTTTTCTTCGTAAAAAAATGATTTTTTCTTTTGACTGGAAACAGGGATTAGTTTCTCTGTTTTTAGTCACCCCCTCAAGGGCAAGAATCATCAAGTTTTCATCGAAGATTTAAGAAGAAGGACGAAGGTTCTCTCTTAAAGCTCTGCTCAAGCTGCGAATTGAGGAACGTGTTTGTGGAAGACAAACCCTCCCAGTGCCTCTTGTCTCCATCCGGATCACAAGGAAGCGGATTGCGATTATTTGCCGTGGGTTCACCAAACGGACCATCAAGGATTGACACAGTAGACTGGTGGCGTGGCTAAATGCAAAGGCCTCTACCCCTTGTGGCAAGCAGGGGCATGCCTCACCCAGGACCGGCCGGTCAAAGAAGCGGGCTTCTAAGTCCTTTTGAGGTCTTCCCATCAGTGGGGAGGGGGGGACCAAGGCGAGGCCAAGCACAGCAAGTCTGTTTCCATTCGGGTCGCCACACAAGCGGGTCCCGTAACGAGCAGGGCGCACTAATGATCGCCATTGGCCTCCATTTTAAGCCATCACTCCAGCTCCTCCTCGAAGAGGAAATCGGCTAACCCGGGGAAGCTGCGGGAGAAGGCCAAGGCGCAGGTTAAGGTGTCCGACCTACCTCTGAAGGCCCAGGAGGCCCAGCCTACATCATCCTCGACGATCGAGCTGCTGGTGGCCACCCTCTCGAAGCCTAAAGGGGCTGACCTGGCCCAGGGGGCCCAAACGGCACCCACAGTGGCTTTGCCTCCCAAGCGGGAGGCTTCAGCCAAGTGGTGGAGAAACCATTGGAGAAGAGGATGCCAGACCCCTCAGGACACAAAAAAGGGGAGGGGGGCAATGGAGGCCTCTACCATGCTCCAGTGCACAGATATTTCTTCTTCGGACAAAGAGGACATGGTTTCCGTTCACTTGCTCCTGTAGGATGTGAGAAACCGCGACTGCTGTGGAATTGCCGAGGGGGGGCGACAGCAGAGCCGGCGACGACCTCCTGTCCACTCTCCACACGCTGGTGTTGGAGATACAAAAGAGGATGCTGATGGCACTCCCGGCCCCAGTGGCACCTCATCAACCGCCTCACATACCCTCCCCCCTAGGGTTACGGGGGCTTTTCCCTGCCACCAAGAGCGTCTCCACCGGACGAAGTGGGATCATTCCACTCCATGGTCACCCACACGTCTGAGCTCTTCCAACTGACGCAAGAAGAGACCAAAAAGGAAGGGTTCCTGTACCAGCGCAGAGATGTTAAAAGGAAGACCATCTGGCACTGCCTTTCCTGGACATTTGGGATGAGGGCCTGGCACTGATGAAAAATCCAGCCTTGGGCCCGGTGAAAAGAGACCAGCTGGACCGGGTGCCGTAGTACGCACCCAAGTGCCTGCGATCGCAGCGCTCCCCGGACTCTGTCGTCTCGGCTGCGAGGAAGAAGTGCTCAAATTCATAGTCTTCAGCTTCCGTTCACCCCTGACAGCGAGGGGAATAAGTTGGACACCATGGGCCGAAAGGTGATATACTTGGCAGCAACGATGGTCAAGGCAGCGAATGCTCTTGCGATCCTGGCCAGGTACGACGGGGGGGGGGGGCTATGGTACAAGAAAGCCCTGTTGCTGGAATTCCTCCCTGACGACAAGCGGGTCGAGGTGCTGGAGATCCTCCAGGAGGTAAAAGTAGTATCGGACCATGCCATCGACGTGGCCCTGGACATCGCAGACACAGGTTTCCTCCAGATGGGGAACAGTGCCTGCCTTCGTCATTGTGGTTGGTTGAAAGCCACTAACTTTCGGCTGGAAGATCACACGAGGCTCCTGGACATGCCGTTCAGGGACAATCTCTTTGGGAAGGCTGTCGATGAATCGGTGCAAGCCATCAAGACCGACAGACGGCCCGGGCCCTAGGCACCCTGCAGCAACAACGCCATTCCTTTCCTGCCTCTGCAGGCAAATCCATCATGATCATCAAAGGGTTTTGGCGGCGGATTATCCTTTTACCGTCAACCCTCCCGTTCCATGACCCAGGAGGCCTACAGGGGTCGTTTCATGGCTTTCGGAGGTGGCCACCATTGTCGCTTCCAGGGCGACATGCAGGCCGCAAAGCAGGACTGCACCGGGCAGGACGTCAGGCCCCCACCCATGCACCCTGGTGGGAGGCTGGCTGGCGGGCTTCATCAGCGAGTTGAAGATCTCCACCGACAGATGGGTGCTGGACGTTCTCGCCCACGGACACTCTAGAATTCCAGCAGAAGTGTCTTTGGATACTACTGGTGGCCCGACAAGAGCAACACATCCCTCTGCTCCTGCAGGAAGTACGGGCCATGTTAAGAAAAAGGGCGATGGAGCGAGTTCCAAAGCGTCTTTGGAGTGCCATTCTCGACCTGCAACAACTAAACAAGTTCCTCAAGTCCCCAAAAATTCAGGATGGTCCTGTTGCAGCATGTTTTCGGCCAACTGGAGAAAGGGGACATCCTAACCTTGCTGGATTGAGAGGATGCTTACTTCCATGTCCACATTCACCTGAAGCATCAGCTTTTCCTGCGCTAAGTCGTACAGGGAAAGCACTACCAATTCAAGAACCTTCCTTTCGGACTGAAGTCGGCACCCAGGATGTTTATAAAGTGCCTGGCACCAGTGGCGGCCCATCTACGTCTGCAAGGGATACATGTGCACCCATACCTAGACGACTGGCTCATCTGGGCCTAGCCGGAGGAGCCTGAGAAACTTGGAAAGAAAAACCGTAGCGTTTTCCAACACAATAACGTTGTATTTATGTTTGCGGTCGCTTCAAAAGCGACCGCAAACATAAATACAACATTTTTAAAGCTGCCGTTTTATTTCTAAATTTTCCGGGCTCCTCCAGCCTGGAAAACTTAGATAAAAAAACGCAGCTAGTGCTTATTTTTTGTAAAAAAAAATAAATAGCACTTACCGAGATTCAGCTGCAGCTTTCCTGCTCTGGTCTCCGGTCCGCGTCCTCCGAGTCCCGGCACTAATGAAGGGAAAGCCACCCAGCGGTAGACTTTGTTTACTACAGCTGGCTGGCTTTTCCTTCATTAGTGCCGCAAAAGCAAAAGCCAGCACAGGAGGGCCTCCATTTCACAAAATGGCTGCGCCCCTGTGCTTGCTTTTTCAAATTTTGAGCTTGAATAGCTCAAAATTTTACATAGGAAGTTTTAAAACAGAGGATGCTAGTATTTTTTTTTTTATGTGGCCTATCTATTTTTTAAATAAAAATTTTTACTAGACCATCCCTTTAACCTGATCAGTCGCTGTAAATTGTCTGCATCAGTTGTCCAGAGGCAAACCCGGAGTGGAGCTGCTCTTTGCCTTGGGTCCTTTGCCGGCTGCTTTGGGAGGGCCTCTGAAATGCAGCTGTTCTGGTCACATAATGGGACCAAACGGGCAATCGAGGGATTGGGTAGGGAAGGACAGGGAATAGATGAAGGTGGATGGGAAGAGGCAGAGGAAAAGCACTCTGAGAAGGCTGCCAGCAAAAAGGCACAAAGAGACCTGACTGCCTTAGCTAATTGTTAAGGAGTGGGTGAGGAGAGGAAGAAAGCCAGACACAAATGACTAGAACACAAAGCCAGAAAACCCTACTTGCAGATCAGCTCAAAAAACGGATTGCAAAACACAGAAAAAACCCCTTAAAACAAGAAACCAACCCAAAAAACTGATTGGAAACTCAGAAATCAGTCTTCCTTAATCTGAGGATGTTGTCCCTTCTCCCCTAGAGGGAGACCGTTCCTGTGGGGCCAGGGTGGTGCGACCACATACAATGGTCCTGTTGGGGTGTTACACAGGGGGGAGGGATCACATCGGAGAGACTCCTTACAGGATTAGGGACGACTCTTCCCAGAGAATACTGTATAATCCTGCTTTATTCCAAACACCCTCTTTACCTAAAACCAATCGCGCTTTCCTATCGTCCGATAGGGCCAACATTCTTTGTTGTACAGTCAGTCAACTTAATACCACAGATCTAACTAGATTACCAGGAGACACTATTGGCTTTCTATATGAAGATTACAGAAGTAATGTGAAGAGGCAGCCCAGGAGGCTACACATCAATCCATCGAACCTGAGTGATCGCTCTAGTCTTCCGCGATATTTGATGAGAGCTACCCTCCAAGGAGGAGAGTCGATAGCAGCTGACAACCTGAACAGCATTGGCAAGCCCGATAAAGGAGGGGGAGATGCCTCGTATTGGGGATCGAGGTACGCTGCTGCTAGTCCAGGAAGAAGGGACTTATCGAGCAGTCACCTGGGTTAACCTCCGGGTGTCCCCCGTAGCTGCAACTCGAACGGAGACGCTCCGAGAAGGACGCCAAAGGCTGCAAAGTAACGAACAGCAAAGCCAAGTCTCCAAGTGCTGTGGGAGCCTCACAGAAGGGTACCATTCCTTGGGAGACGCAAACCAAGAGAAAAGGTACACAGCATATCTGCAAGGGCTAGAGGTCTGGGAAAGCTAAGGGAGAAGTGTGGAAAGCATTTGCAAAATATTGGAGTACTGAAAGATGTAAAAGTGAACCACAGGCTTGACAGGAGAGCGAACCCAGCCGTGGTGAATGTTGGGTAAGATTTTCAGTTCAGTGTCAACCCCAGAACTTCTTGCTGGACTTTGATTATTTTTCTCTTATTCTTAGGTGAGTCAGATCTTTTTTCCGCTTCTCACCTAGCCTTTTACTCTTTTTATGGGTGACCTTTTTAGGTCTCTCCATAGTGTGATTGGAGTTTGTTTTTTATAACTTTGGACTGACTGTAAAATACTATGGCAGCATTCTGCATTTTAAATGCAGTGGCTTCATTTTAATGCTTATTAATCCTTGGGTGAACTACTCTTCCCAGTATGTAAAGTGGGATACACGTCGCCTTTACATTTTATATAGTGAGCCAACACACCCCACCTTATGTGGAGTGCTTGAGGGATACATTGTATCTCCTTGCTTACTTTCCTGGTAAAAATTGTTACAATTGCAAGTTTACTTAAATGACTGGTGGCAGTGGATTCTTTGGTGGAAATCCTTTGTATTCCCTGCCGAGACTCAAGAGTATCTGAGAAGGCAGGAAGCAAGGAAGAAGTCCAAAACTATGCTCCCTTCGCCTTTGACCTTGCTTGAAAGGAATTAATGATTTGCCTAAAGCCCTATATAAATAACTCGTTGTCATTATGGCGGTGTATTGGGGAGTCTTTGGAGCCTTTGGATTTGGGATGCGCTCTGTGTCGTCCACTGGGGAATTATATCATCTAAGCTGAAATCAATCGTGTCCTGTGCAAATTGGTTTCACTATACAACGGCCTACAGAGAGAAACTAAATCCAATATAGTTCTCCTAGAGGCACTATTATTCAAATTCGATCATGTACACCTGCATGTTGCAGCAAAATACAGTCTTTTTGCCCTCAAAGATCTTACAGAGCCCAATAAGACATCAGTGAACACTGACGCATCAACTGTCCATGTAATTTGGAAGGCATGGGTACTTAAGAACATATGGAAATTACTGCACTTAATTCAACACAAGGCCACATATTAAAAGAACCACCTACTGCTAAGGAGCCAGCTAACATCGCAAGACAAATTACTTGAGCACCGGCTAGCCGCTCTATGCCGGAAGTGAGTACATTACCAACAAGGCAGTCCAGTGTACCAGCTGCCCAAACGGATTCACAGTCTACATACAATGGGGGCCCCACACCCATTATTGAAGTCATTTCTGTGGCTGACGACTCGATGGAGGAAGCCTCAAATTCTGTTATGATTGGTATCCTCGAAGCTTCCTACATGTAGACTGAATTGGGATGGGGATCAGGGGAAGACATCTAAAAACTGCACCCATACACAGTTAAAGTCAGTTGCGCATAACTATCTGTGCTCTTTTTGCTCAGTCAGCAATGAAGACTGCATAGGCTAATCCCACATTCCCATCAGCCTCTGCACCTGCTGTGAGGCTAAGTTTAAGTGGGCTCCCAATTGATACTGCATAAAGTCTGGCAGAGGATGCAAGGACTGATGCACTAATTCCTACTTCAAATATGCCCACCGTAATGGCAGCTGTCAACTCTAGTGAGTACACTCGGGAGGGGGGCGGCAAGAATTGATGCAGTCGCACTGTGTGAGACTACACACCACTTATCTGCTTGGTATTAGTTAACCCACCTTTTGCTATAGGTCTGTACTACTGTACTGTAGTGTTATTGAGCAGCCTCAAGAGGGGTAAATGGGAGCTGTAGCAATGAAATCGGTAAATGCAAGTAGCCACATAACATTTACACTCAAGGTTTCTGTTAAAAATATTGATTTATTTAACATCAAGTTTTAAATCGGCATTCAATAAAAAGGCAAATCCTGTAACAATGTAAATATACTTAAGAATCAAACAAGTTGGTGGATAATCTTTTGGATATGCTTCTTGCACATTTCCTACACCCTGAGGTGACTTCAATCTCAAGGACAGTACTACACGGGGGGGGTGGGGGGGGGTGTGTGTGTGTGTGTGTGTGTGTGTGTGTGTGTATTTCTGATGTTTGTTAATCTGCTTAGAATCACATGCTGTGCATAGGTCCGACATCCAGTGGTCACTGCGGAGTATTGCATTTTGTTTTTCGTAGTCGAAAAGGGGACGTCGACAAGGCGTGTCTGTAACACTATCCCTATAGTGACGTGTGTTGTACCCACAATCCCTCACGCGTCGAGGTCCCTCAGATTGTTTTTTTCCGCCCAGCTACTGGTCGCCTTTACGCGGAGCTCCTCGAGAGACATTGCAGATTTCATCTCCTCGACCTTTGGTCGTTTTCCTATATTAATATAGAACATATCGATCCCCCCCTCGACGCTGTTGTGAAGCTGTCTCCGCCGAGCAAGATCTTCGACGGAGGGGACGAGCGGAGGAGATCCTTCGGCGTTGCTGAACATGTGGCCTGGCCTCGCAGGCCAAATACAGTAGGGAGAGTGGGGGTCGTGGGACATCTCTAGTTCTTTTCTGCGAATGCCTTTCCTTTTCCTCTTCCTTTCCCTTGGGGTGGTTATCACGTTTTATTGCCTCGGCTATGTAGAGGACACCCTTTAGGTTTTGCCCGCTTTGCAAGGGCAAGTTTACTTGGAAGGACAAGCATTCACGGTGTAACCGCTGCTTGCCCCTCGATCACAAGGAGGAAGGTTGCACGGCTTGTCGGCTTCTTAAGCTGAAGACTCTAAAAGACCGTAGGGTCAAGGGGTGGGCGGCCTACGCTATGTCGAAGGCCGACGCTCCACCCACCCTTGCTACCTCCGACAGTGACGAGGAACGTGATACCACGACCTCCGCTACGGAAGTCGAAAACCCCCCAGAGAGCGCACACGCGCTTCGTCGTCTGTCCCCGGCCCCGACGGGCTCGGCTCACGCCCTGCTTATAGGGATGAACACCCCGGCGACATTGACGCACACAAGACCACACATAAGCACACAACCCATGGCTCTTCTTTGCCGAAGGCAAAGAGAGCATCAGCGCCCAAGGTACGCAGGTTTCACCGGCGGCCTCCTCGGACCGTTCGGGTTCGAAGCCCCTCTCGCAACCGCAGTCGCGACCAGCGACTGCGCTTTCGGCAAATAAGGGCGCCGCCCCCAAATCATCGGCCGGAGCGCATCAGCAGAAAGCGCATGCCGCCGTAGAGCTTTCGACACCCATAACGTCGAAACCACAGCTCTCTGCTGACAAACGAGTCGCTAAGAGCTTGGCGAGGATCGTGGTAGCCACGCCCACAAGCGTACGGTGAAAGACTCGTCGAGCGCTACGCAAAGGTCGAAAGACGCGCCGAAAACACAGGGACGATCTCCTTCAGTCGAAGGGATTCCCAGCACACCTGAAGGCTTTTCGGAGGGCGACGGGACACTTTCCTCGACTTTGTGGGAGAGGTCGAGCCGTTTTCAGCTACAAGACACCAATTTTCCCCCGCTAGACCGCTCAGGGCTACCCCATGAAACCATGGAAAGGCTCCATCTCTGCATGGAAAGAATGGAGAGGTTTATGAATGCCCAAAACCCTCCCACTCCAAAGAGAATAAGAGAAGGGCCTCTGGAGGACCCCAAGGGCCAAAATTCCAAGATTAGTCAATCCCCACCAGGACACAGCCTCAGACTTCCATGGTGTGTATGACCTCACTGGGGAAGAACATTATTTTGAGGAAGAGGATGATTTTATGGACGAGGAAGAGGGACGGAACCAGGAGGAAGGTCTGGAAGACAGCCCAGACTTGGTAGGAGAAGGCTTCGGAGAAAATCCAGAAGAAGGACCTTCTCACCCCTGGCAATCCCCATCAATATATTCCGACACTGATGTCCTGAACCTAAATCCTCCTAACAATTCACCTGTTAGAAACACGTCTCCCATTGACGATCAACCCACATTTAATGCCCTGTTGCGCAGAGCAGCAGCACACTTCGAACTGGACACTGGGGAGCTCTCCCCTGAATTAGACTTTGTAGAAAGGGTAATTAAGGAGAAACCCCCGGTCAGTCAGACAATTCCCCTCCTCGCTTCGGTGAAGAGAAGAATCATCCCTTCGCTGTCCACACCCGCACTAATCAGAGGGTTCAATCCTAGAATTGAAAAACTTTTCACTCCTTCACCCTCAGACCCGCTGTACATCAGGGGACATTCCATTCCGGATTCCCTGGTAGTAACCAACACAAGAAAGAGGGCAGGGGTACCACTTTCCACCAGTGAGGCACCACCTGACAAGGAGGGCAAGCGGTTATATGCCCTTGCAAAAAGAGTTACATCCTCGGCTGCCTTTTCGGCAAGAATTGCCAACAACAATTCTTTGCTCGCTAGCTATGCGGACGCGCAGTGGGCCAAACTGCGCAAAGACGCCAAAGAAGCGCCGGAACCATTACGTACACGCCTGCTTTCAACTATTGGCGAAGGAACCCAGGTCAACCAGAGTATTGTAAAGAGCTCTCTGGATGCGGCAGAAACTGCGGGACGTTCCCTAGTTCAGGGAATAGTCCTAAAACGACACGTATGGCTGCCAACTCAGGGTTCAAACCGGAGACACAGGCGTCTTTAATAAATAAACCTGTTGAAGACTCAAACCTCTTCGGGACAGTGGTGGATGAGGCTCTGGAGATGGCTAAAAAAGAGTTCGATACTATCAAAACTCTTAACCAAATCGCTAAACCCTCTACCAGGCGCAGCTATGGCAACAAACGCTTTTTTCGTGGCCAACGCCAACAACAAAACCAGCAGCAACAGTACCCTGCCACCAATTTCCAGACCAAGAGTGGCCAGTACAGCCAAAGAGGACAGCGCCGGGGCAAAGGAAGAGGGCGAGGGTCCACCCCCAGAGGTTCCCAAGCCCCTAACAACACCAAGTGACGCGAGGATTCGCGTCCCCTCCCATGCAACACCGGTCGGGGGCCGGAAAACATCCTTTCTTCCAGCATGGGAGGGTATAACGTCAGACCGCTGGGTACTTTCCACCGTAGCCCACGGATACTGCATCGAATTCAACAGTTCCCCAACATACAAACCCCCGAGGGGACGACGCATGTCACCAGAACATCTTGCCATCCTTCTACAAGAAGTACAACAACTGCTGGAAAAAGGAGCCATAGAGGTCGTGCCTCTATCTCAGGTAACGGAAGGTATTTATTCAGTGTACTTCCTTGTACCCAAAAAGGATCTAACCATGCGCCCTGTATTAGATCTGCGCCCAGCGAACAAGTTCATCAAACCCCAAAAGTTTCGTATGGTGACCCTACAGGAAGTGATCCCACTGCTATCACAGGGAGATTACATGACAACATTGGACATGAAAGATGCATACTTTCATATTTTAATGTTGCCAGCGCACAGAAAATACCTCCGGTTCATGATAGAGGGCAAACACTACCAGTTCAGAGTGCTACCCTTCGGCATAGCATCAGCACCTAGGGTATTCACGAAGGTACTGGCAGTGGCAGCGGCCCACCTGCGCAGGTTGTCCATCCCAGTTTACCCTTACCTCGACGACTGGCTCATAACAGGGGATTCTTACGAAACATGCTTCTCCAATACCCAAAAGTCTGTAGACCTTTTGTTCCAGTTGGGCTTCTCCATCAACGAAAAGAAGTCCAGCCTAGACCCCAGCCAAATCAAACAATTCCTAGAGGCTCTAATTCAAACAAAGGACGGCCTCGTCTTCCCCTCCAAAGAGAGGGTCCAAAACATGTTGTTTCAGATCCCTCAATATGTGACCGGTCGAGAGGTGACGGTACGCAAAGCAATGCGCTTGCTAGGCATGATGGCGTCGTGTATTTATTTGGTACCTCACGCGCGCCTGCGCATGCGCCCAATGCAGGAGTGGCTCAACAGCCAGTGGTGTCAGGCCAGCGGACTATGGGACGACCTAGTGGTGGTCTCGCAGGCCTTAGTTCTCTCGCTACGGTGGTGGACAAAAGAAAACCTAGAAAAAGGGAAACCCTTTGCCACACCCGCGGCGGAAGCCACTCTAACCACAGACGCATCCCTCACAGGATGGGGGGCTCACCTATCCCATCAAACTGCTCACGGAGAGTGGACTCCGAACGTAGCATCCAAACACATCAATCTTCTGGAGCTACTAGCGGTGTTCAAGGCGCTAAAAGCCTTCAAGGAACACCTACAAGGCAGGACAGTGATGGTCCTTACAGACAGCACCACAGCCATGTATTACATCAACAAGCAGGGGGGAACCCACTCTCCAGGACTGTCCAAACTGGCCCAAAACATATGGAAGTGGGCTCTCAAACAGAATATGTTCCTTCTGTCACAACATGTACCAGGGGAACTCAATCTGCTGGCAGACAAACTCAGGAGAGATTTCCCCCTGCCCGAAGAGTACGAATGGCGACTGCACGAAGACATCGTCTTCGACGTCTTCACGCAATGGGGGTTCCCAGAAATAGACCTGTTCGCAACCCTGGAGAACTCACAATGCCAAAGTTACGCCTCCAGGTACCCCCAGAACCAATCCAAGGGGAACAGTCTGTCGATTCAATGGTCAGGGAGATTTGTTTACGCTTTTCCCCCCCGACTCCCCTTCTCAACAAGGTAGTGCACAAGATGCACCAGGAACAAGTAACCATGATACTGGTGGCCCCAATGTGGGCCCGACAGCCATGGTTCGCTCACTTGATGGAGATGTCTCTATCTCCCCCAGTGAAACTCCCCTGCCCGTACAACATGCTGTCACAAGACAGGGGCAGGACTCTGCATCCATGCCCCCAGAACATGAACTTAGCAGCCTGGCTCCTGAGAAGCCAGAAAACCTAACACTCGCCACTGCTATTCTAGCAAATGGAAGAGATTTGTCATTTGATGCAGAGGAAAGAGCATCAACCCAATTGACTGCTCTCCCACACATATTATTCTATACCTGACCCATTTATTGGATTCAGGTCTAGTGTTCAATTCCATTAAAGTCCACCTAGCGGCACTTTCTGCATACACCACTTCCCAACTCAAAGTGTCGTGGTGGAAGATCCCCGTTATAAAGGCCTTCATGGAGGGAGTAAAGAGAATACACCCCCCGATAGCTGACCCAGCTCCCGGATGGGACCTTAACGTGGTACTTACCAAACTCATGGGCTCCCCATTTGAACCCATGCACAAAGCATCTCTTAAAGACCTCACTCTTAAGACTGCTTTTCTAATAGCTATCACCTCCATCAGGAGAGTAAGTGAACTACAGGCTCTTTCTGTTCTAGACCCCTTTGTTACAGTTCACAAAGATAAAGTGGTTCTACGCACTCACCCAAGGTTTGCTCCGAAATTCATCTCAAAATTCCACGTAAACCAGTCTATAGAACTACCAGCGTTCTTTCAAAATCCTTCCAACTTGGGAGAAAGGACTCTGCACACACTAGATGTCCGCAGGGCGGTCATGTTCTACATGGAAAGAACCAGACCACTGAGGAAGACTAATCAGTTCTTCGTCTCGGTGGCAGCAGGAAGAGAAGGGGATGCAATTTCAAAGTCCACTATTTCTAGATGGATTGTTCAATGCATCACTCTCTGCTATACTCTTGCTAAGAGAGAACTGCCCTTTAGGCCAAGAGCACATTCTACTCGAGGCACGGGGGCGTCCATAGCATTCATTGCAAATGTTCCCCTTGAGTCTATCTGCAAAGCGGCTACCTGGAGTTCTGTGCACACCTTTACAAAACACTACTGTCTAGATGCACACTCTAGATCTGACTCCCAGGTGGGACAGGCAGTATTAAGACATCTTTTCTCTACTGTTCCTTCTCATAACCCACCGCCAACTCCGGGTACTGCTCGCTAGTCTATGCACAGCATGTGATTCTAAGCAGATTAACAAACATCAGAAGACAATGCATTACTTACCGTAAAAGCATTTTTGATGGTTGTATCTGCTTAGATTCACATGCGCCCACCCTTCCTTCCCGCTTGGATGGAAGGAACATATACATCCTTTTTCTATATTTCTCTCTTTTCTGTACTCACTCACGTCTAGAAGGCTCCCTCAGGGCAGAAAAATACAAACAGAGGGACCTCGACGCGTGAGGGATTGTGGGTGCAACACACGTCACTATAGGGATAGTGTTAGACACGCCTTGTCGACGTCCCCTTTTCGACTACGAAAAACAAAATGCAATACTCCGCAGTGACCACTGGATGTCGGACCTATGCACAGCATGTGAATCTAAGCAGATACAACCATCAGAAATGCTTTTACGGTAAGTAATGCATTGTCATATATATATACATATATACATATATACATATATACATATATACATATATACATATATATATACATATATACACACACACACTTGTGGAATCTGCTTCGATCACATGCTGTGCATAGGCCGACATCTAGTGGAAGCTGCGGAGTATTACAGTTTGTTTTTCGAAACTCGAAAATGGGCATCGACACAGGGGTGTGCCAGTAATACTATCCCTAGTGTGACGTCCACTGTACCCATGATCCCTCACATGTGTAGGACCCGCAGATTCTTTTTTTCCGCCATACTGGTCGGAAGCATTTCACGGAGTTTCCTGGCCTTAGCCATACTTTTGCAAAATATCTTAATATTTTCCCCATTCTCCACCCCAACGTCGAGTCACCGAACTTCCACACTCGACGCCGGCCCGGAAAAGAAATCGACCGTCGAGAGCTGCACGATGGATTTGGGCCTCGGAATGCCTCTGGCCTCGGCCCGGGCCTCGGAAGGCCTCTGGCCTCAGCCCTGCAAATAGGGAGAGTGGGGGGTGGACATACTCTACACTCTTTTGGTATATAGGTATATTCTTATATATTCCTACACTTATCAGCCCGCTGCCACAAGGTGCGTATGGAGGGTACCCCTTTCCAATTCTGCCCCAAGTGCAACCGCAAGTACTCTTGGGTTGACAAACACGCCACGTGCAATCTCTGCTTGCCGAGGGACCACCCCGAGGCGAACTGCAGAGCGTGTAGTAGGTTTAAACCGAAAACACTTAAGGACCGTTCGATCAAGCGTTGGGCCCACCACGCCAGGCGTCAGGAGGCCATGGCAGCTGAGGGCGCCTTCAGCGATGGCAGCGATGCCGTGCTTTCGGACGGCGAGGGCAATGTGGTGTCAAGAGACAGCTGAGCGCAAGTCCCCGACCTCGGAAGGTCATCCGGCAAGGCGGCAATGAGGAAGACCCCCGGCGACACAAGTGCTAACCACAGCACTTCCACAAAGCACATGAAGTCCAACCGAGACTCGACGCGCACGTCGAGTTCTCGGAAAGAGGCACATGGAGAACCGTCCGAATCGGTGTCCTCTGGGCGTTCTCGATCTAGATCGCCACATGACTCCAGGCAATCATCCACTGTTGCCAAGAGTGCCTCGTTCCCCAAGGTAACGGAAGTTCGATCGTCGGAAGACGAAGCCGATTTCCATCCCCAGACCGCACTCCAGGAGTTGGCGCCCGCAGACCGCGTAACGGCGGCTCCCGAGTCCCTACCTCCACGTTCGAAAGATAGGGACACTACCCCCGAACCTAGACCCAGGCGTCGGAAGGCTCTGAAGGGGTGAAAAAGCAGGGAAAACACTCTTCCACCCACGGGCAGGGGGAAAAACAACAAAGGAAGCAGTCTCAGCCTCCTTCCACACCTCTAAAACTTTCCACTCCACATAAACAGACAGACAGTACCAGTCTTCTGTTATCCCAAAGACCCCTGCTAAAACCAGTAAGTCTAGTCAGGATAAGGTGGAGAAAGTTCCAGAAAGGCTCATTCCCAGTTCTAGAGAATGGTCTCGTTATGACATAGACAGGGTTATGTCAAGGATGTCATCATTGGCAGATTTTTACGCAAAAAACCCTGAACAGCTTCTCTCTCATACTCCTGACGAGTCAGCACCCTCCGGCTCTAAGGATCCAATACCTCCAAGTAAGAAGTCCCGGTTTGAAGCCCCAACACAGTCTTCGGACCCGTTCTATATACAGCCCTACTCTCAATATCAAGGGGATACATCCTTTTGTGAGGATCCAGATTTGGGCCTGTTGGAAGAGCAAGCTGGTTCGGGCTACTGTGGGGATGATGAGGACCAAGAAGAGGAAGAGGAAGACCCTGAAACCTACAGAGTAGATTCCCTGGTAGAGAAAGAACCCCAGTTACCAACTCCCCTGTCTACAATCAACCTCTCCTGAATGAAGTTCTGTCCCGAGCGGCAGAACACTTCCACATTGACACCCAGGGTGCTCAAGAAGAGAGGAACTTCGCTGAGGAGTTAATGGGAGAAAGGAGACCTGTTGCGTAGGCCATCCCTATCCTTAAGTCTATTCAGAGAAGAATAGACCCTTCACTTGTAAATCCCAACCTCACCAGGGCAGTGAACCCAAGGATTGAGAAACTTTTCAGGGCAGCCCAATCAGACCCACTATACATAAGGGGGCATCTCAAGCCGGACTCCCTGGTATTTACAAACACCCGTAAGAGGGCGGGAACACCCTTGTCATCGTCCGAAGCTCTTCCCGACAAGGAGAGCAAGAAACTATATGGTTTGGGCAGGAAGGTAGTTTCCACTTCTGCCTACCAGGCAAGGATTGCCAACTCCACCACCCTGTTGGCCAGTTACAACTGCCACCAGTGGGAAGAAGTCGCGGCACTCAGACTCCACCCCAGAATCCTTAAAGAGCCAATTGGCACGAGTTTCCGCATTTTAAAAGCAACCTTTTATGCCGCGGATAACGCTGGCAGATTTATAGCAGAAGGGACTGTTTGCAAGAGACACGCTTGGTTACGGCAGTCTGGATTCAAAGCTGAAACCCAAGCATCATTGTTAGATAAACCGGTGGAGCCGGATCTGTTTGGTAAGGCGGTTAAGGACGCGCTGAAAAATGCCAAGGACGAGTATGAGGCACTCAAATACATAGGCCAACTAACCAATAAACTCCCTAATCAGAGAGGGAATGGCAATTTTCATCGCCCACGCGGATAAAATTCCCAGAGAGGATCTAACTATTCCCAGGGGCAGGGTACACCATGGAACAATAACAACCAGCAGTCTACCCAGGGTTATAGCAGGGGTAATAAAAGAGGACGTGGTAAAGGTAGAGGCAGCCCCAGTAGAGGCGGCGGCACGCCTCCACCAAAACAGTGACGCTCCGTTCAGGGTCCTTTCTCACGCAACCCCAGTAGGGGGACGCATTTCCAACTTCACCCAAGCTTGGGAAGGGATCACATCAGACAGATGGGTGCTGCCCACAGTATCCGCAGGGTACTGCATAGAACTGTTAGAGCGTCCCCGAAACCATCCTACATGACAAAAAATACATTCTTTGGACCACCAGAAGATCCTCCTCGAGGAGATCGTCAATCTGCTAGCAAAGGACGCGATAGAACTCGTCCCGGGACACCAGGTAAACAAGGTTATTTATTAAACTTACTTCCTTGTGCCAAAAAAAGATTTGACAATGCGCCCAGTATTGGATTTACGGCCTGCAAACAAGTATGTCAAGCCCCAAAAATTTCCTCCTAAAAAAGGGGGATTACATGGCAACATTGGACATGAAAGATGCCTAGTTTCACATTTCCATGTTCCCAGCACACAGAAAGTACTTGCGCTTCAAGGTGGACAGTCTGCACTACCAGTTAAAGGTACTGCCCTTCGGGATAGCTTCGGCTCCAAGGGTATTCACCAAGGTACTGGCGGTGGTGGCAGCATACCTACGCAGGGAGGCAATCCTGGTGTACCCTTACCTGGACAACTGGCTCATCATGGGGGAGACGCCAGTAATTTGCAGAACAAACATTCAAAGGACGATCAACCTCCTCTTTGAATTGGGCTTCTCAATAAACAGGAAGAAGCCAAGTCTGGTGCCAAGCACCTCCACACAGTTCCTAGGAGCTATCCTAGACACTCAAGAGGGATTGACCTTTCCATCCGAGGAAAGAATTCGGAATATACTTCTCCAGCATGGGGTCTGGCATGGATTCACATGCTCATGAATATTCCCCGTCGTCAGGCTGGGAATCCTCGGTAAAGAAAAAATCAGTATCAGTTTCGTTTCTGATCTGTCTTTCGTATTAGTAACCAATCACTGATCTCTGCGTCATACTGACCACAGCCAATGACTGCCCTCTACCTAAGCCCCGCCTCTGGCAGCCATCTTTAGATTTTTACCGCACGTTCAAGTGTTGGGATCCTTGTGCTATTGCTCTCGAGCGTTAGTGCTATTTTTCACGTTTTTTCTCAAAAAATTTCTCTTTTTCGGTCAAAAGAGCCTCAATCTCCACCGTTTCTTCATCCGATCAACGGGGACCCGTGTCGGATTCGTCTACGCCCCTCAAGGGTGAAGATTTCGTCAAGCCACGCTTTTGGAGGTCTCCAGAAGTTTCTCAGGCCCATCTCGGACATGGCCCAGGAGAAGGGAAGCTCGACGCCCGGAAAGCTGTTCAGGGCCTGCCCTGGATGCCAGCTTCAGAATGTCTTTAAGGAGGACAAACACTCCCTTTGTCTTTACTGCCTACATGAGGACAAGACGCACGTGGAGAAGGACTGTGCATTTTGCGGCAATATGTCGGAGCGGACCATGAAGGACCGCCATCAACGTCTCGCCAACTGGCTGAAAGGGAAGAGCCCGTCAGGCGAGAAGAAGAAGAAGAAGTCTGAGCGGTCTTCTAAGACCTTTGAGGAGGCCTCAGCGACGGGGGTCCAACAGAAGGCCAAGCACCGCAAGTCCCCTGGCACCAGGAGCGCCGAACGGTCGGGCTCTACGGGCGCCAGGCATGGCGCATCCTTCCCGGCGCCATCAACAACGAGCCAACGCTCTGGCTCGGGTAAGAGGAAGGCCGAGCACCCGGCGAAGCTCCTGGAGAGACCCCGGTCGAGCTCGAAGGCCCCATCGGAGGGGGAGCGAGGCGGTGACCCTCCCCCCAAGGAGAAGGCGGTGAGCGCACCTAAGGTGGTGAAAGCCTTAATCCATCCGGCCAAGGCCTCTATCGAGACAGTCGCGGCGGCCCTGGCTCAGCCTGTGGAGGCTACACCAGTGGTGGCGACCTCGGGGCTCAGTCTCCCTGCCACCGCGGAGGGAGTCCTCTTTCATGCCCATCGACAGGACCCCCGTGAAAAAGGGGGGGCAGGAGGTCGTCGTTGATTCGGCCTCAACCTCTGAGGAAGAGCTGATCGAAGTCTTAAGCCACGGCGTTGGCGTGGAAGAAGACCAGCCCGTCGGGAGGGACCCCGACGTAGGAGACGACGAGAACGTCAAGGGTGCTGACGGGGCTCCCGACCGCCCATCGGACTCCTTTCAACCAGTGCCGCAAGACAACTCGGCGGCCATTTTGTTGGCTATACAGTCCTTCTGCTCGGAGATGAGGACGAGACTGCCGTTACCACCAGCAGAGGAACCACTCCCTATGAGGGACCCGGAGCCAGGCCCTTCTGGGAGCCCTCCCCCCCCAAGAGAAGAAGGATTCATCCTCCACCTCCTTTTCAGCCATCGCGCCCTGTTCAGCCCTCCTCCCCGTCCACGACACGTGGGGATGATACGGGGACTGATACGGCCGCGACGGGTACAGACGACAAGGTTTACGACGAGGATCTCCCATCGTCTCCTCCCACCCGGGCTTCCCCGCCCGACGAGATTGGATCGTTTCACTCCATGATCACCACGGCATCCGAGCTTTTCCAGCTCTGCCCGGAAGAGAAGAAGGAAGGTTTCCTTTATCAACGGCGCAAGGCCAAGAGGAAGACGGTCCTCTCTGTACCTCTACTGGACGATATTTGGGATGAGGGCCTCGCCCTCCTCAAGAACCCATCCACGACGCTGGCTTGAAGGGATCGGTACGAGAAGAAGTACCGGGTCCCGGACGCGGCCCCCTTGTGCCTTCGGGTAGAGCCGACCCCGGACTCGGTCGTCTCCGCTGCGGCCAGGAAGAAAGCGGGGGGGGAGGGAGGGAACAGCCTCTACGTCGACCTCCCCGCTGGACGGTGAGGGAAAGAAATTAGACACGATGGGACGCAGAGTCATCTCGTCTGCAGCGACGACGATTAAGGCGGCCAACGCCTTGGCTATCGTAGCCCGCTACGACAGGGAGTTGTGGTACAAACTGGCCCCCCTGCTGGACTTCCTACCAGACGACAAGAGGGCGGAAGCCCTAGAGATCTTGCAGGAAGGAGAGGTGGCGTCGGACCACGCCATTACGATTGCGACGGACATCGCCGACACTGGATTTTGCCAGTTGGGCAACGGCGTGTGCCTTAGGCGGCGAGGATGGCTCAAGGCTACTGACTTCCGTCAGGACGTGCAGACCAGAGTCTTGGACATGCCGTTCGACGGAAACAACCTGTTTGGGAAAACAGTGGACGATTCCCTACAAGCCATCAAGACGGACACGGAGACTGCCCGTGCTCTTGGTGTTCTCCAGCAACGACGGCCGCCCTTTCGGAGCGGCAGAGCCAAACAGGGTGCCTCCAAAGGTTCCAGCGGCGGATTGTCCACCTACCGTCAAGTGGCCCGTTCGTCGTCACAGGAAGCTTAAAGGGAACGAGGCAAGTCAGGCGGACCCCGCCGTCGTCACCAAGGAGGACAAGGCGGCAAAACCTCGTCGAAGCAGGACTGAACCGGCCGTGTGGTCGGGCCCCCAACGAAGCACCCCAGTGGGAGGCCGGCTGGCGAGCTTCGTCAGCGTGTGGGAGTCCATCTCCACCGACCGTTGGGTGCTGGAGGCCCTAGCTCAGGGTCACGCGCTCGAGTTTCTGAAGAGATGCCCGCGCGTCCCCCCTATGGCCAGGAAAGAACATCAGGTCCCTCAACTTCTCTTGGAGGTAAAGGCGATGCTCAAGAAGGGCGCCATCAAGCTCGTCCCAAGGAGGCTTCGGGGCTCCGGAGTTTACTCAAGATACTTCCTCGTGAAGATGAAGACGGGAGGATGGCGTCCCATCCTGGACCTACGACGACTGAACAAATTCATCAAGGCACAGAAGTTCCGGATGGTCGCCCTTCAACACGTCCTGGGTCAGCTGGAGGAGGGCGATTTCCTGTCGTCGTTAGATTTGGAGGATGCCTACTTCCATATTCCCATCCTAAAGGGACACCAAAAGTTTCTCAGGTTCGTGGTCCAAGGGCGTCACTACTAGTTCAGAGCCCTTCCCTTCGGATTGAGGTCGGCACCCAGGGTGTTCACCAAGTGCCTCGCACCGGTGGCGGCGCAGCTGCGCCGAGAGGGGATCCACGTCTACCCCTACCTGGACGACTGGCTCATCCGAGCGAAGACGAAGGAGCTCGCCGTGGAGCACACAGCAAGGACCGTCCAACTACTCACGGACCTGGGATTCTCCATAAACTACGCCAAGTCCCACCTGGTGCCCGCGCAAGACTCACTGTTTCTGGGAGCGAAGCTCGACAGTGTCGCTTCTGGCCTCTCCATCAGAGGAAAGGACGAGGGCCACCTTGGGCAAGGTGCAGCGGATGCTGGTCGCGGACGCGGCCAGGGTGAGGTCCATCAAGTCCCTCCTCGGAATGATGTCTTCTTGCATTTACCTCATCCGCCTGTGCAGGCTCTGGGTGCGCCCGTTGCAGGAGTTCCTGGACGCGTGCTGGATCCAGACGGGCAGCTTCGAGGAGAGGATCACACTCGACGAGAGTTTCCGACGAGCGATCCGGTGGTGGGGCACCCGCGCGCTTCTGACGGCGGGCATGGACTTCCAGACCCCCGGCCACCAGGAGACAGTGACCACGGATGCCTCCCTGGAAGGGTGGGGAGCGCACACCGAAAATCTGCACGCGAGAGGCCTTTGGCTCCCGACGGAGAAGTCCCGCCATATCAACGTCCTGGAGCTCCGTGCAGTTTTTTGGGCCCTCAGGTCCTTTCTTCCGTCACTCAAGGGCAAGGTGGTGAGGATCTTCACCGACAACACCACCGCCATGTTCTACATCAGGAAGCAGGGCGGAACCAGGTACCCAGCCCTGTCCAAGGAGGCGCAGGATCTGTGGCATTGGGCCGTCGCCCAAGGGATGTGCCACGAGTGGGAACTACGACAGGATCTAGTGGACCGCCTCTTCCGACGGTGGGGCACACCCAGGATCGGTCTGTTCACGACGGCGACGAACTCCGAGTGCAGGAGGTTCGCCAGCAGGTTTCCCCAGCCGAGGAGCATGGGCGATGCTTTCTCGTTCCCCTAGGAGGGCCTGTTTCTATACGCGTTCCCTCCATTGCCATTGCTGATCTGTTTCATCAACCAGCTCAAGAGGTCACGGTGCAGGATGATCCTCGTCGCACCTGCGTGGCTGAGGCAGATATGGTTCCCGGACCTTCTGGACTTGTCAGCGTCCCCGTCAATCAAGCTGCCAGTAGACGTGGATCTTCTCTCCAGAGAAGGAGGCGCCATCCTCCATCACGACCCGAAGTCGCTGAACTTGCAGGCCTGGCTCCTGCAGCGTTAGAGTTTGGAGGATACGACATACCGGCCGACTGCAGAGAGGTTCTTGCAAAGGCCAGGGCGTCCTCAACTCTTAAATGCTATGGACACAAATGGAAGAGGTTCTCTGTCTGGTGCCACGCACAGAAGATTAACCCTCTACGGATTACGGCTCCCCAGGTACTGCCGTACCTTCTGACGCTGGCCAAGGCTGGACTGGCGATCTCCCGATACACCAGAACACGGGGCGGATGTCTTTGTGGTCTCATCGTCTGGTGAAAGAATTCATGAAGGGACTGTTCAGATCGTTCCCGCCGGTGAAGGCTCCGGCCCCGGCGTGGCAGCTCAACGTGGTGCTGACCAAGCTCATGGGACCTCCGTTCGAGCCTCTGCACTCGGCTCTGTTGAAGTTCTTGTCGTGGAAAACAGCGTTTCTTGTGGCCATCACCTCCGCACGAAGAGTGAGAGAGATCCAGGCCCTTTCCTGCAAGCCCCCGTACTTGACTTTTCACGACACGAGGGTAGTGCTCAGGACGCTCCCCTCCTTCATGCCCAAGGTGCCGTCGGAGTTCCACCTCAACGAACCCTTGGTGTTGCCTGTTTTCTTCCCGTCGCCTTCGTCGCCGGCCGAAAGGACTTTGCACTCGCTGGATGTGGCTAGAGCGCTGAAGTTTTACGTGGACCGCACAAAGTGTTTTCGGAAGACGTCACAACTTTTTGTGAACTTTGGACCTGTCAATCAGGGGAAGGCTCTCTCAAAGGCTTCCATTTCCAGATGGCTCTCTGGCTGTATCATGTACTGTCATCGGTTGGCCAACCGACCGCTGCCTGGCCGTCCGAGAGCCCATTCCACCAGAGCGATCGCAGCTACCACGGCGTTCCTATCTGGTGTGCCCTTGCTGGACATCTGCAGGGCTGCTACTTGGAGGTCGACGCACACCTTCACGAAATTCTACTGCGTCGACCGGCATTCCAGGGAGGAGTCCAGGGTCGGCCAAGCAGTGCTGCGCAATCTGTTCGCCTAAGGTGAGCCTGGTGAGGAGGTAAGAATTGCTTAATGTTGAGTTTGATGTAATGCTTAATGTTGAGCCTTTGCCACCTCCCGTGGTTGTGCATGTGTGTACTGCTATGTATTCTTTATTCATGAGCATGTGAATCCATGCCAGACCCCATGCTGGAGAAGGAACAAGTTACTTACCTGTAACTGTTGTTCTCCAGCATGGGTCTGGCATGGATTCACATGCAAACCCTCCCGCCTACCCCTCTGCGGCTCTTCACTTGGTCATATTGCCACTACACGTGCTACTAAATCTGAAGATGGCTGCCAGAGGCAGGGCTTAGGTAGAGGGCAGTTATTGGCTGTGGTCAGTATGACGCAGAGATCAGTGAGTGGTTACTACTACGAAAGACAGATCAGAAACGAAACTGATACTGATTTTTTTCTTTACCGAGGATTCCCAGCCTGACGACGGGGAATATTCATGAGCATGTGAATCCATGCCAGACCCATGCTGGAGAACAACATTTACAGGTAAGTAACTTGTTCCTACTGCAAATTCTGCATTATCAGGCCGGTCGCCAGATAACGGTACGCAAAGCAATGCGTTTGCTGGGTATGATGGCGTCATGCATTTTCCTGGTCCCCCAAGCGCGCATGCGTCCCATGCAGGAATGATTTCCGAAACAGTGGTCTCAGGCAAGTGGTCAGTGGGACGATATAGTGGTCGTTTCACCAACACTTGTACAAAGCCTTCACTGGTGGACAAGAGAAAATCTGTCTAAGGGAAAACCCTTTTACGATCCCGAGATACAGGCGGTAGTCACAACCGATGCATGCATGCCTGACAGGGTGGGGAGCTCACCATCTCCACCACACAGCCCAGGGTCTCTGGTCTCACTCAGTGGCCAGGAATCATATCAACCTACTAGAGCTTCTGGCGGTATTCAGAGCGCTTCAAATGTTTGAGCCCTACCTGCAGAATCTGTCAGTGCAGATTGGACGGACAACACTACAGCCATGTTTTACCTGAACAAGCAAGGGGGGGGACTCGTTCGCCAAATCTGTCCAAGCTTGCCCAGAAAATTTGGATATGGGCACTCAGACGGAACATCTTCCTGTCATCTCAACATATTCCAGGGGATCTCAATTCTCTGGCGGATGCTTTGAGCAGAGACTCCCTTCTAGAGGAACACGAATGGTGTCTACACAGAGAAATCGTAGAAGATATCTTCTCTCAGTGGGGTTCCCCCACTATAGACCTATTCGCCACAAGCGAAAACAGACAATGCCCAGGATTTGCATCCAGGTTCCCCCAACCAGACTCCCAGGGGAACGCCCTGTGGATGAACTGGTCAGGGAGGTTTGCGTACGCTTTTCCACCAACTCCCCTCATCAGGAAGGTGGTCAACAAGATGAACAGAGAATCGATGATGCTCGTCCTAGTTGCTCCCATGTGGGCCAGACAACCGTGGTTCCCACACCTACGCAGACTAGCAGTGTGCGAACCCATCAGACTCCCAGGCTGGTACAACCTACTGTCCCAGCACCAAGGGCACAAGGTGCATCCTCAACCCAACTCATTGAACCTGGCAGCATGGCTCCTGAGGTCATAGAGTTTGGACATCTCAATTTACCACAGAGATGTATGGACATCCTAAAAGAATCTAGGAAGCCAAACAGGAGGCACTGCTACTTTGACAAATGGAAAATATTTGTTTTCTGGTGCCAAAATAAGCAAATGAACCCGGTTGATTGCACTCCTTCAACAATTGTCACATACATGATCCACCTAATGGATGCAGGACTGGTTTTTAACTCACTAAAGGTACACCTGGCAGCTCTGTCAGCATACACCACCTCCCATAACAAGGTGTCGTGGTGGAAAGTACCAGAGGTTAAAGCCTTCGTGGAAGGAGTAAAGAGACTTCACCCTCCTATTTCAAACCCACCACCAGGATGGGACCTTAATGTGGTGCTATCTAAGCTCATGGGGGCCCCTTTCGAGCCCATGCATAAAAGCAGTCTCAAACACCTGACTTATAAAACAGCCTTCTTAGTAGCAATTACATCTATAAGAAGGGTCAGTGAAATTCAGGCTCTGTCAGTGCAAGATCCTTTCTTTACAGTTCATTAAGATAAACTGGTTTTACGCACACAGTTAGGTTCTCACCTAAGTTTATTTCTAAATTCCACATGAAACAGTCCATCGAGCTTCCGGCTGTCTTCCAAGACCCACAGAGCTCGGCTGAGGTGAAACTACACACCCTAGATGTGCGTAGGGCGGTCCTCTACTATGTAAACAAGACCAGACCACTAAGGGAAACAGACCAACTGTTTGTCTCCATAGCTACACGCAGAGAGCGGGATCGTGTCTCTAAAGGTGCCATCTCTAAGTGGATTATTAACTGTATCCCGCTGTGTTACTCCCTTTCTGAAAAAACTCTGCCTTTCACGCCAAGAGCCCACTCTACAAGAGGCATTGGGGCCACTCTGGCTTTCATTGCAAATGTACCCCTTGACACCATTTGCAAAGCAGCTACTTGGATCTCTATTCACACTTTTACTAAGCACTACTGCATTGACACCCATTCCAAGGCAGATACACAAGTGGGACAAGCGGTTCTAAGACACTTATTTGCTCATGACCCTTCTCACATCCTACCTCCTTCTTCAGGTACTGCTCGCTAATCTATGCACAGCATGTGATCTAAGCAGATTCCACAAACCTCAGAAGGGATACATTACTCACCATAATCGTATTTCTGATGCTTGTATCTGCTTAGATTCACATGCGACCCACCCTTCCTCCCCTCTGAGAGAAGGCGCATGGATGCTTGTAGTCTTACCTTTCTATCTGCTTGGATTATCTGTACTCGCGCTACTCCTCATGCTACCTCATGTCAGAAAAAATACAATCTGAGGGTCCTACATGCGTGAGGGATCATGGGTACAGTGGACGTCACACTAGGGATAGTATTACTGGCACGCCCTGTGTCGATGGCCATTTTTGAGTTTTGAAAAACAAACTGTAATACTCTGCAGCTTCCACTAGATGACGGCCTATGCACAGCATGTGAATCTAAGCAGATACAAGCATCAGAAATACGATTACGGTGAGTAATGTATCATATATATGTGTGTGTGTATATATATATATATATATATATATATATATATATATATATATATATATATATATATATATATATATATATATATATATATATATATATATATATATATATATATATTTCTGATGTTTGTTAATCTGCTTAGAATCACACGCTGTGCATAGTCCGACATCCAGTGGTCACTGCGGAGTATTGCATTTTGTTTTTTCGTAGTCGAAAAGGGGACGTCGACAAGGCGTGTCTGAAACACTATCCCTATAGTGACGTGCAGTGTACCCACAACCCCTCGCGCGTCGAGTTCCCTCAGATTGTTTTTTTCCGCCCAGTTATTGGTCGCCTTTATGCGGAGCTCCCCGAGACACATTGCAAAATCATTTCCTCGACCATTGGTCGTTTATTATTATTAACTATCACATATATCCCTCCCTCGACGTAGCTGCCAAGCTGTTCTCCGCCGAGCAAGATCGTCGACGGAGGGACGAGTGGAGGAGATCCTTCGGCGCTGCCGAACACGTGGCCGGGCCTCGCCGGCCTTACACAGTAGGGAGAGTGGGGTTGTTGGTCATTTCTTGGTTAACACTCTGAGAATGCCTTTCTCTTTCCCCTCCCTCTCTTTCAAGGTCGTAATCACATTTCATGCCCTCAGCTATGGCGAGGACGCCCTTTAGGTTTTGCCCGCGTTGCAAGGGCAAGTTTACCTGGAAGGACAAGCACAAACGGTGTAACCGTTGCTTGCCCCTCGATCACAGAGAGGACGGCTGTGCAGCCTGTAAGTTACTTAAACCCAAAACTTTAACGGACCGCAGGGTCAAAAGGTGGGCAGCCTATGCGATGTCTAGGTCTGATTCCTCGCCAACTGCCGCCGCCGCCGAATGTGACGAGGACAGTGATTACACGGCCTCCGCAACGGAGGTTGTAGACCTCTCGAAGGAACGTTCCCGCTCCTCGTCCGTCCCAGGCCCCGACAACCCCGGCTCATGCCCCGCTTATGGGGATGAACACCCCGGTGTCATGATGCCTACCTCTAAGGAGCCAGGCCGGGCCCAGCAACCCCAGAGGCAGACATCATTTTCCCCAGGGGAGTCTCAGCGGGCCCAAGTCGGGGCCCTTTGGACTCAGTCCTGGCGCCTTAGGCGCTAGGCTCGTAGCGGACCCCAGTCCTGGCGCCTTAGGCGCCAGGCTCATAGAAGAGGATATGTGTTTAAGTGCTTGGGTGCACACTTACCTGATGCAGACCTTGCTGCTTCATCCAGGCCCTCTTGAGGCCTGAATGGGACTACTTTACCTGTAGGACTACTTCACCACCCGAGTGTGGTCGGGGAAGGATACATACCTGATTGGTGGAAGGATACATACCAGGAACTTCTTCCAAGGCTATTTAAACCACACCCGAACAGCCACACGTGCTTCACGTTGTTCTGCACCTAGCAGCTGGACGCTCACCGTGTCAGCTCCTGCATCCTGACTTCAGCCACGCCTGCCAGCACCCTGGGACACCTGCAAGGGGAGAAAGGAAGAGAATAGGAGAAGAAAAGCCCTTACCTGCTAAATCTGCATCCCGGAGTCATTTCTCCAACGGCCCTGAAAAGGAAGACATCATTTTAAAGGCATTTCGTTTCGATTAATGCAGCGCTGCATTTTACTCACCTTGGCAAGGCGCTTCCATCTTCAGCAGCGATCTTCCGGATTCAGCTACGCCCCGGCGCCTAGAGGAAAAAATACCAGAACAAAGGTGAGAGGGAGAAAAGGAATAAGGAAAGCTCAGTTACCTTTTAAGTCTTACCTGTTGGATTATTCCCACTGCATTTCGGGTCCTGCCGCTTCCTGGCATCTCCGGACCCCGGCCCCTATGGGGAAAAAAGACAAAGACATTGAATGAGCGAATGCAAAGACATTACCTGAGCGCTCATCCAGAACTGTTTCACTTCGGGTCGGCGCCATATCTCCGGCACTCCGAACCCCGGCCCCTAAGGGGAAAAAGACATGAGCATTAGCGCTTGCTTCAATTAGACAACGAACATTATTATTAAGCTTGAACTTTTGAACAGAACTTTTACAGCGCCTTACCTGAACAGTCAAGCTTACCTGAACTCCCATCAATCCTCAATCCAGTGAAGTAACTGGGTTTCAACGCGCCCCTGCATCAGAAGCAGGATGGAGAGCTCATCCTTCCAAACCCTAAGGTGAGGCTTCACGGGGAATCGTGGAGGAGGTATCGTGGAGGGTTGGAAGGGAGTGGGAGGCTTGAGCATTGTTCCACAGTTGGTAATGCTCCCTTTTCACGCACAGGAGGGTATCCAACGAGCCAGGGAAGCCAGAATAGAGGGGCCCTTCCTGTCCATCTTCAGAGTTCTGCGCCTTCGACGCCGCGCCTCCGTGGGAACCAGGTGAGCGTTACACCCGGCGACAAGGACGCACACAGAAAAACACATACCCCACGGCACGCATTCGTCGAAGACGAAGGCAGCCATAGCGTCAACGGAGGCGTCGGGTCCACCGATGTCTTCCACCGACCGTAAGGGTCGCAAGCCTTCCCCGCGACTGGATTTTCCGTGAATAAGGGCGCTAACCCCAAATCCTCAGGCGACGCGCCTCGCAAGAGTGCGTATGTTGCCAGTAAAGACTCGCCGCTGCCTAGCGCGACGGCGACTGATCCCTCGACGGTGAAGTTGATCGCCGAAAGCCTCGCACGTATAGCTTCTGAAGACAGCCAGAGACGGACGGCGGGTGACAAGTCGAAAACCGCTCACAAGGCCAAAGAAACGCCGAGGACGACGGAGGGTAGGCTGGGACAGCTCCCACCATCGACGTAAGACCCTAGCCAGCGAGAGGGTTTCTCAGAAGGCGAAGGGATCTATCTTCGACCCTATGGGACAGAACTAAGCAACTACAGGGAGAGGAAACTCCCTTTTCACTCCCAGACCGCTCTGGCCTACCCTACTGGACTGTAGAGAGGTTCCAGTCATGTATGGACAAGCTGGACAGGTTCATGGTCATCCCAGAAAAATAGGACACCCAAGAGGCCAAGGGAGTTACCACAGGAGGGGCCATAGGCTAAATACCCGAAGCTCTTTAACCACCTACAGGAAGACATGAACTCTTACGACCTCACTGAAGAGGACCCTCACTTCCAGGAAGAGGATGAGTTTGTGAATAATGAAGACCAACAAGAGGGAGAAGGTTTTCATGATGACACTAACATAGGTGAGGAGGGCTACGAGGAGGACCCAGGTGAAGGTGGCTTGCAGCCCTGGGAGTTGCCATCAGGGTCTACAGACCCCGACATTATAGACATTTCTTCTCCTCAGACCACACCGGTCAGGAACCCTTCTCCAGTTGACGATCAGCCCACCTTCAATGCACTAGTGAGGAAGGCAGCAGCGCATTTTGAAGTTGAAACTGGGGAGGTCACCCCAGATACTGATTTAGTCGCGAGGATTATTATAGAAAAACCTCCCACTCATCAAACTATTCCTATCCTCGCCTTGGTTAAGAGATGACTCACCCCATCGCTGTCCACCTCCGCGCTGGTAAGAGGGGTCAATCCAAGAATCGAGAAATTGTTCTCACCCTCTGTCAGACCCATTATATATCAGGGGTCACTCAGTCCTGGACTCCTTAGTGGTGACTAACACAAGGAAGAGGGCTGGGGTTCCACTGTCAACCAGTGAGGCACCCCCAGATAAAGAAGGGAAAAAGCTTTATGCCTTGGGCAGCGTTTTCAAATAGAATTGCCAATAATAATACATTGTTGGCAAGCTATGCTGATGCTCAATGGGGAAAGCTTAAGCAGGACATCGAAGATGCACCTGAACCTCTTAAGAACTCGCTTTTTGGCTACAGTTACAGAAGGAGCTCTGGTCAACCAGAGCATCATTAAGAACACTCTTGATGCGGCAGAAACTGCTGGCCGTTCTTTGGTGCAGGGAATTCTGCTGAAGCGTCACGTCTGGCTTCGTAATTCCGGTTTGAAGGCAGAAACGCAGGCGTCACTCATTAATAAGCCAATAGAAGAGTCAAATCTCTTTGGAAGGGCAGTGGACGATGCACTGGAAAATGCGAAGAAAGAATTCGACACCATAAAGACCTTAGACCAAATCTCAAAGCCTCCAAACAGGTGGGGATTTGGGGACAAGCACTTTTGTCGTGGCCAATGCCAACAGCAGCAGCAGCAACAGCACTATACTGCAGGCAACTGGCCCTCTAATCAGGGTACCAGTAACCAGTATAACCAAAGAGGACAACGCCGTGGCAAGGGCAGAGGCCGGGGCTCCAGCCCCAGAGGCACCCCGGCAAGTAACACCAAATGGCCCGACCCATGCGTCTCCGGTTGGGGGCCGGATAACATCGTTCCTTTCAGCATGGGAGGGAATAACATCAGACCGGTGGGTATTGTCAACCGTAGCCCACGGGCACTGTATAGAGTTCAATCGGTCCCCCTCCTACAGACCTCCAAGGGGACGACGCCTGTCACCAGAACACCTCGTCGTCCTCCTGCAATAAGTAGAACAGCTGCTACAGAAAGGAGCAATAAAGGTCGTGCCCCTATCTCAGGTAATGGAAGGTATTTATTCAGTGTACTTCCTTGTACCCAAAAAGGACCGAACCATGCGCCCTGTACTAGATCTGCGTCCAGCGAACAAATTTGTAAAACCACCAAAATTTCGTATGGTAACATTACAGGAGGTAATTCCCCTGCTATCTCAGGGGGACTACATGACAACACTAGACATGCAAGATGCATACTTTCATATGTTGATGTTGCCAGCGCACAGAAAATACCTCAGGTTCATGATAGAAGGCAAACACTACCAGTTCAGGGTGCTACCCTTCGGCATAGCGTCTGCACCAAGGGTATTCACGAAGGTACTGGCAGTGGCAGCGGCCCACCTGCGCAGGTTGTCCATACCGGTATACCCTTACCTCGACGATTGGCTCATAACAGGGGAGTCCTACGAGACATGCTTCTCAAACACCCAGAAGACAGTAGACCTTTTGTTCCAACTGTGCTTCTCCATCAACGAGAAGAAGTCCAGCTTAGACCCCAGCCAAATCGAACAATTCCTAGGGGCTCTAATTCGAACAAAGGACGGCCTCGTCTTCCCCTCCAACGAGAGGGTCCAAAATATGCTGTTTCAGATCCCTCAATATGTGGCTGATCGAGAGGTGATGGTACGCAAAGCAATGCGCTTGCTAGGAACGATGGCGTCATCGGAGGGAATGTACGGAATAGACCCCTCCATGAAGTGCTTTATCAGCCTATCACTAAACAAGGGAGACGACTGCCTTTTCCTCGTGAACCTTGAAATGGCCGCTAGGTGTACCTTTATCGACGAAAAAGACAATCCGCTCTCCGCCAAATGCAGCAGATATCGCAGAAGCTGTTCTGGAGTTATATTCAGGGGGTGCAATCCTGGCTGACTTTGGCACCACCCACAGAATCTCCTCCACTTGCATGCATACGACGTGTTCGTGGAAGGAGCCCGTGCGGCCTGCAGGATTCTCCGACAATCCGACAAAATACTCAGGGTACCAAGCTCTGAAAAGTCAGGAGCCAAGCTTGGTTGAGACTGTCCGGGTCGTGATGCCACACTGTCCCTTTGTCCCGGGCCAGGAGGTTCGGGACTTTCCGAAATGTTATCAGCTGCTCTATTGACAGTTGAAGCAGGTCGGAAAACTACGCCTGTCTCGGCCAATACGGAGCCACTAGGACGACTCGACACCTGTATCTGCGAATCCATTGCAGGGTTCTCCGTATGAGAGGAAACGGGGGGGAAAAGGCATAATGAGAACGCCTCCCCCAGCGAGCCCCTCTGTGGCCATCTGCTGGCGTACAGTTCGCACTTCTTGTTCTCCTTTGTTGCAAAGAGATCCAGAGGAGGTTTCCCCCACTTCTTGAAGATCTTCGATAACTGAAGACTGTATCTCCCATTTGTGTATTTGGTCCATTTTCCTGCTGAGGGAGTCCGCTTGCTTGTTGCTCACTCCATGGTGATGGTGAGCTACGATGGTTATATCGTGCTTCAGAGCCCATTGCCATACTTTCTAAGCCTCGGTGGAATGGGTTCTGGACCGAGTGCCTCCTTGTTTTCTCAAGTAAAACATTGCTGTTGTGTTGTCTGTCAATATTCTCACTACAGAGCCTTTTATGTGTGGTAGGAACGATTTTAGGGCCCAGCGCACTGCCCTCAACTCCAGTACGTTGATGTGCAGGAGCGATTCCCTCGAAGACCATCGCCCTGCGTTTGGAGAGTGCCCATATGTGCTCCCCTACCCGTCAGCGACGCGTCCGTCATTATGTTCACGCAAAATTCCGGTTCCTGCAGGGGTACCCCCCTGGATAGGTTCTGAAAGCTCTGCCACCATCGAAGAGCGTGTAGGAGCTCGTCGTCGATGACCAGTTTGTCCGACCACAGTCCTTGGGTCTGGGTCCACCGGTCCGCCAGGAACTCTTGAATTGGCCTCATGAAAAGGCAGCAGTTGTTGACCAGAGGAATGCACAACGCCATAGCGCCCAGTATCGACATACATCTTCTCACCGATACTTTGGTATTGATCCTCCACTGACTTGCTAGCTGATTGAGTCTGTGGATTCTGTCGACAGATGGGCTCACCAACCCTGACTGGGTTTCGAACTGCGCACCTAAGAACACTAAGCTTCTCGACAGAGCCAACAAAGACTTCTCGAAGTTTACTGCAAACCCCAGCCGTTGTAAAAGTTTCATGGTGGCTTGTAAACTTGTTTGAGTTGCCATAGGGGAGGATCCCCTCACCAACTAGTCGTCGAGATACTGGTACACGTGATGGCCTTGCTTTCTCAACCATGCTGCAACTGGAGCTAAACATTTCGTGAACATCCTGGGGGAGGATTTTAGTCCAAAAGGAAGCCCTGTGAACTGGTAGTGAGTCCGTCCTACCACGAATCTTAGGAACTTTCTGTGTCGTCGACGCATTGGTATGTGAAGTATGCGTCTTGAAGGTCCAGCAATGCCAGAAAATCCCCTTCTTGGACAGACTGGATATGAGCATCTTGAATCTTAGGCTTTTGAAAGCTTAGTTGAGGTCGCGAAGGTCGAGAATAGGATGCCATTTTCCGTTTGGGTTTTTCACTACAAAGTATAGGGAATAAAACACCTTGACCCGTCTGCGATGCAGGAACCTATTCTATAGCCCCTTTTTGTAGCATAAGAACCACCTCCTGTTGCAACACGCTCAGGTGGGGTTGAGCCAAAAATGCTGGTGGAACATGCGGAGGGTTGCTTTTGAATTGCAGGGAATGTCCAAACCTTAGTGTCTAGCACCCACTGATCCGTGGTTATTTGCTCCCATTCGTCGACACAATGCGATACCGTGCCTCCCAGGATGTTCTGATGCCCGTCATTGCTGGTCTTTGGCCTGCTTATCTTTCGACGACGATGAGTAGCCCGTCCTCTTCCTGGAGGTCTGGTAGTCTCGCATCGTTTCACAGCTTGAGAAGCCAGTCTGTCCCCCTGCGAGGAGTACGACGGCCTATTGAAAGACCTGTCCCTTGATGTTGAGAATCGGGAGTTCCCTGATGCTCCCCTAAAGGGGCGAAAAGAACGAAAATTCCTTCCACTCTGGAGGGCACCCAAAGAACGCGCCATGTCAGAGTCCTCCTTCATGCCCTTTAAGGCCTCATCCACCTTTTTTTCGCCGAACAGGTCTCCCTCAAAGGGCATATCCAGCACCTTGTATTGCACCTCAGGTCTAAAGTTGGTGCATTTAAGCCACGCTTGTCTCTGTAGAACCACCCCATTGTTGACTTGCTTAAATCCTGATTCTGTGAGGTCCACAGCAATATTTATAGAATGATTTGAGGCCTCTTCACAATTCTGGACGAGTAACATCGCTGCTTTCCTGTGTTCTTCTGGGAGATGTTCTAATATGGGTGCCAACCGGTGCCACATCTCTCTATCATACCTGGCCATTATAGCCAGAGAGTTGGCCGCCTTCACCGTCGTTGCACCCACTGACAACACCTTCTTGCCAAAGGCATCTTGTCTCCTGGCCTCGTTCTCCAGAGGAGTCGTGCATTTGTGCTGGGACCTTGCTTTTCTCGCCGCAGCCGCTGACACCACCGACTCTGGGCTGGCTGGGAGGATAGACATTTGGGGGTGGATTCTGGAGCCTTAAATTTCTTCTCTAGCCTACCTTTTATTGCGGGCTCCGAGAAAGGATGCCGCATCGTTTGTAAACCCTCCTGCCACACATGATCCAGGATGGGTACTGAGAACACCAACCTCCTTCTCTTCCCCATGTGAGCCAATCCGAATTCGGTACACGCTTTGCTCATCATAGCATGGAACGACCCAATGTCGTCCGGGGGAGACGGCTGAGCTGGGCTTCTTGGGGCTTCGAATTCTGCCTCTGACTCCAGGTTGGATCCCTAGAGGGGATAACGAGTCCAGCAGCTCTCCTTCCTCCTGGCGTGCACCTGTTGAAAGGGTCCCCTAGGGGTCCCTAACGTCTATGGAAACGAGGCGAGTCACCACACAGGATAGATACGCCAGACACGAGGTTGTATTCCCAAAGCTAGGGTTTATTGCAAAGCAAAAGTCTCAGTTGGCCAAATCGGTGTCACGCCCCGCGACGTGTATCTCTAGACCTCGAGGGACGCAAGAGAGTGAATTACGTACATCAGTTACGTATATACAAAATGCATATCAAACAATCAGCTGTGACATGTTTAACACCCCCCTTTATTGGGTTTCTTTGAACTTGGTGTGATGATGGACATCTCCGACAACTATGACACCTTCAAACATCTATTCTAGTAACAATTTGCAATTTGTGAGTGCGGAGGCATCTTTCAGTTGTTGAACAGAACACTGCTTCTGTTCTTGGAGTTGCATTCCAGACCTTGCTATCTATGAGGTGCTATTCGTGTCCTGGGAGCTGACACGCTCTAACGGGGCTCAGTAAAGGGGGGGGGGGCGTAAGAAAAGCATAATATAAGACTTTAGCTCCATTATTCTAACATATTCTACCATATAACGAGACTGGCTAGCAGCTGCGAAATGATTAAATGCCCTGCAGCTCTGCTTCAAGGCTACATTCGGGAGGGAGCCGGGCATTCTTCCTGGCGCTGCCTACGTTGTGTTTCAGCGAGCTCATGTTATCCTCACGGCCCTGCGGCCTTGTCCTTTTTACGTGCAGACAACAATATTTTACAGTCGAGCAGTGTAAGCAGAAAATATACTGCGAAGCAATAAGAACAGAAAGCAATGAGCAATGGTTAGAAAACAAAATGGCGATTCTTGTTACATCAAAATGGCCGTTCATTGGCAAACTCGAAAACCTATATTCTGTCATATCGTGCATGAGACGGTTGGCCCACGGCCACCAAAATACGTTTGCAGTCACAAAGTAGAGGTATCCATTTTTCTAGACTGACACTGTGAGGTCCTCACATGCCTGTATTGCCGTCGACACCGTCGGAGTTGGCCGACGGGAAGGGCCAGTTTTGTCGACGGTCGATATGGTCGGAGCTGCTACTTGAGGTAATTTCTCGTCCAATTTCTTTAACAAGGTCTGCAACGTTGATAGAACTTCCAGTGATAGAACAGACTGTGGGGTAAGAAGAGGGGTTGTAACCGTAATATTTGTCCCGCTGTAAAGAGTCAGCTTGCTAACCCATTGTAACCCGAGCTCTGCAGGCCCAGCTATCCTCTCACACTCCTCGTCCACAGAGGAATCCAACAAGGCCGCCTCCTGTTGTAACAAGAATTCTGGTAAAACCGGGTCGAATACCTCCGGTCGCCAGGCCCCCTGCGGGATCTCGGTCGACGAGGCTTAAGTTGGGCCAGCCATCGTCGTAGCCACCACCTGTGGCATAACAATAGACGAAACCAATTGCGTCATTGGTAGTGAGGGAGTCGACGAGCGCCCTCCCGTCGACGACGGTGGTATCTGCGCAGCTCCCTGAGGCGTTCCTGCCTTTTTTGAACTTGACCTGTGTATCTCAGACTCTCGACTCAAGGATGATCTATGGTGATGACCTGAGGAGGATCTCGACTTCTCCTTTCTCTCCTTTTTTGATGATGATGATGTTTTCTTCAGTGAAGATTCCCTTGTGGAATGGTTTCCCGAAGACCCCTTCTCTGCAGGTGTGGTTTCTTCCCCGGGGGTACAGCCGATGCCGAACAGCGGGGGGCACCTAAGGATTTTGATGCCGAGGCCACGCTGCGCGTGCAGCCTACCTCCGAAGGCAGATACGCACCCGCTCCATCGCTCAACCAGGCCACCAACCGCCGACTCCGGTCCTTAAGTCTTTTGGGAGAAGCCCTTACATATGTCGCACTTGTCTGCCGAGCGGTAAGGGTGTAGACAATATATGCAGTCCATATGTCCATCCCCCTCATACACTTTCTTCAGCCCGCATGTAGCGCACGGGTGGAACAGAGCTTTTCCAGACATCAGGAAAAACACAACGAACAATCTTAACAAAATAGTAGATGACGCAAGGTGATCCCACTACTTTGGAAGACGGTTGAAATCTGAAGAGAGCCCTGTGGGCGGGGCATTTATACCGTTACGTCCTATTGGGGCATGCGTGAGCAGCCCAAAAACGACGTGGATAGGACACAAGTGTCGAAGTTTTCCTATGGAAAAACAGCTTTATAAGTGTACCGAGGGTTCCCAATCTGACGACGGATAATATTCTAAGCATGTGAATCCATGAAAGATCCAATGCTGGAGAATGCAAGGAATATCAGCATTCACTTTACTTGCAACAAAGTTGATTAGAAATAGACGGTCAAGTGTACGTAAGCGTGATAGTGCTACGTAGCTCATGCCTTCTTTAAAGACTGTTTCCAATATCTATCAATGCTTTGTCTAGGGCTAGTACCCACTGGAAGGAGTAGTAATCGGTGTAAAGTGACACCGCCTATGTTGTAGGCTGCTAAACCTGTGGGGGCAGTTACAACAGCTGACAGTTTGTTGTTTGTCAATTGTTGAAGGAACTTGCTGCTGATTTTGATTAAGAATGTTTTCCTGAACCAGCTTCACCACTGACGTACAGCAGCATATGTTTGTTATTTTGGCAGGTACATTCTTGATTTTCGTGTTGTACACCATGTACAATTTCTTTTGTTACTTCTTCAAAAATGGTGCGCTGATATTTAAGTTTTGATTGTAGTACAGTTAAGTCTTCTATATCTTCTTCATAGTGACACATGGTGTTTTCCACTTCTATCATATCTAATTCTGCCTCATTTGCTATTAGTGGCTGTCCTAGTGGTTCTTGACTTCCTGCTACAGAAGGTTGACTACTGTCGGAAGTATCCTTATCTAGTTGGGCCTGGAGTTCTTCTTCGTGTTGCTGTTCATTGTGCAACATTGTTTTGTACTGCGTAAAGTTCACATCGGTGATAGCGCTTACATTTTCTTTGAAAGCGTCTTCATAGCAGTCATAGTTATCTGGTATCTCTTCCTCTTTTCTTCATGGTTTACAAAGTTGTAGCCGGGACATGTAATATAGTTCTTTCTGTGAGGAGTTTTTAATGACAATTTGACATGATTCATTAAGCTTTGTTAAGTTTCACTAAGCTGCCTTCACAATCTGTCACTCAATATCTACCTTTGCTTTCATCAGGTTTTATATTATTTTTGTATGCAAAGTTTTGGGCTATGTGGTATAGACACATGGTTTCCAAACTGGTACTCCTGTTCGGGTAATATGTGTCTAGTAAATTGTTTTTTAAAATGTAATGGCTGTTGGGATCATTTTTTGGCAATTGTTTCTATGTCCTCATATGATTCTAGAACTCTTTCTAGATTTAGCAGGACCAAGACTTAGCCATACTTTATTTTTAGATTTTCTATACAAAGCAGTACCGGTTAAACGATCTGCAGCTTCATAGGCGCCACATTCTCTATGAGAGAGCATTTTTATGCCTAGGCTGTACAATTTCTGAGATGGTGTTTTGTCCGAGGATAGGTCATTCCAGAGGTCTTGAAGTTCTGTTTTTTTCTGCCTTTGTTAAGTAGGCTGTAACATATTGTGCAACTGCAGTGGAATTGTCTGCAATTTACTGCACATCTATGTTTGCATTCCATAAGAGGGCAATTATTGCATTATAATCATTGCTATATTTTGATTCTTCTGTTCTTTTTATGTAATGCATGTTCTTAGGTGATTTACCTTTAACACTATGTCGAACTGAAGACATGAAGTTGTTCACTTCAGCTGTTTCTGTAACTGGTCTCGGGAAACCAAAGCGGCATTTGGTGTAGTATTTCCCTTTGCTTTTGTATTTGCGACGACAATATTTGCCACATTTGTGTCTTTGAAATTGTACAATCTGTCCATGAAGGTCACTATGTGTCCTTTGTGAAGGGATTTCACAAGTGACATATTTCTGGATGAACTGCAAAACAGTGGCATCACTGTCCTGACCAAATTTATGTCCACTTTTTATCCATAAAAGCATGGGGAAATGTGGTGCTCCTCTGGCTTGGTATTCTTTTCTCCAAAAGAAGTGTTGCACTGCTCCGAGGGGAGGACATTTTGATTACAAATAAAGTGTAGCATAGCAATGAAACGATGGTGGAAATATCTTGAAACATTAACAGGATCTAGAGAGCAAAGTTCTCCAAGTGTTAGTATATCTATGTTGCTTTTGTTGTTTGATATGCGTAGGAAATAATCTAAATCTTCCCATGCATATTCTGCACAACTTGTAACAAACCAAGTGGGTGGTCCAAGGCTTCTGATCATACAATGTTCATCTCCGTGCCATCGGAACCAGTATTCATTTGTACCACGCATGTTTTCAAACAGGTTTGTTATGCTTGATTGTAAAACCTCATCTTTTTCTTGCAGTTTTTGTATTAATTGCGTAGCTGACATATTTTGAAAGTGGGTTCCAGATTTCAATATGTGTGCAACTCCGTAACATAGGGTTGCTAGTTCACTTTCAAAGAATAGGTGGAATATGTATTCAATATATTGTCTAAATCTGGGATCTTCAGAATACATTCGTAATGAGCAGTATTCTGATGCTGTTATCTGAGTGGGTCTATCCACGTATCTTCCTCCTTTGCCAGTAGGAAATAGCAGTGGAAAAGAACGTGCTTCTATACTTTTTTCCCATATGCTCATTGGTGACCCTTTGGTTTATCGCATTTGGTAAGTTTCTAGTGCATCATCTATGCTGTCATTTGAGTGCAATGGATGAATTGTATAATGGTCCAAAAGAGTGGATACTGTAGCAGGATCCAGAAGTTCAAATTGACCAGTTTCTGATGACTCTTGAATTATTTCAGTTGTTTCCCTTAAGCTTTCTTCAATATTTATTTCTTTATAGTATTCATTATTGTCTTTCAGATATTGCAAGGCTTGTCTAACTTTATGTAAGTCCACGAGTTGTTGCCAAATTCTTTTGTCTTTTGTTGGTACACGATTTACTAAGACAATTAAAGAATGCTCTATTGGACGTTGCGCTCCTAGAGTGTGCACATTTACTGTCAGATCTAATGGCAAATAAACTACTTTGCCACAAATGCCTTTCACCAATTCAGATGTAGGTAATTTTGCTGTTTTTGGTTGAAGGTGTATTATTGCTTGAAATGGGTGTACTGTTTGAATTATGATGCTCTCATACAAATTGTGTTGCAGGGGTTTTGGTAGTTGGAATAATTCCAAATTATTTGTGATGGCACGTGAAGGAGTTTGGTTGTTGAGTTTTGTAGTGCAGTAACTGCTACATATTAGAGGTTCACTTATTTCGTATTTGTTTTCTGCTAAAAGGAAGAGAGCTAATTCAAACTATTTGGAATCTTCATTGTCTTCTATTTTGTATGTTATGTCTATAGTTTTTGTGTTAATTTTGTAAAAAGTTCTGCGGCAATACACACACACATGGTTTGGTACTTCAGCGGATGTACTTTTAAGTTTTAGTATTTCTTTTTTGTATGTGTGTAATAGAAGGTTGCCATGTGCAGAATTGTTGCTAGTCTGTTCTAAAACTATTGCATTTTGTAAGTGGCTTTCTCTTCCAAAATATTTTCTCTGCATACGGTCAATTTCTTCGTGTAGGTATTTGGGTGTACCGTGCAAAAGAGTGTTATTTAAATTGGCTAGTTCTAAAGCTGGACTTTTAGCATAGTACAGTTTGTACACTAGATGTCTTACATTTGAATGATGTTGATATAATTTTGATATCATGGAAGGTGCTTTTGCAAATAGGTCCTGAAATGCAGGCTAATGAATGTCCTTGTAGTCCTGTGGATTTGCACACTGGACAGGTATCCATATTTTGCAGCACTTTCATTTTCTTTACCTTTCACATACTGATTGAGGAACTGGCGTAAAGATTTGAAAGGTTTGTTAGTAATATTACACATTGACGTGCACGGCCATTTGTATACTGGACGGTCTGGTCCAGTCGAATGGAGAGGTAATTCCGTGTTTTCTGGGGATACTTTTGTAAGCAGTGTTTCTTGTTCCATGATGGTATTATTGATTTTTTTTTCATATCCTTGTCCACCGCTATGGATGGCAATTGTGTTGGTTTGATTTTGTTTGTGTGCTTCTTCATTAAAATGTGGTTGTTGTGCAACTCCATTCCATTTAAGAAGTTATTTTTGTCGACATTCCGTTTCTTTTGTAGTTTAGTACTTGGTTATGTTAGTGGTTTCATATTTAACGCTAAAATAAATAACTTTCTTTTGAGAAGGATTGCACTGTGTGAGAACTTGTGGGATTAATTTTCTATGGTAGGGTTTAAGGGTTGAGGATGATTTCACTCCTCTTCTTATTAGATTCTGAAGGACTCTGTGGCGGAACATTTTTGCTAAAATACTTTTTTTTCCTATGGTTTCTTGCTAGTATATCAGGATTTATAGGAGCATTGTTAGCAGTAGTGGTAGCCGAATTCTTGTAAAGCATTTTCTGTTTCCTGCCACATTTTGATAGATGAGGCAACGTTTCTGTAGTTGAAGCTTCCTTTGTTTCGCTAAATGACTGTATTAGCTGTTTTGTTTCAACATTTTGTACACACTCTGGTAGAGATGGATGATTACTTTGGACACGTCTATTTGCTCTATTTCTATGTTCCTTTCTACTTGCTTTTTGGTAGGCATTCTTTGGGGTCTGTTGAAAAAAAAGAAGTTATGGGTTGGTCTGTTTTACAATATATGTGTGCTGTGTGCATGAGTGTATGAGTTTGATGGGGAAGATGTTTGTGGTGGTGTGTGAATGTGCATTGGGCAGTTACAATGAGTTGGGAAGGCTATTTTTCTGTTTGTGTATTACTACACTGCTTCAGGTGAGAGTAGAAAGTGAGCTAGTGGTGAGGAGAAGCATTAATAGTAAACATAATGGTATAAAATTAAAACAGCCATTTGTTTTGTAGTACTAACATTCTAAGGCTTGTGTATGTTATTTGTGTTCCAAAAACACAGGGATTTGTGTGCCATTCTGCCTGTTAATCTTTGTTTAATAAATGGGGATTTGTGGGCAGAATGGTTCAGAAATCGATGTTTTTTTTGGTGCGCAAATTACATAAATAACCCACACAGCCTCTTTGTGGAACAGTAAGAATATAAAGGTAGTACTGTACTTTTTTGTGGAATGACCAGGTTTCTTCGGATATGTTTGCAGTGTAGATGCTGTTAATTTTTAGGAGAGTGGTCTTCACTGCAATTGTAAAAAGAAGTAGTTAGTAATGTGTTTAAAGCAGTGATAATATATATGTTCATTTTTCAGCTTTCGCGGGAGTATTCTCGTTTGATATCTCAACACATTGTATGCGTGCATTTCATTTCACTATGTGCAGCCTTTATATGTTATTTGCAGTATGTTCGTTCAACCTGCTTTGCAAATGAGTACAATTTTCAGTTCATGAAATTCCCTGGTTTTTTTCCAGCTGTGTTGTACATAGCAGAGAGGTTTGGAAGTGATAGGTGATTATAATAGATGGGGAAAAATGTGAAAACTTTCATATTATAAGTAGGAATGCGAAAAATCGGGAGCACCTGAGAGGGAGATGTCACCACAGCAATCGGGAATGTTTATTTTTCTCATACGATCGCATTGAAAGTAGCATTAATTTAGGCATAAGACAGTAAAAAATTGTGACTTTTTTTAATGGAAAATAGAGTTTTGCGCGTAAATCGGGAGGGTTGGTACATATGTATAGGTTATGCGGGAGATAGTAAGAAGTAGTGCGATTTTTCGATAAAACATCGGAAGTCTCGCGCTTAAAGCAGGAGCGTTGGTATCTATGTATTGGCTATGCAGATTTAGTGGCATTAATTTGTTTAAATGGAATAATAAGAGTTGTACATGTACTCTGAATAAAATATGCATACCTGTACTTTGTAATCATGCATGTGGGTATGCATGGAGCTGTAAGTAGAAATCCGCAACACTTGCACAGTAGTTTTTGTAGTAGGTGCTTTTCAATGATATGAGACTTGTATTCAGAGTGATCAACAGTACATTTGAAGTGCGGAACTCTGACAGAGTTAGATGTAGAGGTCTTGAATGTGATTGGTGGATGGTTGTGTGACTGCTTAGCTGTTTCCAATGAGGGAATGGATTTGTGAGTGATGTGGAAAGGGTAGAAGGCCTGGCTAACAAGTTACGTGCCGCACGGACACTGTGCTTGTCTGCGGGTAGGGCATGCCACATACAGGGTTTTACAGCAAATCCAGCATGCAAAGGGGACTGTAGGCATCAGCCAATCAGATGTTGACATTGTTGATTTGTGTAGAAAGAGAGAGAGTGTGTGTGTGTGTGTGTAGTGAAGATGGCAGAGGTGGAGACAGTCGGGGTGTTGGTGCTCGGCGATATTTTTGTCCATGGTTTACAGCACTATTCAGAATGTAGGCATGTGGCAAACAATTTTGATGTCAGAGGAGTGGAGGTGGGGTGGAGCGCTGCGACTGATTGCAATGTAGCCACAATTCTCCAAGTTTGCAGAGATATGCGTAGGATGACCAGTCCCCATGTGGTAGTTTTGCACTATGGTGCTTGCCATTTGGGCTACGTGAGTTCACCTACTTTGTTATGAGATTTGGAACAGTTGGTTCAAGCAGTCATTAACCTCTTTCCAACTGCGAAAGTCATTTTTTCTGGCTTACTCCCTAGAGCAAAATGGGACAACAGCTCTGTTTTTTGTCCTGATCAAATTATCGGTAGGTGTACCATCAATCGCGGCTTGCGTGCTTTCATGTTAAGAGCTGGTATGCTTTTCTGCAGCCACAAGAACATTGTTTCCAGTAATGCGGCTTATTTTGAAGCATATGGTGTTTCTTTCTTCTTTGGGAAATGCCATGTTCTTTTGGAATGTAAAGCTTGCTTTGGAGAAGGTTATGTGACGATTGTAGGAGTAAACTAAGAAGAAAAAAAAACAAATACAAAATAACAGGTGTCTGTCAGGCATCTGCAAAAAAAACAAAAAAAAGCTCTTTTCAGAGCCCACCTTTAAAGAGGAAAAGGGGAATACTATTTAAATGTACAGTCGTCACGCTCGGATCCTCTACATGTCCGCGGACATGGCGGTAGTCTGCAGGCAGTGCGTATTACATACGGGGATTCTGGGGTGGAGAGGCATTCAAATGCGAAGCTAGGGATTGGTCAGTAAAGTTCAGTGGATGTGTTCTGAACGGAGAGATTTAGTGAGAACGTCTTTTTCCTGAGAGGAGAACAGACCACTATGGCTGTGTGTGCTCGAAAACAGATTATCTGAATTTTGGGAGACTCATGGATACATTGGTTGAAGGTGCATGCAGAACGTTGCAGTATATCTGCAGATCTTGGATTCCCTCATGTGGAAGTGCAATGGCATGGAGTGCGTGAAATGAAGTGGCTGGACTTGGTACCTCTCTGTGCTACTTTACAGACAGAGCGCCATACTGATATAATTATCATTCATTGTGGAGGAAACCGTTTAGGGCATGTCTCTGGAATTTCTTTGCAATTTGCAATGAAGGAAGGACTTGAGAAGGTCATGGACATGTTTCCAAATTGCCAAGTAATTTCTTCTCGTATTGCACAAAGACAAATGTGGCTGCGTTCTGCTTTATTTGGTCCACAAATGGAGAAAGCGAGGCACAATGTCAATAAGGCTGTTTGTGCCTTTCTATGAGATGTTGGCATGTCCTCTTTCCACAATGAAAATATTTTGTTTTGTAGCACATTCATATTTCGCAGAGATGGAGTCCATCTTACATATGCTGGCAATCAGATTTTTCTTTGAAATGTACAAAATGCATTGCAAGCTTTTTTGGATTCATAGTTGCCTATTTTGCATTACATTTTGATGAATCCAAGTTTTTCAAACACACAAAACACCACCAAAAGTCTCTTTTCAGAGCCACAACTTACTCCCAGAGAAAGGTGCATTGGTTTTGCTAGGGCTGCACCCCAAATGTTTATCCTAGGACTGTCCGCAGACTTTTAAAAAATGAGCAGTGCCTTGTACTGTTTATTTGACACTTCAATTTATAAATTGTGAAAGGCAGCTCTGAAAAGAGCCTTTTTTGTGGTTTTTGTTTTATATTTCTTGATTTATTTACACACAACACACTAGGAGAGGAGGGGAAAGGAGGGTAAGGAAGGGACACCAACCACAGGGAAAAGAAATGGCAGGTGGAGAGCGAAAGATGTAGGGTGGGCCTTATTTAGGTAGGTAGCAGTTCTTCTGTTGCTCCGTGACTGTAGTCTCAAAAGCACTTCGAAAACTCTCCCCCCTGCAGAGTACTGTCGCACTACATACACAATATTGTGACCCTCGAAAGGTAAGGGTCAACAGCAACACAAATGGCTTGTGAGGCAGATGGAGTGATGCGTTCTCCCACAGGAGTGTCTCTTGTGGTGAGAGGATCGGACACGATGATGCTGCGGAGGAACTCCACCTACTGCGTTCTTTACATGGTACCACCTTGCGAATGTCCGCACCGTGTAACAAAGTTAGGTGTCGCTTCATGGTTGTCGTACCAAAGCTGTACGCACCATGTCTCCCACGACTCAGCACCAAGTTGCACTGTTTACAGGTGACCAGGTTCTCGCATGCTTTTGGTACGTTACCAAAAAGGGTAAACGACTGCCACACCCACGACTCCCGTCAAGTGCTGGTAGTAGGGAGTTCCTCCACCTCATTCTCTACATCCTCTTCTTCCTCACTCTCTACATCCTCTTCTTCCTCACTCTCTACATCCTCACGCGTATTTCCCTCTGCAGGCCCTTGGGAGGAGGTGGCTGTGGAGGGTTTGGGGGTGGTGCTGAGGCTGATGTAGCCACAGCAGCCAGGGATGCCATTAGGGTTGGTGAGATGATCTCTGCTACAGCACTAAAGGCAGCAAAACTCAATCTACAATCGGCAGAAGTACAATGAAGATGAGCTTGGGGGTGTGGCCTTTTATAGTGGTGGAGGGGTGCGCCTCGTGACCATATCGATCACTCAAAAGCATTGAAAAAGTTCCAAACAATGTTGAAAGCTAGGGCCATTGTAATGGTGATTTTTGTATTGTAAAATAATTTGGCATGTCTGCATAAGTTCTTTTGAAATTTTGCAGAAGCGGACAAAGTGCGCAAATTAGGACACACACTCAGCGTGGGTGCGGTCACATGATGACGTCGTGAACACATCTGCAAAGGAAATGGGTGCCCGCAGGACACCACATGCACAGGAACGGTCGTGCACATGCGCGCAGGTGTTCTACGGACAGTGTTCTGGTCCTGAAACTAATTAAAAGTGAGACGTACAGTTACGGACAGGCGCGAGGTTCGCAAGACTTACGGGTGTGGTGCGCATGTCCATGGATGTTCTGCTGACTGTACGGCCAGGTACAGTGTCCTTAGGACACCTCCCATTTTGTTTGACTACGGACATGCCGGACACTGCGCCTGTTCTACGGACAGTTCTATCTTAGCTGCGGACGGTACGGACAGTATAGTGTCCTTAGGACACTCCCATTTTGTTCATTTACGGACATCCCGGACACCTGGTGTGTTCTAAGAACAGTTTCATCTTGGTTGTGAACAGTGCAGAGAGGTAGAATGTCCTGAGGACGCCCCCATTCTGTTGATTTACGGACATCTTGGACAGCTGTTGTGTTCTAAGAACAGTTCCATCTTGGTTGCGAATGGTACGGTAGGTAGGTGTATTGTCCTTAGAACATCAAAACTTTATTAATTATGGACAGGCCGAACAGGCGCGCTGTCCTGACATTTAAAAAAAAAAAAATTAGACCCAAACAATTCCACTAAAACGAACATAACATTTTTTTTATTAAACACACATACAGCAATTAAGAGAGAGAGGGGGAAGCAGACACTGAAACAAGTATAGGGGAATTAGGGGTTTCCACAGGCTGGTTGTGAGGGGATGAAGGGATGGAAGTTTCGTCAAAACGTTCATGTTGTTCTTGAGGGTTTGGGGATAGTTCACTGGGAAATGGAGAAGGGGGGACAGGTACAGGTGGGACAGGATATCTGATTTTTCCTTTCACGTAGTCCTCCACAAATTGCCTTAACCCACTAAAATTCTCTTTTAGCATGTCCACTTTGTCTTCTATGCGTTTCATGGTGTCTTGCACTGTCTTTTGGTGGACTTTCTTCAATGTTTCCCTGGTCTGTTAAAAAGAAATATATATATTAAGTGCCCATAAAGTACTGACTATTAATTTGCTTATGCAGAGAAGTGTGTACCATTATTATCGCTATCTTCGGACATTTCGCCATGCAGAGAATTCTCCTCCAACCACTCCAAAGTTCTGCACATTTCTGTGTAAAAACAACAGATGCATTTTTTTTTCTGCACCTCATACAAAAAGTATACACACACATAAGAAAAATGAAGTTCACTTACTACTTTCTTGTAATTTGTATTTGTTGTGTTGTGTTCGTCTACTGCCGCTCCTAGCTGCACAGTTTCTGTGAGGTAATTATGTTGAAGGCATATCTTTTTTTGTTAAGGTATAATCCATTTAATTCTACATGGTAAATGAATGGGGAATGTGTGAGACGTGTAGGTTCAAATGGTTCTTTATTACTACTTATAATGTGTTGTGCTGCTTTTTAAACTTGTGCAGTTTTTCTATGATATGATAGAACAATTTCAGATACCCCCTGAGTGTTTGGGTAGTGTTGATCTCGTCCGCGCCCATCCGCAGACAGGTGCTAAGTCTGTGCCCTTCAAATATCATTAGCGAGGGGGTTCAGTATGTTCTAGGTTACATGTATATAAAGTAACGGAATTATAGTACATACCTCCCAAATTCACATGATGAAAGTGTACATTCAGTAAAATAACCTTTGTTAAAGGGATGTTATGGTTAAGTTGCCCTACTAAAAATCTGTGAAATTCACTAAAAAAACTTTGTTAAAGCGACATTCTGGTTTATTTATTCAAATTTGTTGAGCGCACATCAGCCCAGAAGCATCGTGGCGCTTGTTACAGACATCTTAGTTGCAAAGGAAACCGTAGTTACAATCAATACATAAATTACAGAGGAAATATATACAATAGCAAGGCAGTATATTTACATGGCTTCCTGAAATGTGCTAGTTATTTAGCAAGGAACGAGGTTTTCAGTTTCCTGCGAAAGATGGGAAGTGAGTTTTCCGTTCGGATGTCTGAAGGGAGAGCGTTCCAGGTCTGTGCTGCAATGTAGGGAAAACCTAGACCTCCGGCTTTGGCTTTTTTGATGCGTGGGGTGCAGAGTAGGTTAGCGTATTGCGTCCTGGTGGGACGTGTGGAGGAAGGTTTGAGGATGGTATCTGAAAGATAGGACGGGGCGGAGAAGGAGAGGCATTTGTGAGTGAGGGTGAGGATTTTGAGGGTGATCCGTTCTTTGACTGGGAGCCATTGGGCTGAGAGCCTGGCCTGGGTGATATGCTCTCTTCTTGGAATACTAAGAGCGGCCCGGAGAGCGTTGTTCTGTGTGATTTGTAGTCTATTTATGTTTTTGGCTGATGTGCCTGCTAGGAGAGCATTGCAGTAGTCCAATTTGGCTCCAATGGTTGCCCTCGCTATGGAGAGGCAGTTAGGTTTAGAGAGGTAGGGCTTGATGGCGTTTATAAGTTTGGTGGTGTGTGCGGATGCGGAAGTGATAGCGCTGACTTGTCTAGTCATAGATAGCGAAGAGTCAAGGTATACTCCCAGTGTCTTGACGGCTGTGGACACGGGGATGATGGAGTTGTCAATTGAGAAGTTAGTGTACAGTTTGTCCAGTTTGTCTAAGGTGTTCTGTTGACCTAATATCAAGATTTCGGTCTTGTCACCATTGAGGCAGAGGCCATTAATTGCCATCCATGCCTTGATGATGGAGTAGATAGTATGGAGTGCCTTTGCGTCTTCGTTGTATGAGCCTGAGAGGGGTAGAAGTACTTGTGTGTCGTCCGCGTAGTTCGTGTAGGTGATGCCGTATGAGTCAAGTTTGTCAAAGAGGGGCTTGGTGAACAAGTTATAGAGTGTGGGTGCAGTGCAGGAACCTTGAGGGACCCCGCAGTGGATTGTCGTGGGTGTGGCGTTAGCGATGTCCGAGAAGACTTTCATGGCCCTACCTTCGAGGAAGGAAGTGATCCAGGCGGCTGCTTTTTTGGAGAAGTTGGCTGAGTGCGTGAGGTGGGAGGTGAGAATCTTGTGATCAACCAGATCAAACGCGGCTGAGAGATCTAGAAGAAGCAGAAGAGCCGGCTTGCCTTTGTCCATGATTTGGGTGATCTGACTCTTCAGATCTACCAGGGCTGTTTCTGTGCCATGTCCTTTCCGGAAGCCCGATTGTCTCGTCCCGAGGATGGAGTGGGTTTCCAGAAAGTGTTGGATTTGGCGGTGTGCGGCTTTGTCCAGTAATTTCAGCAAGAATGGCACAGTGGTTATTGGTCTATAGTTGTTGGGTTGTGAGGGGTCAAGAGTCGGCTTTTTTAGGAGAGGCCGGACCCAAGCCTCTTTGAGGTTGGCTGGGATGATGCCTGTTTTAAAGGACGCATTGATAAATGCCGTGAGGAGCGGCGCAAGGCAGTCTGCGCGGTCTTTGACTAGTTTAGGTGGGCAGATGTCGCCTTTGCATGGGGAGGGTTTGAGGTTTATTAGAAGGTTAATAACTTCTGTTTCAGTGACATCTCTGAAGGAGAAGTCAGGTGTGATGGGCTTGGAGGAGGTGGGTGGGGGTGTTGCTCGGTTTGGTTCCTGTCTGGTGAGGAAGTGCTTTGCAGTGGTCTTTGATTTTCTTTTGGAGAAGGTCAATTTTGTGAAGCATGGCCGCTTGAATACTGGAACACCACGCTTCATCTTTGATTATTTCATCTGGAGTATTAGGGGGGGGAGATGAGCTCATTAAAGATTGCGAAAATCTCTTTGGAGTGTGACTTGGCATTGGCGATACGAGTGTTGAAGGCGTTGGCTTTGGCATTGGAGATAGCTCTCTTGTATTGGTGGGAGATTAAATTGAATATGTTTTTGGTAATGGTGCAGGGGTCAGATTGCCAGTTTTTTAGAGCTGCTCTTTTGTGGGATCGCATTGAGTGCAGTTCTTCAGTAAACCAGGTGTTGGAGTGTAAGGATTTCTTATCTTTTTTCCATTCAAGTGGCGCTATTTCATCGATGGCTTTGGTGAGGACATCTTTGTATATGTCGGCTAGGATATTGGGATCGCTAGCGAATGGGGGGGCTAACACTGGGGTATTGAGGTATGGGCGTAGGTTCTCCTCTGTGAGTTTTTTTTTGCTTCTGACTTGTGCAGCGCTGGCAGGGGTCAGAGTCTTAAGGTTTTTGGTGATAGGAATAGAGAACTCTATGCAGTTGTGGTCAGTCCAAGGCAGTGAGGAGTTGGAGGTGATAGTGGAGAGGCAGTTATGGTCTGCGATCCAGTCAAGTATGCGGCCTTTGATGTGAGTAGGACTTTCTACTTTTTGGATGAAGCCCAGGTCATTGAGTTCCTTGGTGAGAGTGGCTGCAGATTTGTCCTTGGGATCATTAAATCCGAGGTTGAGGTCCCCTAGTAGAATGGTTTTGGTGGAGCTTTTGATATTGTTGCTAAGGATGTGCAAGATGTTGTCCTGGGAGTCTGGGGAGTTGCCTGGGGGGCGGTATAATAGGTGAATGTTGATGGTGCTGTTGGGAGACAATGAAAGTTTGGCCGATAAGAGGTCAGAGTTGTTGGTCGAGGGGTGACTGATAGGTCGGAGCTGTAGGTTCTCTTTGTAGATGAGGGCTACTCCGCCTCCTATTCGATCTGGCCCATCTTGTCTGAGTATGGAGAAGCCCGGTGGTAGCGCAAGTGTAACGGCAGGGCCTGATGCTTCATGTAACCATGTTTCGGTAATGGCTAAGAGGTCAATGTTATTACTGGTTATAATGTCATGGATATCAGAGGCATGAGCTGGGAGTGATCGGACATTGAGGAGGGCACATTTGATGTGAGGTGTGTGATGTTTGCTTGTGGAGGTGTGAGTGATGGTCGTGTCTGGTATGTTCTGTGAGGTGGTATTGCAGGGTGTGGCTAGGTTAGTGGGTGGTGGACTGTGGGTGTGTGAGTATTCCGTGCGGGGGCAGCGTGTGGAGGTGGTGCGGGAGCTCAGTCTATAGTTTCTGAATTCAGTGGGAACGGCTAGTGTGCTAAGTTCTGGGGTCTGTGTGCGCGCTCTAAGTCTTTCTAGTCTGTGCAGAGTTATTACACAGGGTGCACGATCTGTCATGGTAGGTGTGATATCCTTAATAGCGAAATGCTTAAGGCAGAAGAGTGGGCTGGGTGGTGTGTGGATGTGTGGATGGATGGGAGGATAGAGTTTGAGAGTGGTGAGTGTGGAGAGGAGGGTGAGCAGCGTGGTGGTAGCAGCTGTGAGCTTGCAGGACGCTAAGGGCATGATAGTGTACTTGGTAGTGCTGTGAGTGGGGGGACTCAACACAACTTCAAAAGTGGTCTGTAGGCGACCATAGGGCACAACACAACTTTAAAAGTGGTCTGTAGGCGACCATAGGGCACAACACAACTTCAAAAGTGGTCTGTAGGCGACCATAGGGCACAACACAACTTTAAAAGTGGTCTGTAGGCGACCATAGGGCACAGCACAACTTCAAAAAGTGGTCTGTAGGCGACCATAGGGCACAACACAACTTCAAAAAGTGGTCTGTAGGCGACCATAGGGCACAACACAACTTCAAAAGTGGTCTGTAGGCGACCATAGGGCACAACACAACTTTAAAAGTGGTCTGTAGGCGACCATAGGGCACAACACAACTTTAAAAGTGGTCTGTAGGCGACCATAGGGCACAACACAACTTTAAAAGTGGTCTGTAGGCGACCATAGGGCACAGCACAACTTCAAAAGGCAAGCGGAAACAGGCTACTATGAGCGCAAGTTGCTAATGTGACTGCTAATCAAGGCAGTTCAAGCGATCAAGATATAGTTAGGTAAGCAGGCAATTGAGGGCGATTAGCAAAACAGTTTTGGGATAGTCCAGCAATGAGTGTTTTTGCACACTAAATGTCATTTCCTTGAGTGCCACAGGCGAATGTGGTAGTAGGCAGTCGTAGGTGCATGTGACTAGGCATTATATCATGGTAATAATGCAATATGAGCGTAGAAGTTACCTGGTGAGTGACAGACAGGGGGTCTGGCAGATGGCAGATACAGGCACAAACAGGCATAGAAACAGGAGACGGCCTTGTTGCAATGGGCCTTGGGAGAAATGGGCCGGCTTCGCCTGCCGGCGCCCAATGGGAGGATAAGTAGGTGAAGGCAGCTAATCAGGATGGCTTGCTGGGCCTCAGTGGGCATTGGAGGCAGACATCAGGAAGCAGACAGCCATTTTAAAGCTGTAAAGTACCTCGTGTACTTTAGTGGCGATTTTCGTTTGGTTGCAGCAAATAATTATCAGGCAGCACATTGGCCTGCCCTTGCTTGGGAAGTGAAGCGCTTTGCTTGATAATGCGGATGTAATATTTAGGGAATAAAAATTCGGTCGAGGCGCTATGGACTCAGCGCTTACCTAAATTCAGGCATTGGTAAGGTGGCCTTGGTGCTGGATGCCCGCTGCTCCTGCAGGTCGGGATCTGGTCCAGGGAGCTCCAGCTGGTTAAGTTGCGCTACTAAAAACCTATGAAATTAACAACATTTTTTTTTTACGGGACGTTATGGTTCAAAGTAAAAACGAAAAACCCTTGAAATGCGGCAGTTATGGTAAGCTAAGCAACAGTGAGCAGTACAAGGATGTTACACAGAGGTCTTACAATCACAGTGCTTCAAGTAGACACTTATACTCAAGGTGTCTTGGTAAAACGCTTATTAATTTATTACACAGTCATTTAGAAAACATTCACTAGAAAGAGGCAACTTAATAGTATACACAAGCACACCTCAATACCAAACCAATAAGTTTCTGAGTAAATTAGGCTCCTCTGAAATGGGAGCAAAATGGCATTTCAGTTACTTGGAATGGGAGTAAAAAGGCACAAGTTAATAGAATAGATCACAATTACTTTCTTAGGCAGTGCAAATAGTTTCAGTTCACTAGAGGATTCAATTCAGTTCAATAGCCCTAAGCCAAAGTCAATGGGTTAGTGTCTTGGATAGGAAAGGGCAGTTCTTGTAGTAAACGGTAAAGTCTTTGCCAATGTTCTCAGAAGTAGTTTGTACGAAAAAGAATGATATGTTGGGTCACAAGCTGATTAGGCCTGTAAATTGGGAAAGTTTCACGAATTTTCACCGCGAGAGGCAAGTTCTCTCAATCTGGTTGGCACAGTACCTTAGTATGAAGAAAAAGATGCAGCTGAAGACGTTGGTTCCTGCAGCTCTCACTGTTCCTGGGCCTCAGTCGTGGGGACAAGAGGGAGGACGTCTGTAGACTCCTGCACTGCCCGGCGACGGGGTCAAACAAGCTGGCAAAATGAAAGATCTTTGGTTTGAGTAGCTGTCGTCAAGCACACAAGCTGGTGTCCTCCCCCTCCCCCCCCCCCTGGTTACACCTAACCAGCTCCGGGAATAATATCCAGGTGGCTTACGAGTTGATTGGTCCCAACAACTCAAAGGGAGAATCTGTCGAGATGAAGTTGGCAATTCGGACCTGCAGCAGGGCTTCACCGGGTAAACCAACGGTCCAGGAGTTGCAGCAGCCGTCCTCTTCCAGCTCTTCGGTTCTTTCGTTCCAGTGGTCGACTCTGCTTTCCAGTCCAAGAGACTTGCCTTTTAAACAGTTTTCTCCCTTTCATTCCAGCCTAGCTGTCACTCACCCAGCAGGGTGGCTGTCCTTTCTGACAGTCAGCCAGTCAATCATGCCAGAGTGCATTTGGGTCTCCTAGGGGACTAAGCACAGGGAGTTTCGGGCACCTCCCTCACTTCCTGCCCACCCCAGACACTCAGATGCCAGAGGTGGACTGTTAGGACAGTTTTTCCCAAGTCCTACTAAGGGCTTAGTAAAACCATTCAACTGAGGCAGTACAAGACGTCACTCTTAGTATAAGACTGTACCCCCAGAGTTTATGGTAGCGTAGACAGAGCAGCCAGGCTTCTCTTAGGATGGAGATAGGGCTGTAGAATCATTACAAGTGAAATTGTCATACAAATGATCCAAAGAAACAGTATGTATGTACAAATAAAGTATTTATTTAAATACAAGTAGGCCTAGATAAATCTAGGGGCTAAGTAAGTACTAACGCATTATTATATGAAATCACAATATAAAAACACAACACTATACTTGAAAATACTCAGACCCAAGTATAGACCTTATTTGAAGTACCTAACAATAGTTCTAGGGAAGTCAAAACCTTTTCATACACATTCAGTATAGGTCAAGCCTATTCTTGGGGAGTAAAAACCAATGGTTACTTTTTACAATTGCATTCAGTAATGCAAGTGCAGTTGATCCTTCCAGTTGTATATTGATTCTCAGTACAAAACACTTAATCAGTCAACTGGCCAAAACATGAGTTTGAATATGGTCTATTGTCACATACTAGTTTGGAACAGTTTAGGATAGGTATCAATAAATCTTGAGGCTTCAAATTCGCCCCAAAATTGGTTTTTGACCTGTACGTTATTTTGATATATTATGTCTGTTTTCCCTACTTTGAAAAGAGCATGCCATATCAATTCAGTGAGATTAGAGGTACACACCGTGTTTTCACCCAGGTCCTACTATGGGTTAGAATAAAAAAAACATTATATATTCGCCAGTTTAGGGTGATTGCCTGCATTGGGTTGAAACGCAGGAAGGGAAAGATGAAGCAGTGCTGTTGTATCTGTGTCTTGTTGATCTTGTACTGTTCTGTACATGTAACGGTTCTCCTACCACTGTGTAAGATAACCAGTAAAATAGTTGATAATTGAAAGCTCAAAATAGTCAATGGATATTTAGTTTATGAATAGGAAACAGCCTGCATCAAAATTCTGCCCATAGAACCTGAGGCATTATATATTTACCTCTTGTTAGGAGTTCATAGGCGTGGATGACATAATCTTGGGTATTTTCGAAAATGTTCGTGATGGTATCTTTAATATTACAAATCATCATTTGCTACATGAGTACAGATGATATGTATTTAACAAAATGCCCATCTATTGATTTAATAAGTTACGTTTTATGTGTGGGCGCGTTAAGCTAACTTACCAGTGTGTAGCCATAATTGGCATGCGGCGGGTGGCTCTGCTTGTTAGAATGACGCTGTAGTGAAGCAGTGAGCATCGGCTGCTGCTTCTGGTGGCCAAGTGAAACAGTAGTTTACTTCTGGTTAGGTGACTGGTCACATGACTGTCACGTTGCATGGCAACCAATCCCGTTACTAAGAGTAACTTGCCATGAGTGTTGCTGACTGATTAGAGAAACTGAGATATTGGAATTTAGCGGTATATGCGTCTCAGGTGGAGAGACTCAGTTTAACATAGAAGTGAACAGAAAACATGTGAGCTATTGATCTGCAAGGATAATGTGTCCAAATATTGAACTGGGAGTTGGAAGTTGTTACAAGGATGAAATGGTAATTTCAACTAGCATAAAGAATCTATATGCTATGTTGGATCTGGGTGAAAAGACGGAGCTACGTGTTTGAAATTGTGCACGTAAGAAACAGCACAAACTTAAGTGGTGATGTAATGTCCATTCAGTAATATTAACGGTTCCAAATATTACCAAAAACAAAGTGTGATACTTCATATGTTGGCCAGTAATGCAGTGTAGTTGGAACACATGCATAGAGGCATCCTGTTGACATTAGAATATAGCCTAATACCACAATTTTTGATGATATAACAACTTGTTTAACAGATTCATAGGAAGGCGTTGATATCATATTCCTGGTTGAGTCAGAGTAGAAGACAACGTAATTCACATATCATACCTGCTTCCTGTTGTCTCAGTTGTCTATTGCCACCTCTCACATGTGGTTTGATCTGTTGTAAGCCGATGAATCTAATGTCCTTTCGATGGTCTGACTGGTGGTGAGTTTGCCAGTGTATGGCAAAAGGTAGTTTTGGATCTTGGCTGTTTAGGTTGGAAAGGTGTTCACGATTCCTGACTCGCAATTCACGGATGGTACTGCCTACATATATTTTCTTACACACACATTGGATTCCATAAATTACACATTTGGGACGACAGTTGATGAAATCCTTGATTTTTACTTATTACCCCCCCATGGCATTTAAAAAGCTTTGTGGGAGTGCATATTGACAAAAGTTACAAGAACCACATTTGTGGAACCCTACTGGTTTAGTATTTGAGGATAACCAATCAGTCTGTCTGATGGGGTTAGGTCTCAGGAAAGAGGGGCTGAGTAGATTTCTCAAAGTGGGTGCTTTAGTAAATATAATATTTGGTTGTTCCGAGATATATGGAGCCAAATCTGAGTCTAAAAGTAGTATATGCCAGTGGTTTTGTAAAATATGGTATATAAACTTGCAGTCTTGTGAATACTTGGTTATAAAATTCACATTTGCTGGCTATACTTGGCGATCCTTTTGTTTTGTCGTAGATTTAAGCAAATTAAATCTTTCAGCTGATTCAATGGCTTTGGTAGCTTTCCTAATGGTATGCCTGGAGTACCCTCTTTCCTGGAATCTGGCTCCAATTGACTTACATTCTTGCATGTATATATCATCTTGACTGCAATTCCATCTGGATCTGAGAAATTCTCCTCTGGGTATGTTATTGATGACACTCTGGCTACTGTTTGCATGTAGAATAGAGTTAACTGCAGTTTCCTTCCTGTAAGTGCGAGTCTGAATGGAGTTAGAAATAATATTGATTTGTAGGTCTAGAAACATAATCTCTTCTGCATCTGTGTCCTGTGAAATTAATTCCAAAATGGTTATTCAGATATTCCATAAATGCATTGAAATCGTCAGATTTACCAGACCAAGTAGCAAAGACATCATCAATGTATCTTTTCCATGTGATGATGTAATTGGAAAAGGGGTTGTTGTTGAAGATATAATTATCTTCAAAAAAAGGCCATGAAAAGGTAATCTATGGAAAACAGACATAATATATCAAAATAACGTACAGGTCAATAACCAATTTTGGGCGAATTTGAAGCCTCAAGATTTATCGATACCTATCCTAAACTGTTCCAAACTAGTATGTGACAATAGACCATATTTAAACTCATGTTCAGATATTCAAATTTACACACAAAAAAATGTTTTTGATTTCACAATACTAACCTGCAGGGTATCACCATGAAATGAAACAAATGTGTACTACCTCAGCCATAGATAATCTGAAGATATAACTCTGATTATATCAATTCAGTTGTGTTTTGTTAAACATTCAGGTTTTGTATATACTAAGTAATACTTATTTTTTTCTATTTTTCCTCTATCCTCGCTACTCTACCTGATGGACCCAACTTGCTTTCCAATTGCACTTATACCTTGTTTTTGTCAAAAAGTTACATGCGTAATGTGTCTAGTAGTGCCGCAATAATTATCATACGCCCTGAGGATGACCCTAGAGGGTCGAAACACATGTTGGCGTGGCTTTATCCCAAATACCATTTAGGTTACCTCTAACTATTACCTATAGGAGTCCCAATCTTATGACAAGGCTTTATCTCAATTACCAATTGATTTACATCATACCATTATCCATAGGTGTTTGAATGTATATATATTTCTTTTGGCGATAATGTATCTTACTGACATGGTGACTTTGTATCGCAAATTGCAATTTGCAATTCTAACTTTTTGGGAATCACCGTAAACTGAATATCACATGTTTGTTTTTCACATCAATAAAACTCACATTTTGTGCTTTATAAACAAGTCAAACTATTGTTTGGCCTATCGTACTTCATAGCAGTGAGTGCGGATAGTGAGGATACCCTCACGAGTTTCATTTTGCATTTTATGTGACAGTGAAAAGTCATCTAACTTTCCCCACCGCCGCAGCACACTATTGCACATGTCCTTTGCATACTCGATCTAGATAGGATAGTGCCCCTCCGGCATAGGGTAGTTTTTCACAAACCCAAATATAAAATAACAGTTATACTAGGTGAGTAAAACCTAAGGATGTAATATACAATTACAGGTGGTTTGGAAATCGGGGAACCCCAGATTGAGGTAAGCAGTAACTCTTAACTTATTTGGGATGGCACACAGCTACCACAAGGTTGGTAAAACCCACATACTTTGTTTAACCTCATAATGGAGGGGGAAAGTAAAACCCAATGTTACACTTTACTGAATAGTTATTCTAGGTAGGCAACAACCTAATGCAGACTTATTTAGCAAGTCAGGGGAAGCAAGACCCAGTTGGGGGACAGTCATACAATTATCCTCAAGGGACTAATCTAGTGATACCAACACTTTACTTTTGGGAAGAGGCACAACCTTATCACAGACTAGTAAAATACCTTCACATCTACTTTCTTTTGGACTGGCAAAACAGTTGCTAAGGAAGAAAAGATTTACTTTTAATAATGGTGCATCACACTTTCAATATCAGTAAGAACTTTTGGAACTGTTCACTCTTAGAAGTAGTTACCAGCCAACTCTTTACAAGTAAGTAACTTTGAAACACTTATTTTCTTTTCTAGAGAGAAGTCCCAATCCCTTGACAGTCTTTCCTTTATTCTTGGAGCATGAGTGTTCTCAATGGCAGAAGGGGGGTCACTAGGACTAGTGACCAACAGGCAGTGTCAGAATAGGTTCTTTAATAGCAAAAGTCATAGTTCCTTATGAAAACTGGGCAAACAGGTAGGTATTTCACTTTAGAGTTAGAAGAGGGTCCAGGGGCTTCATAGAAGACACACTAGCAGGATTCTAGCAGTGGGACTGGGTGTACTGGGCGAGGGACCTCCCAATCACAAAAAACACCACATAGCTACACAGAAATCCTAACGGGTTTAAGGTAAGTATATTTCGAGGGGATTGGGTCCTCCGACGTATTCCATATCTGACATGTAATCACCACAGCTGTGCTGCTTCGGAAACTTTTTTCTGCGTCCTGCGTCGATGACGTCGATGCGCCATCGTCGAGGGCCTCCTCCGACGTCATCCGATGTGATAAGTAGGACGCACGACGCCCATAGCCTCAGTTCCGTTTTTTCAGCGAACGTGTTGCTTCGTGAATCTCGGTTAACGCCTTGACTCTTGGGAGTTCTGTTCTTCTCGGTTCTTCGAACCTGTTCGTTTTGTGAAAATCCTTCGTGTGAAGATGTCTTCTACTTCGTTTTTGACCCCGCGTCCGGGTTTCAAGAAGTGCGGGGAGTGTGGGTCCAAGATGTCAGTGACGGACTCGCACGACGCCTGCCTCTGGTGCCTCGGGGAGGCCCACGACACGGATGACTATCGACTGCCAGTCGCTCACGTCCAAAGCCTTACGCGAACGTAAGAAGTTGTTGTCGGTAGGTCGGGTGTCCAAGCCCAGGAAGTCGAAGTCTGCGGGGCTTTCGATGGATGATTCGAGGGGTGACTCTCCGCGTCATCGTCGGAAGTCTCGTGGGTCTCCTTCTAGGAGTCGGTCTCGCCACTCCTCAGCCTCTTCGAGGCATTCTCGGAAGCGCCGACACCGGTCGTCTCCCAGGTCCTCTTCGGAGGACTCTGCCTGGCACATCACTTACCCCACCAGCCCTGTGACGCCGGAGGAATGGGCTTCCTTCGGGAAGAAAATGCTGGCGATGCTTGAGTCGCAGGGTACTACAATTACAGGTGGTTTGGAAATCGGGGAACCCCGAGTGGGGTCGGTCGTGAGAGGTCGAGAGACACTGCTCGCAAGAGTGGTCGGCACGAGTCACGGGAGAGGTCCCGTTCGGACAAGGAGACTCGTTCTCGACGTTCCCGTTCCAGGTCCCGGTCCTCAACGCGTTCGAGACCACATGCACTTGTGAGGTCTTCGAGGACGACATCGACGTCTGAGGCGTCAAGGGCGTCGACAGGCTTTCTCGAGGCTCCGGCTCTGAGGAAGTCGTCGAAGCCATCGACGCTCAGGTCGTCGAGGGACACGCTCGGGGCTCCGGCTTCGATGGCTGTGTCGACGCCGCCGATGCTGGAGGCGCTGCATCTGATGTCGACGCCGATCCTCTCGGCGCCGATGCCAGTTCTCTCGACGCCGGCGCCGATTCGCTCGACGCCTTTCGTGTCGGAGGTACCCCGTGGCACGGGGGAACCCCCTAGGAAGGCTCTGGTTAAGAGCAAGCACTCTCGGGTGCCTTCTTTTCGCCACCTTGACTATATTTCAGAGGCGGATGAGGATTCTGATGGCCTGGTTCCTAGTCAGGTTCCAGATGAAATTGTCTCGGGCCATAGTCAGTTTGACGATTTGAGACAGTCACTGCATGATGCCAGTGGACTGGACACCTCTCCGGAGGTGGAGTTTTGTAGGCCTGAGCCTGGCTCTCATGCCGATTCCTCGTACCGGCGCCTTATGGCTAGGGTTTCTGAGTACTTGGGATGGTCTGCTCCCCGAGGGGAGTTTGTGCAGGATGATCTGACGGACATCCTTGATGTTGGTCCCCCAACTGATCCGGTACTGCCGTTCCATATGGCTTTACAGAGAAGGGTGGCAGCGGCTTGGACTGCTCCGGAGAGTCTCCCGGCGGTGGGCAGATCCTTGTCGCGAAAATACCGTCCAGCCAGTAGCGACCCCTGCTACTTGACCAGTCACCCCACTCCGGAGAGTTTGGTGGTGCAGGCGGCCACGGCCCAGGCAAAGCAGGCGTCGTACCCTACCATCCCTCCTGATAGGGACGACAAACGTTTTGATGGCTGGGCGAAGAAAGTGTTTTCTTCTGGTGGTATGGGGCTTCAGGCGGCCAACTCCATTTGTGCCTTGTCTCGTTTCACACACACTCTGTGGAACTGTGTTGCATTAGCGGCTGAACATATTCCCGAAGGGGACGAACGGGATGGTTTCCTTGCTATGGTCCAGGATGGTAAGGATGCCATGTGTGAGTCCGTTCAGTCGAGTTTGGACTTAGCTGAATGCGTCAGTAGGTCCATGGCGGCGAGCACCGTAATACGCAGGTTTGCCTGGTTGCGGAAGTCGGGGTTTGCTCCTGATGTGCAGTCCCGGCTCCTCAACATGCCCTTTGACGGTGAACACCTTTTTTTGGCAGCAAGGCTGACGAAAGCCTTGAGAGGTTGCAGACCTCAAAAGCTGCAGCGAAGTCGTTGGGCGCTGCAGTTCGCCAACCCCTGCCTTTTCGTCCTAGGGGACAGCAGTGGAGGGGTGGTTCCTTTCGCTATTACTCCTTCAGTAAAGCGAGAGGAGCTGGCAGTCAAAGAGGCCAACGCAGGGGTACCAGAGGTGGGCGACAGGGTACCCGTGGTGCCAAGGCCGCTCGGGCAGTTGCCTCTTTGCCCTCAGGTAACGCCGCAGCCGCTCCCATTCAGTCATGAGGCCATGTCCCATGGTTCGCCGGTTGGGAGAAGGCTGGCGCAGCATCTTGTAGAGTGGCAAGCCATTACTTCAGATGTGTGGGTTCTGGAGATCATAACCCGCGGCTACTGTCTTCCCTTTCGGCACAGGCCTCGCGACAATCCACCGGGGAACCTCTCTTTGCAGAGTCCGGATCCGCTACTTGCGCAGGAAATTCAAGCCCTGCTGGAGAAAGGCGCCATAGAACTGGTGCCTGTAGCGGAGAGGAACAAGGGATGGTATTCCCCTTATTTTTTGATTTCGAAGAAAGACTGGGGATTGAGACCCATCATGGACTTGCGCGGTTTGAACAAACTCCTCAGGAAGGACAACTTCAAGATGGTTACTCTCTCTCAAGTCCTCCAGGCCCTTCAGCTTCAGGACTGATTGGTGTCACTCGACCTCAAGGATGATTACTTCCATGTGCCGATCCATCCCAAGCACAAGAAGTACCTGAGGTTCGCGGTTGGCGACTCGCACTTTCAGTTTCCGGTCCTGCCGTTCGGATTGACCTCCGCCCCAAGGGTTTTCACCAAGCTCATGGTGGTGGCAGCGCATCTCAGGCAAGGGGGGATTCACGTCTACCCCTACCTGGACGATTGGTTGATCAGGGGGAGCTCTCCCGAGCAAGTCCTTGATCATCTGTCCGTCACCTGCCACTCCCTTCACAGGCTGGGCTTCTCCCTCAATTTAAAGAGGTCCCATTTGACGCCAACACAGCGGCTCCAGTACATCGGAGCAGTGCTCGAGACTACCCTAGGGCAGTGTTTTCCGCCCCAGGTGAGGGCTCTTCACATTCAGCAGATGGTGCACAAGTTTCAGCATGCCCAGACGCTCCCAGCGTTCGAGTTCTTGAGGTTGCTCGGCCTCATGGCATCCTGCATTCTTCTGGTGCCAGAGGCTCGCCTGTGGATGAGATCTTTGCAGTGGGCGCTCAAGACACAATGGTCGCAGTCCTCCGGCAGGATGTCGGACCCGGTTCAGGTGCCGGGACCTTCTGTGGTGGGCCGTCGAAGGCAACTTGATGAAGGGGGCTCCATTTTGGCTTCCCTGGCCGGAGGTGACGATCGTGACGGATGCATCCCTCACGTGTTGGGAAGCTCATGCCAACGGGCTGACAGTCAGCGGTCGTTGGTCTCTGTCGGAGTCCAGACTCCATATCAATCTGTTGGAGCTGAGGGCTGTCAGGCTAGCCCTGAAGGCTTTTCTGCCGACTGTGCGAGGAAAGAGTGTCCTGATCCTGACGGACAACACAGTGGCCATGCACTACCTCAACAAAAAGGGGGGCGCAGGGTCACTTCCTCTGTGCAGGGAGGCGATGCAGCTCGAGTTCTGGGCCATCCAGCAGGAAGTTTCGATCTCGGCAGTTCATCTGGCCGGAGACGAAAACGTGACGGCGGACGCTCTGAGCAGGCAGAGCACGATCTCTCACGAGTGGGAGTTGGCTCAGGAGATTCTCCTGGAGATCTTCGCCCTTTGGGGGACCCCTCAAGTGGATCTCTTCGCCTCCAGTGTCAACTGGAAGTGCGAAAGGTTTTGCTCGCAGGAATTTCCTCCAAAAGGAGCCGTAGGAGACACGTTCGTGGTGGAGTGGTCATTCCCGCTGCTGTACGCGTTTCCTCCCGTCCCCATCATCCCGCAAGTGCTGCGGAGGTTACGGAAGTTCGGTTCCCGGATGATCCTCATTGCTCCGGCGTGGGCTCGGAGGACGTGGTACCCGGACCTTCTCGACTTGTCCATCTGCCCTCCGCGTCGTCTTCCCTACGGAGACGATCTGCTCTCACGGGAGGGGGGGGTCAGGTTCTCCATCCAGAGGTCAGATCCCTCAACCTTCAGGCTTGGCTTCTGAAAGGTTGAGGTATAGGGATTGGGACCTCCCTGAAGACGTGATGGAGGGGTTGCTTTCGGCCCGAAGGCCAGCAACAAAGTCTCTGTACCGTTGGCGTAAGTTCTGCGACTGGTGCAGAGTTCAGAATGTGGATCCTTTTGCATGTGACATCCCCATGGTTCTGTCCTTTTTACTTTCTTTGGCCCACAGGGGCTTGCAAGTGGGTACCATTAAAGGTTACCTGGCGGCTCTGTCCATCTTTAAGCGCTCGTCTGAAGAGTGTTCTTACTTTAAAATACCTTTAATTTCACAGTTTCTGAAAGGGCTCACTAATGTGTTCCCTCGTCACCTTTCCTGGTGCCGGGTTGGGATTTAAACCTTGTTCTTAAGTTTCTTATGGGTGCTCCGTTTGAGCCTTTACATTCTTGCCCTTTGAGGCTGTTAACTCTGAAAACTGTGTTTTTAGTTGCGGTTACTTCCGCTCGCAGAGTGAGTGAGTTACAGGCACTTTCAGTTAAGCCACCCTTCACTGTTTTTCACAAGGACAGGGTTGTCCTTAGAGTTCGTCCTTCTTTTCTTCCAAAGGTAGTGACGGAATTTCATTTGGCCCAGAAGGTTGTTCTTCCGGCATTCTATCCTTCTCCGCATCCTGGTAAGGAAGAGGAGAGGCTCCATAGGCTTGATCCTAGGAGAGCTTTAAGCTTTTATGTTTCACGCATGTCCCGGGTCAGAGTGGACGATCAACTCTTTATTGGTTACGCTGGAAAGTGTTTGGGGCAAGCTGTGACGAAACAGACTTTGTCTCGCTGGATTATTTTGGCCATCTCGGAGTGCTACCGCTTGGCGGGTAAGGACCCACCGGCTGGCTTGCGGGCCCATTCTACCAAGGGTATGGCTGCGTCTACTACAGAGGGGTGTTCCTATTCGCAACATCTGTGATGCAGCCACCTGGGCTTCAGTACATACATTTGTACGTCACTATTCCCTCGATGCCATCCGAGCACAGGATCTGGCCTTTGGCAAGGCGGTCCTTTGCTCTGCTATTTGATTGGCTATTCTAAATTTTGATTCTAAATTCTTTCCCTCCTCCTTGCTCTGGTACTGCTTTGGGAGTCTGTCATAGATATGGAATACGTCGGAGGACCCAATCCCCTCGAAGAACAAGTTACTTTCTTACCTGGTAACGTTATTTCGATGGGATGGTCCGACGACGTATTCCATATCGCTCCCGCCCTGCCGTCCCCGCTGCAGAATTTCTTTTGCGATTGCAGCTTACGTTCCGCAAGGCTTTGTGTCTGACTGGCAGTTGACTAGTGTCACACGTTTTGGGGGGAAAAAACTACAACTGAGGCTACGGGCGTCATGCGTTCTACTTATCACATCGGATGACGTCGGAGGAGGCCCTCGACGACGGCGCATCGACGTCATCGACGCAGGACGCAGACACCGAAAAAGGTTTCCGAAGCAGCACAGCTGTGGTGATTACATGTCATAGATATGGAATACGTCGTCGGACCATCCCATCGAAAGAACGTTACCAGGTAAGAAAGTAACTTGTTCACCCAAGCCAACACAGTACCTCAGCATTGAAGATTTTGCAGCAGGAGAACTTCAGGGTCTGCAGCCAAATACCCGGTCAGTGGATTCCTTGACGTGGAGACTGAAGACAAGACCTCAGAAGGGACTTTGCAGCAGGGATCGATGAAGAAGGCTCCAGGCAAGGTTTCCCTCGCGGCTAAATGCGGTTCTGCAGATTTGGCGCCTTTTCAAGAAGCACAGAAGACTGAAAATCGCAGTTGAATTCTCGTCGTTTTAAAGGTCTAGCACTCTTGTGAGGGGACTTTTCGGACTCGATTTGTGTCTCTGGAGCTCCACTAGGATGCCCACAAAGTTTCAGCGAGATTTGGAATTCGGAAGGCCGTGCACCGCACAATGGCTTGAGGTCTTGGGGTATTGCAACAACGCAAGGTTGCAGAAATGCGTGGGATGGCTCAAAATGCAGGTCCTCTTGAGTCTAGTGGGTCTAACCAGGCTCAGGGTCGTTGCTATCGCAGTCCCTAGGTCGATTGGAAGGAAGGGCTACAGCAGGCTCTGGTTACACAGCAGGCTCTCTGGTCGCTGGAAATTGTTTCTGCTGCTTTTCCTTTGTCATCCTCTTCGGTTTAAGTTCCAGTGGTCGACATATCTTCAGCTTCCAGGTTTGCAGTATTTATCAGGAATTACAGCACAACCTCTGCATTCTCTCCCCTCATTTTACAAGAAGGGGCGGTCTAGTTGTCCAATCAGGACAGGCAGCCCCCACTGGGATTTGTCCCAATTCAAGCAAGGCATAAGACAAAGGGCTGGGGCGTTTTGGACTCCTCCCTCACTGCCTGCTCTCACAGACTGGAGCCTGGGCGGGGAGTCAAGGGGACTCCCGCCGAAGACAAAAATCACACAAAGGAATTTCCCGCCCTGGATGTCAGGGGTAGGAACAAGAAACGGCAAACACTAAAATGGCAAAAAAAGAAGACTGGGCCATTTTGGTAAAAATGGACACCCTTGGGTCCCTTTACTGCAGCTGTAAACACAGCCCGCGGTAAAGGTGCACCAAATTAATAAAAGGTATCACTGCCACCAGCCATTGAAGGTAAGCTTGTCACTATAACAGAATTGTTACAGTTTTAGTGTGAAAGGGAATACATTGTATCTCCCCAGCACTCCACATAAGGTGGGGTGTGCTGGTTTCACTAAATGAAATGTAAAATGGATTGAAAGTTCCTTTCTACCCTTGGGGACTGTAGTTCACTCAAGGTTAGCGCAAGAAAGTTAAAAGGGGAGCCCCTAGGGCAACCCAGCAACAACAGGCACTTATTGCCAATAAGTTGTTAAAGATGATAACTTTCAAAAGACACTATGGTGAGTCTTAAAAATGACACCCATGAAAAGAGTTAGAGTATGTGAGTGTGTAAAAAGGTTCCCACTCAGAGGTATAAATGAAAAATATCCCACTAATAAAACAAAATGTTCTGGGGTCGAACCAGGAAAGGAAGATTTACTAGTTCTGTGCAAATCTTACCAAACACAGATTTCAGTCCTGAAGCCCGCCAAAGGGACCAAACCTGGTTTGGCGCGCAGAGACAAACCCTAAAAGGACCTTTCCAAAAAGAAATGGTGAAAAAAGAAGACCGGGGACCTGTTTAAACAAAGGGACTTAAGGCGCCATCTTGAGAAACATGGCTCCCACGATTTTTAACGCTACTGGTGTTCGTGGTCGGGAAAAATCATGGTAGTTCGTTGTAAAACCACTGCCACCAGCCGTTTCGCGAGGAAAGGGTAGCATTTGACTGCTACATGTTTTTCTAAACATAGGGTACACTAAGTAACCCCTCCAGCACTCTAGTAGTCTTTCCAAATTCCTAGTCCCAGCACATCCTATCATACAATAAAGTCAACTTCACTTTACTTTCTCTGGGAAACCGTAGTTTATCCCAGAGAAGGTATTTAATTAAACCTTGGGACAGCCTAAAAGGCTTCCCTGTGTCACTGCACTGAGGGTGCTGTGTAACACACATGGGAAGATGATGCCTATGGAGTTATCTAAAACTCCATAATCAAAGAACACCAGTAAAAAACACACATCAAAATACACGAGAGAAGGGGGGTGGAGGGGAGTCTTGCACTCTCTCCAGGTAAAAAAATCAAGTCCTCAAAATCCAGCAAAGTTGCTGGGGTCTCTAAGGTGAAGGGAATTGGCACATTTATGAGAATTCTCCCTAAGATAGTCCACTCTAAAGGTAAGCCAATGCAATTTCAAACTGAGAAGAGCACAGCTAAACAGAGGTAAGTACCCAAGTATAAAGAGTACCTCTGGTTTGACGAAGTGGTCCAGCAAGATTCTGTCCTGTTACAGTGGTGCAGACCCCGTGTTCCTGAGCCTCAGTCGTGGGGACAAGAGGGATAACATCCGGAGGGCTCCTGTGCCATTAGTTTGGAGGTTGTCGGCAGCTATCTCTTTTCGGTTCAGTGGCACTTTGCGGTTTCGGTGCTTTGTAAACGGCACTGTCGTGGATCTCGGATATCGGTTGGGATTCCTTCACTCCTTAGGTCCTGCACTCTGGTGAGGGGACTCTAGCTCTGGTTGTCCTCCTTCTGGAGGGTACTTGGGAGACTCCTGGAGCTTCTGTCTGGATTTCAGATGTTGCACTCGACTATGCATATCTCGACCCCTGGCATTCGGTTCTTGCAGCAGCAAAGAACTACAGCCAATCATGGAAGATGGTCCATTGTACTTCGTCTCGGGGTTAGTGGGTCCCACTAACCCAAGGGAAGAAGTTGTCCCTTCTGGAGCGTCTGTCGAATTGAAAAAAGAGTTTCAGCACAGCAGCATGGCTTCACCGGGCAATTCAAAGGTCCAGGAGGATGCAGCAAGCTTGGTTCATGGTTTTAGTCTGGTATTTCTCCCAGTGGTCGACTCTGCCTCTAGTCCCAAAACCCTCGCCTTTTAAGCAGGTTTCATGCACATCCTAGGCTGTCAATCACACCGCAGGGTGGCTGTCCTGAAAGACAGCCAACCAGCAATCAGGACTGGTTGCATTCAGGCACTCCTAGAGACAAAGGACAGGAGTTTCGGGAACCTCCCTCACATCCTGCCTTTCCAGACACACTGAAGCCAGAGGCAGGCTTCAGGGCTGTAGCCGCCTAGGCAAAACGAACAAAGGGCTCAAACCTGGCTCAACGCACAGAGTAAAACCCAAGAAAGACCTCACAGAAAACGGCGAAGAAGACAGGGGACATTTTGACAAAATGGTCACCCGTGGGTGCTGTACTGCAACTGAGGATTCAGCCTGCGGTAGAAAAGCACAATGGTAGGAAAATGAAACGACTGCTACCAGCCATTTATAGTAGTGAGGGTAACATATAAAATGTTACATGAGAATGTAGGATAAGGGGCTACTAACCTACTACTACTGGTAACCCCCCAACATTCCACATAAGATTGTGTGTGCTGGACCTACAAAGAGAAAAGGTAAGTAAAGTCAATTTCACGTTACTTTTCTCAGGAACAGTAGTTCACACAAGCAAAGGTAGTTAAACATTATGAGAAATCTAAAGGATTTCTCTTTTGACACCTTTAGCAAGAATTCTCATAAATGTGCCAATTCCCTTCACCTTAGAGACCCCCAGCAACTTTACTGGATTTTGAGGACTTTATTTTGTTTATCTAGAGAGTGTGAGACTTTTTCCCACTCTCCAATGTATTTTGAATGTGTTTTACACTTGTGTTACTTTGGTTATGGAGTTTTTAGACAAACTCTATAGACATAAACTTTTCATGTGTCACACAGCACCCTCAGTGCAGTGACACAGGGAAGCCTTTTAGGCTGTCCCAAGGTTTAAATACATTTTCTGGGATAAACTACTGTTTCCCAGAGAAATTAAAGTGAAATTGACTTTACTTGTCTTTTCAAATCCGTAGACCCAGCACGCCCTGTTTTACAATAGAGTGCTGGAGGGGTTACCTAGTATCCCCTATGCCTAGAAACTCATGTAGCAGTCAACTGCTACCCTTTCCTCTTGAAATGGCTGGTAGCAGTGATTTTACAAACTACCATGATTTTTCCTGACCGTGAACACCCGTAGCGTTAAATCGCGGGAGCCATGTTTTTCAAGATGGCGTCTGAGCCCCCTTTGTTTAACCAGGTCCCGATCTTCTTTTTTCGCCATTTCTTTTTGGAAAGGTCTCTCTAGCGTTTGTCTCTGCGCGCCAAACCAGGTTTGGTCCCTTTGTTCCTACGCCTTTGGCAGGCTTCAGGACTGAAGACTGCCTCTGGCGCCTGAGTGTCTGGGTGTAGGAAGTGAGGGAGGTGCCCGTAACTCCCTGTGCTTAGTCTCCTAGGAGACCCAAATGCACTCTGGCATGATTGGCTGGCTGACTGTCCGGCAAGGACAGCCACTCTGCTGGGTGAGTGGCTGCTAAGCTGGAATGAATGGGAGAGAACTGAATAAAAGGCGAGTCTCTTGGCTTGGAAGGCAGTGTCGACCACTGGAACAAAAGAACCAAAGACGATCTTGAATAGGAGGGCTGCTGCAACTCCTGGACTGTTGGTTTGCCCAGTGAAGCCCTGCTGCAGGCCCGAATCGCCAAGTTCATCTCGACAGAGAAGCCCTGCAAGGACGACTTCTCCCTTTTGAGTTGGTGGGACCAATAAACTCGACTCGTAAGCCACCTGGATACCATTCTCTGAGCTGGTTGTATTTTCCTCAGAGTGCTGTCGGAAACCAAATAACCAGGGAGAGGGACATCAATTTGTGTGCTTTACTACGGATACCGGAATTGAAGATTTGCCAGTTGCCAGCTTTGTGACCAGTCCCGGTGCAGTGCAGGACTCCCCCCATGTCCTCCCTCTTGTCCCCACGACTGAGGCTCAGGAACAGCGAGATCAGCAGGAACTGCCAGGAACAGAAGTCTTCAGCTGCATCTTTTTCTTCATTGTAAGGTACTGTTATAAACTGTTATCTGTCTGTAAGTGCTGTACACGCATCCTATCTAGACTGCTGTGCATTACTGAAACTGTCTACCTCTTTCAAAATTAACTCCTGCAAGACACAATCCTCATACTACCACTTAGCCAACTGACATTGACCCCTTAGTTAAGTGCTGAAATATGACTACGAGGACCATCCTTAAGACCTACTAGTGATCATTAAAGCAATAATTCTCCAACAGACTGGCGCATGGCTGCCTCACTGCAGTGTCTCCACCCCTAACCATAGCCAAGATCACTTCCTCTTCACTTTGTCCACTTGCTGAAAGAAACATTAGGCTCCGAGCTAGATTATCATGTTAACGAACCGCGAACCAGCCTCCCGCTAAAGCATGATCACTACCCTAATAATAATCGATCTAAAGATAAACTACCTTATTACCCAAATAAAACTGTTTCCTCTGTATGCAACTTAGGAATTCACCTGAAATAAACTTATTTAAACCAAATCCAGCCCACCTAATAGTATGAACGCCTATATTCTAGACAGCTTTGCTAAAGTTAACACTGCCTTAATAAATGCCAGATCCTTGGTGGCACATGCTTCAGAAATAGCAGACCTAATTGCCACAAATAACCTTGATATCCGAGCAGTCGCCGAGTCATGGTTACACGCCGCTGCAGGCCCAGTCCTTGCACTAGCAGTCCCAGAAAACTTCCAAATCCTAAGAACAGACAGACCTGACGCAAGAGGAGGCGGAATCGCTATCATCGCTAAATCACAGTTCGCTATCAAATTGGTACCTTCACCACCAATCATCCTGTGAAATACTCGAAACTAAAGTACGAATTTCCAACTCCAGCACTCTAACAATCTATCTAGTATATAGACCTCCAGGACCCATCGGTTCCTTGGAGGATGACATCTCAAGCATCCTCTCAACAATACTAAAGCAACATCACAAGTACTTCTACTGGGGGACTTTAACCTCTGCTTCAACGACATATCAGATAAAGATGCTGCAGCCACAGCTAACATGCTCCTAGAACAAGGACTTGCCCAAAAAGTCACTCAGAGAACTCATGTTAAAGGCAGGACCCTTTACTGGGTGGCCGACATAAACTGTGAACTATCAACTCATCAATTCCACTACCGTGGACAGACCACCATCTAATCACCTTCACGATGGCAATAATCACCCACCAAATAACCTGGCCATAGCACCTCCCCGTTTTACCTAGAACAAAAAAATTACAGCTGACAGACTATTTGCACATATCCTACGTTCTCTGAACCTACTTTCGTCTGCCTTAGACCCTAACATCTTAGTCGATGCTTGCAATAACACCATGTCCAAAGCTCTAGACTCCATCGCACCTCTCAAACTACGTAAAAGTAAACAGGCACACCTGAATGCCTGGTTCACACCACACTTAAAAGATCGCAGACTGGAAAAAATAAAGCAATATGGCGCCATACCCCTTCAGAAGAAAACAAAACTAACCTGACCATATGATCTGATAACTACAAATAAGATATAATACGGACAAAGACCTATACAACGACCAGATCTCTAAAGCCAGATCAAACACAAGAGTTATTTACCATTTTACGAGAAATGGAGGCCCCAATCCCACTTGCCGACAACACTGCTAAAGACAAATTCTGGTGTACTAACATACAGAATGCTCCAGCTAATAAGACCGTACTTCTCCAAGATAAGATAACTAGTAAGAAATCTGCATTACCCAAACAGGACATACATACTCCAATCCCTGAGATTCGGACTAATTCAAATTCTCCAAAATTTCCACCTACGTAGTAGAGAAAATCATCTTTCCAGAAACCTTAAAGATGCCAGAGCGACAACTGTGCAGCACAATTAATCAAAGATGCAGCAAGAGACTTGGCACCATTTATCACCAAACTTATTAACGTGTATTTTTCAAACAACATAGTCCCAAGTAACCCGAGAGAATCCTCGGTCCTACCTTTACTAAAAAAACAAACTCTAGATTCCCCCCATCCCAACACATTACTGACCCATTACGATGGTGCCCTTCCTTCTGAAGATTGTCAACAGAGTAGCATGCATTCAAATACAGCAGTACCTTGAAACGAATCACCTCTTAGGTACCCACCAATCAGGCTTCAGACCACAACATGTCACTGAAACTGCACTAATTGACCCAGAGACACAAATTGAGGAACTTAAGGACAAAGGGAAAACCGCCATGCTGCTCCTCCTTGACTTGTCAGCCGCTTTTGACTAGGTGGATCATGAGGTTTTATGCAAACACCTTGCCATAGCAGCTCACTTCTCTAAGGACATAATTGCATGGGTCCAATCATTCCTAAAAAGAACCATGCAAGTCTTCTCCCCATCCGACTCAGCAAACCCAATCCCTATAACATGCGGCCTCCCACAAGGTTCATGTGTATCGCCTACCATGTACAATATCTTTAGGAAGCCGTTGTTTGACAAATTGGACAATCTGGGTGTCGCCTACACCAACTACGCATACGATACCCAGATCCTCCTACCCCATGGCCTCTGCCTCAATGACTGACCTTCGGATTCTTGAAACCACAGCCAACCTTAAAAAACTGAACTCTGATTATTCCTCATTAATCATCGATGGCAATACCATCAAGGTCATAAAGGAAGTAAAAACCCTTGGCTTTTACCTTGATGCCGTACTAACCTTGAGTAAACATGTTAACTCCTTGGCTTCTACATCAGCTTATACCTGTAAATTAATTAGGGCTTGCAGGCCATACCTATCTCCATCCAGCTGCACCATCTTAGCAAACGCCCTAATACTATCAAGATGAGACTACTGCAACACCCTCTACCTGGGCGCAAACAAGTACATTCTAAATAAGATGCAAACACTACAGAACAATGCCTTAAGAACAGCCTTAAACATCCCAACTAAAGATCACATATCTGAGCTCAGGAGACAAAACCACTGGTTGACAATCAATGACAGAATCCTGCTTAAAACAACCTCCCTGACCTTCAAATGCCTGAATAACGCCGCCCCACGTTACCTCACCAATCGGATAGTCAGGAAACCTACCAATCGACCCACCAGAACTGCCAACTAATTCTGCCTGAATATACCTTGATTTAACTTGTCCAAATCTGGCGGCAGTAGCTTCCCAGTTATGGCAGCACGAACGTGGAACTCACTCCCACTCTCGTTACGCACTGATCAAACCTACCCTAGCTTCAGGCGTAATTTCCAGAAATGGCTGAGCACTAACAACTCTCACCCTGGGACCTAATCCTAAGAACTATGTGCTAACCTAACCACATGCCATAATCTCCAACACAAACAACCTTTTCTATGTACTTATGCACAGTTTCCTTTCTGAATGACCATTCTCGCTACTACTGTATTTATCCTGTTGTCTGCTTTCATTACTACCTTGCAACCTATGTATCTGCCATATTCCTGGCTACGGCCTGCACCCAGTTACCTATGGGTTTGCTGCGCCATACAAACGAACTGTGAAAACCCGACCGAGAGAACTTGCCTCTCACTGAAAAAGTGCTTGAAACCTTGGCAACCTGCAGGCCTAGTCAGCCTATGACCCAACATATGAACCTTTCTTTTACAAACTACTTCTGAGAACTTTGGCAAAGACTTTTCCGTTTAACTACCAGAACTGCTTTATCCTATGCAAAACTTTAGCCCATTGACCTTGGCCTACCCTATTGCATTGAATTGGCTCCTCTGGTGAACTCAAACTATTTGCACTGTCTAAGAGTAACTGTAATATTTGTTTTATTAACCTATGCCTTTTTGCTCCTCCATCAAAGTAGTTTAAACGTCTCTAACCCGTGCCGTGTAAAGTACTGAACTTTATTTTTGTGATAAAGATTGCCTCCTTCTAGTGAATGTTTTATAACTGATTGTGAAATAAATAAATGTTTTACCAAGAAACCTTCTATATAAGTTTGGTTGAATACTTGTGATTGTGGACCTCTGTTTAACATCATTACAGCTCACATTCCCCTCTTGCGATAAGCCTGTCTGCTCCGCAGTGCTACCAAAACTGTAGTACAGACTTATACTAAAGGTTGGTTTGACAAACTCCAAAGGCATCATCTTTTTACATTGTGACACACCGCACCTTCAGTGCAGTGGCACAGGGACATCTCTCAGATGTCCCAAAGGTTTACATACCTTCTCTTTGCTAAACTACTGTTTCCAAGAGCAGTGAAGGGAAATTGACTTTACTTAAAATTGTAACTTTTCTAGACCCAGCACACACTATCTTACAATAGGGTGCTGGAGGGGTTACTTAGCATCCCCTTTCTCTATTTTCTCATGTAACATTTTTATGGAACCCTTTATACAATTAATTGCTGGTGGCAGTGGTTTCCTTTTGGCTACCATTGAGTGTTTCTACCGCGGGCTGCAACTGCAGCCACAGTAAAGCACCCATGGGTGCCCATTTTTGTCAAAATGAACTGGTCTTTTTTCACCATTTCTTGTTGGAAAGGTCCTTCTTGAGATTTACTCTGGGCGCCACAGCAGGTTTGGTCCCTTTTTTCGCTTTGCCTTTCCGCCTCTGACTCCAGCGTGTCTGGCAGGGCAGGAAGTGAAGGAGTTGCACAGAGCTCCCTGTGCTTGATCCCCTTGGATACAGGAATGACCCACAGGTGATAAAAGGCAAGGTCTTTTGCGTGGCAGAGTCGACCACTGGACGAAGGAATCTGAAGAACAATTTGGGATAGACGCCTGCTGCAACTCCTGGACCGTTGGTTTGGCCGGTGAACCCCTGCTGCTGTGCTGAAGCTCCGAATTCACCTTGACTAGAGAAGCCCTGCAAAGGACGACTTCTCCCCTTGGGTTGGTGGGACCAATCGACCCCAAGATTAACTCATCTGGAAATACTCTTGGAGCTGGCTGTACTTCTGCTGCTGCAGGAACTGATTGCCAAGGAGAGGAACACCAGAATCCAGTGTCTCGTGTTTAAGTTGGCCCCGAGCTCCAGGAAGATCATCCGGACTCCAATGAAGCAGGACTGACCAAGCCTGAGCCACCTCAACAGAGTGATGGACCCCAGATGCGAGGGAAGCCCATAAGGTATCTGAGAACCGCTGTGGTGCTATTCGCGAGAAGCTGAAACCGCAAAGTGCTGCTGATCTGAAGTTTGCCCATTGCTGCCGCTGACCTTCAAACCATATGATATGGCATTTATAACACGCCTTTACACAAGCGTTTCATGGCGCAATGAGGCAAGGGGGGGGGGACAATAGGAGGACAAACAACGATCCTACTAGGCCAGGTGTCATTCAGATCGCGCAAGTGCGTGGGAAGGGGGGAAAGGAAAAGTGCGCAGGGGGAAGGGAGAGGGGAAGTGCAGTACATGGAAAGTGGAATAAATATGACACATAAACAGCCAGCTAGTGGCAAGTGCAAGGAAGTACAGACGTAAGTGCTAGTAAGGGAACTGAAAGGATACAGAGAAAACGGTCCCCAAGTGCAGGAGTTGCCAGGGAGGCAGTGCAGGTGGGTAATTGACGGGGCCTGGGCCAGAGATCAAAAGGGTGGCCAGGTAACCAGGGCAATTACGGTCAGGAATTCAGCAAGGAAGGGGAGGAGAGAAAGCAGAAGCAAAAAGGAAGGTTTTGAGGTGTTTCCGGAACCAGAGATGGTTCTCAAGTTTCAGGGAGGCAGGAAGGCTGTTCCAGAGAGAGGCCCCTGCTGAAGAGTGATCTGCCACCAACTCGTTGCTTGGAGAAGCGACTGACCCTAAGGGAGTTGGAGGCAGATGAGCAAAGAGCACGAGAAGGGAGATATTTAGGTAGAGGGAGTTGAAGGTATTTCGGTCCCAGACCCCAGAAGGCCTTGTGTACAATGCAGAGGGTTTTGAACTTAATCCTCGCAGCCACAGGGAGACAGTGCAGAGATTTCAGTCCTGGAGAGATACGATCCATAGGCTTGAGGCCAAGGACAAGTCTCGAAGTCCTAGTGCAGGAGTTCCCATACATCCTCCCTCTTGTCCCCACGACTGAGGCCCAGGAACAACAGGATCTGCCATACTACAACTGGAACAGAAGCCAGCTGGAATCAATTTCTTCAGACCTAAGGTACTGTAAACTAAGGGGTACTTCCCTCTTGCTGTGTAGTTTGCCTGTCCTCAGTTGAGGCTTGCATTTACTGCCTTTGCAGAGTTGCTTAATAAGTATTTATCGAAAAAATATTGAGTGAAAGGGTTTATTTGAGCACTTTTGATTGTAGACCTCTGTGTAACATCATTACTGCTCACATTCCCCTCATGATATAAGCCCGGCTGCTCAGCTCCGCTACCACAACTGTGGTCCATACTTATAATCAAAGGTTGGTTTGCTTACATAGTCATAGTTGTGTGTAGTGGTCCCAGAGGGTACTCCATACAAACTGCCTAACACTGGTGGCAGGCGGTGAGGATAAATTGTAGAGTTGTTACATTGAGAGTTCTGCTTTACTTTTGTTCAAATAGTAACCTTCACAAGGCTAAGCACCACTAGAAATGAAATTGTAATAATGCCAGATATGGATAACTACTATCATTCTAACAGACAGGCTAAAAAATGGTGGTGTGGAAGGTTGCCCAGAGCATTGCCAGTGGTACAGATTCATTCAAAACCTTCCAACCATCACTTTTGTAGTCATTCTAACAGTAGAGCAACTGAAAGAAATGTGTAAGGTCAGGAACCTCCCTGTTAAAGGAAAGAAAAATGAATTTATTGAAAGATTGTTGAATCATCAAAATCTGAATGGTAGGTCCGTCACACCTACTATACCCGAAAATGAGGATAATGATTCAGAGCCTATCTCTGTTATTGAGGAGTCAGAAGAGTTAGAGGAGTCTCAGGATACGAGCCCCTCTTTACCTCAACAAGCTCTTAAGCCTCAGCCTTTAGCCACAGGGACCCTACCAGGTCCAGTACTGAGTCCAGAATGTGTGTCTCTTGAAAAAAATGAGACTTGAGTTAGAGTTCAAAAGGCTCCAAATGCAAACTGAAAGTAAACATCCTGAAATCAAACTGAATGGAAATGCAACATGCTCTTGAAATGAAAAATTGTCTCTTGAAAATGTTTCTATCCCAGAGTCTTCTAGGTCTTCCAATCCTTAGAGACCTTGCATGCCTAAGGAAGCTGTATGTATGAGGTGAAACTTGATATTTTGGATTGGCTGGGTGCTTTTGAGTTTAACTATGGGATTCAGGGTTTCACAGGGAATCAGTTGAGTCCTTGGCTTTCGTCTAGGCTCCCCCAGGTTGCAACTGTTGCTGTAATGAAGGTGGGGGAACTTGAAAGATTGGAGTATGAAAATGTGCAGCTAGCTTTGATAGCTAAATTTGGGACGACTCCTTCCCAGTATCCTAAGAGGTTTAGGACCCTCAAAAAGATTGATGGTAACCCTTTTGGCTGTCTGGTTGTATGCATGTTTGAAGAACCTAAGTGGTTGGGTAAAGGGTTACAGAGTTGACACTTCTGAAGGAATGAGAAATCTGTTTGCCGGAATCTATTTTTGATGCCTGCTCTCCTGGGCTGAGACTGCACTCTCCTGACTCTAAAGAGATTGATCGCAAGAAGCTAGCAAAAGCTGCAGACTTGTGGGTTTCCAACAGGGCTACTCACAAGGATTCTGGGGCAACTCAGAAAAAGGATGAAGGGAAGCAGCAAAAGAAAGATGGCAAAGAGATTTCTTTTTTTTTCACTTTGTATTTATTGAAATTTTTCAATAACAAAAGCATTCAAGAGAAATGAAACAACCTCAACCAAGTTGACGAGCGAAAACCCCTCACCCCACCCCCTCCTCCCATTATTACCCCCCCCCCCAAACCAATGAGCTACAGAGGAGTCCACAGGATAAAATAAAAAGTTCCAAAAGTGCACAAGAGGAAGAGCCACAGCATAATACCAAAAAAGGCGTAACAACCCCTTTCCACCGGCGAGGTCTCCCACAAAACACTAGAAACATACAGTACATGCATAGATCACCCTCCCGCACCCATCTATACACCCTGGTCAAAACTCAACAAAGATTAGAGCGTCAAAGATTTACAATCCTCACTTAATAGTACAATTGTCCAATCCTGTAAAAAAGAGGGCATATGATCATCAATAGCGGCTAGTTTTTCGTAAGTGAAAATAGTCAAGAGCTTATTAAACCATTCTGCTTTCGTAGGGGCCTGAGGGCTCTTCCAGTTTTGAGCTAAGGCCATTCTCCCAGCCCTCAACATTGCGCCTGCCACCCTGGAAAAGGACGAGTCAGTACACTCTGGCATGGGGGTACCCAATAAGATCTCCAAAGGGTGAGGGGAAGGACACGTTCCCAGGATGTCTTTGATCCAACTTAGTAATTCTGCCCAATAGACCTGAATGACCGGGCACTCTCACCACATGTGGAACCATGTCCCTCTACCAGCACAAGCTCTAGGACACATAGGGGATACATTGGGAAACATTTTATATAATTGGACAGGAGACAGATGCCAAGAGTGAAGGATTTTGAAATTGTGTTCCATAGCTGCTGTATAGAGTTTCCCCTTGAAGATAGACCCATAAACAGAACCCCGTGTAGAGTCGTTAATGGTCATACCCATTCTCTCCTCCCACACATGCTTAAATACTTGTCTGCCCTTGGGGTTAGCTGTAACCAGCACACCATAAATTTGAGAAAGTGACCTTTTTCTAGACCCAGCTTCCACAAAGACTTTTTCGAACGGAGTCAGTGGACGGGAGAGGGAAGCCACCCAATCAGACCTAGTGAGAATGCCCTTAAGCCGGAGATGGTCAAAAATGGAAAGAGGATTTTCCGTCAGCACTCTGACAATTGCCCGAAATCGATAAAGTGCCCCGGAGGGAACAATTGTGCAGCCCTCTCAATCCCCTGGTCCGACCATGACTGTGTTCCTCGAAAGCCTCTGGTCCCCAAGTTAATTGGAGGACCCCAAACGGAGGACAGGGGGGGGAGGCCAAGACGAGAGCAGGTTGTTGTCCCCATTTGGTTTCCACAGCGCCCAAAGAACCGATAGAATCGGGTGGGGTCCTGACAGCTGCCAGCCGGGAGCGCAGGAGGGACCAGAGCAGGTATCAAATTTAATTCTAGCTCTCTTACCACCCTACACAAAGCGGATAATACGCAATCGTAGAGACGCAAAAAAGGAGTCTGAGATGAGACAAGGAAGCGAGGTGAAAAGAGAGAAGTCTAGGAAGAACATTCATCTTCACAGAAACCATACACCCAAATCATGAAAGTGTGAGGGGAGCCCATCTAGCCAAGTCCTCGAAAAGCTTAGTCTGGAGAGGAAGAAAATTCAACTCAAAAATCTTACCCAGATCCCTTGGTAGGTTGGTACCCAGGTACCTAGTACTGACATTCTCAATATGCATGCCGAAAACTTCTGTCTTACCCTTGATATCCTGGTCCTGCTTGCTCATGGGCATAATGCATGACTTAGAGAGATTAACTTTAAGCCCAGAGAACGCCCCCAAAGCCACGAATCAACTCAAACAACCGAGGAAGGGAAATGTGAATTTCTGACAGGTGCACCAAAATGTCAGCGAAGAGAGATGATTTAAATTCACAGTCCCACACCACACCCCGGCCACTCCCTCATCAGCTCTAACTGCTGTGGCAAATGGCTCCATAGCTAAGGCATACAGCAGAGGGGAAAGAGGGCATCCCTGGCGCGTTCCTCTGGATAGCAAAAAACTTGAGGACATAAAGCCATTTACTAACACCCTTGCGGAGGGACCGCTATATAGGGCTGAAACCCATCCACAGAATTTGTCGCCAAAACCCATCCTGCAAAGTACTTTCCCCATATATAACCACTCGATGCGGTCAACGGCTTTTTCAGAGTCCAGCGAGAGGAGCTAACCCTCCGACTCTCGTCTGGACACCTTGTACATCAGGCCCAACGTTTTCCTGATATTGTCAGATCTCCGACGTCCGGGGATAAAACCTACTTGATCTCCATGAACCAAGGTGGGGTGAAATCTAGACAATCTATTTGCCAGAATTTTAGCTAAAATGTTCACGTCAATATTCAAAAGAGAGCTGGGTCTATAAGATTGACAACGCGATGGGTCCTTCCCTTCCTTTGGAATGATCACGATGAGAGCTGACATCATGGAGGGGGGAGGCAGCCAGAATCCAATGCACCATTATACACCCAAGCTAGGAACAGGGCCAAAGCGGATCGATGCGTCTTAAAAAAACAGACAGTAAACCCATCGTCCCCTGGTGCGGTTCCGCTCTTCAAAGAAGCAATAGCATCAAGTACTTCCTGGGAGGAGATGGGATGCTCCAGAGAGGCAGAACTCTCCCGTGAAAGACTAGGAACAGGGAGTGAATACCAAAACCGGTCCACATCGGTTCCATCCCCATTATACTCGGTAGTATAAAGCTTTTCGTAGTACATTTTAAACTGTTCTACGATTTGGGCATCACCCAGCCACTTTTCACCTAACTGGTCAACAATGAGATTCACTCGCCTACTTTTGCGAAGTTCCCTCAACCTCCAGGCCAGAATCTTGTCCGCCTTTTCCCCTTTCTCCATATAGCGTTGTTTCAAGAACGCCAGTTTTTTCCTCTGTCTGTCCAACGAGAAGTGCTGACAGTTTCGTTCTAAGTTTCTGGAGCCGTTCGCGTTCAACAGGGCTCAACTGCGATCTCAATTTACCCCCCGGCTGGATAGCAGCAATTTGTTCCCATAATTTGCGCTCCTCACTAATCCGGACCTTCTTTCTCCTTGCCCCCATTTCTATTAGAACACCTCTGATAGTGGCCTTAAACGCATCCCACACGCCTCTAATATCAACGTCACCAGTATAGTTTAAACGGAAATAATCACTGATGGAGGGTAGAAGAGATTGACGCAGCTCTTTATCCCGTAACGGAGTCATTACATTTCCATCGTGGTGCCATATGAGCAATCAGGGGAACTCCCAAGTTGACTCGCACAAGGTAATGGTGAGACCATGGGACCGTATCTACCCTGAAATCTGTAATGTAGTCCCGAATTGAGGAATCTACCAGCACATAATCAATCCTAGAAAAGGATTGATGTACAGAGGAATAATAAGTGTAGAGAGGGTCTAGGTCGCTGTCAATAGGATGAGCATCGACCACGCCCAGTTCCTCGTTCACCCGACAGAGTGTCCGCTAACTTCCGTTGAGATCTAAGATCCGGACATGGCTTGGTCGACTTCCTGTCCCTATCTGGGGATAGTACCATATTAAAATCTCCCCCGACTATTATCGTTCCCTCTGCGAAGTCTCTGATTTTCCGCCCCAACCCCTGCCAAAAAAACGTCCTGGGCCTCTTTGGGGGCAAAAACTCCCACAAAAGTGAACAGACAACCATAATAAAGCAGCCCTCTGAGTCCGCCCTATGTGTCTTGGGGGAAAAATGCGCTTCGGGAGAGACCAAGAGAATAACCCCCCACTTCTTCATTTCATATGATGCCCGAAACAGATACTGGATAGCTCTGGATTTGGAAACCGGTTCCCTCCCCCTAACCCAGTGAGATTCTTGAACAAAGAAAAAATGCAGTTTGAGCCTGACAAACTCCCTCAAAATCAATCACCTCTTTGTTGGAGAATTCAAACATCGCCCATTCAGGGACCCCACCGACAAGGGATGGATAGAATCACCTATTAGAACGGCCAAGCGCTCCACTCTCCTCCTGTTGGAGGCCGACGTGTATGCATAGCTCAAGAAACTCTGTTCACATCATGCAAACAAAGATAAACATGTTGAACCCCACAACCTCAGTAGCTCGAACACTTCCCAACCCACCCCCCTATCCCCCTCACCCCAACCTTGTTCAGAGCCCCCCGGCTTCAAAAAAAAAAAAAAGAAATTTCAGGCATGTAGCCAAGCCTAGCTTATGAAATCAGATTCCATTTTTCGCACCTGGACCCACATCAAGAACCTCATTCAAGGAACGGAAAAAACATACAAAACAGTGAGTACTCCCCATTCAGGTCCCCGATTGTCCCGGAGAGGGGGGAGGGGGTCATTTTCCTGTACTTCCTGTGTCCCCGGACCCAGCGTCGCCCCAAGAACCCAGAGGATTCTTTACGAGGACCTTCGCCGGGCCCAACCTCGACTGCCTCCTGCTCCATGCGGGGGTCACTCAATAATTCACTCCTCGCCTTCCGGATGTCGGCTTCTGATACAAGAGCGTACTTATCGCCATTAAATTCAAAAGAAAGCGAGAATGGGTGCCCCCACCTATATCGCACTCCTTTACCCTGCAACCACTTCGTCAGGGGACCACAGAGTCTCTGGCACGCCAACGTTAACGCCAACAGGTCTTATATATGGATATCTTGGCACCTTTCCAGTCAATCGGACCTACCCTGCGGGCCAACTCCAGGATCTTAGTTTTCTCAACAAAGTAGTGAAACTTCACTAAGAGAACAAGGATCTCCCCTGCGTCCTCCGGCTCTGTGCGCTCTGTCAATGGTAGGGACATCGGTATTTTCACCCCCAAACAGAGCGCTTATTATTTCCTTGACATTTTGCCTAATGTCTGCTTGCGTCGCCCCCTCCTGCTCCGGAACCCCGAGGAATCGAAGATTGGAGCGCCGCTCTCGATTTTCCAAATCGTCCATAATCTTTCCTCCCTTTTCTCCAGATCTACTAGACGCAGGTCAAATTGTGTCTCAAAGAGGTCGGCGGAGGATTGGTTAGCCTCTAGGGCCTGTATGCGATCTTCCACATCGTCCATCTTCTTATAACGGGAATCCAGCCTCTTACTTATACCCGCGCGAAAGCCACGGATCTCCTCAAGCAAAGCCGCCATACTACGACTCATGTCTGAAGTTTCCAGTGTCTCCGGCTGACTTGCATCACGCATGGTGAAAGCTGTTTCCTGAGGGGACGATCGCCGGAATCTCTTCAACGCCTGCACCCCAAGCATCCAAGTCCAGGGCAGCCACAAGACTAATGGGCAATAGCTCCTAGGGCTCCCCATTGGAAGCTGTGCCGGGTCCAGTCACTCACCCTCTCCCCTCCTGATTTCACTGCACTCCTCCGGTTGTTCACCTCATAAGGACCCACAAGCAGCACCATACAAAATCCTCCTCAGCTCGCTGAAAAATGCTTGGAAGACCCAGGTAAAGCGATCGAAGGCGAGCAGTTAAGGGACCACAAAGGATTCCCCCCTCGCACAAGCGGGCAACAGGGAGCTGTCCAAAAAGAGCACTCACAGTCAAGGAAACCAGCTCAGTGAGACCATTCAAACCCCCCTGGGTAGCAGCATTCCAGCTGGAGAGGGCGACAGGAAACGAAAACAAGTATAAGTACCACACCAAAAAGAATAGGAGTCCTGCAACACCCCCCAAACAAGGACAGCAAACTTCCAATGATTAATGTCTCGGACAGCCCCTCTCAGATCAGAACCCCACAGTTTAACAGTCAGATACTCCGGAGGCCACAGGGGGAGGTCGCCACATGGGTCGAGTCCGGGGAGTGACCAACTGCACTCTGGGCCCCCCGAGCAACCCACTACGCCGGCTATTAGTCTTCGCCGGCGCTGGGTCTCAGGGCACCAGCCAGGAGAACCCCGACCCAGGCCAGCTGTCTGAAAGCCCGGAGTCTCACAGTGCGCTGTTGGCAGCCCGGGGGTCCTTTCGCATATGTCTGCCCGCTATCTGCAACGCTGGAAGGGAGTCTCCAGTCAGGCCGTAAAAGATTGTAGCGTACCACTCAGCAGTCAGGGCTTGCGCGATCCTCGCGGTGAAGACACTCACCAGGCTCCCAGCATGTTACAACGCGCGGCGGCCACCTTCATGGTCCCGGTATCAATAATAGCGAACATTCCGGTCCACCCCTCTCATCCAGGACGACATAGAGGAATGATCGGGCTTTCCGTAGAACACCGTGGGGGGGGGGCAACCACATAAACCAGGTCCAAGCAGTGCCCACCTGCACACGAATGACCCACCACAACGACCCCCAGAACAGCGTGTCCCCGGCAGCTCCAGCAGCTCCACTACCCTCCGAGTCCAAGTCTCGCCCGCACTGATGACAGGTCCCAGATAGCCGGCCCGGTGATCCGCGGCCCAAACACAGCCAGTCCAGGGGCCAGAGGCTTCCGACGCTGGATTAGCCTGGAGGTCCTCCTGCAGAAGCTTATCGCCGTGCTGGGTGGGGGTCTCCAATCAAGCCGCAAAATAGTACGGCAACCGGCAGGCCTCCGCACCTCCCCCACCACTCGGAAGGCCGGGCCCGCGCGGCCCTCACGGTGGAGAGGCGTACCAGGCTTCAAGCGTCTCGCAACGTATGGCTGCAATCTTCAAGGTCTCGGCACCGATCAGCACCGGGTTTTCGCTCCACCGACTCCTGACACCTTCAGACGCCTCCAGGCTGCAAAAAGGTTTGGGGGGGGGGGTGGTTCAAACCCAAATTACAGCACCCTGGGGAGGAGATCGGCTGAGAAGCGTCAGCGCATCTCAGCGCCCCCTGGTGGCTCCCCGGCAAAGAGAATTCTAATGCCTCTAATCCAAAAGAGGGATCCAAACAGAAAAAGGGTAAGCCACAAGAGAAACCAAATCAGTCTAGTGATGCCTCTGGTGCCAAACCAGAGGGAGGTCAGCAGAAGCCCCAATTTGTCAAAACATTTGGAAACTGTTATGCTTGTGGGTCAACTGCCCATGTGAAAGGGGATCCCAGATGCAAGGGTAAACCGTCGGGGATCCACACTGCCTCCCTAGCCTTCATCCCTGAGGGAGAAGTACATATGGCAAGTGGAAACTTTCAACTACTGGCTGAAGACCCCATTGGAGTATCTGCCAATGTTTCTTTACAGACCCTGGGTCTGTGGGAACAGCAGAATTTAGATATCTATAATTCTATACCAGATAACACAAAAGAGACACTAGGGCCAGCATTACAGTGGTGGATGAAAACCTTTTCAAACCTGACAATGTTTCTAAGGCACCCAAAGGCCTCACTAAGCTTGCTGGAGTCCCTGTCCAACTGCTTCCAAGACTACCAGCTCTCATCCAGTGGAACAATATGACATGTACAGATACCTGTCGGTGTGCAAAGTGAGGTGCCTAGAAGAGTCCTGCTGGGGAATGACCTAAAGACTCTTGGAGTTGTATCAAGCACCCCGGGCCTCCCAGTAAAAGGAAACCAGAACAGACCAGGAAGGCTAGAGAGCTCACCCTAGATGACTCGCAAGAGTTTGTTACAGGAGAACCTATAACACCCAGTCCACCGGAAAGGCCAACTTCTACTTGCAGGAAAAAGGAGACAAAGGGGAAACCCAATGTTTCAGGAACCAAGAAAGATAGCACTGCTGTGCATCAAACCAGGACATTCCTGAGAGGACTGTCCAAAGTCACACCTGTGACTACTCCAGCCGCTGAGGCTGGGTGTGAGAAATAACCAGGGAGAGGGACACCAGTTTGTGTGCGTTAGTTACAGCCAATGGAATTGAAGTTTGCCAGTGGTGAGCTTTTTGACTAGTCCCAGTGCAGAGCAGGAGTCCCCAACGTCCTCCCTCTTGTTCCCACGACTGAGGCACAGGAACAGCGAGATCTGCAGGAACTGCCGGGAACAGAAGTCATCAGCTGCATCTTTTTCTTTTGTAAGGTACTATGAAATAAGACTGAGAGTACTTACCTTGCCCTGTGAAAGTGCTTGAAACTTTTGCAACTCGCAGGCCTAATCAGCTTGTGACCCAACATATACTTCTGAGAACTTGTGCAGATACTTCACTGTTTACTTTCCAGAACCGCTTTATCCTATCCAAGACTTTAGCCCATTCACTTTGGCCTAGCCTATTGAATTGAATTGACTCTTCTGGTGAACTCCAAGGATTTGCACGGTCTAAGAATAATTGTAACCTTTCATGTTCTAATAATCTTTGCCTTAAACTCCTCTTGAAAAGTATTCTGAAATCATATTGAAGTTTCTGAGGCTTGTGGAATCTGCTTAGATCACATGCTGTGCATAGGCCGACATCTAGTGGAAGCTGCGGAGTATTACAGTTTGTTTTTCGAAGTCGAAAAATGGGCGTCGACACAGGGCGTGCCAGTAATACTATCCCTAGTGTGACGTCCCCTGTACCCATGATCCCTCACGCGTCTAGGATCCCCAGATTGTTTTTTTCCGCCATTCTGGTCGGAAGCACTTCATCGGAGTTCCCTGGCTTTGCCATATTTTCACTCTAAACTAATTCTAATTTGCCCCGTTTGGCCAACCTTTCGTCGATCAACATCTCGACGCCGAACCGGGGAGGAGATCAACGTCGAATACCCGACGGATTGGGCCTTGAGGCTTCCGCCTCGGCTCGGGCCTGGGCCGCTGGCCTCGGCCCTACAAGTAGGGAGAGTGGGGGTGGTACACTTCCACACTCGACACCTTATTACCTACACACACTTGCCCGCTGCCCACAGGCGCGTATGGAGGGTACGCCCTTTCAGTTTTGCCCCAAGTGTAATAAGAAATACCCTTGGGTAGATAAGCACGCTACGTGCAACCTTTGCCTACCCAGAGACCACCCCGAGACGGGTTGCAGGGCCTGTAGCAGGTTTAAGGCAAAAACTCTTAAGGACCGCTCCACCAAGCGTTGGGCCCACCACGCCAAGCTAGCAGCTATGGAGGCGGAGGGTACCTTCAGCGACGGCAGCGACGCCGAACTTTCGGACGGCGAGGGCACCAAGGCGTCGAAGGACAGCCGAACGCACGTCCCCGGCCTCGGAAGGTCGTCCGTCCCGGCGACTATGGGGAAGTCCCCCGGCGACAAAAGCGTTACACATACACACGCTAAACACAAAAAATCCACCCGAGATTCGACGTCGTCGAAACCTCGGAAAGAGGCACAGAAGGAGCGGTCCGAAAGGACGTCCTCTGGGCGGTCGAGTTCGCCGCACGACGTCAGGCAAGCCTCCACACTTGCACAGAGTGCCTCGACCATTAATATCCCGGAAGATCAATCGTCCGGAGACGAACACGACTTCCACCCCCAGACTGCACCCCAGGGAAAGGGTACATCACTTGGGAGTAAAGAGGGGCCAGTTTCGAAGGCTAGTTCGAAAGACAGGGATTCCACCTCCGATCCTCGACGCCAGGCGTCGAAAGATAAGGGAAAGGGGAAACACACTTCCACCCACGGGGAAGGGGGTAAACAGCAAAGGAAACAACCCTTGCAGTCCTCCACTACAAAAGAACTGACCAAGTCTTCTCAGGGCCAATCCATAGAAAGTCCCAGCAAGGTCACCCCAAGCTCAAAACTCTGGTCATGCGAGGACATTGACAGAGTAATGTCAAGGATGTCTTCCTTGGCGAATTTTTTCGAAAGACACCCTGAACAACTCCTAGCTTTAAACCCTCAGGAAGATTCTCCCTCAGGGTCAAGGGACCCTATCACCTCAAATAAAAGACCCCGGGTCGAGACACCATTTAGGCCTTTAGACCCCATCGAGGTCCAACCCTATTCTTACCTCTTCCCTACAGACCAAGGAAACTCTTCCCTTATAGAAGGTCAGGAAATTGACACGCCAGAAGATCCTGCAGGATCAGATTATTACGGCGAAGACGAAGACGAGGATGAGCCAGAAAATAGCCCAGATATTTTCAGAATGGACTCACCAGTCGAAAGGGAAGCCCCAGTGTCTGACTCCCCAATAGATAATCAGCCCCTCCTGAATGAACTGCTCTTTCGGGCAGCTAACCACTTCCACATAGACACACAAAGTGTCCAGGAAGAAAGGGACTTTGCGGAAGAACTAATAGGGGAAAGGAAGCCAGTAGCCCAGACCATTCCCATCCTAAAATCTGTTCAACGCAGAATAGCACCATCCCTTGTCAACCCAAACCTGACAAGACCTGTAAATCCGAGAGTGGAGAAGCTGTTTAAAGCAGCCCAGTCGGACCCCCTATATATTAGAGGTCAACTTAAGCCAGACTCTCTAGTAGTAACCAACACCCGCAAAAGAGCTGGTACACCATTATCTTCCTCTGAGGCTCCCCCCGACAAAGAAAGTAAAAAACTTTATGGTTTTGGCAGGAAAGTAGCTTCCACGGCAGCCTACCAAGCCAGAATCGCGAATTCCACCACACTGTTGGCTAGCTACAACTGTCACCAGTGGGAAGAAGTGGCAGCACTAATAGACTCTGCTCCCGAACCCCTTAAAAGCCAGCTAGCTCGCATTTGTGCGGAAGGAAGGAACGTGTCAGGCTGCACTGTAAAAGCAACTCTGGACGCCGCTGACAATGCGGGTAGACTTATAGCAGAGGGGACTGTCATCAAAAGGCATGCTTGGTTGAGGCAGTCGGGATTCAAAGCAGAAACACAAGCTGCGCTCTTAGACAAACCAGTGGAAAGTGATCTCCTGTTTGGGAAGGCAGTCGAGGACGCTCTAAAAAACGCTAAGGAAGAATTCGACACCCTCAAATCCCTTGGCCAGTTAACTACCAAACCACCTAACCAAAGAGGGAATGGCAATTTTCGTCGCCCCCGCGGCCAAAATTCCAATAGAGGAAATAGCTACTCCCACACCCAGGGTACACAGTGGAACACCAGCTCACAACAGTCTACCCAGGCGTATAGTAGGGGTAGTAAAAGAGGACGTGGTAGAGGCAGAGGCAGCCCCAGTAGAGGAGGAGGCACGCCTCCACCAAAGCAGTGACGCTCAGTTCAGGGTCCCTTCCCATGCAACCCCAGTAGGGGGACGAATATCAAGTTTCACCCAGGCATGGGAAGGGATAACATCCGACAGATGGGTGCTGTCAACAGTATCCAATGGGTACTGCATAGAACTACTGCAACGTCCCCTAAACCATCCTCCAAGACAAAAAGTCCACTCTTTACAACATCAGAAGATCCTCCTCGAGGAGATCGCCATTCTGCTAGAAAAGGACGCGATAGAACTCGTCCCGGGACACCAGGTAAACAAGGGTATCTATTCAACTTACTTCCTTGTGCCAAAGAAAGATTTAACAATGCGCCCAGTTTTAGACTTACGGCCTGCCAACAAGTATGTCAAGCCCCAAAAATTCCGTATGACCACACTACAAGAGGTAATCCCACTCCTAAAAAAGGGGGATTACATGGCAACCTTGGATATGAAAGATGCCTATTTTCATATTTCCATGCTCCCGGCGCACAGAAAATACTTGCGCTTCAAGGTGGACAGTCGCCACTACCAATTCAAGGTACTGCCCTTCGGGATAGCTTCTGCACCAAGGGTATTCACCAAGGTACTGGCGGTGGCAGCTGCACAAGTCTGGTGCCAAGCACCTCAAAACAGTTTCTAGGAGCTATCCTAGATACTCAGAAAGGATTGACCTTCCCTTCGGAAGAAAGAATTCGGAACATACTTCTGCAAATTCCGCATTATCAGTCAGGTCAACAGATAACAGTACGCAAAGCTATGCGGTTACTCGGCATGATGGCGTCATGCATTTACCTGGTCCCCCACGCGCGTCTGCGCATGCGTCCCATGCAGGAATGGTTGGCGAAACAGTGGTCTCAGGCAAGTGGTCAGTGGGACGATCTAGTGGTCGTTTCGCCAACACTCGTACAGAACCTACACTGGTGGACAAGAGAGAATCTCGCAAAGGGGAAACCCTTTTACGATCCCGAAGTACAGGCAGTGGTAACTACAGATGCATGCCTGACGGGGTGGGGAGCTCACCATCTCCACCACACAGCTCAGGGTCTCTGGTCTCACTCAGTAGCCAAGAACCACATCAATCTGCTAGAGCTTCTGGCAGTATTCCGAGCGCTGCAGGCGTTCGAGCCCCATCTACTAAACTTGTCGGTGCAGATCAGGACGGACAGCACGACAGCCATGTTCTATCTGAACAAGCAAGGAGGGACTCGTTCGCCAAATCTGTCCAAGCTTGCCCAGAAAATATGGAGATGGGCACTCAGACGGAACATCTTCCTGTCATCGCAACATGTTCCAGGGGAGCTCAATTCCCTAGCGGATGCTCTAAGCAGAGACTCCCTCCCAGAAGAACACGAATGGGTCCTTCACAAAGACGTAGTAGAAGATCTCTTCTCTCAGTGGGGTTTCCCCACTATAGACCTATTCGCCACAAGCGAAAACAAACAATGCCCAGGATTTGCATCCAGGTTCCCACAACCGGACTCCCAGGGGAATGCCCTGTGGATGAACTGGTCAGGGATGTTTGCGTACGCTTTCCCACCAACTCCTCTCATCAGGAAGGTGGTGTACAAAATGAACAAGGAATCGATGACGCTCATCCTAGTTGCTCCCATGTGGGCGAGACAACCATGGTTTCCACACCTACGCAGGATGGCGGTATGCGAACCCATCAGACTCCCAGCCTGGTACAACCTTCTGTCCCAGCAACAAGGTCAAACAGTGCATCAGGAACCCAACTCTATGAACCTAGCAGCATGGCTCCTGAAGTCATAGAGTTTGGACATCTCAAATTACCACAGAGGTGTATGGACATTCTAAAAGAATCTAGGAAACCAAATACAAGGCACTGTTACTTTGACAAGTGGAAAAGATTCGTTATCTGGTGCCAGAGTAAACAAATCAACCCGGTTGATTGCACTCCTTCCAACGTTGTAACATACATGCTCCACCTGCTGGATGCAGGGTTGGTTTTTAACTCTCTGAAAGTACACCTGGCAGCCCTCTCAGCCTACACCACATCCCATAACAAGGTTTCGTGGTGGAGAGTACCAGTGGTTAAAGCCTTCATGGAAGGAGTAAAGAGACTTCACCCTCCTATCTCGAACCCACCGCCAGGATGGGATCTCAATGTGGTGCTATCTAAGCTCATGGGGCCCCCCTTCGAACCCATGCATAAAAGTAGTCTCAAACACCTGACTTATAAAACGGCCTTCTTAGTAGCCATTACCTCCATAAGAAGGGTCAGTGAAATTCAGGCTCTGTCAGTGCAGGATCCTTTCTTTACTATCCACAAGGACAAACTGGTTTTACGCACACACCCTAGATTCTCACCAAAATTCATATCCAAGTTCCATGTAAACCAGTCCATCGAGCTTCCGGCTTTCTTCCAAAACCCACAAAGCTCAGCTGAGGTGAAACTACACACCCTAGATGTGCGTAGGGCGGTCTTATACTATGTAAATAAAACCAGACCGCTAAGGAAAACAGATCAACTGTTTGTCTCCGTAGCTACAGGCAGAGAGGGGGATCGCGTCTCTAAGGGCGCTATCTCAAAGTGGATTATCAACTGTATACAGCTGTGTTACTCTCTTTCTGAAAAAACTCTGCCTTTTACGCCAAGGGCCCACTCTACCAGAGGCATTGGGGCCACTCTGGCTTTCATTGCAAATGTTCCCCTTGACACCATTTGCAAAGCAGCTACTTGGAGCTCTATTCACACTTTTACTCAGCATTACTGCATTGACACTCATTCCAAGGCAGATACACAAGTGGGACAAGCGGTTCTAAGACACCTGTTTGCTCATGACCCTTCTCACATCCCACCTCCTTCTTCTGGTACTGCTCGCTAATCTATGCACAGCATGTGATCTAAGCAGATTCCACAAGCCTCAGAAGGGATACATTACTCACCGTAATCGTATTTCTGATGCTTGTATCTGCTTAGATTCACATGCGACCCACCCTTCCTCCCCTCCGAGAGAAGGCGCATGGTTGCTTGTAGTCTTACCTTTCTGTCTATCTGCTTGGACTATCTGTACTCACGCTACTCCTCATGCTACCTCATGTCAGGAAAAACACAATCTGGGGATCCTAGACGCGTGAGGGATCATGGGTACAGGGGACGTCACACTAGGGATAGTATTACTGGCACGCCCTGTGTCGACGCCCATTTTTCGACTTCGAAAAACAAACTGTAATACTCTGCAGCTTCCACTAGATGTCGGCCTATGCACAGCATGTGAATCTAAGCAGATACAAGCATCAGAAATACGATTACGGTGAGTAATGTATCCCATATGTGTGTTATATAATTGCCTCCTTCTTATGAATGTTTTATAACTGACAGATTAAGAAGTATTTAACAAAGAAACCTTGAGTATAAGAGTTTATTTGAACACTTGTGGTTGTAGACCTCTGTGTAACATCATTACTGCTCACATTCCCCTCTTGAGACAAGCCTGGCTGCTCAGCTCCGCTACCAAAACTGTGTAGTACAGACTTCTACCAAAGGTTGGTTTGCTTACACCTGTACTCATAGTTGTGTGTTGTGGTCCACGAGGGTACTGCATACAAACTTTGCCTAACACAAACATATACCAAAAGCTGTGTTACCCAATACCAAGCAGATAAGTCTTGTGCAGTCTTGCGCAGTGCGACTGCACTCATTCTTACCAAACAGTATCCAGTGTCAATATCCTTCTAACACCAAGGGTTCAGTCATGGGATCAGTGAAAACAAGAAGTCAAATTGTCTAAGCAAAGTTTGAACCGCATTGTTGTTGCAGGGTCAGTTGAGGGGACAATATAACAGTCAACGGGCCCATCACAAGGGCTACTTTGGAACTGGTCAGGCCCAGACGCCTCTTCTTCCATATCTGATGCCAAAAGCAGGGTGTGTATTTATGCCCAAAGGAGGAGAGCCTTCGGAATACTTTAAGAGCCAATTGGACCACTCAATAGTTGGCCTGACCTAGCCAGTTCACAACTCTGCAAGGTCTTTACCACTTGTCATGTAAAGCTCTAGGCCCATGCTCGGTACTTTCTAGCCATGGGAAAAATGAACAAGTGATGCCTTCTGGTCATACTTCTGTTTTAGCAACACAACAACCAAGCAAGGGGCTATTCCAAGGTTCAAGCTAATCTACCGGACAATGAATTAGACCGTGAGGGAAGGAGGGCGGGGGTTTAGCAGCACTGATCTGGACACAAGTATTACTTTAGCTCAACATCACGAGAATATTGAACCAGAATGTCTGTGTCAGGTCAAAACACGTGTTGGATGTTGCAGGGAATTAATGTTGAATCCAATAAACATTAAAATCAACAAAGACATTGCCATTTATTGATTGGGTGAAGGCCAGCAGGGCCCACTTTTTTCACTTTCATTTGGAAGCAATAGGTAGAGCACAATTGATCTGAACTACATTCTGGTAGTGTTTTAGCAATGCTTGACCAGCCTATGGCGTATTACCCTCTGCCAGCACGGTTGCCATTCATTTCCTCAGACCCAACGCTTATCCCACCATATTTAATGTGCATTGATGTATAGGGGGTTTCACCACATTGCGTCACCATAGTCAAAGGGTAACTGGCAGGGTGTCTGAAAATAAGTTTAAAGGGGCTAAAGAAAACACTCTCCTGTGACATTTCTCTGTAGGCAAAATGGAAAGAGAAGGTCCCACATCTCTGTGGCTCTTCAAAAGCTCCAATCATGTTTTTCAATGTCCTGTTGAATCTATCTACCAGTCCATTGGGTTAAGGATGATATGCAGAGAGAAAGCTGTAGGAAATCGCCACATTCTTTCCATTGAGCTTGCATGTAGTTGGACATCAAGTGGGCGCCTCAGTCTGACACAATTTCTTTAGAAAAAACTGTGCTAAAAATACCAAGAATAGCCCTAGTAACTGACTTGGCAGTTACTGGCTGTGGGATGGTTTTAGGTTATCTGGTGGCTTAGGCGACCAACAATGTCTATCCTTACTTCCTCAAATTGTATATCCACTACAGGTAGTGGTACCAAGGTCTTTGCTCCACATTTGCCCCAGACAACTTATAAGTGGAGCAGTTCGTGCAGTTGTTTTCTTTCTGGACCCCTGTGGGGAAAGATGTTGCAGCCTTCTTTCCATGGACCTCAATGGCATGACCTACTTTGTGCTATTGTTTTTAACCTTTCCTGACTTGAAGGTAAGTGAAGCCTTTTTGCTACACTTATCTTGCCAAACTAATCTGTTATAGGGGTACTGATCAGTCCTTACAGCTATTGGTGGAGAAGAACTATGTTCACCATAGTAAATTTCTGTGTTTATTGTCCCTGCACACATCACCTTATGTAACGTGCAGCAGGGAAATGTTGTGTCCATTTAACTTTTGATTATTTACTTGATGTTGTCTGGGGTGGGCTGGGGGCAGCGGGTATGTGGGGTTTTCTTTTATATAGTCTTGTTTACTTTGCATTTTACTGCATTTTACTACCATATGCTCTAAAATGGATGTGCCACAAGATCTTTACCTTCATGCCCTCCAATGGCTGGTTTTTCCATATATGGCAAGACCTTTCCCGTGGAATGCTCTAGCTTTCATGGGCAAAGTGGCATCTGTTTATGGCTGGATGTTGAGGGATATTTCTGTCTGGACAAGCAACTCTGGCCGGTTTAAATGGTACAGATCCTTGCCATTGGTGAGCTGGTGGGGCACTCTAGCCCAGATCCTAGATAAAAGGTAGACTCCTGCAGCCATTCTTCAATCATTGCTGGAGCCAAGAACCCTATGAAGGAGAGCGGCTGCTAAAGACCTGTATCTCATTATTGGAAAATCGCCAGAGGCCCTTCACTTGTCCAGCGACGTCCTGCCTCTGCAGATTTAAAGAAGGCCTACATCGGTACCTCAGCCCCTGGACCCGTGGGAACAGTGAGTCCCGACTTCTGCACGAAGATCTATTTGCTGGAAGTGCTCAGAACAGTCCGGCACCACCCTTCATCTCTCTATCTGTAACACTCTGGATGTCCTTGCCCCTGTCAGGAGGATTCGCTTGAAGCCCAACGCCAAGTGCAATTCTTGGTATTATTCTGACCTTGCCACCCTTAAACGCTAGTATAGGGTGGTGGTGGTGGTGAGAAAGTGGAGGGAATCAGGTGGACCCTCGACAAACTGGCCTGCCGTCTACTCCAAAGGCAGTATAGAATTGTCCTCTCTAAGAAGAAAGCCGCAGAGACGCAGGCTTGGATTTAGGCATCTAACATCACGGTTGGACTTTCAAAATCTGCAAGGAACTGGCCAATCCTGCTGATGTCTCTACCTCTCCTTTTCCCTCCCATGCTCTCTGCAGAGCCTTGGCTTCTCATTTCACCACCAAAACTCAAGTCTTCTTGTCCACCCTCTATTCCTCCTCGTCCTCCCCTGGCCTGTCTGAGGCAGTCTCTCCTCCTTTCTCTTTCTTTCCCCCGTTCACCCCAGGCGATGTAGACCAGTCCGATCTATGAAAGTCTCGTCAAAGCAGGTTCTCCCCTGCTTTTCTAGAACCATCAAGGACCATATTGACACCCTTGCCCCAGCCTTGGCGGATTTCTGCAATCACTCCTTTGCCACTGGAACTACCCCCTCCCCCCCCTTCAAGCACTCCCTTGTGCACCCCCTTCTAAAGAAGCCTTCGGCTGATCCTTCCTCTACTGCTAACTATCGCACAATCTCCATCACTCCTTTCCTGGGCAAACTCCTAGACAAGCTGGCCATCTCCCAGCTTAATCTGCATACTGAATCTGTTGGTTGTCTCCGCGACCACCTGTCTGGCTTCAGAGCTGCCAGAAGCATGGAAACTGCTCTCCTGAACACCTGTGGATACCTACTCTCCAATATTGACTCTAATCACTGTTTCTGTCCTCATTCTCCTCAATCTATCCTCTGCTTTTGACATGGTCAGCAATGCCATCCTGCTCAATCGCCTCTGTGACAATCTGGGTATCACTGATCAGGCCCTGGTTGCCCTCCTTTCTCACCGACCGACCCTCTCAGGTTCAACTGGGGTCTTCCCTCTCTTCTATCCCTCTCTCTACTTGTGGTATTCCCCAGGGGTCTAACCTCTTCTCTGTCTGGATTTTCAACCACTACCTGGCACCTCTTGCCCACCACATTGCTACTTTCTGCTCCAATTTTCAGTGTTATGGGGATGACGCCCAGCTCTCTTTCAGGCTCCCCTCAACCACCTTTGCTCCTTCTCTCATACCAGACTGCCTGGCCACAATTCAGGAATGGTGTGCCGCCGGCGATCTCTGCCTTAATGCCAGTAAGACTGAGATCCTACTCATTGGGACACCTGCTCCCTCTTTCCTCTCTGTCACTCTCTAGTCGCCCACTCTGAGCCCTCTTCCTGCTCCTTCCTGTGAGGCTAAGAACCTTGGTGTCATCTCCGACTCCACCCTCTTTCTCTCTTCACATCTCGAACGTCTCTAAGAATTCAAACTATCAGCTGCACCTCCTCAGAGGTATTGTTCCTTTTCTCACTTTCCCCCAGAAGCTCACTGTCTCCAGAGATCTGGTCCTCTCTAGGCTGGACTACTGCAACAGCCTCTTTCTAAATCTGCCAGCCTCTACTCTTCGACCATTACAACTTATCCAGAACAGGACTGCAGGACTTGTCCTTGACCTCAAGCCCAGGGATCGTATCTCTCCAGCCCTGAAATCTCTCCATGGGCTCACTGTGTCTGCAAGGATCACGTTCAAGACCCTCTGCATTGTCCACAAGGCTTTCTGGGGAGCCTCCCGGCAGCTCTCAAACTTGAGCAGAACGACCTGTGGTTCCGGAAGCAACTCAAGACCTTACTTTTCGCTTCTTTCTCTATTCCTCTCCCCTGCTGATGAACCAGACTGCTCCACGCTGGATACACTCTGAGCTCTGGCCCAGGCTCCTGCATGTCCAGTTGCCCTTAAACTGCCTTTGGGCTCCCACCAGCACGTAATGGGTCTGTACCTGTAACCCTACAATCCCTTCTCTCTGCACTTATGAACCACCCGATGTCTCGCCTTGAAAAGTGGTGGTCTTGTTGGTATCCTTCCCTGGATCTCTACCAAGGGTGTTGTATTTTGAGAGGATTTTTTTTTTATTTGAATTTTATTGATTTTGAAACATAAGGGTAGTGTACACAGGTACTTTCATGTTATATTCACATTGTTACATCAATATATTGTGATTTGAACAAAAACCATACTCTCATGAGATTTAACTTTCCCTTCCCTTTTGCGTTAAATTAGTTTTGGTCCCTTCCCCCCTCTCCCTCTCCAAGACGGTCTGTCGGATTCATCCGGTTTGTTGGCAGGAACTTAGTCTATGATTAGTGCTAGCTGGGACATTTATCCCAATTGGTTTGCATATGTTCATGTTGTGCGAAAGGCCTCTTCACCTATGGATTGCTGAGTGGTGTCCGGTTCTCATTCTGATGTGTTGCTTACGGGGATTCAGGGTCTTCGGGTTGTTTTCGTCTTTGGCTTAGGATATGTATGTTGGCGAAGTCACACCAGGTTTCTTCGTGACGTGCTGCCTTTCCATTGAGGGCCGCCGTGATTTTCTCCATCGTGTATATATTTGTTGCAATGTTAATCCATTCCTTTTTAACTGGGAGGTGTGGAGATTTCCATTTGATGACTAGGCCAGCTCTCGCAGATAATAACAGTGGGGATGCTAGCCCCTTTATCCTGATCGGTTCGTCATCTTCCTCTTCTAGGCCAAATAAGGTCAGGAGGGGAGATGGGTCTCTTTCAATGCCGTCTATTTGTTTAATCCATCCAAGCACTTCATTCCAGTATATGAAGACTATGGGACAGTCCCACCACATGTGCCACTAGTTAGCGTTCATTCCACATTGTCTCCAGAATTTTGGGCTGTTGGTCTGATAAATTTTCGATAGTCTGTGGGGGTTGTACTGCCATCTGTGAAGTAAATTTACTGCATGTAGTTTGTATTGTGTGGTGATTGATATTCGGGATGGTGTTGTGCAAACTGTGTCCCATGCCTGTTGGTCAAATTCTCTGTTGAAGTCTTTTCCCATTTTTTTTTTTTAAGGCGGAGGCTCGAGTCTTGGTCTTTACAGATCAGAGCACTGTACATGCGTGCTATCAGGCCTTTATACGTGGAGGTTGTGTCAAGGATTTTCTCGAAAGGGGTGAGTTCTCTTCGTATCTTGGTTTTCCATTCTCGTTTGGATAAGACGCCCTTCAAGCGTAGATAGAGGAAGATCGGGATTGGATGCAGTTGGATGACTTCCTCCAGATCTGTGATTGCTATGTATGTGTCTTCTCTCCATAGCTGTCCGACCCTTTCGAGTTCTGTGTCGAACCAAGTTTGATACCTAGAGTGTTCTGGGATTTCTTCTTTGATCCCCGGGGCCCAAAGGTGGCTCAAGGGGGATGGCCAGGTGGTCATTTCCGTCATCCCTTTTCCCTCCTTCCATACGTTCCATATTGTCCCTAGTTTCGGATGGTTGCGTAGTCTTCGTGTGAGTTGTGGTCTGGGGACCCATAGCCATTCTGAGAGCGTTGCAGGAGTCAGGTTGTCGTTGTCCAGATGGACCTATTGCACGTCCTTCCTGTCTCTTAGATGAGGGATAAGGATTCTTAACTCGGCCGCCTGGTAGTATCGCTCAATATCAGGAAGGCCTACCCCACCACCCCTTGGACTTTGGGTAGTATAAGAGTTTCGTAGGGTATTCTGGGTTTCGTCCCTTCCCATAGGAATCCAGTTATTGCCCTTTTCATATGTTTCAAGAAGTCTTCTGGGACTGTCACCGGTAGTACTTGGAAGGGATATAGGAAGCGTGTGAGACTAACCATCTTGATTGCGTTCACTCGTCCTATCCAGGAGCTCGTGAAGGGTCGCCATTTTACGAGGTCTGAGTTGAAGGCAGTGAGGAGTTGGGGGAAGTTGGCCTCATATATATCAGTGACGTCTCTCGTCAAGTTGACACCCAGGTATCGGAGTGTCGGGCCTCCGATGGTAAGGCCCAGTTGCTTGAATTACGCTTTTTGGCTCATGGTGGGTTCACATATTGGGAAGAGGGTGGATTTAGTTCTATTAATATTGAAGCCTGATCGTGCAGCATATTCTTCGATGAGTTGAATCGCTCGGGGGATTGATGTCATCGGGTTTTGTACATGGAGTAAAATATCGTCTGCGTACAAGGCCAACTTATATTCTCTTCCGTTCACATGAAGACCCTCGATGCCTTCATTTGTTCTGAGCGTTTGCGCCAGTTGTTCCAGTGATAGCGCAAATAAAATTGCTGAGGGGGGCATCCTTGTCTCGTTCCTCTGCTCAGGGGGAACCAGCAAGAGTACTGGGAGTTTACTGTAACAGATGCTTGAGGCAAGGTGTATACAGCCTTGATTCCTCATCGAAGATCAGGGCAGAGGCCCATTTTCTTTAGTGTTGCTTCTAGGAAGTGCCATTCGACCCTACCAAAGGCCTTCTCCGCATCGATTGAGAATAGTGCAGGTGTGTTTGGCATTTTCTTGGCTTCGTGTATGAGGTGGAGGTTCTTACGAGTGGAATCTGCTCCCTGTCTACTGAGGATAAATCCCACCTGGTCGTTGTGGATTATGGAGGGCATATGCGTCTCCAACCGTGCAGTAAGGACCCTCGTGTAGATTTTGGCATCTGTATTTAGGAGGGAAATAGGGTGGTAGGATGCGCATTGCTTGGGTTCTTTGTCTTCTTTGGGGATGAACGTAATCCGTGCCTCGGAAAAGGATTCGGGGGCGGAGCCGGTTTGGAGAATGTGGTTAAAGAGCTCAACCATAAATGGAAGGAGGGTATCAATGAAGGTTTTGTAGAACCCTGCCGTATAGCCGTCATTTCCAGGGGCTTTCCCTGTTGGAAGCCTTTTGATTGCGTCTTATATTCCTTTGCCTGTGATGGGGGCTTCAAGGGCTTGTGCTATGTGCTGGGATAGGCCTCGGATAGTTATCTTGTTCATGTATTCTGCAGTTGCTCTCTCGTCTGGTGTGGTATCTGAGGTGTACATGTCATGATGCCTACCCCCGGAGCACCTGGACAGGCCCAGCACCCCCGGGAGCAGGCATCATGCCCTCGGGTAAAAGCCCAGCGGCCACTAATAGGGGCTCTTTGGACTTTGTCCTGGCGCCTTTGGCGCCAGGCTCATGTTGGACATCAGTCCACCTGACGCAGACCATGCTGCATGAAGCCTCAAGCCAAATGAGGCTTAGGAGGGACTATTTTATCAAAGGAACTATTTTACTTGGGTGGGGACCGTGGAAGAATACTTACCTGGAACTACTTCCACGGCTATTTAAACCACGCCCGGACTGCCACACGTGCTTTGCGTTGCTCTGCATCTAGCAGCTGAACGCTCACCGTGCCTGCTCCTGCATCTTGCCTCCAGCCACGCCCGCCTCGATCTTGGGATACCTGAAAGGAAGGAAGGGAAGAGAAAAGGTGAAAACCAAGAACTTAATCTAACTTCCTACCTGTGTCCGGAACCATCACGCCAGCGATCCTGAAGATAGACATTCTTTAAAAGCATCGCGCTACTTGTTTCAGCGCCGCGCATCACTCACCTGCCTCGTGGGCTCTTCACTATCCACAGCGACCTTCTGGGCATTCCGCCACATCTCTGCACCTGCAGGGGAGAAGAAGAGATAAAAGGTGAGCAGGAGGAACAAATGAGGAAAGCCTGATTTTCCGTCACAAGACTTATCTGGCCATATTTGACGGAACCACTCCTCATTTCGGGTCGGCACCACTTCTTGGCCTGGTACTGCACCCCGGCCCCTAAGGGGAAAAAAGAAAGACATTACTGAGGGATTCAAAGACATTTAAAGGGATCATTTTATCACGAACTAACCTGAGGTTATCTCCGGCAATATCCCTCGAAGCATCACTACCACTCTGCACCTGAAAATAAGGACAGATCGCAGGTTAAGAAAAGCAAACAAAGAGAAGACTCTACTCTGGAACTTTTTAAACTGCATACTTACGGCATTTCGCCTTCCGAAACCAGTGAAGTAACTGGTCAAATACGCGTCCCTGCACCAGAAGCAGGATGGAGAGCTCATCCATTCAAACATTAAGGTGAGCCTTGATTGGGGATTTCGGAGGTGGTCCGAGAAGAGCAAAGGGGAGGTGGGAAGCAATCACAATACTCTGCAGACAGTTAATCCCCTTTCTCCACCTACAGAAAGATTTTTCTACGGGCCAGACAAGCCAGATTTGGGGGTCCAGTTCAGTCGGTGTTTCGAATCCTGCGCATCACGCTTGAAGAAGTCACAGCAATCCAGACCAGGTCAGAGCCTCCGTGGGAGCCAGGTGAGCATTACAGTACAGTTTCTCATAGAAGTTGGCAAAGGCTTCGGGGATATCGGAGGTGTGGCCCTCGTGGGGGTCAGTCTCGTTTTCTATAGTTGACACCCATCTTTCTTTACGTTGTCTACGGAGCCTGGCTGCGAGAAGAGCGTCTGCTTTGTCCCCTTTCTCGTATTGTTTTTGTTTCAGATATTGGAGTTTGCGCACGATTTGGTCAATTTCCAATTGCCGCAGTTCCTCTCTCTTGCTGGTGGCCTCCTCTATTTTCTTTTATTTCTCAGTGCCGGCAGATTGGGCGCTAAGATCCAATTGAGTTATTTAATTTCTGAGCTTAGCTTATTTTCTATCAGTTGGCGCTCCCTTTTCTTTGCTACTCCTTCTTTGATTAATATGCCTTTCCATGTGGCTTTCCCTGCCCCCCAGACCGTATTTACCGAGATTTTGGCTGTTATTCTGCTCGAAGTATTGGCTGATGTCCTTCACAAGATGTTTTTGGAATATCGGGTCCTTCAAGAATGTTTCTGTGCAGCGCTATTTCGAGCTTCTGTGGGGAAGCGCCAGCCGACTGAGGGTGACCGTGACCATATCATTTTCTGACCATGTTATGGGGGATATTTTGGATGTGGACAACATCTCTGTTAGCTCTGGTGTGAGATATATTCGGTCGATTCTGGTATATGTGGCGTGTGGCGCAGAGTTGAATGTGAAGCTTGTTTGCTGAGGGATCATATGGCGCCATGCATCTTTGAGTTTGTAGGTGTCCATCATATCTATTACCACTGAGCGGCCGGCCTCTGGTGGGGTGTTTGCCTGTGGGTTGCCGGCTTGTCTGTCGAGTGCTGGATGTGCCCACATATTGAGGGCGCTTCCTAAAATCACTTCGCCTTCTGCTTCGATCATGACTTCGGGGACTACACGTTGTAGGAACCTGGACTGTCCAGAATTGGGAGCATATATAGATGCAAGTGTGATGGTAGTGCCCTGTATCTTGCTGACCAGTACGAGTGCTCTGCCGCTTGCGTCTGCCCAAGTTTTAAGGACTTCAAATTGTAGCCCTTTGCTGATTAGGATGCCGACGCCTGCTTTCCTAAGTGGGCTTGAGCCCCAGTATTCGGTGCCTGTCTTGGCGTACAGGACCCTTCTTTCTTCCCCCTTAATGTATCTAGTTTCCTGTAGGAAGAGTGTCGAGCTTCGCCTTTTGAATTCTCTGGTTACTAGTGACCTTTTGGTGGGGGAATTGAGTCCCTTGACATTCAGTATCGCAATGCTAATTGTGCCGAGCCTGCCGCTTACAGTGTTGCGGCTATCAACCATTGATGCGTTTTCTTGGTTTGTCCACTGGGTCCCATTTTTTTTTTTATTGCTGGATGCCAACGAGGTTGGAGTATTCTGTTGAATGTGCCTGGCCGTCTTGAGCTTCAGTGTTTTATCCCCCCCCCCCTCCCCTCAGAGGTATACAACGTAATACTCCCTACCCTCTGTCCCCTTTATCCATCTTTCCCTCTGTCATCGAGGGCTTGCATCTTTGCTTGGTGGCGTCTGATTCAGACTGGGTGAAAACTGTCAGTCCAACGTCGGACCACCGGTGGGAACCGTTACCGCACAGTCCTTATTGCAAATACAATCATTTTAACTTTCTGAGCCCCCTTCCCCCAAAAACTTAGAACTCAACAGTAACTTTCATAAAAGGAAATATGGTGATGGTGATACATGCAGTTTCGAGGTTCATCATCAGCTGACTGTTCCGTCCCTCCCTTCAAGGGGGATCTCTTCTACGAGTCTGGCCCCATGCTGAGAATGTATGGGTCGCCTGGGTCTTGACGGTCGTCCTTGTTGTGTTACCCGGTTTTCCGTCTCTTGGATGCGGGCCACTGGGCTTATTTTTTTCATTTGTCGCTATCTGGTGTGTTGTTGCCTCGCCTGTACTTTCTTGATCCTTTCACTCTTTCTCTTTGGTCCCTGGAGTTCCCATTGCATTCTATTCTGCTCAGGTTCTTCTCGATCTCCTTCCTTTGTACCCGTTCCGAGGAGTTCTGCAGTGCAATCTCGGATCTCCTCTTCTGATCGTAGCTGTATCCTCCTGCTTTCGTGCTCGAAGGTGAGGGAGGAGTATCCCCACCTATATCGGGTGCCTTGCTTTTTGAGCCATTTCGTCAGTGGATTACAGAGGCATCTCAGAGCTAGGGTGAGCGAGGATAGGTCCTGGAAGATGGTTATCTGGGCTCCTCCAAGGGTGAGGGGACCTCCAGGTCTGGCTTTCTCTAAAATCCTGGCTCTGTCCTGGTATCGGTGGAATCTAGTGAGGACTGATCTTGGGCTGCCAGGTGGACCTCCGGCTCTGTGTATTCTCTGTTTTAGGCTCATCGATGTCCTCGTCCGCGTCAAGATTTTGATGATGCCGTGAATTGTTTTTTTGAGGTGATCTTCTGTTGCTCCTTCGTGTTCTGCAATGCCGAAAAAACATAAGTTGTTTCTTCTCTCGCAAATTTCTAAATCGTCAATTTTTAGTCGGAATTCCTCCTTTTCTCAATTTCATGTACTCTGTGGTCCATTTGAGTTTCGAGGGCATGTAAGGAGGCTTGATTATTCTCAACTCCTTCTAATCTTTCTTCAATGTTGTCCATTCTCTGTTATTTTATCTATTTTACCACCCAGGTTGGCCCCCATATTTATTTCATTCAAAACAGCTGCTATTTCCCCTTTGGTGGCTGCTGCACCTACCTCGGAGGCTTCCATTTTCTTTTTGTTCTTGTGCCCTGAGGGTAGTGGGAGTGGAGTATAGGCATATCTGGCCAGTTTCCCCTTACTGTTCATGGGGCGTTTACTGTGGCAGTAGAGGTACACGCCCCTGGTTCAGGGGTCCAACCCTCTGCACTACAGCGTGTCCGGATGGCTTTAGAATGATTCCAGGTTATTGGCCAAGGATCAGCGCTTCCGTGTGGGCAGAAGTCTGATGTGGGGTGGATAGGTCTCTGTGGTTAACCTTGCGCACCGTCAGGTCCACTTGGGAACATGGGTTGCTTGGGTCGTCTGCAGAATCCTGGGTGAGTGCTGCTTTGCTTTTCTGCCAGAGCTTGGTACAGGTATCTATTCTGGATGACCTAGTTTGCTTGCAATAGGTGAGGACTATGAGCTGAGCCCGGTGGTTCTTTTCACTCCGGTGTGGGGCAGAAAGCTGGTCTGCTGCGCTCCGATGTTATGTGTTCCTTAGTGGGGTCCTATGTGAGTGCGCATGGGTGAAAGCATAGGTGGTCTTACCCCTTCTTTTGCCGGTTCTCTTTGCTGGGCGTGCGTTGTGGTGCGTTCCGTGGGTGCTAGCTGGATGTTTTGCTGGATCTGGTACTGTGGCTCTGTCAACCCAGTTCGTTAGAGCGTTGGGGGCTGCTTCAATGCGGCGCGTGATCCTATCTTTTACTGTATCTCGTTACTTTGGATGAGGGGCGCCGAACTAGTTTATGGGGTCGTTCGGGGCTCGCCTCATGTGAGTGCATTAGTAGGCTTGTGTCCCTGGAGACCTGGTGTGCAGTAGTGGGTGTTTCTGACACTCTTCCCTTTTCCTCTCTTCGCCGGGTGCCACTTGCGGGTGACTTGGTGACGGCACAAGGACTCCTGGAGTCGGTGGACATCCAGTGGGGGGCACCGTGGTGGGGTCCCCAGGCCTCCGGCAGGGTCTGAGGCATCTGTCCACGGGGTACTGCACACATGAGTGGTGCGGCCTCGTGGGCTTCACCGCTCTCTGGGTGTAGGTTTTTTTTTTTTCTCACTTCAGTTCTTCTGGAGGCCTCCCCCAATCCTCAGTCACATGGGCTGGGGTTTCCTTCAGGGAGCTCCTTTCACGCGCACCGCTCCTGTTGTCTATGCACAGCTTCACACCCACAAGTGGATGGAGCTCGCGGGAGGGTGTACGGGGGGGGCAGGGGAGGATGCTCTGCGGGCCGCTCGTACAGGCGACCCCTATCGTGGGCGATCCACTGCCGGGCTGCTGCGTTGGTTGCACAGGGTTTTAGTTTCACTTTTGATGCGTCCCGAAGCGTTTACTTTCAGAGGGCGGTTTCTCGGCTTTCCCTGGTCCGATTTTGCTCGTGTTTTCTCCTGGAAGGGGAGGGGGGGGTCAAAGTCTCCTCTGTTTTTGTTTTTTAGGGGGGGTCGCGAGACTGGGGCTCAGGTCGTGTCGTGGACCTACGTTGGAGGAGCTCACACGGAGTCAAAGCTCATCTGAGCGCCCCCTGGTGGCCAACCCTGAGAGGGCCTTTTTAAAGGTTTTTCATGCACTTTGCAACACTTGCAGCTATCTGTTGGATGAAGCGAACCTCTGTACAATCTTCCTCAAGAGACCTTTAGCTTCCTGAAAAGACTTTCTTTTTATTAAGGCCTGTGACTCTAAGGGTGCAAGACACCTTTTCTAGCTAGGCACATACACTTTAAGGTTAGAACCTTACTCATAAGGTTTTGTATGGTGTTTGCTATCAACTTCATTCTAAATCTATTAGTTCTCGGAGTATAGATTACTTACCTGGTTTTATTTCTTTATTCACTTGCTTTGCTACACTTAGAATCACTTTTCATTATATTCTAACTATTTAAAAGTGAGTGTCAGTTTATTATTGATTATTTTAGTGTTACTTACCTATGGTTTTTAATTGATAAGAATTGTCCAATGCTTAACTAAATAACTCAATATAAAAGTTAGGCAGATTATATACAAATAAAGTGCTCTGTGTGCTTTACTAAACCCTACACCAATCCCACACCCTCCAAACCCTTTCAGAACCTGTCCACAGTGCTAATTTTGAACATCCACCTAAACGACACTAGGTGGATACCTTATAATGGTCAACAGAGAGACTAGCCAAACCCAATCAAGGTAAGGTAGCAGAGTGGCAAGGCTTAATCTTAGGACTGCTGTGAGAGTGGTGTGGTGCGACAATGTGTACAGAGAGTCCCACCAAGAATTCAAGTTAGACAAGTACAAGCATATACAAGGATTGATTAGGCCTTTAAAATGCACACTACTAATCAAATATGGTCACACATAAACCAGATCTATGTATTCACTCTTGGGAGTAGAAAGGAAGCATATGATTCAATAACCATTGAAACACATGTAAGTATCTATATGTATGACATTCCGTATAGGCACTTAGAATGACCACAGAATAGCTCCCCTATCACTTAATGAGTCCAACACTAAAGTGGTTTGGGGCCTTATGCCCTAAAGTAATCATGGGCCGGCGACGACTGGAGTTCTTCAATGGATGAACAAAGGAGCAGGCCCAGCACAGCTTCCATTCATGCAAGAAGGCTGTAAATGAAGGCACAGATGTCATGTTACACAGGATGAAGATTCTCCAAGTATGCACTTGGGACAGCAACTGCGAGATAGCCCTTGAGAGAGCTGGACAGTCCACAGGTTGGTCCAGTGACACTTCCAAAGGCGCAGATCCTCCTGCAGGGGTTGTAACTGGTTGTTCCCACTGGTACAGTGATCGCATCACAGATGAGGGTCTTCATGAGATTAGGAGAAAGGAGCAGGGTTCACTGGGACAGCACTGGAGTCAATTCTGTTCTGCTTTGCGGGCTGCACTGCTTCATTGAGGTCTTGGCTCCAACGGTAATCTGTCGACTAGCCCTCCTTTCATCCAAGATTTTGGCTGGGGGCATGCCCAAGCCCAACAGTGGTAAGGATCTGCACCATTCAAACAGTCAGTGCCTATCCAATCATGGATAGCCAGTGGCCACAGCATCTGTCCAGCACATCTGGCCCCAGGGATGTGGATTGGGACTAAACAGTCCCAGCCCCCACCTCTGGCCACATAAACTGCCCCTTCACCATTGTTATGCAAGATTGTATGCAGTACCCTTTGGGTGCACTACAACAACGTTGACCTCCTGGCAATACGAACCCAACCTTTGGTATACCTCTGTATTACACAGGTTGGTAGCGTGATTGAGCAGCCAGGCTTACCTCAAGAGGGGTCAATGTGAGCTGTAGGGGAGATTCACAGTGACACGTATCCAAATAAATACTTGCACACAAGGTTTCTTGAATAAACAATTATTAATTTATCAGTCAGAGTAAACCTGCTTCAGAATGGAGCAATATAAAGCAATACACAAATACACTCCAAAAGTTTCTCAATCAGTAAGTACACTTTTGGGATGACCCACAGACACCTACACCCTCAGGTGACTTCAATAGCTAGAGTGCTGAGGACATTAACACATCACTGTTGCATTTAGAATAGTTTAGGAGTAGGTAAAAGGAAAAGGTTATTAGAACATACAAGAGATCACAAATATTCTCAAGCAGGCAAATACTTTCAGGTCCCCCAATAAGTCATTCAGTGGAACAGGCAAAATCAATGGGCAAACGTCTGTATGAGCGGAAGCACTTCTTTGCAGGTAAGTAAGAAAAGTCTTTGCACAATGTTTTAGAAGTCTTTGAAGAAAAAGAAGAATCAATGTAGGGCCACAAGCTGTTAAACTTATGAGGGGTAGAAGATGCAATCAACTCTACAACTAGAGGTAAGTTCTCTCCGACTTTACAGTACCTTTGTATTGAAGAAAAAGTGCAGCAGATGACTTCTGTTCCTGTGCAGCTCTGCAGATCTCACTGCGACTGGGCCTCAGTCGTGGGGACAAGAGGGACTCCTGCACTGCAATGGGATGGTCACCGCTCGCAACTGGAAAACTCCAAACAAGTGGCTGTTTGGTGTTTCAACTTCTCGCGTCTACCGCAAATAGCAACACTGCGGTTCCTGGCTGGCGAGGTGGGCTTTCATTGTTTCTGGGGTCCCACACTCTGTTGAGGGAGCGGGGGCTCAGGCTTGGTCAGCCCTGCTTCCTGGGAGTCTGGAGGATCTTCCTGGAGCTCTTGGCAAGCTTAAAAGCAACGCACACAAACTGGTGTAACTCTCCCTGGCTATTCGGTTTCCAGCAGGGAATTCAACCAGCTCCGAGAAGCTGTCCAGGTGGCTTACTTTGGAGTTGATTGGACCTACATCTCAAAGGGAGAAGTCGTCCTTGCAGGAGCTTCTCTGTCGATACGAATTTGGAGTTTCAGCAAAGCAGCAGGGCTTCACCGGGCAAACCAACGGTCCAGGAGTTGCAGCAGGTGTCCTCTTAAAGTTCTTCTTCGGTTCCTTCGTTCCAGTGTTCGACTATCTTCCAAGCCAAAAGCCTTGCCTGTTATGCAGCTTGCTACCATTCATTCCAGGCTAGCTGTCAGTCACCCAGCAGGGTGGCTATCATTGCCGGACAGTCAGCCGGCAAATCACTACTGAGGGCATTTGGGTCTCCTAGGAGACTAAGCACAGGTGGTTTCGGGCACCTTTCTCACTTCCTCCCCCTGCCAGATACTGGTTTCACTTGTGAAGCCTGCCAAAGACCAAACCAACAAAGGGACCAAACCTGGTTTGGCACGCAGAGTAAATCTCGAAGGACCTTTCCACAAAGAAATGGTGAATAAAGAAGACTGGGCCATTTTGACAAACAATGGCACACATGGGTGCTTTATTGTGTCTGCGAAAGCAGCCCACAGTAAAATCCCATTATGGTAGTAAGCCGCAAACCGCTACCACCAGCCATTCAGTGAGGAAAGGGTAACATTAAAATGTTACATGAGAAGCTAGACAAAGGGGATACTAGGTAACCCCTCCACCACCCTATTGTAATATAGTATGTGCTATGTCTAAATTAGAAATGTAAGCAAAGTCAATTTCTCTTTACTGCTCTGAGAAACAGTAGTTTATCCAAGAGAAGGTATTTAAACTTTTGTGAAATCTGGATGACTTCCCTGTGTCACTGCACTGAAGGTACTGTGTAACGCAATGTAAAAGATGATGCCTATGGAGTTTGTCAGACTCCACAACCAAAAGAAACGGAGTTCAAAAATCACATTAAAATACATGAGAGAGTGTGAAAAGGGTCTCACTCTCTCCAGGTTAAAAAAATCAAGTCCTCAAAATACAGCATAGTTGCTGGGGGCTCTCTAAGGCAGAGGGAATTGGCACATTTCTGAGAATTCTCACTTACAACCCTCAATTGCCCTAGGAAAGGCCATTACATTTAAGGCATTTCCTGGCCTGAGAAGGCAGGAAGAAGCACAACGTTAAATATGTTAAGTTGATCACCCCTGCTGTCAAATAGCAAGCAAAAAACTTTGTGGCACAGCTGTCTTGGGGTACTAGCGACGTTTAGTAACCATTTGTGCTAGATGCAAAAGAGCAAAAGTAAAATGTTTCCAAAACGGTGAAATAAAAATCTCTGCTGTCACCTCAAACTTAAGATCGGGTTCAAAACAAAGCAAAAGTCTATTGGAGAAAATCGGCAAAACAAATCTTTCCGAACAGCCCCAGAACAGGAATATCACATGGCCGATGAAAGCCTTCACAGGCATTCAAATGTCGGAACAGTTTCAGAAAAAAAAAAGCTGGCATCCAATTGATGTCTATGGAAGGAAATCAGCAAAAAGTAAATCTTTACGAACACACATTTACTTCAATTGCACACCGGTCAGACCCAGGAGAAACAACGAAAGTGGCAATGCCCTAACGAGTCAGTGTTACTAGAACCTTATAGGAGGCATATGCACCTTTTTGATCTCATCCCATTTTATTCTTACTACTATTTGGCTATTAGCACTTGGAGGTTGACAGTCACATTATATCTTGTACTTCATGAGACTACTTTTTAAAAAAAAAAATTTAATTGTGATATTAGTAAAACTTTTGACTTTTTACACAGACAAAAGAATACATACTTAAAACATTATCACATAAAGAATAAAAACCCAACAATATCGCCTTAAAGGAAATCTTCGCAAATAAGAAAAAACAAAACAAACCGAAATGATAATAAATGTGCATAATTATCCAGATAGACATTCAATTATCCATCCTCAACCTGGTAAGACCATCTAGGTCACATTTACTAATAAATTCAAATCGGTTAAAAAACAAGTTACTTCATACGTAAGAAAGGTTTCTTGGCCGTGCCTGAGTCTTTTCCAAGACAGAGTAGAGTTCAAGATTTCCGGATTATGCACAAATCTTTTGAAATCTTTTCTGTCTCAAGGACCACATTCCCATACACTTTGACAGCAAATGGGCCGTAGTTTGCTTCACACCTTCTTCACATTTATCGCAACTGTTACATGGATGGGCTATTGGGTCTCTAATATGCTACAATTCCAGAGTGAGAACCAAATTTAGCCTAAATCTTAGGAAGTATGATGTTACTCTTTGGTTAGACGATTTTTTAAGATATGCCGGGAGGGAGCAGATAGGTTTATCAATTTTCGTCCAAGAAGCAGATAATTTAGCCTCTCTCAGATTGAAGATGGTTCTGATCCACTCCATTCACCTTAGACATGTCTTTACCATTAAAGGGTTCTGAGTTAAAGTATCAATAGTGGTATCTGCTGCTTCTAATGTTTTTACAGAAAGAGCTCAATTTATTTAGATAGCTGTTGTCTTTCTTTTTCATCTGGTCTGCTCCTTCTACATAAAGAGATGCTCCCCGAGGGCACAAAATTAGTCTATAAAGACTTAACCATTTCCATTCCATTAGGGAAATTAGGAAATGTGGGCAGTAGGCCTGTATGGTGCGCTGTGCGCACCTATTGATTCTTAAGCGGGATTAAGCTGTGCGTCGTGAAACATGGGATGGTGTACCCACTAGCACCTAATCATGGAGAACAACTATTAGCTATGCCACGTTCTGCACGCTCTCCCCTTGAATTGTATTGTTACTGCTTAAATTCAAAACATGGCCAAATACAAGTTTGATAAGATTCAGTTTAGAGTAATTGTTGGTAGCATAAGATGTCAGCCAAACACACATTCTGACTAGTTATTTATTGCTCAAGATGTCAGCCGACACGTGTTTCGACTTCTGTTTTCAAGGCTGTCAATTAAATGCAAAAAATAAAACATGACATTATAATGTATGGTAATAACATTCAGGGGTTACCCCACACTCAGGTGATACTCCCTCCTACCAAGTGAGGATATATTGGATATATTTTAACCAAAGGAAGGAACACAAACAACCTTCTATATCAAACAATTGATGTACCCTCAGATAGCGGCATCTACAAACAGCCAGCTATTTTGTGTTGTGTACTCAATAACAAGCAGTGTTTCCAAAAATATCATTTTTAATTCATTTTTCTCTTTCCAGCTCAAGTAATACAACCATTAAAAAACATATACACATCACATAGTAATATACATAATAAAATTATTCCACCTCACAAAATCAAATTCACCAGATACTTGATCCCAAAAACGACAATGCCAACTTAATAATTCTTATTCCCCACTGTGTTGAAGAAGCCCTACTTATATAAGTTTCTGTCCTATATGTTGCAGGTAACTGGACATTTTTCAGGGTCAGAAGTTAGTCTTGTGCTTCAGGTAGATCTTTCTCATTCCTCTACACACCAGATTCCTATATCTAAGGGTACATAAAAGAATATACACATTACTACATGGGCTTTATATGTCTAATTAATCGACCTAACCAATCCCTAATCACCAATAGGGTGGAAAGGTATACAGTAAATAATATACCTGAACCAGTAGTCAGAAGTGGTAAATGTCATCAAACTTAGTAGCAAAACCAATTCTTGCTCTTCACTTATCTAGCAGATAGAAGGATTCACTCAGAGCATCAGGCACCTAAAACCAATTACAAAGAAACTAACCTTGGTCAGTGAAAGTATATAGCATAGCCACTTCCTCTAGAAGAGTTTCCCATCACCAAAGGCCACAAACCCCCGAGAGAACAAGCTCACCCCAGAGGTGTAAGAACAATTCTTCTCCTTAACACGACTCATTAACGGAGGAGTCTTCAAATGTAAGCCGCTAAAACTCCGGATTAACCATCTGATACCTAAAAGAGATGACACCACACAGGGTCTCGGTAAAATCCAAACCTCTATAAATTCTTAGGTCTTCCCATAAAGAAACCACAAAGTCAGCCCCTTACCTTTCTCATACTGATATTCACAATCCAAACCAGAAGCGGCAACACAAAGTGAAACTGGTCTGAAAAACGAGAGAGAGGCCTCCTCCTCCTCCAATTAGGTGATACAAGGCAGGGGTATCTCACATCTAGCCCTGCAAGTAGAAGCAAGACACAGATATAACCACAGGGGCAGCATTAAACTGTGCCCATCTCTCTCCCTCTTAGGAACAAACATTCATATTGTTTGATGCAAATAAGGAAGAAATGAAATAATATGTATACTCTTAAACCACTTCTTAACCCTTTGAGCTTACATACTATGGAACATATAGATATGCTTTTTCTCCACATATAAAATAAACAGGATCTCCTACATAAACTTGCTCTACCTCCTTATCAAGGAATGCTATATCCATGTATCTAGTGAATGTCCCCACCAAATAGGAACCCTTTTTTCTCAGGCAAAAGGGGACAGAGCGTGGACTGTAATTTACTGAAGATGAATGTTCAGGGACATTGTCTGTAGTGAGAGAAAGCAATGTGTGGATATTATCTATATGTTCCAAAGAAAAAGCGTATCCCTGGTTACATAGAAACTGGGGAGGTACTTGTTACTTGGGATATTTGTTCCCCGGGGTATTCCTTTCAAGAACAGCTGATATAGCAAAATTGGCCAGGTCAAGACCACAGCGAAATGAGGAAGGAGGTTTGATCGCAGAGGACATAGCAAAATCATTCATACCATTTTGGGGCCAAGCAATAAACTCCTTTAATATAAGACAACTGTCCAGAATACTAGAGAAAAGAATAAATGGAACAGATATATTATACAATATGACATTAGAGGAAAAAGGAATTAGATTGATGACACTCCAAAATAGAATGGCTCTTGATGTAATCCTGGTTGATCGTGGGGGAGTTTGCAAAATCATGGGATCAGCGTGTTGCGTATTTGTAAGCGGTTCCTCCCCTACGATTTTCGAAGCGATAAGAAAGTTGCACGTTTTAAGCTCTGACCTTCACCCCTCTGGAGGGAGTTGGGAATTTAAACATACGCTTCTGATTCTGGGAGGTATTATGCTCATGGAGATGGAAATTATTTGCGATCCTAGTAGCAGTGCTACGAATATTCATGACATGTTGCATACAAGGACTTAGAAGTGCTAGATAGAATGCTGAACCTTCCGGAGCTCAAACCCAGCTCCAGATTCACTCCAAATATGGGGACAGATAATGTTATTGACACTTTTTACCAGGCAGTCACAAGTGACATCCATAAATATATGGATCACACTCCAGCAAAGATCAAGAAGGACGTATTTTTCAATCTAACGATCAAGAAAGAGCCGCTTTAAACAAATTGGCTAGTTATAAATCTATAACCATCAAAGAAGCAGATAAAGGGGGCAATGTTGTTATACTCAACACTTCAGACTATATCGAGCTGGCCAGCAAACATCTAGCTACCCCAAATTGCTATAAACATTTACCAGCCAACCCTACTAAAGAAGTAGTGAAGAACATGTTGTCATTGATCAATGAATGGCATACTCTTGGTTTCCTGACAGACAAAGAGATGACATTTTTTAGTATCAAAGAACCCACGATGCCCACCTTGTATTTTTTTACCAAAAATACGTAAAACCTTTGCGGAATTACCAGAAGTGAGACCGATCATGAGTGGGATAGGTTGGGCCACTGAAGGACTGTCCAAATATTTAGACCATGCTTTGAAGAAATTTGTGATTCAAATACCATTGTATATCGGGGACACGACTCATGTGCTCCAAATACTTACACAAACCCACTGGCAGGAACAACTTGGCGACTCTTGATTTATCTGCTTTATACACCAGTATCGATCACCAGCTAGCGGTTGCCACCATAGACTATACGTATCGCAGTGAATCAGCATCATATCGTACCCACATTACCATGTTCAAAATGTTTCTCCAATTTACTCTCAATAACATTTTTTTGTTTAGTGACCAATATTATGCTCAAATCAAGGGAGTTGCCATGGGGGCAAAGTACGCCCCATCACTTGCAAATTTATTTATGGCACAATTGGAGGAAACTCACATTATGTCAAATTCACAATTCAACAGCAATATGGTCCTCTGGAAGATGATCATAGATGTTTTTATGATCTGGTCCAGCACTCAAGAAGAGTTTATCTAATTTCTGGATATACGAACACCAACACATTTGGAATTAAATTTACTGGACATGCTAGCAACTTATCCATAGATTTCTGGATCTTACTATATTTATAGAGGATGGTAAAATTAACACTAAAACATTCCGTAAATCCACGGAGGCCAATTCAACTCTGTATGCCACAAGTTGTCATTGGGGCTCTACTGTTCATAATATACCAAGAGGAGAATTCTACAGAGCTCGCAGAAATTGTAATAAAGATGAAGACTTTAAAATAGAATGTGAGATCCTTACGGAAAGGTTCAGACAAAGGTGCTACTCTAAACAGAATGTAAAGAGTAGCTTAAATAGATATAGCACCATGGATAGCTCCATCACTCTACAACCTTCCGAACATGCATCCCAATCGTACAACACCGTTGATGTCATTACTAAATTCTCTAGAGATTCCAAGTGCCTATACAAATTATTACACAAACATTGGGACATTCTCATATTGGACGAGGACATTAAGCCTTTCCTAACAGACAAGCCTAAATTTGTCTATACAAGAGCAAAAACAATTTGTGATATCATCAGTCCATTTTTCCACCCAAATGTGATGCACCAGAGAAGCCAGTTACTTGGTTGACTCCCACCACTGGTTTTCACAGATGCGGTAACTGCTCGATGTGTAGACTTGCTTGCAGTGACTCTTCCGAATACACAGACCTGAATGGCCATGTGATACCAATCGGAGATTTTATTAATTGCCGTACCACGCACGTGGTCTGTGCACTGAGATGTATCTGCTAAAACCTATATAGGTTCCACCATCAGACTATTGCCTGTCAGGATACGCGAGCATATTTCGAGCTTGGGCAGCCAGGACCCTAAGTTGCCTCTGGCTATACATTGGCAAACCATGCATCTAACCAACTAGTAACAAGGAAGACGTACGTTTTATCGGTTTGATGAAAGAAAGGAGAGGAAAAAGAGGTGGTAATTTGACATTAAAACTCAGGCAATTGGAAGCCAAATGCTTTGTTTACTTCGCGGCACGAAGGATGGTTTAAACAGCGATAATGAGATGTATGTATTTTTATGAGTATCAGATCACATTGATTTTATTCGCTTTAAACAATCCTTTGAGATTGTCTGCTAAGGATCAATTGTGGACTAAGGTTCTGTATTATTTGATATTGAGTACACTGAATTTGATTACCGTTATCAAAACAGACCATATCAAGCAAAATATACTCTAGTATGAGTATTTCTGTTATTATTAAGAACAGTCTGACTGTGGTTCATTGTTATGCATAATGCTTTCGATTATAGCTTTTTCTACTTCAATTGTACATCAAGTAGTTAACATTGGTGTGGGCCGAAGGACCGCATTGTGACACTGCTCATAATCATTTTACTAGTGCTTTATCTCATGTTATACTATTCAACAACAGTGAGATCACACGCATTAATTTTTACATTTTTCAGTACACAGTACGGTACCCTTCCATTATTATACTTTCGTTTTTCGGAATTCAGTTGGAGCATGCGCATTGGATTAGTGGCTCTTTCATTGAGCATACGCAATGCACTATAGAACGTCATCTTCAGGGCATCCGCACTCGATCATGATATATATCATTATGAGTGGCGGCCACACGTTTGAACACCTGACAGCAGTATGTAGGGATCAAGCCCTGAAATTTAGTTAGCAGAATATTAGGACCGTTACCAGACTACATTAACAATATTTTGCTTATATGTTCGTATCAGAGTTCATAGAGCACGTCTTTGTGCTTTTGCTTGATAGGATAAACAGCTTGACATAGCTTACAGCCATACTTCGGTTACACGTGAATGCTAAGTCACAATGTGCAGCACATAATATATCTGCTTGAAGCCACAGTGATATGGAATGTTCCATTTTGATATGGTGAGTTCCAAACTGCACGCTTTTAATTTAGATTTGCACCATTTCTATTTTCATTATTTTTGACCTCTTAATCTGAATTTTCTGGCTAATCAGCAGGGAATCACTGTTAATTTATCAACAGAACACTGCATACTAATTAGGACCAGATGAGTTTGTGAAGTTATTGTACGCCAGTTTACCTTTAGAATCAGATACATTTAGGTGAGTCATATCTAACTTTTCGCATGTGTGAACTACCAGTGCATCCTGCAGCATCTATCTTGCAGCCTACGGAATAAGTTTAGCTTTATCTCGAGCATAATAGTTAATTTTACTACTTTATGGTTATGGTTACTGGGATTCACATCCACTTTACTACGCTGGATTATAATTGCATGGTGTCACCCTGGGGTGTTGTCTGCACACACCAATGCCATTAAGTCACATCTGTATTATAGCAGCACACAAAAGTAGATTTGTTTTTGAACCAAAGAATCTTATTTCTGTTTTCTTGCTCAACCCCCGCATATTCTGTTTATTCGACTATTACTGGGTATGTGCACCAATTTTATATTATTTCATTTCTTCCTTATTTGCATCAAACAATAAGCTTATTGACTTACTTGTTGTTTTTTCTTCTTCCTTATGAACACATTTCCTGCTTTTCACCTATTCCAATCTCAATGTGCCGTGGACTAATGGTGACATACATTATAATGTCATGTTTTACTTTTTGCATCTAATTGTCAGCGTTGAAAACGACAGAAGTCGAAATACGTGTTGGCTGACATCTTGAGCAATAAATAACTAGTCAGAATTTGTGTCTGGCTGACATCTTATGCAACCAACAATTATTCTAAACTGAAACTTCTCGAACTTGCATTTGACCATGTTTTGAATTTAAGCAGTAACAATACAATTCAAGGGGAGAGCGCGCTGAACGTGGCATAGCTAATACAGTCCATTCCATTAGGAACAACAGTGAACCAAGGCCCAGCTCATATCGTAGACATGAAATTGGTATACAGTTTGGCAATACTAATACCTTTTTCCACAGTTGGCTCTCTATTTTTTCCCAATTAACTTCAAAAGACTGTGGATAATACTCTAGCCAATGGATAGGAGGACTTTTGCCCCATAGAATTTCATCAGAGCTACAAGGGAGAATTTGCAGTACTTACTGTACACTCTTTTCATTTGTGCTCCCAATTTTCTTTGTTTTGGTTCAATTGTTGTCAAGAGATGAGACATTGAGGGGTAAGATGGAATCTGATACCCCAGATAGGTAACCTCTTTGCCTGTTGGTACCACAGTATTATTAAGATGCCATGCATAGGGTTTGGTTATTTTGTGGGGATGATTATAGATTACAATCTTTGACTTAGCTTGATTTATAGTCGTCATTAAGGCTTGCGTAATCAGACAGGGCTGTCAATAGCCTCTGCAGCCCGACTTGGGTATGATACATTGCCACAATATCATCTGCGTAGGCAAGCCATGCTGTTTTACCCAAACCAATCCTCTGAGCCACCAGACCTTTCTCCAACAGCCATTGAGACAGATACGCCATAAATATGAAGAGAAAAGGAGCCAATAGAAACCCCTCTCTGTTTTGATAATAGATATTAGACCAGATTTTGTAAGTCTAACTCTGAGAGCCGAGTTTTGATGCAGATGTATAATGATATTTAGGAGGCCGTCCAGTAGGCCCCCATTTTTTAATTTGAGCCACAGCCTCTTCCTGTTTATGGTATCAAACGCCTTGGAGAGATCCACCCAGGCAGCAAAGAGCCGAGTACCTGTTTTAACACAAGATGATGTAATGCAGGTGAGGATTAGTATGTTCATTGTAGTTTATAGACCTCTGCTAAAGCCTGTCTGTTCCCTGGGGATTATACCATTAGATGTCACCCAGTTCTCCAGTAACACCAGAACTAGACTACTAAAGATTTTACCATTTGCATCCAATAAAGATATATGCCTATAGTTGATTGCCAAAGATCAAGCGCCCTTTTTATAGACCGGAATAATGATTGCCTGTTGCCTGTTTCCATGTATCCGGAGTTGTTTTACAGACAATAATATTGTCAAATAGGATCTTCAGTATTCGGGTCCAAAGAAGAGGGTTATTTTTTAGAACTGAGTTTGATAGCCCATCCGGCCCCGGTGCCCTCGAGTTAGATTTCTTTATCAAGCGCTCAATATCCTCTACATTAAATTGCAGAGTCCAATTTGCGTCTTGCTGACAGAAATAAGGTTCACAAATAATCAGACATAAACCTTCAGAAAATGAGCCACCCATGCATTTTCATCTATCACATACTCTAGGGTTCGATTACTAGAGGATTGTGCTAAGTTGACAATTGACCAGAAATTCTTCGCGTTTTACAGTGCAATCGCCTTCAGCATTTCTTCCCCATCTTTTTGCAACAACATAAACCTATGGCTTCTGACCCAGTTCCTATATTGGTTATGTATTTGTTTGATTTGGTCTAGGCATACCATCTCATTTTTTTCTTTTTTTAAAAATAATGTCAGCTCTTAATTATTTCTTTTTTTCATGGATCTGATTATCGAAGCTGTATTTGTCTTTTGTTAGGTTTGTCCTTTCCCGTCATTGGTAAATTCAAAGACCACACAAAGCCAATATAATTACTGGGTTTACATTGATTTCTGAATTCTTCAGACGTTAGTCGGTCAATACTTTCCCCAAATTGTCATTCAATATTTGGCCTCCTTTTTTCAAATTTTACAATTCGATTACCCCCTATATTCACCTCCAGGGGATGAGGATAGTACACATCTAGTAATGTAGCATCCATTCTTATAACAAAGTCCAACATAGCATGATCACTATCCGGAGTATGGGTCAGCTTCAGAGTTACACATTTCTTAAAGATGTTCCCAGAAACGTATACATAGTCAATAGTTCAGTAGGAGTCACCTCTCCCATGAGTGCACATGGGATATCCCCCTTCACATTCCCGTTTTAACATAGTATGAATCCATTCCAACATAAACTCCTCCCAAGCATGACCATTCAATGATTTCTTTTTAGGAGGAAGCAAAATTAGTTCTGTACTAACACACTGAAAGTTAAAATAATATCAGTTCATCCATGGGAAATTTTGTTAATACTATAACCAATAAGTCGGATAAGTGCTGCAGAAAATGTCTGAGGCCCTCCACCGCAGGATTCCAATATACTGTGATTATAACACAGTGTGCAACAATCAGATTATCTTTGATCCGGACTCTAACCAGCAGGAGTCCTTGGAATTTATTTGATAACAAAATACATTCCTTGAAAAACTCTTTATTACATTCTAGCAGCAGACCTCCACTCGGTCGACCCACCCCTTTTGTATTCAGCGAATTGTTGGATGACGTAGAAACTCTCGATGCCCAACGCTTCAACTAACAAGGTTTTTTGTGAAGAAATCGGACCAAATTTCTGAGAAATAAAGTCTCTCTGGTTAGCTCCCACGAAGGAGTTGTATCCTCTGAAGTTCCACGATAGGCATCTAAGCTCCTGTTTGGCTAGAGCCTCTGTTCAGGCAGGCCCATTTTCTGGAATATTTATGCTATAATTTCTGGCACCATTTCCCAAAGATTTCCAGAAACCTCCCTCTTTGAGGGATCCTTCTCAGAAGACCTATTTGAAGCAGCACTGGGATAGGTTCTGGATACAATATACCCTCTTTTTAGCCATTCTTCCTTTGACTCGAGCATAGACTTAGATGCTAATCTCAACTTCATTAGAATTTCAGTTTAAGCAGTGTTTGGGTAATTCGGAAAGCTTATTCGTTCAAGATTGCTGGAAGTGAGAAATTTCACTAGATTCATCGATTTCATCTCTTCCAAGATAACTGGTTGGTTGATTGGGCTCCTTGATTTGTTGTCATGTGACTTCGATAAAAAGATCCTCTGAGACGAGAAATGAGTCGCACCATTTTTACCAGTCGGGCCCGGTGGGACTTTAGAATTCGGATTAGGGATCATTGTTACCACTGGATTTAATATCCTTCGATCCACCTTCTCTATCTGTGATTTCACATACATATCTTCCACAGTTACCCTCTTCTCTTCTTCCATATCTTCACCTTTACACAGGTCCTTCTTTTTCACGGTTGGGATATTGGTTCCCATAATTCATTTACACCCGATGATGCATTGTCGTTTATATGCTTTTGAAAAATTGGAGAAATTTTCAAAGAAGGCATAATGGGATTCAATTTCTGTTTTGGAGGAAGGAATATTGGGGCAATTTTCTTAGGTGGAGTCAGTCTGTCTGACTACTTACTGTCACCTTGATAATAGCCGGGAAGGCCTTATCCAAATTCTTATTTGATTCCAACTGTCTCTTTCAGTTTTCGATTTTTTTGCTTGAAACCAGCCTTGGGCCTTTCAAATTCACCTTAGCTCCGGTTAGCAGGGACATTTTTATTCAGATTTTTAACGGAATGCTTTGTATTCTGTGTATGAGGTTCAACCTCCTTTTTCTTCCTTTGTTCCATTTTTGATTCTTCAGCTTTCCTTTTTTATTTTTTTATTTTCCGTTGATCTTCTTTGTACCTTTTGTCCAAAGGTTTCTGTTTGCCAGACTGTTCTTCAGCCAGGTCAAGATGTTATAGCTTGTCTTTATTCTCAATTGGAGCAGCTTCGTCCTCAAGCAAGGCGCTTACATTCTTCCATAGTAGAGGCCGATAGTGGCGTATCTTCCCAGTCATCTGATGTTCCTCCAAATTCATAGCAGCAGCAGATTGTTGTTGGCTTTTTTGGCCCTTTCTTTTAGATTTGTTGAGACAGTTCTCTCCTCATTTATGGATGATTTTAACGCCACCATATTTGAGTCGACGGACTCCATATCCTTCGATATTTCCAACAAAATTCCAGAGTGCATTTCCACTTTTGATGTCATGTTTTCAAAAACCTTTACCAGAGAGCTCAGTACAAAGTTCAGAGCTGCAATAGTGGGCGGTTCCAAGTCTTCCCAACATTTGCTGCTAATTTTGAGTTCTCCTTCTGATGCTCAGAAACTTGGTTAGTGGTTTGGTGTTTCACTGAACCATTTTCCTGAGCTACTGGCCAGCATTCCGATATCGGATTCTGTTCCATAGATGGATCCAAATTTTGGACATGTAGGGAAGCAACATGAGGAATGTGAGCTTAAGTCAATTTGGTTGTCGGAGTTATCGATCGATTGTTCGCATTGAGGATATTGTTCCGTTAGGATAGATATATTATCTTTTGTTATCACGTCACTAGCTCTTGGAAAATAATCCTCAATAGTATTTTTCATTGTTGCGGCCGTGACCATGTAATTTAAATTGGACATTAAAGTGGTTTTAGCTGAAGTGTTTAAGGGCGAAGCTTGGGTTATGTCCTTTTTTTTTTTTAATCTATCATGATTACAGATTGACCAGAGCTTGAAGGAACTTCAAAGTCCTCTGGGAAAGTGCTCTTTGGTGGTAGAAACCTGCCCCGTAACCCCCCCCCCCTCCATCGATTTAGGATGGATTATCGGGGAAATGTGCTGATACATTTCGCCGGTCCACTGGGGTTGAGATAGCTTGCGGTTCCATTAACATTAGTTTGTCTGCCATTGGTCCACTCCACAAATTGTAGGTATTTGATGTATTCCTTTCTCACAGAGATAAACAGGTGCCAAATTTTAACAAATATGGAAAAAGAGGAGGGCTCAAGAATGACCCCGACAGACTTGAACCGAGTCAAAGATTTTAGACCCACAGTCCTCAGTCAAATCTTAAGGGAAGAGGGGCTCATATAAGTATGCCCCACAACCAGAGAGTATCTATACACAAAAAGACTCTCAGGCCTGATGATTGCGGCGTCGCAAAGAAGGTTCAGTTTTGCTAAATTCCAATAATGTCTATTAGATCCACATTTATCACGGCAGGATAGGCCGGGGACAACAAGATCATAGGAGAAAGAGCTCCAACAGTCTCTCGCGGTTCCCGAGTGAATCAATGTCAATGTAAAGAGACGCAGACCAGCCGTACCGTCTTTGTGGCAATTTGAGAAGAGGCGTTCCGCCGTGTGATCTCCGGTGCTTTGAGGTTAAGTGGATTCACAGCGGCGCCCCCTCCTCCGCACACTACCAACACAAACAGCATAAACAGTAGAGCCAGACACGTTGCCCTTGTCTCTGCGTTCGGGCTTAGCGCCACAGCGGTCACGTGGCCTGCCTTATGAAAGCTGATTTCCTGGTGAGTGTGGCCAGCTACTCCAATCCCCTTAAAGCAACAGGGGTAAGCTGTTTAATGTTATATGCCGTTTAATCGTTTTCAACAGGGCGAAGTTCTGCGCACAATATCAGGCTCACGAGCCACAGTTCAAAGAAAGCAGAACTCCGCTTCACAGGCACTTCACTTGACGTTTAGCAGACTCCAGCACAGCAGAGTGCAGCAGCATAAACCGTAGAACCAGATGCGTTGCCCTTGTCTCTGCATTTGGACTTCATGAGACTACAAAAAAGCGAGAATAGACAAACCCTTCTGTGGAAATCGCCATCACCTTTCATCAGGAGTATTGCGCCTTTGTTTGAAACTCTGCCCAACCCGAGATCTATTGGCCGAGCGGAAAATCATCTCGACAAATCAAAACTTTTGCCGTTATTGTTGTGACCAGTCAGTTAAAGAAACTTTTAAACATCTGATTGTGGACTGCCCGGCTCTGATCCAGGTCAGGGAGAAGTATTTTGCTAATCACTTCAAATATATTGGTTATCTGAGAGCTGAATCCAGGTGTGCCATGATTCTGTCCACACCTCGCATTAGTATTTGAATTTCCATGGCTAATTTTCTTACAGCACTAAACCTAAATAGTTGTAACGAATTGGAAAAAGCAAGTTTATAATTCATTTGGAAATTATAGTGGTGTTGGACGAGTCGATTGAATGCTGTATTACCTTGTTTTGCTTTGCTGATAACTATGGTGGGTGACGGAAAACGGTGAAATAAACGAAACTGAGGAAATGCCATAGTTCATCCTTTCTACTTTCTCCTTGTTGATGACCGGGGTGAAATACATGCCCAATGAGTGAAATAAAATAGATTGCAAATGTTTGATTAGTAATATTTGTTTCCTTTCAGTGAAGGAGCTGTATTGCCATGTGTGGTGATTCATTTCATTTTAAGCACTTGTATTATCAATTTTAGATATGGAATTAATTGAATCTTTTATCTCAATTGAATTTGTACAATTTCTTAATTTCCAAATTCTTAATTTGTAATGTATTGAAAAGTTGATTAATTTCAGCTATCAATAAAAATAAAACATTTAAAAAAAAGTAAATGGACAAAACTTTCTCTTTTCTCTGAATGGTACATTCCTGAAGCAAAACAAAATAACTTTTCTGTACAACTTCAGAAAAGGAGGAACCAAACTGTAGCAGATGCATTGAAAGACCGATCAAATTCACTTAATTTCTGCATGTTACTGTATCAATTTTTTCAACCATTCATAGATATGGTTATGATGACATACTGTTTCTTCGTGATACCCCAGCTGCATGGCATACGGATTCTGGTCCCTTGCTTAATCCCTAGGATACGATACCTGTGGATGACAGGAATGTGCCCCTTTGGTCTGCATTATGTGGAGCGACTGTGGCCGTAAATGGCCCTTTTTCATGGAATCATAGACCTGCCCATCTCAATACTTGCCATATTAAACGCTCCAACAAATATGCGTCAGTGGAGTAACTATGGCTGTGTTTCCCTGTCATTTCAAGATAAAAAATAAATGGTATTATCCATACAATAATAAACTGAGCACAGAGTTGTTTTGCTGACGGTGTTTGTTCCAAACATGACTCGCCCTTGTGTTTTGTCTCCTAGCCCGATTGTCCTGACGGTTGCCAAGTGCTGGGATCCTTCCCCACAGGGCTACTTCACTTTGCCTCGCAGTAAGTGTCAGTCCCTTTCGTATTAGTATTTTATTTATTTCTATAGCGCACCTGGCCCGGGCACATGTCTTAGAGCAAACGGCTACATGAATGGCATGGAGTACAGTTACAATCGATTAGTTACTTTCACAAGAGCATCCCTTTCACATTCCCTTTCACGGATTAACTAAAATGTACCCAAAGACTGCATCCTGATGTACCCCTGTTCTTCCTGTTGATTTTTTTAGCTCGATTACCCATTTATCCCTCACTGAGCCCCATCTGCATCTCCTGTTAATTTGTGTTCGTAATGTTCCTCTCATTGGCTGTCGTTTACTTGCTTGCGCATCGCCTTTCTGGCATGCTTTTCTGCTCCGTATCACATTTGTCCGCACTCCACCTTGCACTTGTTTCAGGTCTATAAACTGGATTTGTGCACCTAGGTAACATGCTCGTGCCCTCCCTTTTGCAGATGAACCAATCCAGCCGATTGACCCGGCAGCGTGGGTGTCTCATTCAGCTGCACTCACTGGCGCCTTCCCCATCTATCCTGGAAGCTCCTCTATGAGCACCATCACCTCCAGCAGCTCGGTTACTGAGACTGAACGTAAGTGCTGCAGTCTGGGAGAGGTGGCGGAGTGAATGATTTCTCTTAAGTGGTCTGCACCACTTCTCTACTTTGCAGGAACTATTTGTGATTTGTTATAGGGAGTTATAACATGCCACAGACAAACTAAATTGCATCAAGCTGCGAAGACGCTATGCCTCTGTACTCATGGTATCATCATTGGACTGCAGAGGCGTATTCTTGTGTTTGCATGGCCTTTCACAAGTGATTATACATCAGAGAAGATTCCTGTTAAGGGGTCTGTGTGGCTAACGTGAAACATTACAGAAGGACACAGTAATTCAAAATGGAATGTGAAAGGTGAGGGTAATGCCAATCTATTGGAATTTGTCAGAGAGCACATGCAATGCCGACCTTTATGAAAGGGATCGAGTGCCCACCTGCTGTGATGAATGGTGGGCTCTCTTTAGAAAAAGGGTGCAGTGAAGAGATGGAAAGGTTTGGTATCTTTAAAGTTGCCTTGTCTCGGTAATGAATGGCTTTGTGACCCGGAAAAACCTATCTACTTGGGTGTGTTTTCATTAATGTGGCTGATCTAGGGTGAATGGATAGGATGCAGCTGGCCCATTTTCTTTTTTTCCTCTGTCCTGACTGACTAATGCCTTTTCTTCACAGGTTTTGATGACTTCAATCTCTCCATCCACAGTGATATGGTGTCTGTGGCCAAGGCAATGGCTTCGCCAGAGTCTGGCCTGGAGGTTCGAGACCGGATGTGGCTAAAGATTACAATCCCAAATGCCTTTCTAGGTACCATCACGTATTTGAAAACCTTTTCATGCCGACATTCCTCATGCCTCTCTGTGTATTGTTCCTTTTTTGTCTGACTTGTCTGATGAATGGCCTAAGAACATGCTAATCTCCAGCTGTCTATTGTCTTCTCTATGCCTTCTTTGCTTTTGAATTTGTGCTTCCTTTTGCCACCATCACAAATCTTAATGTTTTTTAGTTTTTGTTCTGCAACAGCTATTTCCCAGTGCCCACTGCTTACACTCTGCATAAGACCTATATACCTTTTGCTGCAGGTTCGGACGTGGTGGACTGGCTCTATCACCATGTTGAGGGGTTTCAGGATCGGAGAGAGGCTCGTAAATATGCCAGCAATCTGCTGAAAGCAGGCTTCATTCGGCACACGGTGAACAAAATCACGTTCTCTGAGCAGTGCTACTATATCTTTGGGGATTTCAGCGGCTGTGAGAATTGTAAGGATACACCTTATCCAAATCACATGTTTACTTCTTGTGGGCACTGTGGGTGGATTTTATTTTTCAGTGTTTCATTTACTTTCACTCATTCCCAAATACTGAAATGTAACTTGATACAAGATACCATACCTGAATTAATGCGTGCTCTCTTCAGTGTTTAGATTAGGGTATGGTCTTCACAAATGGATCCAGTTCATGCTCCACATCAAGATTACTTTTATTCAAGTGTGTTTTGTCAGCTTCGAAACGTTTATAGGCTCCATGCAAGAAAAACTTTGTTAGAATCTTGTCATGCGGCGTCATGGCATCCCTGGTGAGGTTGGTTGCGGTGTGAGCACCCATGAACTCTTCTAGGCCTCAGCAAGACTTTGTCCAACAATCTGTTTATCATACCTTTTCAATGTTTACAGTTTTTAAAATGTTTTATTTTATTTTCAAAAGAAACTCCAACACAAAACAGAACATACCTTTAATCATCTACTGTATCAATAGCTGAATCATTAACATGTCATAATCCCTCCCCTCTGTCCACCCGCCCCTGTTTCATTTTCAATGTTTACAGTTCACATAGATCTTGCCTTAAAACCAGCGGTCGCGTTTTGTAAATGATCTTAGCACTTCCTCAACAAACCTTGCTGGTCTGGTTTTATTCTACGACTGTCTTCTCATTTTGTTCTGTTTGCATCAGCATGTGTTCTCCAAATGCTGCCCCTTTTAATGTCCCTCTGCCATTTCCTCTGTGTCTAATGCTTGTACCGCCTCTTTCTCTTCCAGACATGGTGAACCTCTCGCTGAATGATAACGATGGATCCAGTGGGGCCTCCGACCAGGATACCCTGGCTCCTCTTCCCTTGCCAGGGGCAACTCCTTGGCCATTGCTACCCACCTTCTCATACCAATACCCAGCGCCACACCCTTACAGCACTCAGCCCCCAGCCTACCATGAACTCTCCTCCTACAGCTACGGTGTGGGAAGCGCAGGCAGTCAGCACAGTGAGGGTAAGTGACCAGCCATGCACACTGAAACAAATTTCCTTATTCTGCACAGTGCATGCAGTATAAAGCTGGGGAAATGGGAATTCGGGGTTTAAAGTGGTGATCTGTGATGTTGTGGAGCTGAATAACTATTAGGGGACTTTTTCTAAAGTCCACTTGAGGTAAGGCTTCATGAAACTATTACTTGGCATACAGGTCCCCAACTCTTAGTATAAGTCTATATTACCCAAAGGAGCTTGGTATAATGGCAGAGCAGTACGCACACTGAACCCAGTAAATACAACAGTCAAAAGAAACGCTTGGACAGTAAATGTAATATTAAAAATATGCATATAATCTTATTTACACAAGGAAGGTAGGTAAATGTGTTTCTGATGCTTGTGAATCTGCTTTGAATCACATGCTGTGCATATAGTCCGACATCTAGTGGTAATCAGAGTATTGCATGATTCTTTGGAAGATCAAGAAGATGTCGACATGGGCGTCACTGTAACACTATCCCTAACGTGACGTGTAGTGTACCCAAAATCCCTCATGCGTCGAAGTCCCTCGGATTGACACCTCCCACCCCCTTCTAGCTGGACGCCTTATGCCGAGCTTGCAAGAGTTAAGATTGCTCAATATTGTTTTTGTCCCACGACCTATGGTCATCTAGACTCCAGACTACTTCTTTTTGATGACTGCCTAGTGGACCTCCTTCCGCCAAAGATATCCACTACGACTCAGCGACTAGTGTACTGATCGTCTGTCGACCTTGTGGCATGGCCCACCGGCCAGGCCCTTATAGTAAGGAGAGTGGGGCCCTAGTTTATTCTTTTTCAAATTTCCTTTTCCCTTCTCTTTAGCCATTTGGTCTGGCTGCCACCTACCTCTGCTATGGATAGGACGCCCTTTAAATGTTGTCCGTCGTGAAAAGGCAAATTCCTTGGAAGGACACCCATCTCAGTTGCAATAGGTGTCTACCTCGAGACCACGACAAGCGTTCTTGTAAGTCCTGCAAGCTCTTTCGTCCCAAGACATTAAAGGACAGGCGGACAAAGCAGTGGGCGGCCTAAGCGATGCAGGCCGAAAGTCATTCCCCATTTGGCGCCGTCGCTTCGGATGATGAGGAATCCATTGGCAGCCATGACTCCGAACTGGAAGCCATAGACCTTTCGGTGGAACCCTCAGGTTCCCAGATGCCCGGCCCCGACAGACAGGCCACCGGCTCTGTTATGGGGAGTGTTAGGCAAAGCTTGTATGCAGTACCCTCTGGGAACACTACGCACAACTATGACTGCAGGTGTAAGCAAACCAACCTTTGGTATAAGTCTGAACTACACAGTTTTGGTAGCGTGTTGAGCAGCCAGGCTTATCTCAAGAGGGGAATGTGAGCAGTAATGATGTTACACAGAGGTCTACAATCACAGGTGTTAAACTCTTATACTCAAGGTTTCTTTGATAAATAGTTATTAATTTATTTATCTGTCAGTTATAAAACATTCATTAGAAGGAGGCAATTATATACTAACACAAATATACTTTGGGGGGAGAGGGTCGCGGTGCAATCTGACCCCTGTTACTGCCTAATATCTCAGCAAATATGTATCTCAGGATCTCAGGGCAATCTGCACGGTTACTACAAAATATGCGACATACACGACAAACCAAACACTAAGAAATGACACTTCAATGAAATAACAATAACATGAGGAAAAGAAAACACAGGAATCGATTCAACAATTAAAAGACTTTTGTTCATGCACAGCAGTGTGCATGATAAACAGTACTAGCAAAGCATGGGTGCAATCTACTGGATTCTATGCAATCAATCTAACAATTATCCAGTCCTGCTGGATCTATAATGCTAATAACAATGCATGCCTAATAACAAATGCGGCCTAATAACAATTCTCAAGCGTCAGCATTTCTCTCTCTCATCACCACACATCGCACATCGGCTCTCTCTCTCATAAGACAATCTCTTCTGATGAATCTCCCCTTCCCTCAATATGTCAACACCCCATTTAATGTGTGTGTGCCTATCTCCCATATACCAACAAGCCAGTCAATCAGTTGGGCCTAGAACTATACTCCCCTTTGCATGAGCAAGCTTCCCAAGCTCCCATCTCACAGGGCCACTCCTTGGCCACTAAGTGGCCTGGTCTCCTGCCAAAGATCCCTACTAGATCGATCTCGAACTCTGCTCTCATCTACTCTCCCAAGATGCATGTCAGCCAAAACCATCCAATTCTCATCTAATTCTAATTCTGCTGGAAGCATGCTCACGGTTAGTGTCAAATGACCCACATGCATTTCTAATTCTTGCAAGCGTCCGACTGTCTGTGCATACGTGTAATGTCCACTATGTTCTCTTTTCACCGTGACATTACAAAACTAGTCCATACTGCTTTCTAACTGCGTCTCCCTCTATCTGTCTGTACACGTGGCCATGGCCTTCTCTGTGTGTTACGAAACCATGCTACCATCCTCCCATCATTGTCAGCTAAAGCTGGCTTTCACTGCAAACCTGAGCAAAAGCATTCCGTCCCTCCGCCCCAGCTACCGAAAAGCTTGTGCAAAGCACTCGCTCACTGCAGATTCCCTCCCACCTTTCTGTCTGTCTGCTGTCTCCGAACACAAGGCCCAAGGATGCTGATAAAGCCAGGCGCTTTCCCTCTGCTCGGGCAAGAGTTACCACCTAATATGTTGACATTCTTCGATTCACAGTCTTCCATAACAATATCTCTGCGCACACAGTGGAGCTGCTAACTGTCTCAGAATGGCTTCAGAAAGCCTGTTTCATTCATTCTAGCGTTTAGCGCATTCCCTCAAACCCAAGCGCTACATAATTCTAAGTGCATATTCATGCGTGTGTCTAATTGCCAATATAACAGCATAATGTCTAAACATGTCTAAGCGTGCCCTTCATATAACGAGGCCTATTTCTGTGACAAAATGCATACAAATGACTTTCTCTGCAGCATATCATATAAGGATATATTAGTGACACTAATGTGTCACTTATAGGAATGAATGATGGATAAATGAATTACTAATGATAACAGGCAAACATAATATCTGGTTTTACACTGGGTAAGTAAACGGAAAAGTCTCGGCACAAGTTATTAGAAGTAGTTTGTAAAAGAAGAATCATATGTTTGGTCACAAGCGGATTAGTCCTGCGAGTTGCAATGGTTTCAAGCACTTTCACCGCAAGAGGTAAGTTCTCTGTTTTGTTTTACAGTACCTTACAAAGAAGAAAAAGATGCAGCTGACGACTTCTGTTCCTGGCAGTTCCTGCAGATCTTGCTGTTCCTGGGTCTCAGTTATGGGGACAAGAGGGAGGACATCAGGGGACTCCTGCACTGCACTGGGATAGTAAAAAGCTTGCAACAGGCAAACTCCAATTTCAGTGGCTTTCGCGTTTCAGCTACCACACTGGTAACAACACGGGTCCTGGCTATCAAGGTGGACTGTCCTTGCTTCTGGGGTCCCACACTCAGCTGATGGGGCGGGGGAGGTAGGGGGTTAAGGTTCGGTCGGTCTGACGTTGTGGCAGTCCGGAGGATCTTCCAAACTCTTTAGGCCAGTTTTCAAGTAACGAACACAATCGGGTGTCCCTCTCCCTGGCTCTACAGTTTCCTGCAGTACTCTGAGGAAACGCAACCAGCTCAGAGATAGGTGTCCCGGTGGCTTACTTGGGAGTTGATTGGTCCTACCAACTCAAAGGGAGACGTCGTCCTTTGCAGGGCTTCTGTGTCAATGTGAACTTGGCGATTCGGACCTGCAGCAGGGCTTCACCGGGCAAACCAATGGTCCAGGAGTTGCAGCAGCCGTCCTCTTCAAACTCTTCTTCGGTTCCTTTGTTCCAGTGGTCGACTCTGCCTTCCAAGCCAAGAGACTCGCCTTTTATTCGTTTCTCTCCCATTCATTCCATCCTAGCTGCCACTCACTCAGCAGGGTAGCTGTCCTTGTCGGACAGTCAGCCAGCCAATCATCACAGAGTGCATTTGGGTCTCCTAGGAGACTAAACACAGGGAGTTTCGGGCACCTCCCACCCTTCCTTCCTACCCCAGACACTCTGGAGCCAGAGGCGGTCTTCACACCTGTAGCCTGCCAAAGGCGAAAGAACAAAGAGACCAAACCTGGTTTGGCACCTAGAGAAAAACTCGAAGGACCTTTCCACAAAGAAATGGCGGAAAAAGAAAAACGGGACCTGTTTTAACAAAGGAGGCTCAGACGCCATCTTGAAAAGCATGGCTCCCGCGTTTTAACATTACCGAAGCTACGAATAGTTTGCGGTCGGAAACAATCATGGTAGTTTGTTGTAAAACCACTGCCACCAGCCATTCTGAGAGAAAAGGGTAACATTTCACTGTTACACAAGTATCTCGACATAGGGGATACTAAGTAACCCCTCTGGCACTCTATTGTAAGATAGGGTGTGCTGGGTCTAGGACTTTAAAAGACTAGTAAAGTCAATTTCACTTTACTTACTCTGGGAAACAGTAGTTTATCCCAGAGAATGTAGTTAAACCTTGGGAAAGCCTGAAAGCTTCCCTGTGTCACTGTACTGAGGGTGCTGTGGGACACAATTGGAAAAGATGATGCCTATGTATGTTGGTAGGACTCCATAACCAAAGAAAACACAGAGGTAAAACACATAACAAAATACATGAGAGTGGGGAGAAAAAAGGGTCACACACTCTCCTGGTAAAAAAAAGTCCTCATAATACAGCAAAGTTGCTTGGGGTCTTTAAGGTAGAGGGAATTGGCACATTTTTGAGAATTCTCCCTAACTGGGAGTTCACACCCCAGCGACAAGGGCACACACGCATCACCCAAACACACAACCCGTAAGACCTCCTCGACGGACATGTCGAAGAAGCGTGTAACGCCAGCAGGCCCGCCGAAAACTTCGGCGTCTTCTGAATTTCACAGTTCGGCGCCCTCCGCAACTGTCTTCGTTGCATGCGACTGGACTTTCCTCTCACAGGGACGTCCCCCTCCCCCGAAAAAGCACACTGTTGCCAACACGCCATCTTAGAGTGCGCAAGCACCTAAGGCTTCGGTGGAGTAGTCAACTGGGACGGTGCCGGTAGGCGCGTCGAGACCTGGCATTCGGCCACCAAAAATATGCAGGCGTTTTGCGGCTATTATTTTGGCAGCAGGAGAACACAGGGGCGTCCCCTTTCATCAAGAGGGGTATTCTGAAGCACCCCAGTCTCTCTCAAAGGCTTTATCTGAAAGATATCCCTGCCCTTTCCACCTCCCAGACCCTTCTGCATCTTTCCTCTGGACTAGGCAGAGATTTGAGAATTATATGGACAACATGGCCCAATTTATAGATTTCTCAGATAAATATATTACTCCGAAGAGACCTGCGGAGAATGATTCCTGCCCCATTCCACAAAAATTGCAGAAGCTTCCCATTCCTACACAAGTCCTCCAAGAGGAGGTCTTTGATTACTCTGAACAGGATGATACATATCAGGACATTACTTTTGATCAGGACACAGCTGACCAGAACTTGGGATCAGGATCAGCCAGCAGATCGGGGACCTTGGCGCACGCACGCACGCACACACGCACGCACACACACGCACGCACGCACGCTCTCTCACTCTCACTCTCACTCTCACTCTCACTCTCACTCTCACTCTCACTCTCACTCTCACTCTCACTCTCACTCTCACTCTCACTCTCACTCTCACTCTCACTCTCACTCTCACTCTCACTCTCACTCTCACTCTCACTCTCACTCTCACTCTCACTCTCACTCTCACTCTTTGTCTAGATCCACCTTCGTCATCTCAACAAAAGCAGTCCTCACCTATGGATGACCTAATGTTATTTAATGTCATTCTAAAGGAAGCCGCAGATCATTCTGAAATCACTACACATGAGTCTGACTTTGTTGAAAATATTCTCAAGGAAAAGCGTCCAACAGGCTATTCAATTACTTAATTCAATAAAGAAAAGCCTATCCCCTGCTTTGTTACCATCCCTCACAAGGGCAGTCACCCCTCGGATTGAAAAATTGTTCTGCCCCTCTCCATCTGACCCTATGTATATACGAGGTCATGCCACACCAGACTCCCTGGTTGTTACAACCACTAGAAAATGGCAGGGGTTCTACTGTCCACAGCGGAAGCTCCCCCGGATAAAGAGTGCAAAAAATGTTATGCCCTAGGGAAACATATTACTACATCTGCTGCCTATTCTACCAGAGTAGCTAATAAGACTCTCTTCACTAGTTACGACGTCCAGTGGGGCATGTTCCAGGAAGGCCTTCAAGAGGTCCCAGAGCCCAAGCCATCACGCCTCCTAGCGGTCGTGACAGAGCAGACAGGTGGCTCATCATATAGTAAAGAACACTCTAGACGTTGCTGAGACTGCTGGACGCACTCAATCCCAGGGGACTCTCCTTAAGAGACACACCTGGCTGAATAACTTGGGCTTCAAACCAGAGACTTGGGCCGCTGATTAATAAACCTGTCAGAGACTCCAACTTATTTGACAAGGCTGTTGATGAGGCCATGGAGACTGCTAAGAAAGAGCATGAGACGCTGAAATCACTCAGCCAGATCACGGCAAAGCCCTTCCACCAGCGGAGAGGCTCAAATTCTCGCTGTTCCTTTCATGGACAGTCATTCTCCCTGTCTCCCCATGGACAATGTGGCTCTGGAAGTACCCCCTGGTCCTCTGGCCAAGGCTCATCCGGTAACAGCCAGTAACAGAGAGGTCAGCGTAGAGGCAAGGGTACTCTAGGAACTCTACTCCAAGAGGTTCCTCGGCCTCCACTGCAAAGTGACTCACCGTTTCGGGTCCCTACCCACGCCTCCCCGGTCAGGGGTCGCTTATCATTCATTCGCCCATGGGAGAGGATCACATCACACCAGTGAGTGTTAAAGACCGTAACCCATGGCTATTGCATTGAGTTCCACCGGCCACCTCTATCACCCATCAAAGAGCAGACGCCTATCACCAGCACACCTGCACATCCTGCTGGAAGAGATGCAGATCCTTCTGAAAAAGGGTGCTGTAGAAGTTGTCCCCATTCACCAAGTAAACAAGGGTATTTATTCAGTGTACATCCTTGTACCCAAAAAGGATCTCACCATGCGCCCTGTGTTAGCCCTGTGCCCAGCGAACAAATATGGCAAGCCGCAAAAATTCAGAATTAAAGCATTGCAGGAGGTAATCCTACTGCTGCAGGGGGATTACATGGCCACATTGGATATGGAAGATGCATACTTTCATATTTCAATGTTGCCAGCGCACCGAAAGTACCTAAGGTTCATGATAGAGGACTCCCACTATCTCTTAGGTTCTCATCTTGCCTTCCGTAGGAGCTGCTGAACCCAACAGTCCCTGACCATCTGCTCTGTGCCCCACTTCAGAATTACAGTGGAGATCAGTACGGGAACTGGGATAAAACCACAAACAACACGGTCCCGGGAGGATAGCTCGGCGGCCACGTGCTCGCCTTGGAAACAAGACACGAAGCAACGCAGGTTCAATCCCCAGGTCCGCGCTTGGAAACCTGTTGGTATTAAGCGCCTTATAAATACGCAACTAAGAGACATATTCCTGTAACGGCACCTTGATGCCCCTGGGCTGTGTGAGCGCTTTAAAAATAAATAAAATAAATAAACACATCTCTTCTTGCTTCTCACTTGTGCCCTGCATAGGAGTGAAAGGGGCTAATACACCATAACACTTGAATTACTACTAAACTTTCTCACTTCTTAAAAAACTCGGTCTACCTGTTAAGTCCTGACTAGTCACCCTGCTGTTTGATTGACAGCAGAATGTGAGAAACCTGCTTTAAAAGGTGAGGGTTTTGGGACTACAGGCAGGGTCAACCACTGGGAGAAACACCTGATGAAGAAACTGTGAACAAAGCTTGCTGCAACGTCCCGCACCTTTGAATTGCCCAGTAAACTTCTGCTGCAGTGCTGACCTCCTTTTTCAACCTTCACAGAGAAGCTCCGGACGTAACGACTTCTCCCTTTTGGGTTAGTGGGACCAACTAACACAGAGACAAACTCCACTGGACCACCATCCCCGACTGTCAGTGCTTCTTCGTTGCTATGAGAGCCCAACGCCAGTGGTCGACGTCTGCCACAAATAAAATCCGGCTAGAAGCTCCAGGATACTCTTAAGGATCATCCAGAAACAGGACCTCCAGGTCCAGAGTCCCCTCACCAGAGTGCAGGACCGAGGGAGCAAAGAGTCCAACCGGTGTCCGAGATCCACAACGCTGCTGTTTGCTAAGTGCTGAAACCGCAAAGTGCAGCTGAATCGAAAAGAGCCTGTAGCTGTTTATGACCTCCCAAGTCCCGCCGCAGGAGCCCTCCAGACTTCCTCCCTCTTGTCTCCACGACTAAGGGTTAGGAACTAGTGTCTGCACTGCTGTAGCAAGACAGAATCCAGCTGGACAACTCTTCTTCAAACCAGAGGTACTGTTTAGGCTTGGGGTACTTAACTTATTGCCTTTAGCTACGCTCTTCTCAGTTGGGAATTGCATTGGCTTACCTTTTTCGAGTCGATTTCAACTCCGGTCTCACAGGCTTCGCAGCTTGTGACCCTACAAGTGATTTTATTCTGAACTCTCTAGCTTTGTGCAATACGTTGATCTAAGTGCATTAGATCCATAGGTGTGTCCCAAATTACTTTGGATGTCCTGGCTCCCTGAAGACACTTCGTCCATTGACTTTGATATTGTTTGTCCCTCATAGGTGGTACCTTCTGTAAACTTGGTACTGCTGGGAAAGGCTTATCTAGACTTCATTGGAGGATTTAGTTGTCCTCACATTTGCTGAGGAACTGTTCCAGCCTTTTTAATTCCCTAACCCTTTTCTTTCTGCAACCTCAGAATCTGCAAAGTATACTTGTGTGATCTATAAATGGCATTACTGTCCTTGTGATTGAAGTCTTGTCCAGGTGTAGGAATTGTGTAAGAAGCATATGCAAAGATTATCCACTAACTTGTTTTGATTCTGAAAAGTAATTTTAAAGTATATTTACATTGTTACAACAAATTGCCTTTTTAAAGAACATTTATTTAAAAATGTATGTTAATTAAATCATTATTTATAATTAAAACCGTGAGTGTTACTTGGCTACTTGTATTTACGGATTTCATTTGTACAGCTCACATTTACCCCTCTTGAGATGGGCCTGGCTGCTCAGTCACCTTAGCAACTTGTGTAATACAGAGCTATACCAAAAGGTGCGTTACCTAATACCAAGCAGATAAGTGTTGTGTAGTCTCACACAGTGTGACTGCAGCAATTCTTATCGAACACCAGCTTAACCACCATTTCATCTGTCCTTGGCAAAGGGTGGGCATCTGTTTTGGTTACTGAATTCAAGGCCCTATAGTCAGAAGCTAGGTTATTTGGTACCTGCTTTTGGCACTAACATAGCCCATGGACTTGTGGAGTGTTCAATTAGTCCAAGGTCAAGCATCTTGTTGACCTCTTATTTAATGTGATTCCTCACATGATGTGACACCCTGTATCCCTGGCTTTTTACAGCTACACTATCACCAGTGTCCATGTCATACTGGCCCAATGAGTCAAGCCTGGTTTAAGTGAAAACAGAGGCACACACTGAGTTAACAAAGCTTTGCACTCCTCCTTTTGCTGCAGTGTCAAATTAGAAGAGAGTTTAACTCCTTCTATAGACCCATCTGAGGGGTGTCCCTTTAGAAGATATGGGAGAGGCTCACTCTCCTCCTTGATCGGAAGCTAAGAGCAAAGCTTCTATCTGTAGTCTAGAGACACAAGCTTTCATGCAGTTGATATGAAAGACCCTAGAGACCTCCTTGGGGTTTGCCCAAGTCTACCAAGTAGTTGACCTCTACAAGCTTGCTTACATCCTTGAAGGGTCCTAGTCATTTAGCCTGTAAGACCCTCTTGTCTTACTGGAACCATTCTGAGAACCTGTTGGTTTGCAGTAAACTCCACCATGTTAGCCTTCTGGTCATGCCATTGTTTGACGAGAGCTTGACCAGCTTTCAAATTCTCAGAAGCCTCCTCTTTCGTGCCATCCTCTGTTTGAGGCCTAGCACATAGTCGGTAATTGGTACTGGCTTTAGGGTTGGAGAACTCTCTAGAGCCTCCTTAATAGGGCCAAATGGCCTCCGACTGGATGACCAAAGAGGAGCTCAAAGGGGCTAAAGCCCACTCCAGCTTGAGGCATCTCGTTCTAGGCAAAAAGAAGGCATGACAGTAGAAGGTGCCACTTTCTTCTAAGCGGTTCCTCTAAAGTGCCAATCATGCTCTTCATAATTCTGTTAAACCACTGTACCAACTTATTTGTTTGAGGGTGGTAGGGTGTTGAGAATTTGTAGGTGGCCCCTCCACTCCCCTGACCCCCCCCTAAAGATTTTCCACATGGGATGCGTTTAGTGGGATGCAGAATATGACCCTCTGTCAGATACAACCTCCTTAGGAAATCCTACTCTGGCAAAAATACCAAGTAGGGCTTTAGCCACTGCCTGAGCAGTAACAGTTATCATTGCTACAGCTTCATGGTATCTAGTGGCATGGTCCACTAGAACCAATATACAGTGGATGCCTGAAGAACTTGGAGGGTCTAGGGGACCAACAATGTCATTCCCCACCCCCTCAAAAGAAACTCGCCCCCCCCTGTCCCCCAACTGGGAAAGGCACTAAAGGTGCCATATTTTTGAGCCACTGCTGCCAGACAATTGGCAAGTGTGACAACTCCTGCAATGTTTTTCTATCTCTGCACCCATCGTGGGTCAGTAGAAGTACAATGAGATCCTCTCTTTGGTCCTTTTTGAACTCAAGTGACCAGCCAGAGGGACTTCATGAGCCAAATGCAGAAATGTGGATCTACATTCTTAGGGTACCACCAGTCTCCTGGGGTCCCCTGGAATAGATTCCATAGATTCACTGTTGCGGAGGCCATCCCAGTAGAGCCTGTGCTTCCCAGGTTCTTGCCCTTTACTCTGGGAAGCTGCCTGCTGACGCAGACCTTCAAGATAGGGATCCTCACCTTGCTCTTTCCCCTACTAATGTCTGTCCTAGAGGGTCCAAGCAAGGTCTGCAGCTCAGGATGGTCTCTAGAATCAAGATCCTCTAGACTGGGTTGAATCCCCTCCACCTTTGACTCATCAGAAGATGGTTCTTCAGGGGATTCTTCTGTCACCAACTCGGCCTCAGCTGTTGGTGGGGGGTCACAGGTATGACCTGGAGTTTTTTTTACATGAACACTATTCTTTGAGGAAGATTTGGGCTTGATGCCCACCTTTCCTTTGCAGACTCTGGATTTCTCCTTCGTCTCAGTGGGAAGGTCTCTTAAGGTTGCCTCCCTTGCTTTTCTTGTCAGCTCCCTTCTCTTTTTAGGAGGCTTTGGTGTACTGGAAACTACACCCAGGACCTTCAAGTCATTGCCTAAAAGTACCCTACCAGGCACTTCAGATAGAACACTTAGTTATGTTTACAGTCATGTCATTACATTTAATGATCACTGGCAGTATGGGACACATTTGGACTGGACGTCCTGCTAACTTGGTAAGCTTTCTGGGAGCCTTAGCAACTTCCTCAGGTTGAAAGAAAAGTTAATCTACCACAGTTATGCTGGCTGCACTGTCTCTAATGCCAGGGATGTCCTAACCATTTACTAACACACTGTCTTTATAATACTGTTTAGTATTATCAGGAATGGAATTATAGAGCCCCTATTGTCTGTTCCCACAGTCCCAGGGAAGTGTGAAAGCTAGCACCTGTAATTCACACGTCCACATGTGTGAAGACTAAGGAGACGTATGGGATCCCAGGTTTACCCTTACATCTGGGATTTCCTTTCACATGGTCACCAGACCCTCAGACCACTAATTTCCCAAATGTATTTTGGAATAGGGGTTCCTGGTAACAGATCTCTGGTTTGGGTCCAGAGGTTTCACTAGCCCTATACGGTTGTTTATTGGGGAATTTACTGTTATGTTTGTGGCCCTCTTATGGGGTGTGGAGGTTGCAATGTTACTTCTCATCTTTCTTATGCTTCTTCCCATCCTCTTTCTCGTGAGCCCCAGAATCCTTGAGTATCCTGTTGGTCAGCAGCTGGTGCTAACCTCTTGGGGTCATTCTAGTCAGCAAGGTGCTGTCTCTGCTCTGGCGGACAGGCATCAAAAACACTTTCTAGCATAAGACCTCTCATAAGTGCTCCCCTTGTATCCCTTAATCCACCAATCAGGCTTTCACGCACCCAAGTGGCCCACAAGCTTCCAACTTTCTTCTTGTGGTCCCTTAAACCCTTTTCAGGTATTGTGAAGGGATCTATCCAAACCTGGCTATGAGAGCATTCTTTACCAACTGGTAATCCTCTCCATCAGCACTATTCAACTCAATCACAGCCATTCTGGGGGAGCCTAGAGATAACCCTTGGAACTAATTTACTCTCACATATGCCTTGCACTTTACATGTAAACTCAAATGTACCCAGCCAATATCTGTTTTTACATCTCACCCAATCTTTGAGGAGGCATAGGCTTCCTGAAGGTGTCTGGCAATGAAGACTCTGAAAACGAAGGAGAGTCGGGAGACAACCTTTTCATATCCTACTCATGTTGCATCTTTCTCCGAGTTGCAGTTCCTTCCTTATTTCCTTTTCTTGAATTTCAGATTGTATCTCCAGTTTTCTGAACTCAAGCTGCATTTTCTCCATTTGTAGAACCAGCTCTGCTGACATGTTCGAGATAGGTAACTGTGAGGCTAGGAGTTTTGGAGGTGGAACAATAACCATATCATTATCCACATCTTATTGTACCTCACTTCTTGGAAGATGGGAACTAAGAGTCAAACTTTACCCTTGATCATCTTCATGCATATCAATTCTGGGAGTAGGGGACAAGCCTACTCACAGTAACTTGGTGAGAAAACAAAGTTTGGATCAGTTCTCTCCTTTCCTTTTGTACTGAGGCTGCTCTCTTTAACATAGTTTAGTTTATCTACTGTCAGATTGATGAGAGCCTCGGCCTTCAGGTTTTCCATTGTTAGTCATTTAGTAGTTCACAGTATAGTAACCAGCCTTGTGGATAGTTTCCAGGAGTTGATGTAATCCAGCACTACTCAATCCCACTAGCTGTAACACCAGTCATAAGGGAGTTTTCCTAAAGTCCACTTGTGGTAAAACTTCATAAACCTATCCCTTGGCATACACGTCCCAAACTCTTGGTAGAAGTCTGTACTGGCCAAAGGATCTTGGTAGAATGGCAGAGCTGTCAGGCTTATCATAGGACGAAAATGTGAGTTGTAGGTAAGTACACTGAACCCAGTAAATTAAATAGTCAAATAAACTCTTACACAGTAAATGCTATATTACAAATGTGCTTTTATTCGTATTTGCACAAAGAAGATGGATAAATACTTATTTCACTAACCAACACACATAGGAATTCCTAATACTTGTCTAAGGTGATTACTTCAATAGTAGTTGCTAGCAGTTACAATTGTTGCAGAGTTTGCCACTAATAACCATTCTATCTTATTATCGGTACTCCCACACACTTGCGTTACTTCAAATATACGGTAATTTTATTTAGTTCGCAAAACCACATCAAATGGTCTTTTGCAAGGAACAAGTTGGGTTATAGACACAGCAGCAGTATTTAATGTTCTAGAGACAATTTTCTTAGTGTCTAACATTTTCAAAGTCCAATCCCTAACTATACAAAAATGTCAGTGTAGGAGTGGAGTCAAAGTCTTAAGAAGTAGCAGAATAGCAAAGTTTCACAGAATACTTTCAGTCTCTAGGATAAGATACTTGGCAATATAGCACAAGTTGGGGACCCTGCAAAAGGACTCATTAAGGGGACACAAGCGGACATAGTTGGGTCAGAGGTAGGGTGGACATCCTTGGAGACACCTTCATGCATGCCCCCTCCCTGACTGTTACGAGATAGCGTAATTTCATCAAACCGCATTATGGTATTTTTTCCTTTCCCTGAGCACTGCAGGTGAACTTGCTTGTCATCCGGAGTGCGTTCTAGATTACATTTGTACTTACGTTAATGGGAACATGAAGTCAAGAAACATTTATCTTTGCATAGATTCCAGTCATGGAGTAAGACATTCTCATTGATTGTATGACTGAATAAAGTTGACAAGTACAGCTGTTCCCTTTTTAAAGAGCATTTTTTTTTTTTTGAGCAGTACTTTTGTGTTGTATATTTGTTTTTGCCTCTTCAGGATTTAACATGGTTCTTCTTTGCTTCTTTCCCCCCTCTGCTGGGCGCACAGGAAGCCGTAGCAGTGGTTCCAACCGCAGCGATGGAGGACGCCCCAACAAAACGAAGGATGATAAAACCGGAGATTCCAAGTCAGGCAGCGGCAGCGAGTCGGAGTTCTCCACGCGTAGCAGTGTGCGTCGGGAGCACGGAGCCAGCGAGCGATCCGCTCCCGCTAGCGAGGGTCCGCCACGGAGCCACCACAGCATGGTCAGCAGTATCCGATCTCACCACTCACTTCACTCCTACGGACCCCCCGGGATGCCATTGCCATACAACCCAATGATGGTGATGATGATGCCTCCCCCCTCAGCGGCGGCGGCGGCAGCAGCTGCTTCTGTGCCCCCTGGCGCCCCTCCAGTGCGGGATCTGGGCTCTGTTCCCCCAGAACTGACTGCTAGCCGCCAGTCTTTCCACATGGCTATGGGAAACCCGAGTGAGTTCTTTGTGGATGTTATGTGACTATGAACCGCTTCGAAGGAAAAACACAGCACGCTTTCTCAAACACTTGGTGTTTTTTTGTAAGTGACATTTGTATTTGGTACCTGCCCATTCCCTGCGGCCTCTCGCTGTTGAAGACCGAGCGGCTGGCTCACCCTTTTTTAAAAATGAATTCCCTTTTTTATAGCTTTTTTATGGTATCGATTTGTTTTAATATCAAGATACTTTTTATAGACGTTTTCGGTTCAAAATGAAAGGAAAAAAACTCTTCTGCCTTTAGTTCTCTTCTTGTTTTAGCCCCGCCCCCAACAGATAGCAAAAGCACATAGTTGGGGATTGTGCCGCATGTTTTTGCGCCTCTGTTTAAAGCAGAGTCTGGTGCTCTTTGTCCACCTGGTGGTATTGCTCGAAGTCTAGTTGCCGCCATTTGCTCCCTTTTTAGCTGCGTTTTAAACTAACTAGAGCAAAATACATCTGGCTTTATAAAAACATCTGAGTTTGATCATTCCAGTAAAGAGTGAGTAGGGCATATATGTTCCTTCTTTAAGGTTTTAGTTTGCTCACGTGCAGAGCCTTTTCGCTCAGGTACTCGAGTGCCAGCCTTTTTAAAAAACCTCTTGCCCTAATCATTTTAGACCTTTGTTTGGAAACCGCAAATTTTTACCCCTGCTGCAGAGCAATGAGATTTATTTCAACTATAGAGAAATTGACGTTAAATAGCACCGCTAAAGGTATAATGTGAACTCGCTGCTCTGGGCCCGGGGCATGCCGGTGCCTGTGGTGCTCAGATATTGGTGGAAAGTGTACAGATGCATTTTGAGCCAACTTCAAGGCTGCTCTGTTCTCGCCGATTGCCTTTTGCCTCAATACAGGCACGATTGGTGCCCAACGGGGCTGCACAATTTCTTCCAGAGTTGAACATTCAGTAGTAAGGTTTCTGCTTGCTACCCCATTCCTTATGCCTTAGTGTGGGCGGCACTACAAAGACTGTTACATTTTGCACAGGCCTAGGATTTTCTCCCGCAGGTACCTAGGCCAGCCTGTAAGTGACATGTTCTTGAGCCCGTTGGTGCCTTTAACTTGGACTGGACAATGCACTCACTCCATTTTTTTCTAATTTGAAGATTTTACGGTCAAGGACTTCATTGAGCCGTAGGGTACGAAGGACCGGGTGACCCTCATGACTATAACCCAGCCATCTCTTGCTGTCCCGGTGGCACAACATTGTGAGGTTCCATTGTGCACATAAAGAACAGACTATATGTATGAACTGTTGCCAAAGTCATTTCATGCCACAAGTTACCTCCCGATTTGTATGAAAACAAAGAAGAAACTGTAAAAGAGGGTGGGAGGGGCATCATGCTCCCAAATTCTTAGTATGCCACACTGCCCGTCGCCAAATTGTCTTGTTTAAAATAAGTGGGGGTTAATAATGTGTCCTGCTCATTTCACAATGCTAAGGGCCCTTGATGAGCCACCCCTAAAATCAGAGGTACATTTCTTTTCTGTACTAATACTTGTGTGGGGCTCCTTGAAATGCACTCAGAAATGAAGGCACATGATATGCAGTCAGCAGGAATTTAATTTAGCGCGGAAAGAAAAGATCAGCGTTGAAGGTCCAGCACACTACCCTGTCGCTGTCGAAGGGTCCATCCAGGTTGTGGTGCTTCCTTGCATAGTTTGCGTTGACTTCTGGGAAGAGATATGGAAGAAAGCTTTGGGAGGAATCCCATTGGGAAGTGATTGTGGGCGAGTGGAAGGCCTCCTCAGAGACCTAGTTTTGGTGTTGAGCTGCAAAGCGTACTCTAAGGCGGAGAGATGCTTACCTTGCTCTGAGCCGAAGATTTTTCCTGCTATTGCAGACAGTTAACCTCCACATACCTGGTTAAAGGCCCACTTAATCCCCCGCCCCTTTGGTTTCTGAGGTACATATATTTTCTGGACAGTGAAGTCAAGATTTTAATAATTTAGACTAGTGGTGGTAGTGATCAAGGCGCACAATATGAATAGACTTTGTTTGCGGTCTCGGGCGTGTGGCAGATTGGCCAGCTGTGATACTAATTACATTACTGCTGCTTTTTGGGAAGTCATTCTGCATACCTTGCTTCTTCCTTCCTTTCATTAATTTTACACCCCCCACTCCCCTCTCTTCTTACTCATTTCATCACTCCTGTTGTATGGTCCTTTTCTTTGTCACTGCAATATTAAACCAAGGAATGTTTGTCAGCCCGAAGAGAGGAGCAGTTAAAGGGGAGTGGACTACAGTCTAGACGTAAGGGTTGAAAAACACTTTCCCTGGAAGGTCCAGGACTTTAATATGCTTGCTGTGCGGGGTTTGAAATGTAAGATGCAATATTAAAGCAATGACAGCTTTCTGTGGAATGTTTACAAGATTAAAGCGCTAAACCATGGAGTGGGCAAGAGCCTCCGACTATGGAGAGAATTAAAGAGGTGGGGTCTGGCTCTGAATGGAGTGTAAGGGGAGACCATGGCAAAGGCGACTGAAAGATGTGCAAGAAATATGGTTCTAGCCTTGGGGAAAATGCAGACCAGCTGCTATGGCAATCATGAGTATGGATGTTCCATTTTGTTCATGGAGAAGTGTAGGATTGGAAGCGTTGGTCATGTGGGGGAGGGAATACAGGAAAGGAGCTTCTGCCAATCCAGAGTTAAGTGTTGCCTCTGCCCGCCAAGAGTTACAATGGTTCTGTTGACCATAGAGTGTAAGATATTGGTCAATTTGTGTAGAGTAAGTGACTCTGGCTATGGAGAGTGTGGGGGGGTCGGGCACTTCTGGCCACTGTCCGTACAAGTGGGAAATCCGCCCTGGATAGAGAGAGAAAGATTGGTTTCTGGCCATGGATAGTCTGCATATCGAGGCTCTGGGCATGAAAAGGGTGTACAAGAATGAGGTGGTCATGGCTGGTTATGGGACACTTCAGTGGGCAGAACTACTCCAGCTGTACCTGCCACAGTGCTGGCTAAGATGGGCCTTGAGAACCTGATGGGGGCCATCTGGGCATGAACAGCAACTATAGAGACTGTGATCATTGAGACGAGCGCCAGACTGCTGCAAGCCCTTGGCATATAGGGACTCGCTGTAGAATTTGGTTGGTACGAAATGCAACATTCTTCAAAAGAAGACTTGAGCACTGATGCTCATGGGATGAGTGGAATGTTATCGCACCTTATTCCCCTTGTAATGGTACTACTATTCATCAAGTAAATGTGATCTGTGGGGGTTGATTCATTTTAAGAGTGGAAGACTGTTCATGATGTATGTGTGAGATTTGCTCAATTCTATCGAATGCCACCTATCTGATGGTTATGTGAGTAGTGCTGAAATGCGTGAGGGTTCAGAGGCTAATTCGAGAGGAGCGGTGTGGGGCAGAGCGTTCAAACACTAATTCTGGAATACCCTGAGGGTTATATTTGCACTGGAATTAGTAAATATGAAGGATGAGACTTTTTTGGTTTTTTTAGAGCAAGTCAAACCCTTGCTCTGCAGTACATCTGAGCGGCAGAATTAGCTTGGCGTATGTGTGAGGAATGAGACCGCGCAAGTGGGTTAAGACGCATGCTGGAAAAGGTGTTTCACTTGCTCTGGTATGTGTATGTATGTACGTACATGCATGCTTGCATCAAGCCATTTTCTGGATGAGTCCTTGTGGGAGGGGTAAGATAGTAACTAGAATGAATGTGGGGCAAAATGCTAGTTATACAGTTTGAGGGATGTACGAAGTATATAGTACCTATTTTGCCATAAGGCATGATTCTAATGTAGAGAGTGTGTGAGAGACTATGTATAGGAATATAGCTGCCAAGTGGCCCATTTCATTTCCAACCTTCAGTCCGTTCTGCCTTTTTGGCTATATTATTCTGCATTGGACTTGTAGTTTAGTTTTTTCCCATGGAGTCCGGACAGTCTATGCCTGAGGATTATATCAGAACTCCGGACTGTGCATGAATGTTGTGGCATCCGCTCTGGAGTGCGTTTGGGCAGTACACATGTGCTATCTCTGGAGTAAGTGAACGTTGTGATACTGCTTGCAGAGTACATGTTGGCTGAGAGGCGATATGTCTGGAGTACATGTGATGAGTAGGCAAACCGTTTCCGCAAGTGTGCATGTGTTGCCTGCCACTATCGGTGAAGCATGGGTGTGGTTATATACGATCTCTTGAGTGGATGTTAGTGAAATACTACTTCTGGAGTTGGAGGCTAGCTCAGGAGCATATGAAGATTGACAGTAGCTTTCTGCTGTGTGTGAGGTTGAGAGATAATTGCTGCAGAGTAGTTGTGAGTGTCAGCCACTTGCTCTTGTGTGTATGAGGGAGTAACACTGCCTCTGGGGGTATGTTTGAGTGGTGAGATGAAAGTTCTGGGCTGTAAAGTGCATGTGAAACTGAAGCGTGCCATAATGTGCATGCAAAGAAAGTGGCGCACTAGGCGGGTGCAGGTTTAAAAAATACACTAACGCTGGCATACATGTGAAGTGAAGAGACACGCCTTGGGATACACTAACTTGGTAGATGACGCCAGCTCCAGCATGGAATAGGGCAGCATGGTAGTAGGCATGAAGGACGCTAGCTGAAGTGCATGTTTGGACTGGAAAAATCTATCTGCATAGTACATGCGACATGTTTATGACACTAATCATTGAATCTTGGAGATCGGGATCTCGCCTTTTTATCACTCCCTGTATCACCAGCTTTGCCCTTCTGCTCCAAAGCCTTTTCCTCTAGTTACAAATCTATTTTAACAATGTATTTATTTTAGTTATTTGTGTACAAAAATAAACTATAAATAAAGAAGTAGCTTTACAAATGTGGCGTGCCTTCCCTCTTTTGTGACCCCCAACTTAATGTGATGTTATGTTACTGATGAAGTTTATCATCCTGTTTGGGGGCAGTCTCTTTTTCCTAACGCCTTGGAAACTGCACTTTTGAGGGCTGTCTGTGAAAAGGCTTACTTACGTTGTTCGTTCTTAAAGGATTAAAACTGTGCCCCTTGAGTGTAGACCCTGCAGCTATATATATATTTCTGAGGCTTGTGAAATCTGCTTAGATCACATGCTGTGCATAGGCCGACATCTATTGGAAGCTGCGGAGTATTACAGTTTGTTTTTCGAAACTCGAAAATGGGCGTCGACACAGGGCGTGTCAGTAATACTATCCCTAGTGTGACGTCCACTGTACCCAAGATCCCTCACGCGTCTAGGATCCTCAGATTTTTTTTTCCGCCATACTGGTCGGAAGCATTTTGTGGAGTCCCCTGGCCTTAGCCATACTTTTGCTAAAATATTAATTTATTTACATCCTTCCCCATCCCAACGTCGAACTTCGACACTCGACGCCGGCTGGAGAAGAAATCGACCGTCGGCTGCTGCACGACGGATTTGGGCCTCGGAAGGCCTCTGCCCTGGTATATAGGTACACCTTAAACATTTCCTACACTTAACAGCCCGCTGCCTCAAGGTGCGTATGGAGGGTGCCCCTTTTCAATTCTGCCCCAAGTGCAATCGCAAACACCTTTGGGTCGACAGGCACGCCACGTGCAATCTCTGCTTGCCGAGGGACCACCCCGAAGCCAACTGCAGAGCGTGTAGTAGGTTTAAACCCAAGACACTTAAGGACCGTTCGACGAAGCGTTGGGCCCACCACGCCAGGCAGGCGGCCATGGCAGCGGAGGGCGACGGCAGCGACGCCGTACTTTCAGACGGCGAGGGCATTACAGCGTCGAAAGACAGCCGAGCGCAGGTCCCCGACCTCAGAAGGTCGTCCGGCAGGGCGGCTATGGGGAAGACCCCCGGCGACACAAGCGCTTCACACACCACACACACTAAACACACGAAGTCCAACCAATACTCGACAACGTCAAGTTCTCGGAAAGAGGCACAAACAGAACGGTCGATTCGGTGTCCTCTGGGCGTTCTCGATCGAGATCGCCGCATGACTCCAGGCAATCATCCACTCTTGCCAAGAGTGCCTCGCTCCCTAGGCTAACAGAAGTTCGATCGTCGGAGGACGAAGACGACTTCCACCCCCAGGCCGTGCTCCAGGAGTCGGAGCCTGCAGACAAGATCAGCGAGGCCCCACGCTCGAAGGACAGGGACTCTACCCCCGATCCTCGACGCCAGGCGTCGAAAACCTCCGGAGCCACAAAAGGACAGGGAAAAATGTTTCCACTCACGGGGAGGGGGGAAAACAGCAGAAGAAGCAGCCTTTGCACTCTTCCACACCTGTGAAACACATCACTCCCCCTAAACAGACAAACAAGACCAGGTCCGCTGATATGTCTAAAACCAGCAAATCTACTCAAGATAAATCCCCGAGACTTGCTGAGAGAGTCATTCCCAGTTCCAAAAAATGGTCGAGTGAAGACATAGATAGGGTCATGTCAAGGATGTCTTCTTTGGCTGACTTTTACGATAAAAATCCAGACCATTTCCTTTCGTATGATCCACAAGGGGCGACACCCTCAGGCTCTAACGATCCTATCCCCCGAGTAAGAAGCCCCGGTTTGAGACACCGATGAGGTCTACAGACCCCTTCGAGGTACAACCATACTCACGACCATACTCACTGTATCAAGGAGAGGCTTCCTTTGGCGAGGACCAAGAATTTGGCATGATAGACGAGCAAACCGGGACGGGCTACTATGGGGATGATGAGGACCAGGAAGAGGAAGACCCTGAAACCTACAGAGTAGATGCCCCGGTAGAAAACGAAGCCCCGGTTACCGACTCCCCTGTCGATAACCAACCCCTCCTAAACGAGGTTCTCGCACGTGCAGCAGAACATTTCCATATTGACACCCACGGTGTCCAGGAGGAGAGGGACTTCGCAGAGGAGTTAGTGGGAGAAAGGAGGCCTGTTGCCCAGACCATCCCTATCCTTAAGTCCATTCAGCGAAGAATAGAGCCGTCCCTGGTGAACCCGAAACTCACCAGAGCAGTCAATCCCAGGGTTGAAAAACTTTTCAGGGCAGCCCAGTCTGACCCTCTCTATATAAGAGGACATCTGAAGCCAGACTCCCTAGTTGTCACTAACACTCGTAAGAGGGCTGGAACACCCTTGTCATCGTCCGAAGCTCCTCTTGACAAGGAGAGCAAAAAACTATATGGTTTCGGCAGGAAAGTAGCCTCAACGTTCGCCTATCAAGCAAGGATTGCAAACTCCACCACCCTGTTGGCCAGCTACAACTGCCATCAGTGGGAAGAAGTCGCGGCACTCATAGCCTCTGCTCCGGAACCTTTAAAGGGCCAGTTAGCTCGGATTTCCGCAGAGGGAAGAGCCGTGTCTGGTTGCATTTTGAAAGCAACTTTTGACACCGCGGACAACGCAGGCAAATTGATAGCAGAAGGCACTGTTATCAAGAGACATGCGTGTTTACGGCAGTCTGGTTTTAAGGCAGAAACCCAGGCATCATTGTTGGACAAACCGGTGGAAGCCGATCTGTTTGGTAAGGCGGTCGAGGACGCACTGAAGAATGCCAAGGACGAATACGAGACACTCAAGTCCCTTGGCCAGTTAACCAATAAACCCCCTAACCAGAGAGGGAATAGTAATTTTTGTCGCCCACGCGGCCAAAATTCCCAGAGAGGATCAAACTATTCCCAGGGGCAGGGCACACAGTGGAACAACAGCCAACAGTCTACCCAGGGTTACGGCAGGGGTAACAAGAGAGGTCGTGGAAGAGGCAGAGGCAGCCCCAACAAGGGAGGTGGCACGCCTCCACCAAAGCAGTGACTCTCAGTTCAGGGTCCCTTCTCACGCAACCCCAGTAGGGGGACGCATTTCCAACTTCACCCAGGCTTGGGAAGGGATCACCTCAGACAGATGGGTGCTGTCAACAGTGTCCACAGGATATTGTATAGAATTACTGCAGCGTCCCCGGAACCACCCTCCACGACAAAGAATACACTCCTTTGAACATCAGAAGATCCTTCTCGAGGAGATCGCCATTCTGCTAGAAAAGGACGCGATAGAACTCGTCCCAGGACACCAGGTAAACAAGGGTATCTATTCAACTTACTTCCTTGTGCCAAAGAAAGATTTGACAATGCGCCCAGTATTGGACTTGCGGCCTGCCAACAAGTATGTCAAGCCCCAAAAATTTCGTATGACCACGCTACAAGAGGTAATCCCCCTCCTAAAAAAGGGGGATTACATGGCAACCTTGGATATGAAAGATGCTTATTTTCATATTTCCATGCTCCCAGCGCACAGAAAATACTTGCGCTTCAAGGTGGACAGTCGCCACTACCAATTCAAGGTACTGCCCTTCGGGATAGCTTCAGCACCAAGGGTGTTCACCAAGGTACTGGCGGTGGCAGCTGCACACCTACGCAGGGAGGCAATCCCAGTGTACCCTTATCTGGACGACTGGCTCATAACGGGGGAAACCCCAGGAATTTGCAGGTCAAACATTCAGAGGACTATCGACCTCCTCCACGAATTAGGCTTCTCCATCAACGAGAAGAAGTCAAGTCTGGTGCCAAGCACCTCAAAACAGTTCCTAGGAGCAATCCTAGATACTCAGAAAGGGTTGACCTTCCCTTCGGAAGAGAGAATTCGGAATATACTACTGCAAATTCCACATTATCAGTCAGGTCAACAAATAACGGTACGCAAAGCAGTGCGGTTACTGGGCATGATGGCGTCATGCATTTACCTGGTCCCCCACGCGCGTCTGCGCATGCGTCCCATGCAGGAATGGTTGGCGAAACAGTGGTCTCAGGCAAGTGGTCAGTGGGACGATCTAGTGGTCGTTTCGCCAACACTCGTACAGAGCTTACACTGGTGGACAAGAGAAAATCTTGCAAGGGGAAAACCCTTTTACGATCCAGAAGTACAGGCAGTGGTGACTACAGATGCATGCCTGACTGGGTGGGGAGCTCACCATCTCCACCACACAGCTCAGGGTCTCTGGTCTCACTCAGTAGCCAAGAACCACATCAATCTGCTAGAGCTTCTGGCAGTATTCCGAGCGCTTCGGGCGTTCAAGCCCCATCTGCTAAACTTGTCGGTGCAGATCCGGACGGACAGCACGACAGCCATGTTCTATCTGAACAAACAAGGAGGGACTCGTTCGCCAAATCTGTCCAAGCTTGCCCAGAAAATCTGGATATGGGCACTCAGACGGAACTTCTTCCTGTCATCACAACATGTTCCAGGGGAGCTCAATTCCCTAGCGGATGCCCTAAGCAGAGACTCCCTCCCAGAAGAACACGAATGGGTCCTTCACAGAGATATCGTAGAAGATCTCTTCTCTCTGTGGGGTTTCCCCACTATAGACCTATTAGCCACAAGCGAAAACAAACAATGCCCAGGATTTGCATCCAGGTTCCCCCAGCCAGACTCCCAAGGGAACGCCCTGTGGATGAACTGGTCAGGGATGTTTGCGTACGCTTTTCCACCAACCCCTCTCATCAGGAAGGTGGTGTACAAGATGAACAAGGAATCGATGACGCTCATCCTAGTTGCTCCCATGTGGGCGAGACAACCATGGTTTCCACACCTACGCAGGATGGCGGTGTGCGAGCCCATCAAACTCCCAGCCTGGTACAACCTACTGTCCCAGCAGCAAGGTCAAACAGTGCACCAGGAACCCAACTCAATGAACCTGGCAGCATGGCTCCTGAGGTCATAGAGTTTGGCCATCTCAATTTACCACAGAGGTGTATGGACATCCTAAAAGAATCCAGGAAACCAAACACAAGGCACTGTTACTTTGACAAGTGGAAGAGATTCGTTATTTGGTGCCAGAATAAACAAATCAACCCAGTTGATTGCACTCCTTCCAACGTTGTAACATACATGCTCCACCTGCTGGACGCAGGTTTGGTTTTTAACTCTCTGAAAGTACACCTGGCAGCCCTCTCGGCTTACACCACATCCCATAACAAAGTATCGTGGTGGAAAGTACCAGTAGTTAAAGCCTTCATGGAAGGAGTAAAGAGACTTCACCCTCCTATTTCGAACCCACCTCCAGGATGGGACCTCAATGTGGTGCTAGCTAAGCTCATGGGCCCCCCTTTCGAACCCATGCATAAAAGTAGTCTCAAACACCTGACTTATAAAACGGCCTTCTTAGCAGCCATTACCTCTATAAGAAGGGTCAGTGAAATTCAGGCTCTGTCAGTGCAGGATCCTTTCTTTACTATCCACAAAGACAAACTGGTTTTACGCACACACCCTAGGTTCTCACCTAAATTTATATCTAAGTTCCATGTAAACCAGTCCATCGAGCTTCCGGCTTTCTTCCAGAACCCGCAAAGCTCAGCTGAGGTGAAACTACACACCCTTGATGTGCGTAGGGCGGTCCTCTACTATGTAAATAAAACCAGACCGCTAAGGAAAACAGATCAACTGTTTGTCTCCGTAGCTACAGGCAGAGAAGGGGATCGCGTCTCTAAAGGCGCGATCTCGAAGTGGATTATCAACTGTATACAGCTGTGTTACTCTCTTTCTGAAAAAACTCTGCCTTTTACGCCAAGGGCCCATTCTACTAGAGGCATTGGGGCCACTCTGGCTTTCATTGCAAATGTTCCCCTCGACACCATTTGCAAAGCAGCTACTTGGAGCTCTATTCACACTTTTACTCAGCATTACTGCATTGACACTCATTCCAAGACAGATACACAAGTGGGACAAGCGGTTCTAAGACACCTGTTTGCTCATGACCCTTCTCACATCCCACCTCCTTCTTCTGGTACTGCTCGCTAATCTATGCACAGCATGTGATCTAAGCAGATTCCACAAGCCTCAGAAGGGATACATTACTCACCGTAATCGTATTTCTGATGCTTGCATCTGCTTAGATTCACATGCGACCCACCCTTCCTCCCCCCCGAGAGAAGGCGCATGATTGCTTGTAGTCTTACCTTTCTGTCTATCTGCTTGGATTATCTGTACTCACGCTACTCCTCATGCTTCCTCATGTCAGAAAAAATACAATCTGAGGATCCTAGACGCGTGAGGGATCTTGGGTACAGTGGACGTCACACTAGGGATAGTATTACTGGCACGCCTGTGTCGACGCCCATTTTCGAGTTTCGAAAAACAAACTGTAATACTCCGCAGCTTCCACTAGATGTCGGCCTATGCACAGCATGTGAATCTAAGCAGATACAAGCATCAGAAATACGATTACGGTGAGTAATGTATCCCATATATATATCAGAAACCACACAGTTGTGTGTATTTTTCACCTCTGGACATGTCTGGAAAATGCTCATCTGATGTTCTAGCCCCCTTTCCCAGAAAGGTTGTCACTTTCAATTTTTCACATTGTTGGGATGGTTTGTCAGAGCTTACTCTGGAGGGGGGTGCTGAGGGGCCATATTAAAGGGGAACCAATTTACGCTTCATTACTTGACCAAGAACTCAATAGCGCACTGGTTGAACAATCTGGAGGAAGTAGGCTCAGTGTGAAGGACAGTTAACGAGCAAAAGTCTGTTCAGGAACAGAAGTGCTTATTTAACACGCTACTGGTAAGTAAAATCACTATTAAACCTATATACATCTATAGTTTGAGAGCACCACCAAAATGGGTTAACTACCATTTTAGAATTCAGCAATTAATCATAGGCTTAAGAACTTTAAATTAGCTAGAGTGGGGGATTAAAAGGTAAAAGTGCTTTCAAAAGCCTATAATTGTCTTTAATACCTTACAACAATGCTTAATAAAGTCCACCCAACCATTTTCAGTGTTCAAATTAACAGTGTGTTGTTCGTAAGCAGGCTTTTGAAAATGTTCCCAGTTAGTCTTCTGGCTACTCGGGTAGACTGCCAGTCCTGGGCACACCAGTCCCAGGCTCCACTGCGTATGGCCCGGTAAAATAGCTGCTTTCTAGGACTTTACCACAAATGCTTTTTCACACCCTTTGGTCAGGGGTGTGAAACATCTACTGTAAGGGAATGGCAGGATTCCAACCAAAAGACAGACCTAACTCTCTTCATGGGTTGCTACCGATAACCGATCACGTAGGCTTCACTCCAGGAACTGAAGACCTCTAATGGATACGTACAGCTGGTTCCAATAGATTGCACAATAGAGGGCTCCACACACATATGCTGACAAATATATACCATCTGTTCTTGGTGCTACATACATCACACAATCTATGATACTGGAAGTGGCATAGCCTCCACGTTAAGTAGAGCACACTGTGACCTTTCACCTCAATTCATTTTTTCTGTGTTTCCATTTCCGTGAAACACTCCATTTAAATGTTGTACTCCACTGTCTTGCCGGACACCCCTAAACCGTTGGGATTTAACCACTTAAGTGACTGTAACGTGAACATGTCACTGACTCATTAGCAAAATATTTGTGCTGCTACAGTGTGGATCATAATATCGGGTTTGCCATTCTTTGAACCCCAAGGCACTTGGTGACCATTCTTTTCGGGCAGTCTCATCTCTTCCTGCCCTCCCATCCAAGTCTCTGGCTACTATCCTGTCTAAACTGAAGTCTTTTGTGATAGATGGGAAGGGCCCCACTCCTGAGAAGGAGCCAAATGGACACAAGATAGCAAGGAAGAGATTCCTGCTCGAAGCAAATCATACCACTTATCCTCTTCTCATAGGTAGAGGCACTGATTTGGGTGGGAAGAGAGCAGGAACTCCTATAATGGTAAGGCATCCTTTCTAACGAAAAGCATGTCCAGAGAGCAGTGGGAGAAATTTAAGACCCAGATGTCATACATGTTCTTCAAGGCCTCAATGACTGCTTTTGGCCATTACGTTGATGGCAGCTTTGAGACCGGCCACTCTGCTGGCAGAAGTGCCCATATCGTTAGCCACTGCATGCCTCTGAGCTTGGTCCTTCCTGCTTCCTTGTAAGCGTTGCTGGTTTCTGATGGTGCCAAAATATGTTGACCATTCGTCTGCTTTTTATTTATTTTTTAGCCAGTTAATACTGTTGTAAACCTGCAATTGGTGGAGAGCTACGGTCCTGAGTTCATGGCACAATATTATTAAACCATGGAAGCAGTTTCAACCAGGCGGGTGATCTTCTCCCCACAGGGTTGGAGCCCCTTTCCTTGCTGATACAAACATCCTTAACTATGATGCAGGACAAGATGGTTTTCATTCTTCTCCAGATATAGAAATTCAGCAGGCTTTGCCTTTTTGGTCATCCAAATGTCTCCTTTCGAATAAACATTGAGAAGGCGGCAGATGCATTGGGTCTTGGCTCACCCATTACCTTTAGTCCAGTAGTATCTAATGGACATTTTAGACAGAGATCCACAGAAGGAAGTGGTTCTGCCTTTCATTGCCGCCATTGCCAATGCCATTCTCACTGTGGTGGAAAGCCCCATGTTCCAGCCTGGTCCATTATTTTCTATCCCAGCATCCAGCACCTGAGAGCTTGATGATACAGGCTGCGACAATCGAACATGACGTCTGCATCTCTTCCGAATTTACCATCAAATAGGGACAGTACAAAATTGGGCACTGTAAGTAAGAATCTTTGTGTAGGAAAGTATGGCCCTGTAGGCCATCAAGCCTTTGTGCCTGCTTGCCAAATATACCCATATATTGTGCTCAGTCATTTTGGAGGCTAATGTCAGAGACTGGGTTTTGGAGTGGATTGGCAATATCAAGGCGGCTGAATGCAAGTCAGTGCAAGCCAGTGTTGGTGAAGCGGACTGCATGGGCAGATCGAGAGTGTGAGTCAGTGAAGCGCCTATTCTCTCAGAATATCAGTGTACATTCCAGACATGCAGACAGAGCTTCTGACCATGTCACTTGAAGGGCACCAACCTCTTTGCACAAAAGTGGATGAATATCTCTATAGAATTTAAAGTTTAAGGCCACTGTTAAGTCTTGTAATAGTGGAGCAGCCTCTGTGCCTTCTTTTTCCAGGGGTTGGAGCTTTGGGCATTTTGCACCATTTGCCTATCAGGGACACAGACAAGCCGGAGGAGTTCTGCTCATCCAGGGAGAAATATGGAGGTGCAGAAAGAGCAATCTTCTACAACCTCTGTGCAGTCCTCTGCTAAACCTCTGAGGGTTCAGCGCCATGTACTTTCCTGTTTTGGATTGCATCTCCTGTCTGTTTGAGAGTTGAAAGTCAATACTTTGGATGTGTGTGTTTTGCTATTGTTTGGTAGTAGATGTTGTCTTCCCGTTATCAGAAAACCCCCAGACCATCCATGATTGTGCATGCCTGTATAACCGGAAATGGCACTCCTGTAGGGACTGGCCTTCCTCCTAGGCAATAGGGCACTGGAGTGAGGTGGAAGGCTAGTAGTTCCAGTATTTTCTCGTTCTGAAGAAAATGGGAGCCTTACGTCCCATTCTGGCCCACAGAGATTTGAGAGAGTTCTTGAAAAAGGAAATGTTCAGAATGGTAAATTGAAGGAATCCATAAGATCAACACTGGTTGGTGTAAGTGGTCCTATTACGTCGGGCCAATCCATCCATCGCAAAGTTCCTAAGGTTCCTGATGGGCAGAACATATTCCCAATTCAAGATGCTGCATTTCAGGCTCACCTCTGCCCCAAGGGTTGCCACCAAAATTGATGGCATTGGTGGTGGCTTACAACAGGAAGGTTGGAGACTGACATTTTTGCCTACTTGGAAGATTGGCTCAACAAGAATTATTCTTTGGAGAAGGTGTTAAATGATCTTTAGGACATTTGCCACCCACTGAACACAAGTTCAGCTTTTGCCCCAAACTTACACAAGTCACATGTGATGCCTTCACAGATGCTGTTCTTTGGAGCAGTCCTGGATTCTCGGGTGGGGAAAGCTTTTTTTCCCCTGGGGTGGAGCATACCGCAGATGGTCAAAAATGTCCCAGAACTTGTGCATGCTACCAGCCTCTATCTTTGTCTGCCATAAGGCATCCTGCACTTTCTTCGTGCAGGATGCCTTATGGCAGACAAAGATCGAGAAAGATGAAAATTAGATCTGTTCAGTGACTTGCACAGCCAGTGGTTAGTTTTCCAGCAACATTTCAGACCACCTAATGGTTTCAAGGAGGGTCGCTCATGATCTCCTGGGGGGGAATTTCCTGGTGAGTGGGCTTTGGTCTCTGGTAGTCTGTTGCTTATAAAATCTCTGTAGCTGTGGGTGTTTACTGGCACCATGGCCTTCCTTCGATACAGGGGGAAAAATGTCCTGATTGATGGACAACACAATGGCAATGCATTACCTTAAGGGTGGTAGTGCTGAGTCACTGCCCTTGTGCAAGGAAGCTATGCAGCAGTGGTTCCTGGAACTGGAGAATTACATTTTGGTCTGTGGTCCATTTGACCAGGACGAAGAATGTGATGAGATCTTTTCCCAGAGGTTCTTATGAAAAGCTTCACCCTTTAGAGAACCCCTTAAGTGGATCAGTTTACTACTCTGGACAACAGGAAGTACAGTTGGAGGGAATTTCCCCAAAGGGGATTACTAGGAGGTGCTTTTCTGGTGAAGTGGAACTTAGCCTCCTTTATGCGTTCCTGCTGATTCCAGTTGGTCCAGAGATTGGACATCAACCTGATTGCCCGGATTGGGTTAGAAAGATGTGGTAATCAGATCTTCTGGAGAAGGCCATCTGCCCACCTAAACACCTGCTCCTGCAGCACGTCACCCTGTCCAGTTCCGGGGAAGGGGGGTCTGTTCCACCCAAACATTCATTCTGTCTCCATGCGTGGCAGTTGAGATCGAGATCATCATCACACAAGTCCTGGTCTCGAAGTTCTGCTCAGTTTTCAGCAATCCACCACTAAGGCTATTAATGCATGCAGGTGGAGGACATTTGAAGGAGGTTGCAAGGAAAGAGTTTGATCGGTTGGTATGCCCGTTTCAGAGTTTTACTTTTTTGTGCCTGCCCAGGCATGGGATCCAGATTGGTACTATTAAAAGGGTATACAATGTTCAAGAAACCACTGGAATAAGGTTATTTCACTTTTCCAATGCTTGCTCAGTTTTTCAAGGGCTAGTTGTATTTATATTGATTTGCAGAGCAGGGATGTCAATTTCGATCAGAAATTACTTGATGGCGGAGGAATTCACTGGACGGCTGCCTGTATAATGGCACATAGAGATGGGAGCAAGTGATGATGGCTGTGAACAAAGTGGGACATAGATCAGAGACGAGACAAAAATAACAGGTAATGTACAAATATAAATATACTAACTTATTCTATGACACCTGAGGGAGTGGTGTAGTCGGGTACAGAGACTGGGGACGTTCCTTCCGGTACACTTTGTGGTTCCGGATTAGCATCTCATCTTAGTGTAACCTTTTCTTATGCAGTTGCCTTTTGAGCCCAGGCATTCATGTTGTCTTCGACTAATTGTTTTAGAGATGTTATTTTTGGTGGTGATAACCAAAAGGTGGTATCTTCAGGCCCTATTGTATAGACCTCCATATCTCCTGGTTTCCTGCAAGTTAGATCTTCCTTTTTGCCAAAGGTAGTTTAGGATTTTCATGTGAATACGAGAATTAATTTGGCAGTCTTGTCTTCTGTCTCACCACTTCTATGAAAGGGAGGCTCCATTGATTGTATCATAAGAGAGCACTGAACTTTTACATAGTCAGGGCAGCCTCTTTTCAGCAGGATGACCAGCTCGTTATCTCTTTTGCTTAGGTCCACATGGGTAATGTAATCACTAAGCATTTGAGTACTATGCAAATATAGCATAGGAGATTTCACACGACTCTTGGCCTGCGCTAGATAAGTGGTGACGGACATTTGGGCATTGCCAAGAGTGGTTCAGTTGGTGGATATTTGTGAAGCATCAGTTTGGGCTTCCTTGCATACCTTTTCCAAGCACAACTGTTTGGATTTGCATTTTTGGGAGTATGCTTGTTTTGGGAGAGCTGTTATACAAAGTTCCTTGGTTTAAGGATGCTTTCATTCTACACTGCCAGGACAATACAAACTCCTCCTATCCATCAAAACTGAGTAAGCTGTGGGGAGGATGAAAGTCATTGTAAGGGAAGATTACTTAACATGTAATGTTATTTTCTGATGCTTGTGAATCTGCTTAGAATCACATGCTTTGCATATAGTCTGACATCTAGTGGTAATCGCAGAGTATTGCATATTTCTTTCAAAGATGGAAAGGGGACGCCTGTTAGGCAAGATGGTATGCAGTACCCGTTGGGTGCACAACAACCCTGACCACCTGGCAATAGGAACCCAACCTTTGGTAGAAGTCTGTACTACACAGGTTGGTAGCGTGTGGAGCAGCCAGGCGTATCTCAAGAGGGGTCAATGTGAGCTGTAGTGGAGTTAGAGATTCACAGTGACAAGTATTCAAATAAATACTTCCACACAAGGCTTCTTGACTAAACAATTATTAATGTATCAGTCAGTTAGAATAAGCCTTCTTCAAACGGGAGAAATATGAAAGCAACACACAAATACACTCAAACTACACACTCTTAGTTTCTAAATCAGTAAATCCCCTTTTGGGATGGCCCATAGTCACAACCTACACCCTCACGTGACTTCAATAGCTAGGGTGCTGGGGACATTAATATCTTACTGTCACATTTCGAACATTCTTTTGAATTGGTCAAAGGAAAAGGTTATTAGAACAAACAGATCACAAATATTCTTAAGCAGGCAAATACTTTTGGATTCCCTAAGCAGAGTCATTCAGTATGACAGATGAAGAGAAAGTCAATGGGCAAAAGTCTATATGAGATGAAGCACTTGAAGTAGAAAAGTCTTTGCACAATGTTTTCGAAGTCTTTGAAGGAAAGAAGAATCAATGTAGGGCCACAAGCTGTTTAGGCTTGTGGGTAGTAGACGATGCAAGCAACTCTACAATAAGAGGTAAGTTCTCTCAGACTTTACAGTACCTTTTGGATTGCAGAAAAAGTGCAGCAGATGACTCCTGTTACTGTGCAGCTCTGCAGATCTCACTGTTCCTGGGCCTCAGTCGTGGGGATAAGAGGGAGGACTTCTGGGGACTCCTGCACTGCAATGGGACGGTCACCGCTCGAAACCGGGAATCTTCAAACAAGTAGTACTTCAGTGTTTCAGCTCCTCGAAACTACCTCAAATAGCAACACTGTGGTTCCTGGCTGTCGAGGTTGACTTTCCTTTCTTCTGGGGTCCAGCACTCTGTTGAGGGGGGCTTCCTGGGAGTCCGGAGGATCTTCCTGGATCTCTTGGCCAACTTAATAGCAACGCACACAATCTGGTGTTCCTCTCCCTGGCTATTCGGTTACCAGCAGTAACTCTGTAAATTCAACCAGCTCAGAGAAGATGTCCAGGTGGCTTACTTTTGAGTTGATTGGTCCCATCAACTCAAGGGGAGAAGTCGTCCTTGCAGGGGCTTCTCTGTCTATACGAATTTGGAGTTTCAGCACAGCAGCAGGGCTTCACCAGGCAAACAAATGGTCCATGAGTTGCAGCAGGCGTCCTCTTCAAATTCTTATTCGGTTAATTCGTCCAGTGGTCGACTCTGCCTTCCAAGCCAAAAGCCTTGCCTTTTATTCAGGTTTCTCCCATTCACCTAGCAGGGTGGCTGTCCTTGCCGGACAGTCAGCCGGCCAATCACCACAGAGTGTATTTGGGTCTCCTAGGAGACAAAGCACATGAGGTTTTCACGCACCTTCCTCACTGCCTGCCACCTGCCAGAAACCCTGGAGCCAGAGGTGGGCTTCACTCGTGAATCCCGCCAAAGGCAAAGTGAACAAAGGGACCAAACCTGGTTTGGCGCGCAGAGTATATCTCAAGAAGGACCTTTCCACAAAGACATGGCGAAAAAAGAAGACGGGGCTATTTTGACAAAAATGGCACCCATGGGTGCTTTACTGTAGGTGCGAACACAGCCCACGGTAAATGCACACCATGGTAGTTAAAAGCAAACCACTACCACCAGCCATTCAGTGAGGAAAAGAGTAAAAAACATGTTTTTACATGAGAAGCTAGACAAAGGGGATACTAAGTAACCCCTCCAGGACCCTATTGTAAGATAGTGTGTGCTGGGTCTAGAAAGTTACAAATGTTAGTAAAGTCAGTTTCACTTTACTGCTCTGGGAAACAGTAATTTATCCCAGAGAAGGTATTTAAACCTTTGGGAAATCTGGAAGACTTACCTGTGCCACTGCACTGCAGGTGCTGTGTGACACAATGTTAAAGATGATGCCTATGGAGTTTGTCAGGCTTCATAACCAAAAGAAACACTAAGTTCAAAAATCACAATAAAATACGTGGGAGTAAATCACATTAAAATACATGATTGAGTGGGAAAAAAGGGTCTTGCACTATCCAGGTTTAAAAAAACCAAATCCTCAAAATCCAGGAAAGATGCTGGGGTTGGTGGAGGGAATTGGCACATTTCTGAGAATTCTCCCGAACAACATCGACATGGGCATGACTGTAACACTATCCCTAACATGAGGTGCAGTGTACCCAAAATCACTCGCATGTCGAGGTCCCTCAGATTTTTTTTTCCACCAACCTAGTTGGTTGCCTAATGCAGAGCTCGCAAGAGTTCATACTGCTTACTTTTTTCCACAACCTATGGTCGTCTAGTCTCCTGACTAATCTTCTCGACAACTGCCTCATGGGCTTCCTGCCACCGAAGGCATTCACAACTGCTCGGCGACTGTCGAGCGCGTGGCCTGAGCCCTGCAGCCAGGCCCTTACAGTAGGGAGAGTGGGGCAGTGGGTTTATTCTTCTTAAGAATGTATTTCCTTTTCCCTTCTCTTTCACTATTTGGTCTGGCTGCCGTCACCCTCTGCTATGGAGAGGACACCATTTACATTTTTCCCATCGTGTAACGGCAGGTTTTCTTGGAAGGATTCCCATCGCCCTTGCAATCTGTGTCTGCCTCTAGACCATGACGAGCACTCGTGCAAGTCCTGCAAGCTCTTTCGAACGTAAACGTTGAAGGACAGGCGGACTAAACTGTGGGCAGCCTATGCTATGCAGGCTGAAAGCCATTATCCCATTGGCGCGGTCGTTTCGGTCGATGAGGAATCCATTGACAGCCATGGCTCCGAATTGAAAGCCATCGATCTATCAGCGGAAGATTCAGGCTCCCAATTCCTTGGCCCAATCAACAGGCCACCGGCTCTGTTATGGGGAGTTCACACCCCCCCGGCGACAATGGCACACACGCACCACAAATACCTAATCTAAATACACAATCCCTAAGACCTCCTCAACAGAGTCGTCGAAGAAGCGCGCACAGCCATTGGGCTGTTGATAACTTCAACAGCACCCGCCCTCCATGCAACCGTCTTCGCGGAATGCAACTGGAAAGGGCGTGCACTGAAAAAAAAATACGGTCGCTGACACACAGTCCAAGGGCACACAAACTCCTAAGGCTTTGGTGGAGTCATCTACCACGATGTCGCCATCAGGCGCGTCAAGACCTTCCATTCAGTTGCTGAAAATCTGCAAAAGCCTTGCAGCTATTTCGGCAGTGACCTAACACAAGGGAACCCCCCTCTCGAGAGGAGTATTCTGAAGCCCCCCAGCCTCTCTCGAAGGCCTTATTAGGAAAGTCTCCCCCTTCTGGGCAATATTTTCCACCTCCATGGCCTTCTGCATCTTCCCTAGTAAAGACTAGGGAGAGATTTGTTAAACTATATAGAAAAAATGGCCCAATTTATTGACTTTTCAGAAAAATATCACTCTCAAGTGACCTAGTGAAGAGGACTCCTGCCCCATTCCACATAAATTGCAGACCATTTCCCATCTCTGCACAAGGTCACCAAGAGGATATCTTGGATGTCTCAGAGCAGGAGGATACCTATGAGGACATTAATCAGTTTGCCCAGGACACAGCTGACCAAGACCCAGACTGGGATCAGGATCAGTAATGGGATCAGGGCTCTTGGCTATCACCAACACACAACCCTGACATCGACATCATTTTGTCTAGATCCCCCTACTTCACCTCCACAAAGGGAGTTGTCTTCTGTGGATGACCAAATGTTATTCAACGCCATTTTAAAGGGAGCGGCTGATCATTTTGAGATCGCAACACATGAGGTAGCCCCTGACTCTGACTGTTGAGGATATCCTCAAGGAGAAGCCTCCAACTAGTCAAGCCATCCTTTTACTCAATTCTATAAGGAAGTGCCTAGCGCAGCTGGACTTTTATTGTGTTGGAAGTAGGGGGTTACCACTGATTCGGTCCTGACAGCCGCATTTTCACGTTCCCATTTCCAATATTCACGTTATCTGGGTTCAACCTTTTATGGAAAGGTGTTCATGAATATCAATTTTTTGGAGATCTGGAGTAGCCACTCCCACTTGTACCCATTAAGCCTATATAATCTGAAGGCTGTGTGCATCGCGTGAGTGTTGATTCGAGTGCTGTTTCGCTGTTCCAATGAACAGCGTACAGTGAATAGCCTTCCTCCCCACTCCTCGCTGCACATGGTATTCCACCTGGCTCAACATTATCCCCAGAAAGGCACTGGTGCCCGTCGATATATACGACAAAGCAACTGCAATCATGTCCCTATACTCGCTGAAAACAAATATGCTGCCTTTTTTCAAAGCTGCAGCGATGGCCGTCTTTGAATAAATGAAACCAAAAATCCTCACAAAACCAGATAGGAAAAAATCATGCGTTCGGAATCACTGGTTTCCGATCAAAGAACGATGTGGCTCCCTCATACTAAAGCTCGATTCTAATCCACAGAGCCTGATACTGTGATACAATCTGACATCTAGGAACCTGAATACTGAGAGCGGCGACACGGCAGCAACGTCCGCCATGCAAATATTTACTGATGAAGAAATCTTGACCTGCCAATCCCAAGATGGCGCTGATAATCACCATAACCAAGTAGGAAGCAAAACAGAGAAACAAGATATAACTGAAGGCTCTCATGAAACTGCTGTTATGATGCACATGGATTGTAACACCCACCCTTTATTGTATTCCCAGGCCGTAAAAGGTATGACAGAAAATGTCCCGGCATCTCATGCTGAATCACATTGTGAATATACTGATAATCCAAATAATAGAACTGAACTTGCCATCTCTAAGGAACACATGTGTTTTAATAGAAACCATCCCAAATTCTGTGACCTCTTTGTGCCAGAAACGCAGCTATGTTACCTGATATTCCACACATCAACTCTCTCCCACACTCCGATACTGCAACCAAATATATAACTTTGTAGGGCAAATCCCTCATCAGCTTTGGAGTCTTCATTCATCAAACTGACCCCAAGACCCTCATTTTGGCTTGAGACAACTATTACCCATTGCCTTTGATATTACCCTAACTGCTATTAACAATGGCATACATAGCTTAACTCGACTGTATGACCTGTTGGAAAAAATAACATTATCACAAACAAAAGCTCTAAGGGACATTGCAAAGAAAATTGATAACATTTCCGCTGACTTCCAAGATTATAAGAAAAATCAAGATCTGAATGATCAACCTGCAAATATTAACAAACCTCTGCCTATGATAATACCGATAAGCCAAACATGAATCCCAGAAAAGGATATAAATAAGTTACAAAAAAAGGAAAACAAATGGATGCTGTTTTGATGATTAACAACAACGAACAAACCACCATAGGACTTACAGAAGACCCAGTATACTCAGTATTTGTAGAACCCAACTGAAAAAAAAATAAAACTCAAAAATGTGGAAATAAAAATAACAACCAACCAAACATTACAAAAAAAAGTGATGGATACAAAATCAAGAAATTAATAAATGCATTGCTGAATACGGATGCAGACAATGAAGCAATTCTCCTAAGCCCATCCCAAAACAACTGTGAAATTCCATCACACTGAGAGAAAACATCTTCAGGAAAAACAACCCTAGCAAATCAGGATGATATTGATGAGGAAATTCTGAACCTGTCCACATACTCAATTACAACACTACAGTCGGAAAACAGAATCTCACAAGTAGAACATAATTCAGTGTATGCTAACCGATGCTCCAGTCAAACAAGATCACATAACCATAAAGAACTGCCTACAGATGGCTTTTCTCTAATTCTCAATGGAAAAAGAATAACGAGTATAAAACCGGGAAAATGTGGACCTTCTATCAGAAATAGGAAAGTGAACAAGTAAGCAATCAAGACAAAGGTAATCCCATGAATATCGATCATAATGACAATCTTGTAATTACTATGTTACGCAGAGAAAGTTGTGATGTTATGAATAGGACTACAATACTCACAACTTTTAATACGATACCCTTACTAGAACTTGTGGAATTCGGAGATATTAAAGCTATATAGTTAAATAATACACGCAAGACGGACATTGGCATTATAATTGTGCTATCATTAATTGTGAAGGTGAGAATCTGGAACGCAAGGCATCTATTAGCTGAACATGAGTTCTCATTAAACATCAGACATACCTATAAAACTATCGCTGATCGCTCACACAAACTGAGGTTCTCTGAAAGAGATGTCGAAAGCAGTAATACAAAATATGCTGTAAGAGAACTCCTAATAAATTGCTGAGGATCCTAAGGAAACTTCAAGCGTGAAGTATACAGAGAATCTAACAATACCACCCCACATACGACCAAATGGTCCTGGCTAAAAAAAAGCCATTGGAAAAAACCAACCATCAAGATCACTATTAGAGCCAAATTGGATCCCATCATGCCTTCAAAACAGCAGTACGGAACACCTGTGGCTATAAACACTTATTAGTAACAAAACCCACTTTACAGTTGAACACATTTGATCTAGTCTTCAGGAAACCTGGATCACCACTGAACCTACTCTACCAGACTATACAATGTTCTGGATACCTGTAATAAAACCACAGAAAGGGAGGCCAATGGCGGGTCTCCTAACAGCTTGCTGAATAGATTCAGGTGGTAAACTCACTGCATGGCTAAACCCTCATCTGTGGATCCAACTGGTTAAGCTGGAATTCCTGCACACTGCTAACTTCCCCATCTAAACAAATAGCCATACTAAACCTATATTGGAACTCCGCTGCTATCTCTGATGATGGTTTCCTGCAACATATAACATATCTGTTAGATACTGTTGACATGGACCCCAGTAATTCCATGATCATCATAGCTGGCGATCTCAATTTGCGATGGTTTGAAGAGCTTAGAACCAAAAACGTGTCCAAAGAGAAAAGATGGATGAAACTGATGGAAGAAAGGAACGTCACCGTTCTGAACGGCTGGCTGCATGATTATATTCCTCCAAATACAACCTGGGAAAGAGATTAAATAACCGCGATATTAGACTGTTTATCTCCTGAAAATTTCAACTCAATAAAAAAAAAGAAAATCCATCATTACTACTAATGACGGTGACGCTAATTTATTGGAGATCACTTGTGACGGAATATGGCATAACATCAAACAATATTATGGAAATGCCTCAACTATAAATAGCTGTCGAATTAGAATAAAATGGTCTGAGGAAAAACTGACCTAAAGAAGAAAATGATCATAGTCATCTTTATCACATGAACAAGAATAGTACCAAAGAACTACCATATAACAAACTGTTTTCTGTTCCATGAGAAACCACAACAAAGATCTCTTCCATCAATTACACCTAAAATGCATATGATCCGGAAATCAAAGTAATGAAAACAAAAATGAGACCAGAATTTAAGAAAATGAGATCAACAGCAATGAGAAATCAAACATCCCATCCATCTGAAATACGTAACAAATATAAACATTGATTAAAACAATATAAAGCAATTAAAAAAACAGACAGAAAACGAGGACATGACTAAAGCATTGACTAAATCAAGCGCATACATATGGAATCTATGAAAGAAAGCCACCAATGAGGCCAATTCATCTGTTATTGAATGTTGTTGATGAAGAAGTCACATGGGCCAACCACTTCAGATCCCTATTTGCAGATATTGAGAATGAAGAAAAAAAACTTAAATTAGAAAATAACATCAAAGGGCTCATATTCGACCGTGAAGACATTCTGACCTTAATAAAAAAATTTAAAAAAACTAAGCACATCTCGTGCTCCAGGTCCTGACTGCATAATTTAATGCTGTGTGAAAACTGTATCCAGAACAACTGTATCCAGAACTGTGGGCAGATATATTGAAAATTGTATATAAAACAATTGAACGAACAGGACTAATCCCAGCATCCTGGCAACAATCAATATTAATCCCTATACTCTTACGTCCCGTCCCCTTTCCTCCATACTGTATGGCCGTTCCTCGCGAGGGATGGGAGTCGGAAACTTTTTCACCAGAAAAAAAAAATCTTCCCCTTTAAATAGAGGTGCGCGAGGGCGCAGCCCTGGGAGCAAGTGCTCGCCTGACTGCACACCGGCGCCACTTCCAGGTCCTCTTTTCCGCGTCGACAGGAATGGGCCGAATTCACCAGTGCTCCTGGGTTTGGCTTTGGCCATGTAATACCATGCGCTCTTCCCCTGGATTTTCTTCTATCTTTGTCTTTTTCCTTTCAATAGGTACTTGGTCCTCTGACACCACGCTCCTCCCTGGCGCATGTCGACTTCAGCAGGCTTCAGCAGCTGGCCAGCCTGCGAGGGGCTCTTCCCTACAACCGACCCCCATGCCCTTTGCCTCCACTGCCTTGGCCCCGTCCACGGCTGGGAAGATCTTTTCCGAGTGCGACGCATTGACTCCACGGGCACTGAAGAACAGGCTAGCTAGGTGGAGGGAGCTCATCCAGAAGTCGACTCCTGAGGACCTAGAGGACTTCGTCAAACATTGCTTGAGGCCGAAGGAAAGGCCTCTATTCACCATTGCACCCTGTAAAGGCGATTCTTTCCCAAGGAAGCGCCCAACCGGGAAGAACCTGTTGGGTTCTTGTACCAGCACACGTACCAAGGCTAGTCCGGCTATCGGCCTCACAGCCAAGGGGTCCCTAGATCCTTCCGGTGTCAGTGGTTAGTGACCGCAAGGTTCTTTTACAGGCGTTACTCCTGAAGGGCAACGCCCTAGTACCAGCATCATGCCTGAGGGGCTGCCTTCACGCAGCACTACCGGCAGCTCTGCCGAGGGCAGTACGCCTTCAGGTCTCTGCCTGAGGTGCGGGGTAGGCCTTTTGTTCCAACACCAAGTGTTTTGGATGGGGCTGGTTCCAGCGAGCCAGGCACCACAACTTCGGCTCGTGGCAAGCAGCTTGACAAAATGGCTGCCGCGCCAGACAAGATGGCGGCTCATCCGATACCCCCTCTTGCGGACCAAGTGGAGGAAAGAGTCACAAGGTGGGGACTGGTGTCAACCAGGTGCATAGCCTACAGTTTATCCATCAGCAGCGCAGGGCAGGTTTCCCTTGCACCCCAGGCAGTGTGTGCCCCAGCCGTTCTTGGCCACTCCGTCAATATCACCTGCCACCTCTACAGCCTCCGAAGACAGGTTCTTTGAAAGGTTCCTAGGGCTGATGCGAACTCCCCAGATGGGGGCCATCCTCCGGGATGCTATCAGGGACATGCTCCCTCAGACACCCCTCTGGCACCCATAGTTATTCCTTCGATGGCTCCGTGAAACAGGCCCCAGCGCAGATGCCTCTGCCCCAGCCGACTCCTCCGATTCCGGCTTCTCTGCCTCCCACAGTACAGGCGGTTCCACAACAGCCTCTGCAGCAGCCACCGTCTCCACTCCGCAGCCCCCAGCGCCCAGCACTCCTCCTCCAGCTCCAGACCCCCTGAGCATGGTGCACACGGACGAGGAAGGGGATCCTGACGCGCCATCTTCAGCCAGGGCCTTCCACAAACACCTTGCAGGTTTGGCAGAGTATTTGGGCCTTCCTCAGCCCCAGAAGTCCTCACTCTAAGACTCCCTACCAAAACGGGGATCCCGATGCAGAAAGATGTAGTTGCCCTGGCCAAAAAGGGGTGGCTCAAACTGCACTCGGCCCAGCCTTTCAATCGACGCCAAGTACAGGTAGATGGAGGGGGACACACTCTTGCTTTCAGCGCATCCTCAACCGCACTCTTATTTGATAGCTGCAGCGTCACTCTATTCCAAGCCTGAGTCATCCTCCACCACCTCCGTCCTCGACGCTGCTAGGCAAGGAGGAGAAGATCTTGGAGGCATACAGGAAGCAGATGTACTCCAATGCCTCCTTGCATCTACGGCAGGCCAACGCAGATGCCATATTGGCAGCCGCTAACTAAAGGCACTTCCTCCCAGAACTTCTGGCACAGAGCCAAACGTGCTTCTAGGCAGGACTAGGAGAATCTGGGCTGGTAGCGCAGGACATTATGGAGGCCACCTTGGCCCACATTGATGCCTCTGCCCGGGCCATCTGCATTGTCACGGACATGAGGATGACTGCCTGGCTTCGGGCTACTAAGCTTAATCCCGATGTCCAGGAACACATATTGGACCTTCCCTTCGAGGGCAGTGACCTCTTCCACTCAGCTTGCAAACCGCAAAGTGTTTATTCTTCCGAAGGCCATGCCCAAGGCCTACACCCAGTCGCAGCAACACGCCGACAAGGTGTGGGCGTTTGGCAGGTTCCGAGGCTTCCAAGAACAGAGGTCCAGACACTCTGACTGTTCTCAGAGTCAGCATCGGCGGAAACAACAAAAGGGGGGGGGGGGGTTCCCAATCCCCCTCCTCCACAACAGCTTCAGAGGGGAAAAAGGGCATGAAGCGCCCCTTCGGGTCCATGTGTCTCCGGTGGGGGAGGGGGGGGGGGCAGGCTTGCCTCATGTGCAATTTTGGTGCCAGAATTATTTGGACCCCTGGAATCCTCTCCGTAGTCTCCACGGGGTACCGCCTACCGGTACCTGTCTCTCCTTCCTCCACCCCTCCGATCCCACAGATTGGGACAGCAACTCTGCTGGCAGAGATCCGGTCGCTCGTCGAGAGCCAGGATGTGGAAGAAGTCCCAACCTCCCAGCGAGCTTGCGCTTTTATTCCAGGATTTTAGCCATACAGAACAAGAACCAGGCTGGCCTGAGAGTTGTGTTGGACTTTTTCTCCCTCAATCTCTCCCTCCCTCTGCAAAAATTCAAGATGGTTACGCCAGCTCTTATTGCGGAAACACTGGACAGGGGAGACTGGATGTGCTCCCTGGATCTGTAGGACGCTTACCTGCACGTCTCGATTTGGCAGCTGCATCATTCCTTACTGCGCTTCAGGATCATGGGCTTCCATTTCCAATACAAGGTGCTAACCTTCGGCCTCAACTCGGCTCCCAGGGTATTTACCAGGTTTATGAATGCAGTGGCAGCCCTCCTCAGGGCCCAGCGCCACCACGTCTACCCATACCTGGATGGCTTGCTCGTCCGGGCCACCTCTTCGGAAGCGGTTCAGCATACTGCCTCTGCATTGATGAACACTCCATGACCTGGGGTTCACTATCAATCTCAAGAAGTCTCAGGTGCAGCCCACGCAGAGCCTGCCCTTCTTGGGCCTCATCTGGGACACAAGCTCTGTGAGAGTCTTTTGCTCTGAGGACAAGATTGTGGCCATCAAGAGAGCTACAGCTCACTTCCTCTCTAGGCCTGTGACCTCGGCCTGGTTTTGTTAACACCTACTGGGGCTTATGGCAGCGGTCCTTTTGGCCGTGCCCCACAACAGACTCTGGATGCAGAGATTACAGCTGCACCTCGCAGCTTCATGGAATCGGGAGAAGGGCTCTCAAGAGGAGCAAGTCAACATTCCTCCCTTTCTGCTCTCGGACCCCCTCTGGTGGTCCACTGACTTCTACCTGAGGCAGGGGAAGCCCTTCCAGCAGCAGGCCCCTCGGGTCAGTTACTACGGACTCTTCCCTAGAGGATTGGGGAGCCACTCTGGACAACCACAGTGTCCATGGAGTCTGGACTCGACAGGAGCAGGAGTGACCACATCAGTTGGCTAGAATTGAAGGCCATATGGTTGGTTCTCAAGGCCTTTCTCCCTCATATCGAGGGCAAGATAGTTCTTATCTAGACCGACAACTCCACCAGCATGTACTATGTCAACAAGCAGGGGGGGGCACCAGATCCCCTCCGCTGTGCAACCTAGAAGTCAGCATGTGGGAATGGTCTCTGGAGAACGACATTTAACTCATGGCTGTCCACCTCCCCGGGGAATCCAACCTGGAAGCGGACAGGCTCAGCAGACTGGGGGTGGACAATTACGAGTGTCAATTGAACGACCTGGTACTGAAGGAGATCTTCCTCAGGTGGTTGCATGCCCAGGTGTATCTTTTTGCCTCCCGGGACAACCGGAAATGCCAACAGTTTGCCTCCTGCCAGAGGCAGGGCACCGGCTCCCTGGGCGACGCATTCCAGATCCAATGGAACGGCATATGCCTTTCCGCCCACACCCCTAGTCCACAGGATGATCTGCAAGATAAAGGAATCCAGGGACCTCAGCATCATTTTGATAGCTCCCTGGTGGCTGACCAGACCATGGTTCTCAAAGCTTCTCATCCTATTGGACAGACCACCCATTCACCTTCCGCTGGTCCCAGCTCCTCTCCTGGCCCAGCAGGGGGGCAGGGTACTAAACACTGCTCCTCACAAGCTAGCCCTCACAGTGTGGTTCCTGAGCAGGTCACGCTGAAACACTTAAACCTATCTCAGGCTAACCTAGAGGTCATCCAGGGTGCTAGAAGCAAGGCTAATAGGAGCCAATATAAGAGTAAATGGTCTAGATTCTGTCATTGGGCCGACTCTAGGGAGATTGACCCGCTTAAGTGCACCTAGGACGACGTGCTCTCCTTTTCAGCACGCCTTGCCCACTCCAGTGTGTGGGTGGATACATGCTGCACCTATCTGGCAGCCATAGGATCTTACAGGAATTTGGAGGAGGGCCTCTTCTCCAACCCGGTGATCAAGCGACATCTAGCGGGCCTCCCCAGGCTTTACCCACCTATAAAGAAGCCACACCCAGTGTGGGACCTTAATGTTGTTTTGGGCGCCTTGGCGCACAAACCTTTTGAGCCTAGGGTGTCTGCGGATATCTAGCTGGTCACCATAAAGACAGCTCTGCACGTGGGCTTCAGCTTGCAGTGTCAGCGAGATGCAGGCTCTGGTGGCATCAGAACCCTACACCACTTTTCACAGGGACACCGTCGTCTTGCGGACGCACACTGCTTTCCTACCCAGATGATTTCCTCCTTCCATCTCAACGAGGAAATAGTCTTGCCCGCTTTCTTCGCCGACACCAAGGACGAGCCTCAGAGGGTCTTGCACCGTCTGAATGTCAGACGCGCGTTCAAATACTACCTGGACAGAACCAAGGACTTACACAAGTCTGGCACCTTGTTTTTCACTTTTGGTGGGTCAAGGCCCGGTTATCGGGCCTCCAAGGCCTCCATAGCAAGGTGGATGGTCGCGGCCATCAAGGAAGCCTATGAGGGGCAGCACAAGCCAGAGCCAGCTAACTTAAATGCCCATGCGGTGAGAGCCAAGGCCACGGCCATCGCGTTCCATCGGCATGTGCCGTGGCAGGTCATCGGCAGGGCAGCTGCCTGGGCCACCCCTTCGGCTTTCTGTAAACGCTACTGTTTGGATGCTGCCTCTAGGTCAGACGCGGCATTCGGACAGGCGGTTCTAAGAAACCTGTTTTCTTAAGGAGGGGCTCCTCTCCACCCTGGGGCTACATTCAGCTGTAATCGCCCATACAGTATGGAGGAAAGGGGACGGGACGTAAGAGTAATCACGTACTCTTAATCCATAGTCCCCTTTCTTCCATACGTCCCACCATCCTCCCCACCTAATAATACTGGTGTCAATGGGTAATGCTGATAATTGTCGACGCGTCAATGGGGACTGAGGAGTGGCGCCGGTGGTTAAAGTCCCCATTGACGCGTCTCTAAATTTAAAGGGGAAGAATATTTTTTTCCGGTGAAAAAGGTTCAGTCTCCCGTCCATCGCAAGCGACGCCCATACAGTATGGAGGAAAAGGGACTATGAACTAAGAGTATGTTAGTCACTAAGGTGAGTAACTATTAATTTTTCAAAAAAAGGGGATAGAAGGGACCCATTCAACTACAGACCATTAGCTCTGCTAGATTCACCAGGCAAATATATGCAAAACTAGTCCTTTGTGACATGCACATATGGCTCAACCAAACACGGCAAAACGATATCTTACAATCCGGCTTTATCGCAGGAGTTGGAATGACATCCAATCTATTGACATTAACCATGCTAAAAGAATAGGCGAGATTGAAACATTCCCTGTACTTTTCTTTTTCTCAACTTTAGGCAAGCCTTTGATTCCATCCCACGGCATAGATTATGACACAAATTAGACAAAACTGGATGCCCCCAACACCTATTATGGACCTGGGAAGCATGCTATAACAACCAATTCCAACTTTCCGCTTTCTCAAGCAGGGATGTATCCTTGCTGCCACCCTATTTATAAACGACAATGGAAAACATCTGGGTGCTGTTAGAAACTACCCCCCCCCTTAAATGGGCCCATAAGTAATAGGGTGGCTTTTATACGCGAATGGCTTAGTCATCGTGGACCAGAGCCCGATAGGACTTCAAAGACAAATATTTGCTCTCCAAGAATATTCAGCCGAAAACAATTTAACAATAAACACCGACAAAACAAACATTGTGGAATTAAATTTCAGTAAAGGAAGATTCAAGATGTCAAAATTCAAGTGGAGCATAAACACATTACCGCTGATATGCACGAATGAATATGAATATTTGTGTTGCAATATTAACAATAATAAAAATGACATTCCTTACAAATCTGAAATAAAAGAAGAAATGCAATCCATGAGTTCACTCGAAGATTTTCCTCGGCAAATATGGGATGTTCTCTCTTTCCCCAACAATCTACTACGAACAAAAAGCTACTTATGGCGCACACAGCTAATCCAGCATCAACCAGACTGGGATGTTATCGTAGGATCTTTTTGGAAGAAACTTCTCCCTGTACCTCGCTCTTATCCATTTGCAATTGTACGCCACTAACCTGGATTAATCTCACTGAAAGCTAAATGTAAAATGGAATATGTTGACATTATACAGGAAATATGCCTCAGACTCCTGCAGAAACCCCATAATTCCCACCATTGCTAATGCAAAAGAATGTAGTAATCAACAACACCTAATAAAATGTATTGAATTCTGTAAACAATGAAAAAAGCCTATATTGATCTAAACACGCTCTTAAATAACCCAGACAGAGCAAATTATGGAATCACAATTGGATAGAGACCAGAGAAATGTAGGAGCTACAGAAAAATGGGATTCAAAGAACCATCCACACAAGAGTTGATCAAATTCCAAAATATATAATGAAATACCCTGATAAACAATACTTTGCAAAGATCATGAGACTCCGATTGGACCTATGACCAACAAGAGCCATCGCTACTAAACGGAAAAAAGAAAAAATCCCCCCTCCTGCTAATGTAGATGTTGGGAATCTGAAACACTCGAAACATTTGAACACTTGATAATATATTGTCATAGTTTAATAAAATTATGCGAGGAAGTATACTATAAGTTCTTTGACAATGTCCACATACTAGATCATGATCTAATGTGGTCCAAGATAATTAATGCCAAACGTATAATCATTAAAACTGATGACCATACGATTCTTAGAGGAACTGCAGCTAGAGAGATAAAGAACTTATGGATCTTAAGTAATCCGAATATATCTCAATCAATTTGAAAATGATTTTAATGTGTTGTATATACAATGTAACTGAGAAATGGAAAAGATAATGTTTAATTGTTTTTTTCATGGAACTAAACGCAAAAGGCTAACCATAAGTCAAACGCGTAAAATAAATTAAAAACAAAGAAGCGCCTAGCTCCTTCTTTGTTGTCACCATCCCTCACAGGGGTGGTTATACCGCCCATTTCCTTCCGACCCACTATACATACAGGATCATGCCACACTGGACTCCCTGGTGGTTACAACCACTGGGAAGAGGGTGGGGGTTCCACTGTCCACGGTGGAAGCCCCTCCGGATAAGGATTGTAAGAAACTTTATGCCCTCTGAAAACAAATCACTGCCTCTGCAGCCTATTAAACTAGAATTGCAAACAATACAACTCTCCTGGCAAGCTACAGCAATGTCCAATGGGGCCTAGTCCAGGATGGCCTGCAAGAGGTCCCAGAGCCCACCCGATCAAGCCTGCTGGCGGTTGTGACTGAGAGCAGACCGGTTACCCACAACATATTAAAAAATACTCTGGACTTTACTGAGACTGCTGGACGCACTCTAGCCCAGAAGACTTTACTTAAGAGACATGCCTGGTTGAAGAACTCCGGCTTTAAACCAGAAACTCTGGCCTCTCATCAATAAACCAGTAGAGGACTCCAACCTTTTTGGGAAAGCTGTTGATGATGCCCTGGAGACTTCCAAAAAGGTGCACAAAATGCTGATTTCACTCAGCCAGATCACGGCCAAGCCCTTCCACCAACGTGGAGGCTGTAACTCCTGCCGTTCCTTTCATGGACAATCTTTTTCCCGGTCTCCCCATTGACAATAAGGCTCAAGAGGTACCCCCTGGTCCTCCGGCCATGGCTCTTCCGGTAACAGCCAGTATCAACAGAGAGGTCCTCGTAGAGGCAAGGAACTCTACTCCTGATGCTCCCCAGCCTCCACCTCAAAGTGACTCGCCGAATCGGGTCCTCTCCTACGTTTCCCCAGTCAGGGGAATCGAGTTTCACCGACCACCTCGAAACCACCCACCAAAAAGCAGACACCCGTCACCAGAACACCTGCGCATCCTGCTGGAAGAGGTTCAAGTCCTTCTGGAAAAAGATGCTATAGAAGTAGTCACCATGTAAACCAGGGTATTTATTCAGTGTACTTCCTTGTACCCAAAAATGATCTCACCATGCGCCCTGTGTTAAACCTGCACCCAGCGAACAAGTGTGTCACACCGCAAAAATTCAGAATGACAACACTGCAGGAGGTAATCCCACTGCTGCTGCAGGGGGATTATATGGCTACATTGGATATGAAAGAGGCATACTTTCATATTTCAATGTTGCCAGCGCACAGAAAGTACCACAGGTTCATGATAGACACCCACTATCAGTTCAAGGTTCTCCCCTTCGGCATTGCCTCAGCTTCATGGGTGTTCACAAAGGTACTGGCGGTAGTAGCTGCGCACCTGCGCAGGCAGTCTATCCCAGTCTATCCTTACCTCGTCGACTGGCTCATAACAGAGGATTTGTGCGGAGCATGGCAAACAAATACCCAGAAGACGTAAATATTCGGACTAAAGACCGCTTTCTTTCCCTCCAGCGAAAGGATTAAAAACATGCTGTTCCAGATTCCTCACTATGTAGCCATTCACAGGGTGACCATACTCAAAGCCATGTGACTGTTAGGGATGATGGCCTCCTGCGTCTACCTAGTTTCACACGCTCGCCTGTGCATAAGCCCCATGCAAGAGTGGCTCTCGAGCCAATAATGTCAAGCCAGCGGCCAGTGGGACGAACTAGTGGTTGTCTCGACAGCCCTCGTTCAGTCTCTGCAGTGGTGGTCATGGGCAAACCTTCTGCAGGGGAAAACCTTCACCACCCCCGCAGTTGAAACAACTCTCACCACAGACCCATCTCTGACTGGGCGGGGGGGAGGGCTCACCTCCTTCATCAAACAGCACATAGCGTGTGGTCCACAGCGGTAGCATCCAATCACATAAACTTGTTGGAACTGCTAGCAGTGTTCAAGGCCCTGAAGGCCTTCTAAATACACCTCCAGGGAAAGACAGTTCTAGTCCCTACGGCCATGTATTACTTAAACAAGGGGGCACTCTCAAGGGCTGGCCAGACTGTCCCTGAACATCTGGAAGTGGGCTCTCAAACACAAGACATTCCTCCTGTCACAACATGTTCCAGGGGAACTCAATCTTCTGGTGGGCGTACCTTGGGTGGGAGAAATGTTAGTATGGGGTGTGGCAGATACATGCAAAAGCTGTGTGCGTTTGCCAAACAACGGCAACTACCAATCCGGTAGACAAAATTACCCACATTATTTTTATTACAATCTTTATTAAGGTAGGTATTATTAGCACTTACACTGTAGTCCAGTTGTCATTGAGATGATAGTTGCACACCTGAAAATTGCAGTAAACCAGTGTTAATGTATTAGTATTTGTAAGTATTTTAAGCCTAAGTAGTCATTTAATGCCCAGGAAAAAAGCTCCTCCCAGATCCACCTTATTGCTCTGTTTTTAAGTATGGGTAGGACGTGCTGGAGTCGTGGGTCCGATTGTGCTATATACTTAATAAACGCGTTATAATATACTTGTCTTGGTCTGGAATGGGTGAGTCTTTGTAGGGCGTGAATATATTGGTGGGAGAGTGCTTTAAGGTGTTCAATGGGGGCAACATCTAAATGAAATTAATTTTTCAATCTATCATCAACATTTATTCACATAGACTTGTCAGACGCAGAACCCTGCATGTGCGAGACAAAAAGGGGAGAAGAGAGCATGCAAAGACAGTGCAACACTGTGTATTCCTAATGGGTGAATGCATTCTTAATTGCCCTATCTGTATCATAGCGTTCCTTAATTGTATAACCAGCATTTGTATTATAATTCTACGTATTTTGGTAGTAACGTCCAGTTTATTCTAAATCTCTACTAACATTGCTGTGGGGACATCAGATGTCTGTGAGCGCCTGATCATTGAGCGACCTGTGCGTTCTTGTTCACTCGTGTCCTTGGAGGTATCTAAAATGTTAGATAATGATAGTGGGATGCTGCTGTTCTCTGATGTATCAGTTGCTGAAGCGTTGGCCCTGTCGATGCTGAGGTGTGGCGAGGTCGATTCTTTGTAGGACCTGATGTCATGTAAGTGTGACCCAACAGTTTTGTCTTTTAACTTAACTGCCTGTTATGCTCGCCTGATCTCTGCGGAGGCATTGGGGCACGGTTGCAGCCCTTCCCGGGGTGAGGTCGCTCGGTTCCGACTTCACCCTCTGCGCTTATGTGGTGACTGGTGGTAATAGGTGATGCTGCTCGGAACTGCTCCTGTGTGGAGAATAGGCGACGTGAGTATGCCAGCTTGTGCGCCTGATCCCCTTCCAGATCCCTTCTCCCAAACCGTGGTACCCGTGGAATGCGCTGTCCCTGGAAAGCTCACCTGTTTAGTTTTGGTGAGCACTCCGTCCTGCTGCTTCTGGCAGGGGCACTTGTATGATCTGGACCCAGTTCCTTCAATTGTCCCTTGCACGTGGTAGTCCTGGCCTGCTGCGACTAAGCCACTATACTTCAGGTAAGTGTTCCTGTTCGCCTTTGTCTTTCCTCGTCTGTTTTTTTTGTATTGTGAAGTGTGTTGTCTTGTATTGCTGTCCATTCCACTTTTGATGTTTGCTCTTTTGCTTTCTTCCCTTGCAGGTGATGTTGCCAGCCCGGTGAAGCTGCGGAGCCCGGGGCGGTAGCCTGAGGATACGAGGAACAAAGCTGCAGCGGTACAGTAGCTGGTAAATTGTTAACTAGGGGGCGCGCGGGGTTCAAATGTGGCACCGCCCTAGGACGGATGTTCTAACCTTGTCTTTCTTCTTCACAGGGTCCGAGTTCGTGGATGCGGAGTGCAGTGCTGCAGCGTCGAGATCAAGATCACTGGATGTTAGAAGATGAGTCTGCAGATGAAGCAATGAAGCACCGGTTTACTGGAGGGGAGTATGCAAGAGAACGCCTGGTTTCAAAGGTAAGTAAACTGGTCCAAGTGGCAGTGAGCGTCACGTTGCACGCAAGTGCACAGTAACGCGAAGCACCAGCCTTAAGTATAGAGCAGCTTATATAGCTGAGCTTCTGAAGCCACGCCTACCAGGTTCAGCCTGCCTGCCACACCCGATGAGTCAGCACATGAGGATATTCTCTGGAATAAAGGCTTTCGGCTTCTGGAAAGTTCTTGTAAAATAAAAGCACTCCTGCACTGAAATAAAGTGTTCCTGCTCAAATCTCTATACGAGCCAGGGCTGAGTCCAGCCAGGGCCCCTGTGTTTATGGGTCAAGTGACCCATTGCCCTCATCACTAGATGGTATGGTTTGTGTTTTGGGGCCTGTGGCCTGTGGCCATGACACTGCTCTATTTGCAACTTTCTCCATTATGTGAGGGCCGTAAATCTGGACGAGTTCCATCTGCGGTTAAGGTTTCGTAGGAGAACCTGGTCTTCTTTGATAGTTATCTTTTGCTTGTTCTTGGGGATCATTGGCTTCTTGTGGATACTTCTCTGACCTCCCATGTGTCCGTTGGATCTGTTGAGAAATAAAGGAGGGACTAGTAACCAGGGAAGTGACGTATTCATGCATTTCCCCCAATACTTCCGCTACCCCATTGCAATCATACATGGCCCTTGTGGGTGGTGCTAGTGGGAGGTGCATTTGGCGACCGGTCACCTCCTCGTGGGGCGTGAGATGGTGGTCCACTCGGGTTTATTCCCCAGCTCAAATAGAGCCAGAGGGAGGCAATACAGCAAATTATTTTTGGTTGACTGTTGCGTTTTCGCAATACTTTCCTTTAGAAGGCCGTTGAGACGTTCACAGACGCCGTTGGCCTGTGGGTGATATGCACATGAAAACGTATGCTTTTTCCCGAGCAATGTTGTAATATGTTGGAATAGTTTGTTAGCGAAGTGGGGGCCGTTGTCTGACCTTAAAACTTCAGACGCCCCACCTTGGGAAGACTTCTCTAACCAAGAACCTTGCCACCCTTAATGCATCAGCATGGGAGCACAGGCCTGCTTCTATCCACCTTGAAAAAGGGCAAACTATCACAATCATCTAACTGTAGCCTTGGCATACATTTATCATAGTCTATGTGGAGGGGCAAGAAGGGACCCTCCGGTCATGGTATTATACCTTTTATCACCATAAGTGTATGGCTGGCCATGAATTGCTGGCAGGTGAGGCAATTGCTGATAAGGTTCGCTACATGTGCATTTAATTCAGGGCAAACACATGATTCTCCAATCCATGTGGCCATCACCTCCTTCCCAGTATGTGAGGGATGGTGTAGTTGTGTTAATGCTGTTTGTAATAATGCAAGGGACATGACTACTTTTTCTGTGTTATTTTGTCTCCACAGGGCGTCTGTAGGGGACATTGAGCACCCTCTTTTTACCCAGAGTTCTTTTTCTGTCATTGATGCAGCTGCCTGTAATTCCATAATTTGAGTTTCTGGTAGACGATTGTAACCTTCCTTCATTAGCATCTGTCTTGCCCCTCCCCTCTCTCTTTATTTTTCTTGAAGATCCCATAACTCCCCAAAATATGATGCGTGTTTTGCATAGAGGTCTGCTGCTTCATTCCCTTTTGATATTGGGTCCTGCCCATTAATGTGTGCTTGGCACTTCACCAATGCGAGTTCTGTTGGGTACATTACAACCTCAATTAGTTCCCCTAGGAGGAGTGTGTGCTGTACTGGTGTGGCATCTGCCTGTCTGAACCCTCTTCTTAACCATCTTGCTAAACCAGAATGCACTGTTGATGTTACTTAGGCACTGTCTGAATAGATAGTGATCCATTTTCCTTTGCACTCTCTGAGAGCTAGTATTGGGGCTACTAGTTCTGCTGCTTGTGCTGAATAATGGGTGAGGCAGCTTAACACATTTTACTGCCTCACTTGTCCAGTCGCCTCTCATTCTTACCACCGCTGCCTCTGTTCTTCTCACCCCATCACCTTGGTCAATTGTTGATGACCCGTCCATATACAGTAGCTCTCCCCCCTCAAGTGCATCTTCCTCCACTTTGTGTTTCTGACTAGAGTTCAATAGCATTTGTACAATCATGGACATATTCTCCCTTCCCTACTTCTTCTACTAGGAATTGTGCTGGGTTAACATTTTTGCCCCTCACTATTTTTAGCTCTGGTCGTGAGAGGATTATTTCATAGCCTGTTGCTCTTTGTGTAGTCAGGGTGCTTTTTGGCTTGTGTAAAATCGCAAAAAGCCCGTGCTCCACATAGTGTTGTAGAACATTCCATTGTTATTGATGATGCCTTTTCTACAACAAAAGCTGCAGCAGCCAAGTGTTCGCACAGGAAATGTCCAGTCATTACTCAGTCTAACTGGCTGCTGTAATATGCAATTGGTTTGTGGCCCATGCTTGTCTTTTGTGTTAGTACTGCTTTCATTACCACCCCATCCGAGTGTGAGAATATAAAAAACATATAATCGGGGGTACCCAAGACCGGTGCTGTTGATATTGTCTCCTTTCATTCATTAAATGCATCTGTCATTTCCTGTGTCCACTTCAGCGTTTTCTGTCCCTTTTGTGCTTCCCTGAGGGCTGTAAGTAAGGGACCTGTGTATGCACTGTAATCAAACACCCATGCCCTGCAATAGTTACATAGACCGAGGAACTGTTGTAACTCTCGTATTGTCTGTGGTTGTGCTGCGTTTAGTATTGTCTGTGCCCTGTGTGGAACTGTCTGCCTTTTTGAGATATCATTTGATCTATGTATAGAACCTCTTCCTGACAATATTGCAATTTTGCCTTGTCTACCTTGTATCCTTTTTCTGCTAGTACAGCGAGCATTTTAACCGAGTCCTTTCTGCACTCAGCTTCTGTCTAGTCATCCACATATTGTAAGATCGTACTCTCCGTCTCTATATTCCCAAGGTCCATCTGGATCACTCTGTTGAAAATTGATGGTGACTCACAATATCCTTGGGGTAGTCTTGTGTGCTTCCACTTTGTATTTCGGTACATGAAACTCGTTAGGTTTTGGGAATCTAGGTGTAGTGGGATAAAGAAAAAGGCGTTCTTGAGGTCAATCACAGTGAATCCTGTAACCTCTGCTGGAATGCTGCAGAGTATTGTAGCTGAGTTAGCTGCTACAGATATTCTGCTTCCACAATGGGGTTGAGGGGTCTCAAATCTTGTATCAAACGCCATGAACCTCACTTTGCCTTATGGACTGGGTACACAGCAGTGTTGCAAAGTGATTGTACTACGATGCCTCGTTCAATGGGGGTGCGTATTGTCTCGTAAATACCCTCATCTGCTTCTCTTGACAGTGGGTATTGTCTAACTCTGGGTAGAATTTCTCCTTCAATTTTATTTTTACTCCCACTATGCTTTTGATGCACCCCACATCGTAGGGGCTTGTTGTGCATAATGAAGCTGGTACTTTTGCTAAGTCCTCCTCGCAGAATGGGGGTGGTGCTGGGAGTGGTGCTTCTAGGGCCATTGCCATTTTCTGGGCCACCTCTCTGTGTGTTAACCGTATCCAAACTTACATACTCATTCCCAGCATCATCTCACTTGTTCCCTTTTCTTGTGAGAAGTGTTATTCATCTGACACTTGAGTTAAACTACACTTTTCTGCTAGCGCTATTACTGCCTCCAGGGCTTCCCTTCATTGTCTAGAGCGTGTATTGCTACCCAATCTTCCCGTGCCACTATCCCTTCAATGTCTATTGACACAAAAGTTCCTTCTCATCTGTGGGCGTTTCTGGTCTGAAAAGGTACTCGCCTGTTCTTTTCCATACTTTCCCTGCTATTCCTGGTAGTCATGCCAGTGCCATGTCTGTCCCATATTGGAATACTTCTGGGTCTACTGGCTCCCCCCCTCTGCATGCTCTTGCCGCAATATGCCTGAAGTATTTGCCTTGCTGTGAGCATGTGTATATGCCTTATGTGGAGCACACTATTCCCTTGTCTGTGAAGGAGATGGTCATGGTCAATCTACTCATTATGTCACGTCCTAAAATATTTACGGGTGCATGTTTAGAGTATAGGAAGAGCAGTGACCAGTCATGATACCCAATAGATAGGGAGATGTTATCGGTAAATGGAACCACTTGTCGAGCCCCAGAAAATCCTTGAGTGTTCATGGCATCGTGTGTATTTCCCCTCCCGTACGCATGACCTTGTGGCGCCCGTATCAACCAGAAAGGAAAACATCTCGTCACCTATCGCCACCTTTTATGTGAGGTCCCTCCGCAGGGTTAGGTGTTACCGATAGGATGGGACACAGTAAGGTAATCTGTGGGCTGTCCTATTGTGGATACAGGGATTGTCCTTTGCCAGTGCAAGGGTTGTGTCCCATAATAGTCACCCCTCCCATTCGTGTTACCAGTACTACAGCTGTCTGGTCCATTGGCTGTTGTATGTCATCCTGTAATTGTCAGTTGTTGTACTGTCTGAATTTGTTGTTACGGTTGCGATGTCCCTTTTACTTGTTGATGTTGTTTCTGTGGCATGCCTTGCTGTTGTACCGTGGGTGGTTGTCCTGCCTGCTGATAATACCCATTCTGACCCCCTTGGTAGCTTTGTTGCCCGTGCTCACCCCACCCTTGTTGTGCTGCTCTGTATCTGCGTGTGGGGGTGATGTGGCCTACTAGTCGGCATGTCCAACATTGGGGCGGTTCTTGCGCTTAGCATGGAAATCCTCCTCCTCCCTCTCCTTGGCCTTGCCATCCCTGTTGTGTGTACCCTCGGAACCCTCCTCCTGGGTAGTGTGCTGGTGGCCCAAAGCCCCACCCCCTATTTCCCCCTCCCCTTCCTCTAAAGTTCTGCTGGTACCCACCCATACCCATGTATTCCCCTTCGCCCCAATTTGTGGTTGGTACTGCTGGGCTGTTGTAGTGTGGCAGCTGCTGTGGCAGTTGGGGTTGGGTCACCGCTGTCTGATTTGGAGGAGCAGGGCTTGTTATTAGTGCTCCCTCTAGGGCATATTTTGACAGTTTCTTTTGTACTAATTTTGTCTCGTCTGCTTTTCTGTCCTCCGCCTTCTGTTTCATCTTTTCCTGCCATAACCTACAATGGTGTACTATCGTTAGTTGTATTTCTGACCATGCTTTGGCCTCCATCCCCACTCATTTCTTGAGTTGCCCCTGCACAGATTCGGGCAACCCTTGTATCAAGATATGATAGAAGATAGCCAGCGTTTCGTCCCACGGCTCTCGAGTTTCAAGGCGCCAAAGCTCTTGAATCTCTTGAATGTAACTGACAGGATCTTCGTCACGCATCTTGCGTGACGTAATTGCCCATATGTCTGATGTATCAGAGTATTTTATCCTTAGTGCTTGCCATACCGCGTGCCTGCAATTCTGAAATGGGGATCCGTCATGTTTAGTGTTCTGTGTTGTTACCCCTGGGAATCCCGCCCTCTTCCAGATGTCATCTGCTGCGTCACCCATTATGGACACTAGCTGCCCCTTCATGTCCCCCACTACCAGCCTGTGCGCCGCTGTTTTTCCATTTTGTATATCCATTTCCCTGCCCCTCCACTGAGTGATGGCAACCTATTCTTAACATTTTTCCTGTCTGTGTGCTTCCAGGGTATATATTGCGGCCTACTCCCTCTCCCCCCCCTCCCCCATAATAATGGCATCTGTGAATGTTCAGCCCTTTCCTCTGGTGTTCGTTTATACTGTTGTATCTGTATTGAGCCTCTCCCATCTTCTATGTCTGCGATGTCTATATTGTGTGTCCTGTGTGACACTTGCCTGTGTCCTGTGTGTCCTCCCATTGACCTGTGTGTCCCCTATTGTATGTAACTGTTGCCCATCTCTTCTGCGCCCGGGGAAGTCTCGGAGCCTATTCATGTAGGGTGTGTGTGGTGCCACTGTTGCTGCTGCGTCTTCTGTAGCCGTGCCAGTGTGCTTTCCCCCGTTCTTTTCATCTTGAGTCGTACATTGCCATGATATTACTGTACCTGTTTGTTTAATGTACAGTTTACTCAGCCCTTCCTTTCCCATATCATTGCTATCTTCGTCTTCCTCACTACAGAATCCGTCTGAGAATGTCAATTTACGTAGGACTGGGTACTGCACCTTTACGGTTTCGAGATCAATGTTTGTAAAATTGGCTGCATCCGCGTCTTCTCTTCCTGTTGCGCTGTGTTTTACGGACTCCGTCTTATGCACCCCTGCCGTTCCCACCCTACTTCCTGTGTCTCCCGCCGGTAACCGTCTGGGCTGGTGCTCTTCTTTCGTCCTCCCCTGCCCGTGTCCTATCTATTTCTTACTACTTTGTGTACCTTCCGTAGGGTTTCCTCGTCCTCATCTCTCTGACTCCGCGCTTCCTCTGTTAATGCTAACATTAACTCCTTCAGCCTGCTTTCCTCAATATCTTCTGTCTCCAGAATGCCATTTTTCATTCAGATTCAACCCTTGATGTGCTACGCCCCTTTGCTTCCATACTTACCTTGCTCGTACTTCCTGTTATCCTCCCCATCACTTCTCTCCTTTCTTTCTCTAGTAACTCATCCCATTCCCTGCTTTCGTGCTCTACCCTCTCCCACCTTTCTAATGCGAGCTGTGCCTCCCGTTCTCGTTCCTTCTGTTCTAATTGTTTCACTAGCGTGTTACTCTTCTCCTTCAACTCTGCGATCCTCGCTTCTAGCTTTGCCTCCTCCTCCCGTAACGGCTCCAATTTCGTGTCATTCATCTGCTTGCCCTTGCATCCTTTCTCCAACTCTAACTCCTCTATTGCTTTTGTTGCCCCTTCTGTTTCTCCCGTGGTGGTTCCTTGTAACTTCAGTAGCACTTGCGCCGCTATCCATCATCTGGGCCTATCCCTGTAAATTCGCTCTTCGCCGGTTGCAGCCCTTCCTCTCCAACCTCTGGGCTACCTACCTGTGCCCGCGTGGAGTGGGCGTACCGGGGTGGTTTGTACATGGGGTTTGAGTAGCCCTCAGCAGCAGTTAATTCTCAGGGTTCCGTAGTTTCTTTTAGTTCTCTAATCGGGTATAATCCCTGTTCCTCCTCCTTGTCCGCATTGTCCAAGGTGATGCTGGGAGGTGCACATGTATCCCCTCCCTCTTTCATTACCTCCTGTAAGCTCAACATCCCAAAGTTATACCCCTGGAACATTTGCAACAGCTCAAATATTTCCAGGCAGCTTGTTCATTTCTTTCCCTTGTATGTATTGTGTAAGTGAGTGAGTAGTGACTGTAATATATCCCTCGAGAAACTGCCGTTAGGTGACCATGGTACTGTTATTTTCCCACCTGTACCCTAAATCCACTCTACACCATATTTCACTATTTTGTCTCGATTAATTGGGCAATGTTTTACAAGGGTGGTGGATTGGGGTCAGTACCGCCCTGTGTACCCTATATTGTGCTCCTCCGCCGCCCCCGTGGTACATCATCGTTTTTCACTCGTATGTTTTACCTGACGTCAAATTGAGGTTTTCGACTTTTCACTGTTATGACAGGGGTGGACATTTTTTTTCGTTATGCAGTTCAGTGTTCAACCAGCGCTACGTGCAGCATTTAACAGCCACACCCCTTGTGAGGTGCACTCTCATACCACCCGCCTTTTTATGGAGCTGTCGCTATCTGGCACACTCCCCCAAAGTCTATGGCCCCCTGCAGCCTTATGAAATATAACCCACTTCCGTGGGCATTGTCGCCTCCCGGCAAGCCCCTTCAATATGTCCGGCCCCCTGTGACCGTACACCAGTGCGGCGTACTCTGGTACCGCTCTGCCTTTACTGGGCTGATGCCGCTCTGCACGCCACTTGGCCACGTTCCTGAGCTGTCCGCGCGCTTATGAATCCACCTGTTCTGTAAGTTGAGCCCCGAGTTGCAAGCTCAGTACTTGCTGATCGCACAATGTCCTATGCAATGGCCTATGGGTGATGTCACCAAGCTAAATCTTCACACTAACAATTTGTGCACATATACACATATCCCCGCCTTTTTAATTCCACATATAAAACCCACAATCCCCACAGCTGTCTTCCCACCTCCCCTGGAGTGGGGTATACATCATCAACCACCTCTTCTCCTTTTTTGTAGTTCTACTGCACCTGTTGCGTCGCTCGACATGTGATGCACTTCCTACCCCGGAAACTTAATCAGTCAACTACCCTCCGCAATCTTAAGATAGTCACAGCTAACTTATATGGGAATATGACATCTATTGACCGAGCTAAACCACTCTATTAATAGGAAAACCATCTATTGACCGAGCTAAAACACTCAATAAATGGGGAAACCACATCTATTTACTGAACTATGTCGATTCATAGGAAAGCCATACTCCCCCTACCACCCACACACGTGTTCACTGTCCAGACCTGTCGGCGCAACAATCTTTCCATCCCCTGGGGGGACCCACTGTCCCGCCCCAGGACACTAGCCTGTTCAAGAAGGGACTACCTCCGCTCTGTTCCCTTTACTTATACATGTGCCGATCACCACCTTATTTCCAAAAGTTATGATAATGTGATACCACCCTCCACCCACATCCTCCCCCACCCACACAATGTTTTTGCTCATTGTGCGGTCCATACTTACATTTAGGTGCACGTCTCAAGACGCTGTTCGGCTGCTGGCTCCCCTTCCACTTGGCTTGCCTCGCCTCCTCTGGACCGTGTGGACACTCGGCAACCGCAGTGGGATAACATTTTGAAGTCGGCTCCCGATGGCCAATCTCCTGTTGCGCTGTCTGGTGGTGTTGCAATTTCGTGAGGGTCCTGCAGTCCTCCGCGATTCGACGGCAGAGGGGGATGCACCTTGCCAAGCTGATGTCGCAATCGATCTTGCTGGGATTTCAGGAGCGCATCTCAGCAGTGCCTCCAAGCCAGGGTAATTCTGGGGGCGGGAGAGCCGTACCCAGGGTCCGCAGACCTCCAGCTCTTGGAAGGCCCTAACTCCTACCAATGTCCCAAAGAAGTTGAACTCCACACAAGGAGCAAAGGAAAACTGACGTTTTATTATGTAAAACGAGCAGGGACAACATACAAGGCATCAAGTTCCATCCAAGTACATCTCAACAATTTGGGGCTCGTAGGCCCTTTTTGTACACTTGTGACGTCACAATTGTCGTCACTTACCAAAACCCTTCCCTGAACCTAGCGCCACTCTGGGTGGCTCCCAGAGTGGTAGGTCCAGTATGGAGACATATATAGGGTGCTTGGTTATTGGTGCTCATAATGTCAGGTGTACTTGGTTCATCCCTGAAAATCGCTACCTGAGATGTTACATTGGAACCCCTTATGATTGGCTAGATATTCCGGCCGCCAGCCCCAGTCCCCCAGTGTCCTGATTGGTCAGGCTGCTGGCCCCCAAGCCTGGGACCATCGTTGTTCCCAGTTGCGAGACACCTGCTCTCGGATAATGTGTATGAACAAAGTGCAACTATGTGAAAGGGTGTAACAATGAGGTCTTTGCTAAAGCCTTGAGAGCAGTCCAATCCCACCGCATATTGTAGATGAATAGTTGCAATTATGTGGCAAGGTTCACTCTCAGACGTGAGACGGCTGCATCTTCCCAGCTTCCACGGCTTGGCATTATGTCAGATCGGCCGGCTCACGTGTGCGGAGACCGCTGGGGGAAGTCAAATTACATTTGATTTGTATTTTAGCTTGAGGTATACTGCCCTGTAGCTGGGCTCATCGTGGCACCGTGAGCAAGGAATGTCACTTGCAACATTGTGGCCTTGGTGGTGGCAGTCCCTGCCAGGGCAATTCTGCTCGCTCAACAGCTTGAAGGTTCCAGATCACTGCGAAATGAGTTTAGTGTGCTGGATTGGTCTGATGCCTACTTAAGTTTTGGTTATTCTTCCACTATGATTGTTGAAAGGCTAAGAGTGCAATGAGTGGTCAGGTCCCTTGGGTACTCCTGCCCATCCATAGGGTAAATAGCAAGTAGCATCTGTAAGCATATACACAAGCTCTTCTGGCATCTTGTGTTTCTGCGGTGCGATAGCGGGCCTACATGAAAAATAACAAACGTGCAAACCGGATGTGTGTCACTGTTCTATAGCTCATAGAACTATACGCATATGTTCTTCATGTGGATTGGTGTGTGAGTGCCCAGACTGTGCCAACTGCACTTGTGCTTCCTGTCTAACGCGGCTATGTTGTCATGAAGTCTCTAATGACCTGCAGCATGGCTTGCGGGGACGTCAATCGATTTGGTCCATATAGTCATCTCCAGCTCGGTCTTGGTTGTCGTTGGTTGTGTTGGCTAAGGCTCGTGCCATCGAGGGATTGAGTGGGCATATGGCCGGATGTCTGTCGTGATGTGAGCTTGCGTTGGGAGTGGGTGCAATCTCGGATAGTCGATAATTTTTCTGTCAGGAGTGCTTCTTCCGGTTAGGCGCCCCATTAGGAGGGAAGGGGCATTCAGATTTTCCCTATTCAGCTCCTTGTGCAGGAAATTTTAACCCTGCTAGAGAAAGGTGCTATAGAACCAGTGCCTGTAGCGGAGAGGAACAAGGGATGGTATTCCCCTTATTTTCTAATACCCAAGAAAAATAGAGGACTGGGACCCATCTTGGACTTGAGATATTTGAACAAGTTCCTCACGAAGGACAAGTTCAAGATGGTCAGACTTTCTCAAATCCTTCAGGCCATCCGACTCCAGGACAGGATGGTGTCATTGGACATTAAGGATGCTTATTTTTATGTGCCAATCCATCTCGAGCACAGAAAATACCGGAGGTTCAAAGTTGGCGGTTTTCATTATCAATTTTGTGTTCTGCCATTCTGGCTGACCTCCGCCCCGAGGGTTTTCACCAAACTGATGGCGGTGGTGGCAACGAGTCTCAGAAGGGTGGGATTCACGTATTCCCCTACCTGGACGATTGGCTGATCAGGGCGCGTTCTCCCGTACATGTCCTGGATCATCTCAAAGTCACCTGCCACTCTCTTCAGACTGGGCTTCTCCCTCAATTACAGGAAGTCCCATATGACAACTTCTCAAAATCTCCAGTTCAACTGAGCTGTACTGGATACATCCTTGGGAAAGAGCTTGCCATCCTAGATGAGGGCTCGACATTCTACAGATGGTCAACTAGCGTCTCCGGCCTTCCAGTTTTTATTTTTATTTTAGGTTTGGCGTCCTCTTGGCATCCTGCAGGGCCGCCTGAGAATGAGATCCCTTCAATGGGCTCTCAGAACTCAATGGTTCCAGTTATGATATATTTTATTTGTATCGCGCTCGTACACAAGTGTTTTAGAGCGCGACTAGGCAAGGGAGGGGAACAAGGGAGAACACAGCACAACATAAAAACGATCTTACTAGGCCCAGTGACATTGAGAACGCGCAAGTGCATGGGAAAGGGAAAAGGGGAAAAAGTGCATGGAAGGGGGAGAGTGGAAAGTGCAGAAGCCGAGGAGCGCAGATAAATAAAATAAATAGAAAATTGAGGCAAACTGTGGTAGTGCAGCCAGCAAGTGGTAAGTGCTGTCTTTAAAGTTCTCAGGAAAGATGTCGGACCTACTTCAGGTTCCAAATAGGGTTGCACAGGATCTTCTGTTGTGGGCCTGCTGTGAAACCAGATATTGTATAGAGAAGCCTGGTTTATCATCAGAGAATCATTACCCATTTAGGGATTTAGTTATCCATCATTCATTCTGATTAGTAGTGTGATTAGTTATCCACATATTATGTAGCCATTTGCATTTCCTATAGAATGAGGCCTGTTGCATTAAGTGCCATATAGACACGTGTAGAGATGTTATATGTATTATGTATGCATTAGAGACATGCATGTGTGCACTTAGAGTATGCATAGAGCTTTGAGTATAGCGCTTGCCATTGCGAGAAAGAGTAAACGCTAGAAAGCATGAGGCCTATGGCATTCTGAAGCCATCCTTAATGAGACAGAACAGAAGCGCTACTTGGTTCTGCGGAGAAATGTTATGGTACACAGTGGTACGAGGAATGCTTAAACAGTTTGGTTGTTCAGACACAGATAACGCAACTCTTGTCCGAGTAGAGACACGGAGAAGGAGGCTTATCAGGCCTGGCTGGCTGGTACGCAAACAGAGAAGGTGGGGGGCAGCAGGGAGTGAGTGCTTTGCACACAGACAGGATAGAGGGATTTTAAAAGCTAACAGTGGAGTGAATAGAGGAATATGGGAGATGGATGGTATGGTAACGCAGATAGCATGGTACAAGATATGATGTACAAATTTCATGATGACAGAACATACAGTACAAGACCTGCATCACAGACTTTCAGGCACTGCTCAGATTTAGAAATGCTGACAGAGATGAGTGAATGCTTAATGTAACCATAGAGATGTGTGTACGTCATTTGACACTATAACTGAGCAGTAGGAGTGTATGCTGCTATCCGACTCTGAGATTTTAGATAGAGCGGACTCTGAGATCGAGAGAGTTTTTGGATGGAACTGCTCTCGGACTCTGAGATTGAAGGGAAGTGTTTGGTGTGGCATTGATGGAGGCTTTGTGAAGTGTTTTGGGTGCAGCAGAATCAAATGGCTTCGGCAGTTCGGAAGCTTGGGGAAGCATTCTGATGAGAGCTGATGAGATCAATCTGGCAAAGAGAGTTGGCAGGAAGACCAGACCACTGAGAGGCCCTGCCTTACTCGCTGTTTGCAGAGTTAGCTGGAGAGGAGAGACCTGGCAAGAGCGGAGTATTGCGGATATGAGGCCTAATTGATCTGAATAAGACACGTGCCAATGGGGAATTAGGACAGACACTCACACAGAGCTTTGGCTGACATGATAGATGGGGAAATCGGACAGTGATCATCTTAGAGAGAGAGTGTGAAGTGTGGTGTGGATTGGAGAGGAATGCTGAATGCTGACGCTTGCATTAGGCTGCATTAGCATTATAGATCCAGCCAATTAGATTGCTTGCATTAGAAGCCTGTAAGGCTTACAGTTATTGCATTGTAGATTTGCACCCAGAGCATAAAAGGTGCAAATTTGAGATTTGCATTATAGTAGTGTTTGCATCATGCATCGCTGTTTATGAATAAGTGTTTTTATTGTTGAATCGATTCATGTGTTCTTTTGTGTCTTATGTTTGTGTGTCCATAGTATAGTAACTTAGTAGTAACACAGAGCACAATCGCGCTGAGATACAAGAGCAGGGGGGCATATTTATCCACTCCCCCCCCCCCCTGAGGTAGATTTGGAGACTAGCAAGTGGTCGCTCATAAGGGGCTAGGCCGGAGGTAATCATGTTTTCAGTATGACACTGCAAGGACAACATTCTGAAGGGAGAACCATTTTGGCAACCATGGCCGGAGATAACAATAGTAACGAACGCCTCACTCACGGGTTGGGGAGCCCACACCAACAATCTGACAGTCAGCGGTCGTTGGTCTCCTTCAGAGTCCAAACTACATTTCAATCTTTTGGAGCTGAGCGCAATCAGACTAGGGCTGAAGGCCTTCCTGCCCTCTTTATGGGGAAAGAATGTCCTGATAATGACGGACAACACAGTGACCATGTACTACCTCAACAAGAGAGGTGTAGGGTCACTACCATTGTGCAGAGAAGCAATGCAGCTCTGTTACTGGGCAATTCAAGAAGGTATCTCCCTATCGGCAGTTCACCTAGCCGAAGAGGAGAACACAGCGGCGGATGCTCTGACCAGGCAGAGCAGTCTCCCACAAGTGGGAACTTGCTCAGGAAGTCCTTCAAGAGATTCTTCACCCTTTGGGGAACCCCTCAAGTGGATCTGTTTGCGACCAGTGTCGACAGAGTGTGAACTGTACTGCTCCAGGGAATTTCCCCCAAGAGGAGCTCTAGGAGGCGCGTTTGTGATGGACTGGGAGTTTCCACCCCTGTATGCATTTCCAGCCCCCGTCGTTCCTCACGTGATCAGGAGGTTGAGAACATTCGGGAAACACATTATCCTAATTGCCCTGGATTGGGCCAGGAGGATGTGGTGCCCGGACCTGCTGGACATGTTCATCTGTTCTCCAATGTGTCTTCCACAAAGAGAGGACCTTCTCTTGCGAGAGGATGGTCAGGTTCTCCATCCAGAGGTCAAGACACTCAACCTTCACGCTCGGTTTCTGAAAGGTAGAGATACATGGATTGGGACCTCCCGGATGACGTCATGGAGATTTTGATTTCGGCCAGAAGGCCAGCAACAAAGTCTTTGTACTGTTGCCGTTGGAACAGATCCTGCAACTGGTGCCAAGACAAGAATGTAGATCATTTTCTGTGTAAAACACCGGATGTCTTATCCTTTTTACTATCTTTACCTAATCTGGGGCTCGAGATTTGTACTATTAAAGGCTGTTTGGTGGCGCTGCCCATCTTTAAGCACTCATCAGAGGAATGTTCATATTTCAAAATTCCACTGGTGACACAATTTCTAAAGGGGCTCACCAATGTGTTCCCCCCCCCCCCCCCATCTCCTTTCCAGATTCTAACATGGGACCTTAATTAGGTATTAAAAATTCTTGTGTGCACCCTTTGAACCTTTACACTCCGGTCCTTTAAGGCCTTAACTTCAACCCAAAGAGTGAGTGAATTGCAGGCACTTTAATCTAAGCCACCCTTGACTATTTTCCATAAGGATAGAGTTGTTCTGAAAGTTGAGCCCTCTTTCTTATCCAAGATAATTTCTGACTTTCATGTAGGACATAACATAGTTTTACCTTCTTTTTAACCCCCACCTCATCCTGGCAAAGAGGAGGAGAGATTGCACAGGTTGGAACCTCGCAGAGCTTTCAGCTTTTATATATCTAGGCTGTCAAAACTTTGCATTAATGGTACGTTTTTCATTGGATACACGGGCCACAAACTGGGTCTGGCAGTTACAAAACAGACCTAATCCAGGTGGATCATTGTGGCTATTTTGGAGTGTTACAGACTGGCAGGCAAGGATCCTCCTGAAGGGTTAAAAGCCCATTCTACAAGGGGCATGGCTACCTCTACAGCCCTGTATTTGTGAGACAGCAATGTGGTCTACCATGCACACGTTCACAAAACATTATTGTTTAGAGTCTGCCCTCTGTCAGGATGGGAGCTTTGGAAAAGCAGTCCTGCATTGGGTGCATGAAAACCTATAGGAAACTGAAATTCTACTCCCTCCACCAAATACTGCTTTGGGAGTCTATCAAAGGTGAGGAATACATGGGAGGACACAATCCATTTGAAGTACAAGTTACTCACCCCTGGTAATGGTCCTTCGACTGGATGGTCCTCCCACGCATTTCTCATCACCCTCCCAACCTACCCACAGTAGAATTTCCCATGCTATTACAGCTTTCGCTCCTTCAAGGCAGAGTACGGTCATTCCCATGGTTATGCAGGTATTTCTAATGTAAGAAAAAACAGAACTGAAGCCAACGGGCACTGCGCGTGCTATATATACCTTCGATGACGTCATCCTCAAGACAGAGCCCCTCGAGTCGACGCCATCGATGCATAGCGCCCTCTGCCAAAAAAATTATTTCCGAAGCAGCTAGAGCTGGGTATCGAATATCAAAGATGAGGAATATGTGGGAGGAACAATGCAGTCGAAAGAACGTTATCAGGGGTAAGTAACTTGTTCTTCTACATGCTTCAGATGCAGAGCCACTTTCCTCAGAGGAATCTTATTCCTCAGACAGCCAGCGAACCGGCAAACAGAAAAGAGAGGCGCATATAGTTTAGACCCACTCCAGTCAGGCAGGCCTTATTTCCCATAGTTGAATAGACACCCCTTATAGGCACCATGGTTTACTACATACCATTCTACCTCAAGCTTGCTACAGTATTCAAAAGCATGGTTCACTACTTTTTGCATTGCTTGGGAAAGCCAAACAGGGTTTAGCAGGATTAGTCACAACCCCAGTTGAGCTAAGCCACTCTTAAGCAAGGCTGAACTATGGAGGAAGGGGGCACTGTTGTGTCGTTTAGCTAGCACTTTTCAGAGACAGTAAGTATAAAAATAACACTATTGCAAAACTACACCGAGGCACAATATAAATATTCATAGGCAAGTAAAAAGTATTTATATACATAATTCTGGTGCTTGTGATTCTGCTTAGCTTCACATGCTTTGCATAGTCCGCCATCCAGTGTTTGGTTCGGGGTTTAACGTTTGCTTTTCATGAAATTGAAAAATAGGGCATTGACTGGAGCATTACTGTCACACTATCCGTATCATACGTGTACAGGTAGCCAGGAACCCTTTTGTATCAACATCCTTGTTTTCTTTTTGACCGTTGGTTGGCAGCAAAGCTCGTTGTAGAGATATTTTTAACACCATTGCAGGCATGAAGTGTAGTCCGATGGAAGAAATCATAGTCTCGACATGATCACGAGGCGTACAGTAGGGCGATTTGGGGAAAGAGGGACACCGTGTTTTTGAAAAGACATTAAGCTGTAGAAAATGTCCCTTCCCCTTTACATTACCTAACATTGGCTAGTGTTGATTCTCTGAGGCATGCGCCATTTAATTTCCGATTAAGGTGTACTTTAAAATTTCCCGGAGAGACTCGCAGGGTTTCTAAAAATTGTCTACCAAGGGACCACACTGAAGACTGCTGCTGAGCGTGCCAACAATGTAAACTGAAAACTTTGGGAGCACCGTCAAAAGCGCTGGCCATCTTTTGCCATGCAGGCTGAAACGGATATGGCAGAATATATCGTATCTGATTCTGCCAGTTGGAGCTGGGGGACCTGCTGCTGTGGATTCTTCGATTTTGCTTTGCTTCAACCTGCGTCTGCAACACCAACCTGGATTTCTGTAGCCTGAGTGGTAGTCTGTCGCTCAGGCTATGGAACTAGAGATTAGAGATTAGTGTTTGGGGATGTAAGGGTTGTAGCCTACGCACAATGGCCAAGCAAAGGGGTGCTTTCGAAGAAAGCACCAAAGCAGATCCCCAGCTCTGATTGCTTGACCTCAGGGCGAACTATGGAGAAGTCTGAAGAATTTGAAGCGACCATGTTTAAAACTGTGTCTTTGATGGAAAGACATGAGATGCCCTCCAAAACAAAATTAAGCACTTCAGAAAGTGAACGCCTCCTAAGAAAACAAGAACACATGTCCAGATGGACATTCAGTCAGATCCTTTCTTAGTTCAGGAAAACTTTGGGGACACTAGTTTGCATCAGAAGTATCGGGACACAGACCCAGAGGATTATATAATGCCATCTCCAGATGAGGTTGGTGCACCAGTAAAAGCCAGATGAAGAGAAGGACTTTAGAGAACATACTAGAGGAATTAAATATGGTATTCCTTTGCTGTCAGCAATTAAAGAGAGGCTAAACCTGTATACTCCTACATCCCGTCCCCTTTCCGCCATACTTTTGGGACATACCGTCCTATGGGACCGGAGCACTTTGAAGCATCAAAATAAATAAACTATGTTTTGTCCTTTATGTTTACGTGGGGCCACAGCACGTGGCTGTAACCCTGCCTTTCTGAGCTCCACCCTGTGCGTCGCCCTTTAGTCCTTTTCTCGTCTGAGTCGGGCGCACTTGCATCATGGAGATTGATTTGTGTTTTACCCACTTTTCCATGTTCCTACTGTTTTTATATATATTTTGGTTAAGTTGCTGTTTCCATAGGAAGAGCACTTTTTGGGTGGCTTATAACTCCGCTCCCCCTGGACGAATCCTCACCAAACTTTGCAAAAAAAGGTATATGGGTCACTCTGAATTATTTTGCAAAGTTTGGAGATATTTGGGCCAGGGGGGGCAAAGTTATAGGGGGAGTTCGCAAAACGTCTTTTTTTCCCATAGACTGAATGGGGTAAAAACTTTGCACATGGCTACAGATGAAACCGCTGGACGGATTTTCACCAAATTTATGCCAGGGGCAGGGGCTTGAACCAGAAAGCGTGCTTTAGTAAATTTGGTGACAATCCGTCTAGTACTTTCCTTTAAAATGACCAAAAAATGTCTGAATAAATTAGTGATATCTATGTTCGCTCCACGGTCACATTTCCCTGTTAGCTCCGCGGACATGATACCGATTGGCCAGGGGGGTGGCGTCATCACCACGGACACGCGACGTCTCCGCCGATTGGCTACAGCGAGCCGTGATGTACGTCAGAATGTGTGGATGCGCCCGACATCTTGGATCCGAAGACAGCGCGCTACTTACCAGAGGCGAAATGCTGTTTTCAAAACTGTTTTGCTCTCCTACAATGCGTGGGGAGGATCACAGAGTAAGAGACGGATGAAATACTGTACTTGTTTGGCCAGCAATTGTCTATTATATATTCTGCATTTGCACCTTCTTCAGGATGTTTGTACGTGGAGAAAATGAGGGATCTAATAAGGCTTTGCACGAGTCTGTGCTGTGTACAGGCACCTTGAAAATGTTCGCAGGACACGCGTGGCGTTAGTGACCATTAACTTTGAGTGTATTTCCCTATTATATTACATTTTCCTATGGGTGTGTTATTGCTTAGTACGCCACCATGGTCGTGACATGCTGCAGTGGTTGTGGTCAGGGCCTAGAGTCTTGGATGCATGGCCGTAGGCCATACTTCCAAGACTGTAGGCCCTGCCCACAACCACCACTGCATGTCACGACCATGGCTACACGTGTAGTATTGATTATCGCTTACATGGTTGAGGGGAGAGTGTACAGTGTTGGGTGCATGGCCAAAGGCCATGCACCCAACAACAAAGTTGTAAGCACTGGAGTTATAAGCCAGTGCACATCAACACATTGCAATAATATCTATGTACAAACAGGTAGGAGTGAAGTGTCTGGCCAGAATAAGTGAAGCATAGCACACCTATCAATACACCCGTACTACTGTACATCACTGAGCCGATTCTGGCCAGGATGTAGAGTTTTGCTTCCATGGCTGCAGCACATAGCCCATAAATCATACTCGTAAAACCCTAGGCCCTGCCCAGAAACGCCACTTCATATCACTGCAGTGCATACACTCATCCTATAGGTTAGCATGTCAGATGGTTCTGGGGAGGGTCTACAGTCTTGGCTGCATGGCCGAAGCCCATGCACCCAGTAACGACCTTGTTAGCGGTGGAGGTATAAGCCATTGTAAACCTATACATTCGAAAGTACGTGGACATATATCTTAACCTCTAGGTCCTGCCAGCACCCACTGCAGCACATTTGAGAGGGATGTTAGTGACTGTGTGTTGCTTTGGTGGAGTGGCTGTTTCCATAGAAATAACTGTTTTTGGCTGCCTTATAAATGTACTACCCTTGGACTAATCGTTGCCAAACTTTGGAAAAAAGTATATCGCCCACTCTAACTTTGGTTGGAAAGTTTGGTCATGTTTGGTGCAGGGGGGCGAAAGTTATAAGGGGGAGGGGTTCCCAAAATGTCTTTTTTCCCCTTACACTGAACGGGGGGAAAAGGTCATGCTCACGACCATGTGGCTCTTTCCCAGATTGTTTGCAAAATAGCGTGCAGTAAGGTAGCTTTGTTAGGTGGCCCCCTCTCTTCTACTAATATTTTCGTGTGCGCGGATACTGCCAGAAACAGCTCCAAAACAAGAGAGCATTAGACTTCTCACACTCGAATAGTATTTCACAAGGTGACCTTTGAGGGTGCCCAATGAGCTGTGGAAGCACAAAGTGAAAAAGTGCATTTTTCTTGTCTGCAAAATGATACGTTTAAATGGAAGTTCGTGCCCACTGCACCACGACCAATTACAGCGTGTGGATTAAAATGTGTTTTGCACTAATATTTCCCTCAGATTGGCCTCTAAAGTTTTGAGAACTAAGGCTATCATCTGCACTGTTTGCTTGAAACCGCGCTTCTGAAGCTGTATGGGAGTACAGGTTCTGATAATTAGATTTCATTTTGTTGCTTCAAAGCAAGAATGTATTTGCCTTCTGAGTGAAGGCCACACAAATTGCTTTTTTGGTTGACCGCTCAGTACGCCCGCGCATCCGACTGAAAGTAAAGGGGCAATTGTTTTTTGACCTTGAGCTGAAGATAAACCTGCGCGCTATTCACGGAATGAAAGGGTAAAACAAACACAATTGATAAGGTTATGTTTTCAAAAGTTTGTAAGTGACACGCATATCAGTCAAGGAAGATTCTTCGCGGCAAACACATTCGTGACTGATTTGCCGAAAAAGAATGGAGGCTGTAAATATTTTGTAAATTTACTTTGGCCCACTGTGCAACAATCCGTGCTTTGTTTTTACATAACTGCCCATCTAATTGTGCTAATATAATTAACGTATTATTTTTCTGCCCTTGTACAATTTTCCTGTAATGTTGCAGAGTGCACACGTTGCTCATTTGCAGGGTATGACTGCACTCAACCTTTTTTACTATTTATATTTCTAATTTAAAACGCTTACTTTGTCCACATAGCTTTGTGTATAACTTGGCACGTTTTTTTGGTCTTCTTTGAAATGACGAGACGTAATTCTTTTTTTATTTGTCCACTCTTTTTTGTTTCATACCTAAATTATCGTCTTTCTGTGTACTTGCCATTTTATTTTCTCTTACGGCGCATGCAAAATCTCGCCGTTTCTAACCTCCACCTATAGGTACATTTGGACATTAGTAACATATTACTAAAATGTCAACTTTGAGCACGTATTTTTGTGTACCACTTTGCACATTTTCTATTTGATCTTTAAAAAAAATTGGGTACAGGTTGGTTACTGACACTTATTTTTTGTAACTTTTCCTGGCTAGGTATATTTTGCCGTACTGTGCGTGCCATGGTTTTCAAATCCAGAGTGGGGGCTTCTTCGGATGGCAAGTACAACTGCTGGTGAGCGGTTGCCTGTCCATAATAATAATGTGTAATGACACTGTAAGCCCGCTTTGTCCGTTCGCTGAACTCGTTATTCGGAGCAACGTGACATCATTTATGGTGCTGTAGGCTCAACGTCATGACGACTTTTGGGAAATAACTGTGGAAACAAAGCGACTGCTTCAACAAAGACCCCAAAATGTTTGTTTGCACAAAAAAAACAGCCTCCTTATCTTCAACATTTGCAATGCCTCCCTAACCAGCATTGTAATCATTGTATTGATTGTGATTATTCTGATGGTCTCTGCAAGTTTGTTATTAAATAAAATCTAGTTTGTAACCTGTAAAATGGTCACGTGTTCTTTACCATTCCTCTGTTTTATTTGCAAATGTAATTTATTAGCTTGTACGTCGCTGAATGTTTATTTACAGGTTCTGCGTCACGCCATGTCCTTGTGCTTTTTGCAACCTACAATGGAAAGGGAAAAGGGGCTATGTATGCAATAACCGCCTTCACTTTCTATGGTGGCCATCTTGAAAGAGGATTTTCTTTTGTGATCCTTACTGCCAAAGTAGCCTCAGATTACAACAAGTACATGTCCTTTTTACTAGCACACGTTACTGCATTCGTAATTTAGACTATTGCTGGCAAAGATTATTGCGCCTGTGTACTTTACAGGGAAATAAGGAGTGTGTGGAGTGTATTCAAGTTTTTTCTCCAATTATACTGTGAAAGGTCGTCGTTAACCCATTGTTAACTTTGTTTATGGGTGGCTTTATTTTTTGCCACAGCAGGCAATAAGGTAATATGCGACCGGCATTGAGCAAAAAGGTATCAAATGGTAATATGAGTGACTGTATGTGTGGCAACACATTTTTTCCGTCTGTTATTTGCAAGATAGCAACACAGTTTCTTATACTTTTGCATTACACCAGTGCTGCTGTTTCTTTGGGAGGAAGGCTGCATTTAGCTGATGTTTTTTTCAGATAAGTACAACTTTCCCTACCAACATATAATGTGTAGTGCATTCGCAGTCGCTGCATACCAGTACGTGTTGGCGTTGTTTAAGGCAAATGTTGAAGGTGGACGTTCCTACATGAATATAAAATATATTTCTACATTGCCCAATAGGCATACTTCGCTCAGGTAAGTGTGTACTGATTCTGGGACATGTCACGGTGCTGTACGACAGTATATTTTCATGTGGCATTCTTCGGAAGCTATATATTGTTTACCAAACGATCCTTCCTAAAGGAACCTTTTGGTTATGTTGCACTACTGAAAATCTGTGCCATGCAGTACAACATTTTTTTCTTAGGTACACCTTATATGGAAATTGTAGTACTAAAAACACATACAATTCACTAAAAAAACTTTGTTGAGTAGACGTTATGGTTAAGTTGCTGTAACAAAAACCTGTACACTTCACTACAAAAATCCTTTCCACCTCCCCTTAAAGCTTCAAATTAAAACCGAAAAACACCTGAAATTCGACAGTTATGGTAAACTAAGCCCCGAACCCTGCCACCGCCCCTGTGCACTGCTAAAACTAACACCCAGACCATGAAAGATGTCATCTCAAATGTCAATGATGACATCAATGATGACATCACTTGTTTAGCCCCTTTCTTTTCCTTCTCTGCCATACATGTATATGTGCATTCAGTAAAAAGAATTCACTAAAAGAATGTTATACTTCACAGTGCAACCAAACACCACTGCACATTCCCCCATTATAATAAGCTAAGCAACCATGTGGTGGTTGGTTGCACTGTGAAGTATAACATTCTTTTAGTGATTTTTTTTTTTACTGAATGCACATATACATGTATGGCAGGGAAGGAAAAGAAAGGGGCTAAACAAGAGTGATGTCATCATTGATGTCATGACATTTGAGATGACATCTTTCATGGTCTGGGTGTTAGTGTTAGCAGTGCACAGGGGCGGTTGGCAGGGTTGGGGGCTTAGTTTACCATAACTGTCGAATTTCAGGGTTTTTTTCGGTTTTAAATTGAAGCATAAAGGGGAGGTGGAAAGTATTTTTGTAGTGAAGTGTACAGGTTTTTGTTAGGGCAACTTAACCATAACGTCCCCTCAACAAAGTTTCCACAATGAAGGGTCATAAAGATGAAAAATCCGACTCATGAAAAATCCGACTCTGCTCATCGTAAAGAACGTGCTGTTTATTATTTAAAAAAAAGGCATAATGTCAAGCAGTAGGTCTGTGACAAAAAATCAACAGTGGCAGGACGCCATAGAGTACATCCTGCTAGACAAGACGAATTTCACGCATCACACGGCACTTGTTCACATATATATATATATATAGCGCTAAAGTCCGCAGGCATCTGGGCGCAATCAACATAAACACACAAACATAAGATCACTAGGGTCAGACAGGACAAAAGGGTGGGATAGGCTAGGGAAAAGTAATTATTCAAAAAACCCGTCAAGTGGCATTTCTCTAGGTGCATCATCAGAGGGAGTGTATTCCATGCTTGAGGCGTAAGGACGTCCAGTTCCAGTTGTCCTTGGGTTCTTGATCGTAGGTGCCTGAAGGCACTGTATGGGGATATGCGTTTCTTAAGATAGCTGGCAGCTTTTCCATGTAGGCATTAATGTGCTATGGAAAGGGCCCTGAAACTTGCTATGGCTGGCAATGGTAGCCAGTTTAATATCCTTCTGGCTCCAGATATATGCTTCCTCTTGGGAATATCAGAAATTATCCACACTGCTTCATTTTGAATCATCTGGAGCTGCATGTTACATTGTTTATTAACTCCTAAAAGAAGAGCGTTCCAGTAGTCCAGCCGTGGCATAATGATGGCTTGGACCAGTACTTCACAAATGGTTTGGCAAGTCTTGGCACCCTAAGGTGATAGTGCGAGTTGCTAACGACTCTATCTACATGACCCTTAAAACTGAGGGAGGCTTCAATATAAACGCCCAGTGTTTTAACTTTCTCGGATGTCTATACCGTTTCCTTCCAGAGTCAATGATTTGGATTTGGATTTAGGTCTTAGTTTAGCCCTCGCAACACAGATCCAAAGAGCATGAGTTCTGTCTTTGTGGGATTGATGCACATCCAGTTCCTGCACATCCACTCTTATATTGAGTCGTAGATGGAGTTGAGCTGATTTCAAATCGCTTTTGTGATCACCACGTAACTCGACCATGAGCTGGGTGTCATCGGCATTATTTGCAAAATACACTCCCATGCTAGATGATTTCATATATAGGTTGAAAAGAGCAGGTGATAGACACGCTCCATGTGGGACGCCATATAGTATTTTCACTGAGTCTGAGTATGATCCGCCCAAACTTACTTGTGATTCTTGTGATTCCCTGTTGCTCAAGGAGTGGATCCAGTCTCTGGCCTCTTTAGAGCATTTGCCAGTTGTGATCAAGGCATCCAGGTAGTTGAACATATGCGACTGCAGGTCTAACAGGCCACTTTCAGTGCCATGAGGAGTATGAAAACCCAATAGCATGGGGCGTAGGATACCCAGCTGTTCCAAGTGTTGTTCGAATTGGGCAGAAGCCACTGTGCCAACCACCTTCAGGAGAAAAAATGAGTTTGTGATAGGACGTAGAGGTTTTTCTAGATTACAATATATTTGGAATGGTTTTTTGGATTTGTTTTCTGCTTTTTCTATTTCTTTATTGTAAAATGTTTTTTTATAGATTGTAGAGTTTTCCAAGAAGTTTCATTTTCTTCCTTTTGATTTATTTTCCCAAAATCGTTCTGCTTGCCTTTTTTTTCTTCTTTTCAGTGTTATCAAATAATTTGAAAACCAAACTTTCTTGCGGATTATGTCCCAGACTATCTTGTTTTTCATCAGGGCAACTCTGTCTAAAAGGTTGGTTAGTTGTTTATTGTATGTGTTTGCTAATGCTTCTGGGGTGTCGAAGTCCAAGGTAGATTCCATTACCTGTGCTAAGCATTGAAGCAGATCGTCTGAGACAATCTTTTTCAAATTCCTATTGATTACTGTTTTAGGCAGGTTGTGGATCTTTCTGGAGTTGTTTGGGTATTGTCTTCTATGAAACAGTGATCAGACCAAGCACATGGTCTAGTCTTGGTGATGTTCAAAATGATGTTCCTACGAGCAATCCAATCCAGGATGTTTCCCCCTACATGTGTGAGATCTGCATTTAGGATGTTACGAATTTTGATTTTTCAGATGTCTTGCTAATTCTTTAGCATCCTTGTCTTCAGAATTGGCCAGCCATCATTTCAAGTCTCCTGACAGAATGGTTGCACGGTTGGGTTTATTGAGAGGTGCTAGGATATGGAGCCGATCTTCATTAAACTCTGCCATCTTAACTGCAGGTCAATATACCAGAATGAAGTTGACGGTTCCACGGTCGTCTTCACCTCCGTCTATGCCGTAGCGTTGGGGATTAGTGTCCTGTTCTTCTTGCGACCGTCGTTTTGCTAGGGCGCATGCCTATTCTCTCTGTCTGGAGTGTTTTGGCCCAGAACATTGGTGGGACTCTGCTCTCTACAGCGACTCGCTCTCTGTTCGGGCCACTCCAGCATAGGCATGTCTGGTGAGAGGATGTGTTCCAATGGCTACCTCCTTCATTTTCAACAGTCCATCAGCGAGAAAAGGAAAGTATAGTGAGTTCCTTCCTTTTTAGGGCACGGAGGGGTCCAAGTGGCTCTTGTACAAGGCTTCTCCCTGATAGGTATCCTGGAAGGGATCTAACCTAGATACCAGAGTTGCCGGAGTCTCCTCGGAAGGTATTCCATAGGCTTCCCAGTTTGGGGCTATACATACCGAGGCTAGTCTCAAGGCTTCCTTTAAAGTAACTAAAAATACTGGGATCACTCCAGAGGATCCCCAAATAGGGGCTATAAACAAAACTAGTAGGATTGGTTGCCGGGGGGTGGGTGTCTGGGTACTGGGTGTCAACCTGAGTGTTCCGGTCCTGCCAAGGGGGCAGAAAAGGTGGGCAAAGGCCCTAAGTCTTTAAGCACTGGTTCTGCCAAGGCTCCCCCACAGTTTCTGAGGCTAAAGGAGCTGAAAAATGCTGCAGGTCCTCCAGTACCAGCTCTGCCGAGGTTCTCTGTCCAAGGGCTAAAATTGACTCCAAAGCTCCTATAATTCCTGTGGTGACAATGGCTTCATAAAAACCTGTGCGCAGATTGCCTCAGGCAGTGACAAAATGGTGGCCCAACCCTTGTGACCGAGGCGGCCCTTTTGACGAGCTCCTCCAAACCAACTTTTTCAACAGCTGGCACAGAAGGGCCTACATTTGCGGCTGAGCAGCCTTTTCTACAAAATCTGGATAATGGAAACCCCTTTCGGTCGACAATTGACTGGCGTGCAAGGTTTCCGCTGCCACACACTGTCTCACTTCCTCCTAGGTCCTCTCCTCTAGTTTATGTGGATCCAGCTGGAGGGGGCCATCTTCGCAGCCAGCTTCAACGCAATATTGGAGATATTGCCTTCAGTGGCCTCTTCCCACCCCTCTGCCTAGACCCTTCTCAGAGGGCGTGTTCTTTGGCAAATTGCAGGCCCTCATGCACTCCGACCCGATGAAGGCTTACTTTAAGGATCTGTTCAAGGATATGTATCCTAAGCTTCTCGAGCCGCAGCCTGCTCCTCCTCCTCAGCCGACTCCGGTAGTGTCTCCTCTGCTTCCAGTAGACCCTCCTCCTACATTGCCTACGCTTTTGCTGGTGCTTCCAACACTAATGGTGCAATCAGCTATGTCCAAAGTGTTTGTAGTAGTGCGTGTTGCGGATCAACCTTCTTTTCCTGCCAAATCAGACGAGCATACGGGCCAAGATAGTGAAGGCCCGCCCCACTCCATCAGAGCTGTTCATGATAGGGTTTTGAATATGATGGCATTGCTATAAATTCCAATCCCTGTGCTTCCGGCTCTGCGAGATGGAGTTATCTCAGGAGCGATAACCCTTACTTCACTGGAGCGCACAGGTCTTTTTCTTCAAAAAGACTTGCTCCCTGAGACATGTAAGGTGTGGGAAAACCCCCATACTGGGCAGTATATGAATAAAAAATATAGATGCTCGCTATAAGCGTCACTCATCAGAGGACATACCCTTAGCTACTTGCCTGCTTCCTTCATCAACGGTAGTAGCAGCGGCTACACTTCAGGCTAAGCCTTCTTCAACCTCCTCCATGGCTGCCTCACAGGTGTTATCCAAAGAGGACAACTTTCTTGATGGCATCAGGAAAAAGTGTTTTTGCCAACGCAGGTGGTCGGGCAAATTCTGAAGTAATTCTGGCAGCAGCCAACCTCAAACTGTGGAGCGAGCTGTCGGAGTTCTGATGCCATGGTTCTGGCTCAAGACCTGCTTGAGGCTGTGGCCCATCATGTGGGGCCTTATGATCAGATTCAATATTTCCTGTCCGGCATGGCTTCATGCTACAATGTTCTCAAAAGAGGTTCAAGGCCAAGTCCTTGACCTTCATGTTAGGACTGCTTTTCTATACTCTGGCCTGGTGGACAGATGTATAGAATCCCAACCTATATTGTGACAGGGACAACTCTTGGAGCTGTAGCCAAACCAGGTCAAGGTAGCAGTGACAAGTGGTCTAGGCTAATTCTCAAGAGGTGGTGAGCTGGTAAAGGGTCCACAATGAGTACATACAATGGGAGTCGCAAGTTATTTGTATACATATTGCCCAAGTGTAGTCAGTTATTAATGGCCAAACAACACTATGAAAAATAACAGGTAGAAGTATGACACAACACTAAACATAGGATACATATATACAGTCACTAGAGTAGGGCATAATACAGATCAAACCCTTGTAGGAAAGTACAGGTTAGATTATGCACTACAGGTCCACAGAGAATTAGCCCTAGCTTCAAAAGTCCTTCCCCAAGTTGTCTTGGGCCTTATGCCCAAAAGGTCAGGTAAAGTTCTGACACAATATGTAACGCTGGAAAAAATAAAGGTAGGGTCTCGGGGGACATTGAATGATTCCAAGGGTTAGAGGAGAAGTTATACTAATAAACAAGTGTCTCTAACTTTCGGAAGACCATTTGGTTTTGTCAGTCACCTAAGCTGGCTTTTGGCTACCCCTTCCTCATACCCCACCTTCTCACCCTCCTTTCAGCAGACTGAGTCTCCTTCGCTCAGAGCCGTGGTACAAAAACTCTTGTACCTCAAGGCAGTGGAGCAGGTTATCTTGAGGGAGCAAGGGAAGTGCTATTACTCCTGTCTGTTTACAATTCCCAAACCCAACCAGGCTGGCCTGTGCAGTATCCTAGACCTCTCCAGCTTCAACCTTTTCCTTCCCCCAAGAGAAATTCGAGATGATCACACCCAGCCAGATAAGGACCTTTCTCCGGAAGGGCGACTGGCTCAGTGTGGTAGATCTCCAGGGCGTTTATATGTGCATCCTAATTCGGGCCGCACATCGGAAATATCTTTGGGAGCCTTTCCAATATCGTTTGGTCTCAGCTCTGCGAGTCTTTATGTAGATGATGGTGGTCATTGATGTGTTCCTCCGGCTTCAGGGACTTTATGTATATCCATATTTAGATGGTTGGCTTCTGCAGAGTCCTTGTCCCCAGACTGCAGCAGTCAATCTTCAGTCTGTTATCCAGCTCCTGTTCTGACTGGAGATATCCGCAAACTGGTGGAAATTGTCTTTGATGGTGGCTCAGGACCTGATATTCCTGGGTTTCTGTTGGGATACTATCAGTGCCAGGGCTTTCCCAAGAGAAGACAGATTGTGGATTTGTCAACCATGTGCCATCTTTTTCTAAGCTCCTTCCACAGGTCAGCATGGGGATTCCAAAGACTCCTTGGCCTCATGTGTTCTAGCTCTGCCTCTGGCTAGTGCTTCGGAACTGTTGGTCTTCAGCTTTAGACCTGGACTCCAAAATGATACTGATCCCAGGAGTCGTCACAATCACAACGCACTCCTCCCTTCTGGGTTGGTGGGATGGGGGAGGGGAGAGGCTACGTTGAGTCATCTTGAAGTCTACAATCTGTGGACACCCCAAGACAAGATGTTTCATATCAACTACCTGGAACTCTTGGCAGTTTTCCTGGCATTGAAATATTTCCGGCCTTCCATCATCAACAAGGTAGAGTGAATTTGCACTGACAATTTGAGGGCTATGTTCTATGTGAACAAACAGGGGGGCACCAGGGCTGCTACTCTGGTGGATCTAACTGTCCAAATTTGGAATTGGGCAGTTCAGCACAATGTCTGGCTGCAAGCTGTGGACATTCCGAGACGGAACAATGTTGCAGCGGCTTTACTGAGCCACCAGTCTATGGCAAACCACGAGTGGGAAATGAACAGCGTGGTTCTTGCCAAACTTTTTTCAGCTATGGGGCACGCCAATGGTGGTCGTCTTTGCAACTGCAACCAACAAGAAACTGCCATACTATACCTCCAGGTACGGCCTCATAGCATCTTCCTTGGGGGAATGTGCTCAAGATTCCGTGGGACAACATGAAGGCATATGCCTTCCCTCCTCTGCTGTTAATTAATTGATTGCTCTGGAAGTTCAGGAGTGCCTCCAACTGCGCACTCCTGTTCATAGCTCCTTGGAGGCCAGCCAGGTTCTGGCTCTCGGAGCTTCAGCACCTATCAATATGTGACCCGATCGGGTTACCCCAGATAACCAATCTTCTGCACCAGAGCAATGTTAAGATGTGGCACCACTCCCAGCAATCCTTTAACTTGGCGGCCTGGTGCCTCAAAAATAGGTGCACAACCCATGTGGCACGTCATCCTTCTACAAGAGCGCAGTACAAAAGTAAATGTTTTTATTTTTGTTATTGGTGTCTTGCCAAACAGCTTGCTCCTTGACATGCTTCTATTGACTGTGGCCTGTCATTCATATTGGACGTTATCTGTCAGTCATTGCAACTTATCTTTCAGCTGATAATTGCTCTGTTTCTCGAACAAATCCAGTAATAAGGCATTTCACAGGTCTCCTTCAACTCTATCCACCTGTCAGGCCTCCTGACCCAAAATGGGATCTAAATGTGGTCCTTACCGCTCTGTCACAATCAATTCGAACCACTGGCCACTATGGAGATAACGTTTCTCTCCTGGAAAGTGGCCTCTTAATTACATCTGCCAGAAGAATAAGCAAGCTTCAAGCTCTCTGTAGAACACCCGTTCTTGACCTTTCACAGGGATAAGGTTGTGCTTCGCTCTCATCCTTTCCTTCCAAAAATTGTCTTGGAGTTCACCATCAACCAGTCAATCTCCCTCCTGGGTTTTTTCCCGGGCCTGGTCTCCGATACTGAGGGGATGCTCCATAACCTGGATGTCAGGAGAGCTCTGAAGTTTATTTTCAAAGAACAAACTATTTCAGAAGCTCCCTACAACTTTGTTACCTTCTGGGACCCAAAAGGGAAACTGACCTCAAAGCTTCCATTTCACGATGGGTTGCTTTGTTTATCTCGGAGGCTCATACAGTTCGGGGCCTTCATGCACATTTGGTTCATGGCAAAGTGGCTGCTGTCTTCCAGAAATATGTCCTTTGGGAGTCCATAGGTTTGGAGTCCACGTGGGCTTCTACCTGAGCCTTTTAGTAGACACTATTGTCTTGACTTGAGCTTCCGGTCTGATTCTCAGTTTCGCCAAGCAGTTCTTAAAAGCCTGTTCCAGTAAGAGAAATTGTCATCCTCCCGTTGCTTTGGTTAGTGCTTGGGAATCTCCAAAAAGTATGGAGGAAAGGAGATGAGACATAGGAGTAAAACAAAGTTACTCCTAGTCCATAGTCCCCTTTCCTCCATACGCCCGCCTTCCCCTTTAATACCTTTCCTCTGTTTTCTAATGGTCCTTCAATTTTGGCGTTAGAAAAGGACTGAAGAACAATGCATGTGGCGGGGCTCAGAAAGGCGTGGTTACAGCCACGTGCGGTGGCCCAGTGTGTAAAAAAAAAAGTACAAAAAGTATTTTGATGCTTCAAAGTGCTCCGTCACATAGAACAGAAAGTCCCAAAAATATTGAGGAAAGATTACTATGTACTAGTCGTCACCACAAACAAAAAGTGGTATGGCTAACACAAAGTATACCACAGACATAGCCACCAGGCAAATATACAATTTTGGCAGAAAGGCAGCTGCAAGTGCTGCATACAGTGTTCGTATTAGACACTCAACAGCCCTAATGTCCAGTTACAATGGAGCACAGTGGGACAACATGGAAGATTTACTAAAATATGACCCAGTGGATGTTCGGGCAACATTCTGTAATACTATATTAGAGGGTAAAAACACTGATAAAATTATTATCAAGAACTTTTTTGACACCATGATGTCAAATTTCAGGAGTTACTTTTATAAAACGCCATGCATGGCTAGGAGGCTCAGGCTTCAAGGCAGACACACTCTGACAACCCTATTCGACAGACTATAGAGGAGGCATGTCTTTTTGGTAACGAGGTGGAGGAGACCATGACACACTAAAGACACTAGGGGAAATGTTGGGGAGATCTTTTCACCCTAGTGGAGCACAGGCGAACTGCTGTTTCTTTCGACCTGATATGTGCTCACAGCCAGCGGCCAAATTCCAACAACATCAGGGCCGTTAATGATTTACAGTCGCCCTACATCAGTACTCCTCATCCTCCTATGGGCAGCAACATAGAGGAAACCCCTCGAGAAGAGGACACAACTTCAGAGGTGCGTCTTCCGCCTCAAAACAATGCCTCCAGCATTCATGTCCCTTCCCAGGACACCCCCGTGGGGGGGCCGCTTAACATAATTCACCATGACAATGTAGGGAATTGCAGCAGATCAGTGGGTGCTAGACACTGTTGCAAGAGGTTATTGTATAGAAGTAATAGGAACTCCGAGAAACCTGCCACTAATTAACAAAATGCTGCCGCAGGCCCATCCGGACCTCCTGGAAAAGGAAATGGAGGCTCTACTACAAAAGAGCACCATTGTGAAAGTCCATACTGTGGTGAGTCTGACTCAGGCAGACAAGAGGTAATTTCATACATCCAGCTTTATTCAATAAAGAAAAGCCTATTCTATCCCTAGCTTTAACTAGGGTTTAACCCTACTCTATGAAGCAAATGATAAATGGTGCTTGTCAGGCTGTCTGATCAACATAAAACAGCCCTCTGTCCAAAGCTGACTTTATGCTGCAACCTATCCTTCCCACTAACAAAAAGGATTAAAAAACTCAACCAACCCAGGTCTGGTCAGGGTGTTCTACTGATCATAGGAAGTTGTGACTGGTTACTGACCCCTACTGTGACGATTCACAAGGTGTCCTCCTTTCTCCCGAGGGGGGAAGCCCCTTCTCATGAGGCTGGGAAGGTGAGGCCACCAACCAATACTCCCCATAGGGGTGGTTTAAAGCGAGAGGACCTCATGGGGAGGTACTCCCTCCTTGAGATAAGGACGACTACCTGGGTTACAAAGTCCACAACACACATGCCCACCACTACCTTAGGGCAATGCCCCCGTCCAACACTCTACATGTGTTATTGTCATCTTTTAACTGTAACAAGTAGAACACTACTGAGACTAGGATTACAGAAGAAATGGCGAGTACACTTCACTCAAGTACTGGCATGAAAAGGATGTGCGCATCTATGAAGAATGACCTAGGGAAATGGACGAATGTTCTAGTCTTCCGTGGAGGGGGAGTCAACAAAGCAACATAAAAAGGGAAGGAGGATTTATGGAGAAATCGAGCACAGTCGGGAAAGGCTGCAGTTGTGAAGCATGTAACAGCAGGAGCTTCAAACTTTGTTGGTAGGCCTGGGAAGAGAGAGGTCAGAGGCTGCTGGCGACCGGCTGTGTGTGTTCCTCATTAGGGCCCATATGAGTGCGTCCATGCACAGCACCAACATGTAGATGAGCGAAACAGAGCTGCAGATGGGGACGCTGCACTGAAGTCGATGATGAAACAAGAACCCAGCTATGTGATAAAACTGAACAAGGTAAGAGGCTATGTGATAAAACTGAACGAGGTAAGAGGCGGTACGGGAGACACTGAAGTGATGCAGAGCAGGCTAAGGCAATTTCCCCTCAGCCCCTTAGCCACCATATCGCTAGGGGGATGCCTAAGGATCAGAAGTGCAACAAACCACCTCGGTGGTGGAGATAAACCCACTGACCACCAGGGAAGGGTTGAGAACCCTAACCAGGAAGCATCAGAGAAAATCCTCCTCATCAGAGTGGAGAAAAGAAAACCATTGACCACCAGAGGAGGGTCTGGACCTGAAAGCATATCTGTGACGGAGATAAGCCCACTGATCCCCAGGGAAGTGTTGAGGACCCCAACCAAGAACCGAGCAGCAGCAGAGGAAATCTTCCTCGAACCAGTGGGGAAGAGAAGCCCACTGGCCACCAGGCAAGGGTCTAGGACCTTGCCCACCAGAACAATGAGGAAGATGAGACCACTGGCCATACAAAAAGTCTTGTACCCCAACAGTAGTAAACCAGAGCACAAAGGAAGTCTTCCTCATTATGGTGGCAGAGTTAAGTCCACTAGTCACAAGAGAAGGGTCTGGGACCTCAACGTGAATTACCAAAACACTCAAGGAGCTCTTCCTCGTTACAATGGTCAAGAGAGCACCACTAGATTTGGGACAATGTTGAAAACAAGTTCACTGGAAAAGTGTGTATCAAGCTAAAAGCAGTAAGAAAGAACTGTATCAAACAATACTAGAAGGGAGTCATTCTCCTGGTACCACATTGGAAGCTTTAATAGAAATGCCAGGGAAGGGAGTCATTCCCCCTGGCCTTACCAAAGAAGACCAGGAAAAGGGTAGCATTCTCTTGGTCCTGAACTGAGAGTTTAGCTGGAGACACCCAGGAAGGGAGCCATTCCCCCCCCCTGGCCTTGTTGTGAATTGTACCAAGTCATACTAGGGGAAGGGAGTCCTTACCCTTGGTTCTATTGGAAATAGTACAGAGCCACATCGGTAGAAGGGAGCCATTCTCCTGGAGGGAGCATTGTGTAAAGACTGAATGTAACCTGCAAGCCAGGGAAAGGGAGTCATTTCCCCAGGCATTTTTGTTTTGAGAGAACATTTTGTTGAACCCCATCAAAAAAGGAGGAATAGGGAGCCATTCTCCTTGAAGTAACTTTCTGTTAGTTTACCTTTTTAGTTATAGTGTGAGGGACAGAAGTAGGTTTTGACACAAGACAGTGGAATATATTTTGATGTTCCGACAGACCCTTTTTAGTATTAGTTTTGAGGCAGGAAAACCCTCTTGGAAGCTAGGGATAGTAAGGATCTCAAAATTAATTCTATAACGAAAACCATGACACCTTTATGTCGCCATCCTTCTTTGACACCCTGCCACCACCTAAATGTCTGCCTAGCGATTTCCTGTCTCTCACCCCTCCTTAGGCGGTCTTGCCTGTCATCCCATCTTGGTATATCTTGTGTGATTTACAATCTTGAGCTATCTGGTTTCTCACCCCTTCTTGGGATGTCTGTCTTCTTGCCCCTTCTTTGGCCATCCTGTTTCTCACCCATTCTTGGGCTATCTGGTTTCCGGCCCTGTCTTGGGATATCTGTTTTTTTTTGCCCCCTCTTGTACTATGGCTGTGCCTCTGCCCTCTGCCTAGTTCCTTGGATGCACTGCGTACCTTGTTCTCTGCTGCAGCGTTCTTGAGGGAAGTGATTTCCTCGGGCTAGTGCAAAAGCGCTTCCCTACAGTCTTCCTCGTTGGTTTGCTTGCGTCTGTTCCTCCCATTGGGGCTCGACAGGCCTTTGGCATCAATTCCAGCAGGCGTCGGTCAACTGCTTATTTGACGAGCGTGTCTTTGATCGCTGGGCCTGAGCTCCTCTCGCTCTGTGCCTTGTAGAAAGCATCAGTGCTCAGCTGGGTTTCTTGCTCCTCCGTTCTCCTGCCATTGGTGTGGTGCGGCTTCCTGACTCTGGGCCTCATTACGAGTCTGGCGGTAACCCTGACAGTGCTACTGGCAGATTTCTGCCGGACTCGTAATATTTTACTGGCTCCTGACTTCCCGGTGCCACCAGGAGATTCCAAGTCTGGCTGCCCGAGAAGTCAGGCGCAGGGAAAATGTAAGTCCTCATTCCCAAAGAGTCCCATAGGACTCTATGGGAGTGGGGACACGGAAGCACCGGCAACGTTGCGAATGTGCCGGTGCTTTCGTGACCGGTCTGCCGATTGTGGCCGCTGCGCCTGGCAAGGTCAGACCCGTCATGTCAGGCACAGCAGCCACAGCAGGCAGACTCAGAGTTTGCCGATCTGGAAACAAGGGTGCCGGTGTGCTTACCGGCACCCTTGTTTCCGGACCAGCAAACTTATGAGGCCCTCTGCCTCAAAGGGGAGAGTTGCCTCCTCTGTATTATTCTTCAGGCCTGCGTGTCTTTCTCTGCATTTCTCTCCCTATCTCACAGAACCTTTGTTCCTCCCTGCAACGAGATGGTGCAAGCCATTGGTTCTGCGTTTCATTGAATAATGGCAACAGTAAGTGATCTCGCCAGCAACTTATATTTACATAGTTGTCTTTTGCAATCCCCATGCATCCAACAAAGATACTAGCTTCATGAGACCAGTGAGAGTCCCACATATCTGTCAGAGATTGCCTGTCCCTCTGGGGTGACTACCTGCTTAGTGGGATCTTGCTTGCGCTGTCCACTAGGGATGTTCAGCATACAGGCTCACCTTCATAGTCTCGAAGATGGTGGTTTTCCCTGTGCAAATTCCCTGGGTTTGTCACAATACAAACCAGGTAAAGAGGGGCATTTAATCCCTTTTAGTTGTTGGCACCGAAAGAGGACAAATCAAAGAGGCCAGTATTAGATCTGAGACCAGCAAACAAGTAGGAAAAGCCCCAAAAATTCAGAATAACAACACTATCTAACAATCTTTTTTTTTTTAAGAAGGTTCATTCATGAACACACTAGACACAAAATATGCATACTTTCATGTTTTCCACTCACAGAAAATACCTACGATTCAATGTAGGAAATTGTCATTTCAAATTCAAAGTACTACCTTTTGGAATAGAGCATACAACTCGTGTACTTACAAAAGAGCTTGTGGTAGAAGCAGTGCACCAAATGCATGGAAAACGTCCCAGTCTTCCCTTACCCGGACAACTGGCTCATAACAGGGGAGTCTTGCACAGAATGCCTAGACAACACCCACATGTATGTGAAGCTAGGCTTCACCATAAACGAGATCAAGTCATGTCTGGTACCTTCGCAGAATAAACAATTCCTGGGAAAGATTATATATTCCAAATAAGTCAATGTTTACCCATCCACAGAAAGAGTGCAGGCCTTCCTTCACCAAACACCTTGTTTCCAATCCGGTGTAGGTAAGAAAGGTCATGAAAGTGCGAGATATGAGGACATCCAGCATCTGCATAGTATCAAATGTGCGACTAAACATGAGCCGGGCGTGTTTTGCTAGACAAAAATGTCCATCAAAACAATGGTCCCAAGTATCAGGACATTGGGACGATCTAGTGGTGGTATCGAGAGCTAGCAAATGCTCTGCAGCGGTGGACAAAAAGGCAGCCCCTTCAAACTCCCAACTATTCAGGCAACCATCACAACAGGCGCCTCAATGTTGGGTGAGGGGCCCATTGTCAAGAACATGCTGCATGAGATAGGTGGTCAGTCAGACCGCACATCACCTTAAAATCCTAGAGCTCTTCACTGTAAAGATGCCACTAACAACATTTCTAACAAGGATTATCATCAGAAGTGTGTTGATCAACATAGACAACACCATAGCTATTGCATACATAACGAGCAAGGGGGAACACGTTACCAAACACTGCCAACTTTAGCATGACAGTGGTGCTTCAAAAAAGAAATGTTCATATAGTCACAACATATGCCAGGAGAACACAATCACCTGGTGGACAGGCTAAGTAGGGTTTTCCAACAAAACCATGAATGGGAAGTAAACATCCACAAACATATTTTCACGATGTGGGGGTTACCAACAGTGCATATGTTTGCAAAAGCACAAAACAAAATGTGCCAAAACTTCACATCCAGGTACTTGCAAAAAGGGTCCCTGTGGAATGCCCTATGGATGAATTGGTCCCCAACACCTTTTAATCTGCAAAATGATTCACAAAACTAATATATGAGAGTGCATCATTAATACGAGTTGCACCAATGTGGGCAAGACAGATGTGGTATGCTCTTCTTAAAAATGGCGTGTCAACCAGTTGTCAAACTACAGCTAGTACACAAGCTGCTTACACAAGACAACTTACTCACCCCTGCCCACAGACACTGAACTTTGCAGCATTGCTCATGTAGTCCGGCCATCTGCAATTATCTCCAAGATGTCTGGAGATAATGAAGGAGGCCTGAAAACCTAATACAAGACATTGTTATTACAAGTGCAAACGTTTTGGTTATCTTGTGCAAGCAAAACCTTATTCCTATTGAATGCACATCTAAGTATGCGCTACGACGAGTTTACCATAGCTCATCGAACTCCTATCCACCTCGCCTCTTTGCCTGACACTCAACTTCTCGACTCTTCCTTACCTCATCAACTGAACATTGCTCTCTGGAATGCTCAGACTGTATGCAACAAGATGTCCTTTATCACTGACTACTTTCACTCCAGCTCTCCTCCCCTAGACCACCTTGCTATCACTGAAACCTGGATTCCTCCATCTGACACTGCCACTCTTGTAGCCCTATACAACTCCAAACTATCCTTCATTCACTCACCTCAACAGGCTGGCAGAGGTGGTGGCGTCAGACACCTACTCTCTTCCCGCCTCAATGCCTCACAAATCTCAAATGCTACATCCTCTCATACCTTTTTTTGAATTCACCATCTCTGCTATTGTTCTGCCTCACTTAGTTCACATCTCCATCTATCGCCCTCCTGATCCCACTGGATCATTCTTTGATGCTCTTGGGAATCTGAACTTCAGTCTTTTCTTAGTGACCATGCTCTTTTCTTAGTGACCACTCTCCACCCTATCCATAAGCTATCTGCCCACACAGGTGGAACTCTTTGGATCTCTTATTCATCTCCACCTCTCTCTCAGCCACTAATACTACTGTTACAACATCCAAATCTGATCACTCGATTGCTTTCACCACCATCTCCTTTCCACCTTCTGACCTTTTCTCACCACTTACTTCACATGTTACTAAAATGAAATTTAAACCTTCTGCCATTCTCCCTTTCTCGCTGACCTACAGTTCTGACTCTCCTTCACACTGATGCCTCCTCCAACACTGCCTTCTCCAGCTTCCAATCCCTACTATATGACTCATTCGCCTCTCACTTACCACTGTTTACTTTCACCCCGAAGTCTCCGCATCCCCAGCCATGGACCACCCCATTCATATGCTCTCGCTGCACAGACATGCGTCAGCTGCTGTGCAAATGGAGGGCACTTGCATGAAGACCTGCAACTCAACCTCTTTGCCCTGAACTCTCTTAAGTACACTCTTGATAGAGTGAAAAGGGAGTTCTACCTTAACCTCATTGACTCTCACTTCAACCACCCTCAACCTCTACAGGGCACCCTAAACTCACACCTCACTCCTCTGACTATCAACTCCGCTCTCACAACTAATGACGTAGCTGAATACTTTGCTGCACAAATTCCCCAAATTAGAGACTCCAGACCGTCCTTACATTGCCCTCTCCTATGTTTTACAATCTGCTTATTCTACCATCCTCTTCCATCATCCTCTGCCTTGATCTCCCACTTTAGACCAACTAACAATGATGAAGCGCTATCTCTGCTGATGATGGCTAACCCTTGTTTTCCCCCCTCAGCCCTCTTGCTCCTTAGCTAGTCAAGCCTATTGCCCCTTTAGTGGCCTTTCACCTTGCAGAGCTATTCAACCTGTCCTTCGACTCTGTTTACTTTCCCACTGTTTTCAAAACATCCACAGTCATCCTGCTCCTAAAATAAAAAACAAGGGGCTGACCAGAACCTACTGGCTAACTTTCACCCTGTCTCTCCTTCTCCACTACTCTAAAGTGCTTGAAAGGGTTGTATGCCACCGGCTTACCAACTTCCTAGATGTCCACAACATTTGAGACCCCCTGCAAGCAGGTTTGCACTTCTGTCACTCCACTGAAACTGCTCTCATGAATGTTTCCAACTTTATCGCCTTTGCGCAGCACTTCAATCTATTCTCTATCCTAATTCTCATTGACCTGTCTGCTACCTTTTACACTGTTGATCACTCTAATCTCATGAATACTCTTTCTTATTGGAGTTCGAGATTGAGCCCTTGTCTGGATTGAATCCTACCTTGCATCTCACCAATTCTTGAACTCCTGGAGCAACAACACCTCTGAACTCACTTCTCTAATGTGTGGTGTTCCACAAGGCTCTGTCTTTGGTCAGCTCCTCTTTACACTGTACACCTCTACTCTTGGCACTAATCTCCTCCTTTGGGTTCTCGTAACAACTCTTCACGGACAACACCCAAATCTTCTCTTTTCCTGAACTCTCCTCCAATCACTATCACAATTTCCAACTTTCTCTCTGCCATTAAACAATGGGTGGTTTTGTGCTCTCTGATCTTAAACTCTTAACGAAACAGAGGTACTCTTCTTCCCTACCAAAGGCTCTCTCTCATCGGCAATCCAGTTCCCACCGGACACTCTCCCCATACTCGTCTTTAGCTAGAATCCTCTGTGCCATCTATGACCCTTCTCACACCTTCCCTACTTTGATCTCCAAAACTGGAACAGTAGGTTGTATCCTCCTAAACATTAGCAGAAATCGGGCACCTCCTTCCTTTCAACACTGTCAAGCATCTGTTAACCACTCTTTTCTTCTCTAAACTGGACTACTTTGCCAGCATCCTTTTTTCCTACCCAACTATGCGTTTTGTCCTCTCGACAAGATTATTAACTTTGCTACCAGAACTCTTTGAACTCCCTCACTTCACACCTACTTCCTCGTACTGTCACCAGTCTGGATGGCTGACGATGCAAAACAGGGCTAGATTTAACATTCTCCTGGTTCACAAATCTATCCACAGTAAGGCACCACTGTATCTATACTCCTCTAACTCTACAAGTCTCTGGTTCCTTGACTACCCTTGTGGCTCCTCGCCCTTCATGTGCTACCGTGCAATTCCTGTCTTCTTGCTCCACTTGCATGGAATTCTCAAAAGCCTACCTCCTAGCCTCATATTTACCCTCTTAACCTACCTCTCCTCTAACTGCTAGCTAAAAGAGTTCCCTCGCCTCTAACCTGCCTCTTACTTCCTCTGCCTCCACTATAGCACTTCACCCATCATGGTCACATTCTGAGCACAGCTGGCCGTACCTCCTACCTGCACTTAAAAATGTCCACTGTTCATTGTCCAAAATCTTATTATTTTTTTTTTTTTTTTGGTTAAATTTCTTTTCAACCTTTAACAAAAGAAAGAAAAAGATCAAGTCCTTTTCCCCAGCCCCCCCATAGTTATGCTTAATGTTTTAATGTATGTCCGTCCTCTCGAGATTCCACGTTTCCGTCCTTTAGTCCCTTTAGGATCGATTCTATGAATCTTAGGGCTTCTAGGGTGGGGCCGATTTTTTTTTTTGCACCATCATGAGTCGTTCCCAGTATTCCTCAGCCGTTTTTTCATTTATGTTGACCACCCATTCGCCTAAATATAGGCTCCTTTGGGCGCTTAATTCTGTACAAAAAACAGCCAATGTTCCACTGTTTCCAACATCTCCTGGTCATTACAGAAACGGCATCTTGCGTCTTCCACTAGAATTTGTTTCCTTATCCTCTGGACCTCTCTTGTTGGCAGGATGTTTAATCTGCATCTCATCAATAGGTCCCTATATTTTGAAGAGGGAAATCGTTGCAGATAAGGGGGATGTTCGTTCAATGCTCTTCGTTCCCACGTAAGGTTATGACCGTTTGTGTTCTGCATTTTCCGATTATCCGTGGAGATCCAGTCTTTTTCCCGTATGTTTTTCTTCGTTTTCTCTGGGTTTTCTTTTAGCGTTGCAATTTTGATGTGATATTCCAATATTTTGAGACAGTTCTGTTTCCAAGCCTCAAAATGGAAGTCTTTGTTTTTTACCTCTTTTTTGGCTAGCAATTCGAATGGGATGGGCGGCTTATCAAGGATACACTTCCGGTATAAGGAGAGGGTCTTCCACAGGACCGTTGACTCCATCGATTGCAGTCTTTCTTATTGTCCAGACAGGGAGGCAATTCAGGAGCCTGAGTACCCTTCTCCAGAAAAAAGCCTCTAGCACATCCCATGTTTTCCAATGGAGGTTTAGCAGGGATTCTGCTCCGTATGTCAAACTTGCCACTACCTTTTGTTTGTAAAATGTGATTACTGGCAACATTGAGAAGGATCTGTACCGTTGGTGGAGAACTCGAGCTTGGTTAGTTAGTTTTATCAGCTTTGCTTTGATGGAGTCTAGTTGCCCTTGCTCATTGATGTTCTTATTGATTTGTACCCCCAGGTAGACTGTTGAGTCCACTATTTCCAGTGGGTGGTTGTCCAATGACCAGATGAATCCCTTTTTCTGTTTTCTGGCTCTGGATCCACACGTCGACTACATTATTAAGATCATGGATTTTTTTACGTTGACCTTCAGGTGATTTTGATTTAAGTAGGACTTAAATTCCACAATTCGCCTTTGCAGACCTATGGGGGTTTGATCCACGAATACGACGTCGTCTGCGTACACCATCCATGAGAGGGCTTTGTCCTGAAATACTGGAGGAAATGCACGGATTTGGTCCTGGGATTCTTTCATATCTGCTAGGTACAGAATGAACAGGAAGGGTGCCAGTGCACACCCTTGCTTTATGCCCTTAGATGTCGGTATTTTCTCTGTCAGATCTCCTTGTTTTGTGATAACTATCTGAACTGAAGTGTTGGTATATAGTTCCTGAATTGCCTCAAGCAGATCCTGCGGACAGTTCCACTTTCTTAATTTGGCCCATAGGAGTTCTCTATAGATCCCATCGAAGGCCTGTTCCAGGTCGACGAAGCCCAGGTATATATTCCTCTTTTGTTCTAATGCTCGTAGCTTGAGTATATTAAGGATGAATAGATTCAATGATGTTCCCACGCCACTCATGAATGCCGTTTGTCTCTTATCGAGGATCCCTGTCTTTATTGCCCAATTTTTCAGATCTCTCAGCAGAATGGAACAGAACAGTTTTCCTATACAGTCGAGTAGGGCGATAGGCCTATAGTTCCTCGGGTTGTTACGATCTCCTTTCTTATATATAGGTACTATTAGGGCCTCCTTCCAGGATTGGGGTATTGATCTAGTTTTTACGATCTGCTGGAATAGTATTAAGATGAAATCTGCCCACTCTTCCTTGTTATCCTTAAGTATACAGTTAGAGATGCCGTCCGGGCCTGCCGCTCGAGATGAACTCAACTTTTGTATCCTTATTAGGATATCTTCTCGTTCAATGTCAATTGACCATTCGTTTCCTGATCTTTGCTCGGTCTTAATAGGGTCTTTCTCCTGAAAGAGATCTGTATAGAACTTCACCCAATCCTCCTTTGACACATTACTAGATGTCAATGCGGTCTAGAGTTCTCCCCCTTTATTGATTATCTCCCATAAGGACCTTGAGTTAGACGTGGTTATTGCTGCCATCATTTTTTCAGCATCTGATTGTGCTCTCCACATCCTGGTGGATTTTAGCCAGTTTTTATAAGCCTGTATGCAGAGTCTTATGAGTTCCTCTTTATTAGTGAGGGAGCTTTTCCACAGACGCCTCAATTCTGTACGGTGTTCCCTTCGTTTCACCACCAAGATTTTGTTGTGTGCATGTTTCCTTATCACCTCTTGTTTTTTGTTAGGACCGATCTTAATCTCAAATTCCTTCAAAAGACAACCAAAGTCCACTGTGTCTTGGTTTTCTTCGACGTTGTTTCAGTCGCTCTACTCGTAGGGGAATAGAGCTCGCTTTGATTTTTAGCCTTGTGCGTCCGCCCGATAATACCAATTCGGGAAAGTTTCGGTGCTTCGGTGCTTCGGCTCTTCCGTCTTCCAGAGAAGTTCAATTTCAAGCAGAGCGTGGTTGCTAACCATCTGATGGACTACTTTGAAGGAGTTTATCCAGTGTAAGGTGTTTCTGGCAACGAAACATTAGTCAAGGCAGGCCGCCCTCGAGTTCGCTATCCAGGTGTTTGATCCTGGGAGTTCCCCTACTGTTTGACCGTTCAACATAGACATCTCCCTGGTGTCCATTTCTGCGAGCCAGAGTTTTTCGTTAGGCGGCAGAGTCTGTCTTTTCAGCAGTCCCTTTTTATCCAGCAGTTTAAAAGTGCCCGCATAAAATGATCAATTGGCCCTCATCCTCTAACATTGCTGCATCAATAGCCCTCATTATCTCCACTAGATATTTACTCGTGGCTATTTCTGAGGGGTTCCAATATGTGTTTATTAGAAGGAGTCTCCTTTAATTTCTACCTCTGTTTTTCACCACTTTGAGTATCTGTAGAAACGGGTTCGGGGTTTGATGTTCTAGTACTTGCAATTGACAATCCTCCTTCACTAGGGTTACCAGCCCTGCCCGAGGTCTTCCTAAGGGTCCTTTCTGTGCCGGATTTATGTAGACTTTATAGCCTTCACACACCGGCATTCTTCTGATCCAGCTCTCTTGTATACAAATTAATTCATATTTCACTAGGAAATTACTCTCCCCCGAGTAGAGATGTCCGAAACCCTGTGTGTTCCATGATGCCAATAGAGGTTTGATTCCTTTTCCACTGCAATTAATCTATGGTCTCTTTTTTTCTGGTATAATGGTGGGGTTGCTTCTTGTTTCCACTTCTGTACCGATTCCTGTCCCTTTTTCCCTCTGATTTGAATTATCAATCTCGTATCTCAGTTTTGTTAATTGATCCTCTGTGGCCTTTCGGTAGATATTTATATTGCTCGTTAAATCTGAGCAACGATCCCTTGTAACCTCCTGATGTCGTCTGGCACTTGACTTTTGTATTGACCCTCCTACCTGCCTGGTGTTCGCGGCTTTCCTTTCAAAGGTTTTCATTATTTTTTCCACCCTCACTGTAGGAGGTCTGATGGTCTTTACCTCTCGCTGATCACTTTTTCTTCCTGGTTCATCGAGTCTGTATCCCCAGGACTCAAGGTTATACCTTACCCCCCACAGACTTTCTTTCAATTTGCTTGTCCTCTGGTGTAGTAGGACCACATCCGGCTTTTTTTCATCGCTAAATTCGACTATTGCCACATCATCACTATGGATTCTCAAGGTTGACGGTAGGTCTTTAAATAGTGCCATCACCCTAGCCCTGTTCAGCACTATCCGTTTTCTGTCACTCCACATCCGTTCCAGTCTCAATGTATGAAATTGACCATGCTTACCCCCAGCCTCCCATTCATCTCCTTGCTGGCTTTCTTTTGTTTTCTTTTCTATATTCCTATGTCTCGGAGTTTTTCGCTCTTTCGAATAACGCCGATTGACTGGGCTTGTTTGGAGTCTTTCATTTCGCCTGACTTCCAGCTGCTTTAATAACTCCGGGTTTTTTGTTGTGTTATTAGGGCTCCTTTTCCTGTCCATTATAGTTAATCGAGGCTCTTTGGCTATGATGTCTCTCTTCTTCTCTTTACTATCATTATATCTTTCATCACAATATTCGTGGGGAGATTTCCCTCTCCCATTGGATCTGTTTCCTTGGTACCTGTCCCTTTTCTTCCTTTGGAGGCTTTCTCGAGAGTCGCACCTCCTATGGGATCGGTTTTCTTGGTACCTTTTCCCTGGGCTTCTTTTCTCATTTTGATGCTCCTCTTTCAGACAGTTGGTACCTCTAGATCTTTGGTTGTCCACTTCATAGTTTATTTTTTTGTTGGGTTTCTTTTTCCTTTGATCTTCGGGTTTTCTCATTTTTTCTTTTCCATCGGGGCAGAGTCTAAATGGTTGTCTATTGCTTGCCATTCAGATAAGCTGATGTTGTCCCACAGCTCACCCTCTTTGAGTTCTTCAGCTGTTTCTATGAGGTCGCTCAAGCAGACACTTGTATCAGAATCTTTTTCATTCTGTTTGATCGCTGGTTTCCCCTTTGATGGTCCTGACAAGCTTAGTTCTCTCCTGGGCTTCTTAGGTAGGGGCTCCTCCCTCTCCTCAATAGGCAATTTGATGTTCCTCAAGAATGCTCTAGATCCATTTGCTTTGCGCTTTTGAGCTTGATTTTTTGCTTTCTTTTGACTTATTCCTTTCTTTTCTTGGGAAGGATCTTCTGGGCAAACGCTCCTTTTTTCTGCTTGATGCAGAGGTTCTTTGAAAATCGCATACGTTGATTTCTTTTCCTCGTCGTCTATTAACATTATTGGGTCTAATTGTCTTTAGGCCCTTCCCTAATACTAGGGGACCGCCTGTTTTTTCCTTTGCATTGATCACTTCAGGGTTTTTCCCCCCTCGACACTTCCGAGTCCTGGTCCCTTTCAAAATTTCGTTTGGGATCTGTTTTCATAGAGGCGCTGCTGATTTTGCTTCCTTATCCTCTTATGAGCCTCAAGTATGGCTTTCATCAAGAGTTGCTTATCATTGGATTCCAGACGCGCCAAGTCGCAGAGGCGATTTTGCCACTAGTGTGACAAGTCAGATTCTTTTTGCAATCTCATATCCAGTTGCTTCGTGAAGCTTACAATTTCCCACATTCCTTCCTCAGTTTTTAATACTAAGGTGTGTAGTAGCTGCAAGTTTTCGTTCATGGACTCATAAAGCTTCAGAAAGGGGACAAGTGTGATGTTTAAAGATGCCATCAACACATTCTGAATATGAGCCATGTCATCCCTTTTTCCCTTGCAGAATAGATCGCTTATTTTTTCCATGGAAATGTCATCAATTCGCATAGACTGTATCATTTTCAATGGCCCCTGCAGAGCTTTGCTTCTGTAATCCGTTTGTCTGGGACCTGTATTTTGCTGTGAATGTCCCCCTCTTTGTGAGCTATTTGCATCCAGTTGGTCTGTTAAGTCCACCTCATCATCGAGCGCTGCCAGTTTATCCTTAATGAATGATAGACTTCTCCTTTTCTCCCTTACTATTTTATCAGTAATGTTTGAAATGTCCAAAATTAATTTTGCAGCGAGGTTTGAGTTACTAAGCGTTTCATGGGTCGTGCCGTTGCAACCACTTTGGGGGAGAAGGGTCGGCAAGTGGCCATTCCTCTGTTCCCTGCAATCTCCCGGACTTGAGTCCGAGACATTCAAAGTGCTTGCGTCGAACATTCTCTGCCCCTCATTTGGTCGTGGGGATTCCCCCCAGCTGGGTAGTATGCTCTGGGTGGCCGCTTTTATCTGGGGCATCTCTTTCTCAGTAATAAAGGGTACTGTGATTGCCCCCTTCAGAGTTGGTGTTTTATCCCGGGGGGATTGCTGCCTCCCCTACTTTGGGACAGGCAACTCATGTTCCTGATGCGTCTTTTTGGTCGACCCCCCTCCTCTGCTGTTATTGGGTGAGATGTTTCGGCCCCTTTCCCCCCCACTCCCAGCGCCTTCTCTAGTGGAGCCTCCCGCTCTAATTGTTCGATAGTCAGATTCTCCTCAATTATGTTGGGCATTTCCCCAACAAATTCTTCCCCGCTGAGCGTCTTCGAATGGATGGGCTCATTCGGGGCCTCATCAGTCTCCTGGGCCCTCTGGGGGCTTATCTTGTCACCCTGTTCGTTTAGCAGAGTTAACTGCGTTGCCCCTGCCTGGCCCTTTTCCACTCTAGGAGGGGTCTGATCTTGGGCGACTCTGACCCCGCTAGTAATTTGGTCTAGTTCTCCGTCTTCTGGTGCTACGACCATCGGGGCGGGGTCTTCCCTGGCCATTTCAGCCGCCAGGAGCTGGTCCTGGTCCGGGACTATTTTTTTCGGGAAAGCCAGTCGGCTTTGTCTCCAAGGCAACATGCCTTTATTGAGGCCCCCCGTAGTTGGTGATTGGCCCCCAGCAGGAGCTGGATAGGAAGCAACCTGCTGCCTTACCTGTTGTCGGGTTTTCACCCTTTCTTCCGCCCCTGGGTCTGAGGTGTCACTTTTCAGGCGTCCCATCGTCGTGCAGCTCCTCTATGTTTGCACCAAAGGAGAGGGAAACTCAATCTCCTGGTCGGGTGCTCCTCTCCGCCGCACCGCTTAAAGCTATGTGTTTATCTGACTTGCCTCGGTTTACCACCACCCGCAGAGTAGGGTCACAGCCACATCAAGCAGCCAAACAGCACAACAGCCAAGTAGTTCAGCCAGACGCCCTTTGCGCGCTTGGGCTTAGTGCCGCAAGGGTGTCTGGGTGCAGACTTTGTAGCACTCCTCCCTCCTGGGGGGGGTTGCGGGGGGCGGGGCCAGGCAGCGCTGCGGCGCAATGGAGTTGTCCTTTCCTGCCTGCCACTCGCCTTGCTCTCGCCGCGTTCACTCGTCTCACGTTCTTGCCGGGATTTCCAAAACAGCTGATCCCACAGCTGAAAGATTGCCGACTGCAATGTGGAGACGCAGCTACAGCACAACAGCCAGGTAGTTCAGCCAGATGCACTTTGCGCGCTTGGGCTTAGTGCCGCAAGGGTGTCTGGGTGCAGACTTTGTAGCACTCCTCCCTCCTGGGGGGGGTTGCGGGGGGCGGGGCCAGGCAGCGCTGCGGCGCAATGGAGTTGTCCTTTCCTGCCTGCCACTCACCTTGCTCTCGCCGCGGTCATTCGCCTCACGTTCTCGCCGGCATTTCCAAAACAGCTGATCCCACAGCTGAAAGATTGCCGACTGCAATGTGGAGACGCAGCCACAGCACAACAGCCAGGTAGTTCAGCCAGACGCCCTTTGCGCGCTCGGGCTTAGCAGATGGCTGCAAACTCTCATCTCAGAACAGGTTATCATGCCATGTTCTTTCTGGAGAGGAGCGCCTGCTACCTTTTTTTGAACTGTTATAAATACTCATGGCAGTACTGTTTGAACCTTAGCACAAGGCCACATTAAGACCTACAAGGTGGGATTTCTAAGTTGTTACGTCCGTTAGGCGAGAGTAGGTGCACTACAGGCATAATCAGTGTTGGGGCCTTTAGTCTCCATACACAAACACAAGGTAGTGCTTTGTACACAGCCCCCTTCTCCCTCAAAATGTGCCTCCAAATGTCATGTTAACCAGGCTATAGAACTTCCATCTTTTTCCTTAAACCACAAAATAGGGGGGGGGGAATAGCACTGAACACATTAGACGTGTGTAAAGAAGTCATGCTCTATTTACACAAGACAAAGGAATTACATAAACAAGCCAATTCTTTGTACTTTTCGGTACTGGTGGGGAAGGTGGCCTAGTTACAAAGCTCACAATCTCTAGATGTATTGTCAAGTCTTTACAACTCTGTTATTCATTTCATAATAAGACATTATATTCCACATGCAGCTCGAGAGCCATTTATTGCCAATATGCCACTGGAGAAGATTTGCGCAGCTGCAACCTAAAGTTCAGGTCACACCTTCACACAACACTACTGTGTTTATAGACCGACGAGAACAGACTTCCAGGTGGGACAGGCAGTACTTAAACATCTTTTTTTTTCCAACTGTACCGAGTTGCCCACCACCCGATCCAGCTACTGCTTGGTAATCTAGGCTAAGCATCTAAGCAGATTTGCAAGCTCCAGGAGACAAATCTATAAATATTCCACATTTAAACAAAAAAAAGCATTGCACCCACAACCCTTACAAACAGGCCAAAAAAAGAAACCGAGATCTTTCGACACGTGAGGGATCATGGGTACTGTGATGAATCCTCGGATGTCGTCCCTTCTCCACTAGGGTTAGCCCCTTCCCATGAGACCAGGGAGATGAGGCTGCTACCCGATAGTCCATCTGGGGGTGGTACTCAGCGGGCGGATCTCATGGGGAGTGAACCCCTCCAATGGGACTCGGACGATTGTCCAAGAAGAACGCAGTATGCCCAAAGAATATCCCAACCTCCTGTATCCTCTTACCCTACACAGTCCATCAATCCCACACACTTTCGTGTACCTCTGTAGGGTAGAGGTCCTGACCACTCAAGAAAGTACTGGGAAGAGGAGGATTAGGGACTACCTATGTGAGTCATATGGAGAAACTGGGACGAAGAAGAACACAGGTAACCCAGTTGAGAATGAGAACATCAATACTGTGGCTGGGAAGAGGCACGTAGCAATGCAGGGTGCCCTGTGGAACCAACATGAGCGGCCTAGAAAATGTGGCACAATCAAGTTCAAGGCGATGATAAAAAGGGAAGAAAAACTTCACAAGTTGTCAGACCCTTCCTGGAGGAACTGGGAAATTCGAATTGAGCTGAAGGAATGCAGATGCTGGGAGTGTAGAGGCTGAGATCCTTGCCTGCTAGCAGAGGCGTCCCCGTGGCTCTGCCAAGGCTGGACCAAAGAGGGAGACAGAGACCTAGGCAGCCAGCAGACTAAGAGGGCTGGCGTGTGCGGAGAGCTGGAAATGCGCAGCCCAGGAGCAGAGGACGACAGCGAGGGTGACTTAGTCCCTGGAGAGACCGCAAGAAGCTGAAGCAGGGAGGAGAAGCCCACAGACAACCAGAGGTTGCTGGTAAGAACCCTGTAGAGTTCTGGGTAGCCGGGACAGTTAATGGGAACCCTGAAGGACATCATTGTCACAAAGAACGGGCCTGGGACCCACACTGAATAACAACCTGCCTCCAAAGTCCTCTTCATAGTCTCAGTACCTGGCAGGATAGTGAATCCGGTCTGCAGCTTCAAGAGTAGATAATCACACGGGTCTGGGACCCGCACCCTTATATGAAAATTAACCCAAGTCATCTTCATAGTCACAGTACCTGGCAGGGTATTGAACCAGGCGGACTGTGAACATTGCAAGAAATCTAAGCAAGGGCAGGCAGGGGAAGTGAGTCATTCCCCCAGGTGTTTGTGAACACTGTGAGAAGCCTGAGAAAGACCAAGAGAAAGGAGGCATTTTATTGGTACCAAGCTTTTGAGTTAGAACCTTGCTTTATTTTTTAATTGAGACCTTTTTAAATCTGGATATGTGTGTGCTGCATTTCAAAAGAACTGGCTCTCCGGATATAGTCCTTAAGACTACTGGCATGGTAGTCTGTTCCACAGAAAAGGGAACCTTTCTTCTGCATTAAGAAGCCTCACCAACCTTTTAATTGAATTAGAAGTGCAAGGGAAGGAAATAGGTTATGACACAGGATGGTTGACTTTTGATTTTGGACATTTTGACACATCCTTAGTATTGAGTTGAGGCAGGGTCACCCCTCTCAGTAATGGGGTCAGGTAGGGCTTTTCTTTTATTTTCTACCAAAATAGGTCTTTAGCAACAATCATGCCACCTGTCTGTCAGTCTCCACCCTCCACACCATTATAGTACCTGTCAATGTAGAATAGGGATAGTGTGACAGGAACGCCTCTTGTCGATGCCCTGTTTTTCAACTTTGAAAAAAAACAAATGTTCTACTCCGAATCAAACACTAGATGGCAGACTATGAAAAGCATGTGACTCTAAGCAGACAAAAGCTTCAGAAATATGATTACTGGTAATTAACATTTGTCATGCCACTCAAAGATGGGTTATAACAACAAATTATTCAGACCACTAAAAATAGCAACCACTAAAGTAGGAAGAAAAGAAGATATACACGCATGGAAACATAGCCCTTATAATAATAAGGGACTCCACCATATCTTCAGAAGTCCAGCCCTAACCTATACACACTCTCTGCATGTCTTTAGGTGTCCCACAATGGTTCCTGAGAGTCGATGTGAGTAGTCCAGCACAGCCCTTTCAGCTATTGTAGGTAAAGTCCTGAAAATAGCACAGTGAAAAAACAATCAAAATGGGTACTAAGAGTCTTAAGTCAGTTGGTAGAGATCAGACAGGTAGCTACCACCCTGGAGGGCCAAAAGAATGACCCACAGAAGTACTGACCCTGTTGCCACCGTCCAGGGCCAGCCCTGGATAGCATAAAGGTAACCAGGACTTTACATCCAATGCAAACCCAGTTGCGAGCGGTCAGTCCAAGAGATGATAGAATGTTCAGCAAAGGATGGGCCTTAAAATGCACAGAGGCCATATGCTCCTCGTAAGTACATTATTGAGGCTAACAATACAGCACAAGGTACTGCAACTGTAAAAAGTGATGTTACGCCCCCACCAGCCTGTTCAGTGGATGCCTAAAAAAATAACAAAAATGTTTCTTAGGACAAAGGCAGTGTCCCCACAGCACTCCATGTAAAATGTCTTGTTCTGCAAAAGTAAAAGCATACATGTCATATAAAGAACTGCTCATGCATTGGAAGACATGTGGGGCACGTCAAGCAACATTCCAAAAGGGGGCCCTACGGCCCCCTGGAAGCTCACCATATAAGGTGGGAGTTGTTACCTTAGGAAAGCTATGTATACCAAACAAAGGAGGGAGATCTCCCCTCACTGGAATCTGAAAAACAAGATCCAGTGTCCCCATAACACGGAATGCAGGAGCGGAATGAGAAATCTCGCTCGCCTTCATTTAAAGTTAATGAGGACAATCCCAGTGAGGCCAGCAGTAGTGCTGGGAGGGTCAGGACAAAGAGGGTAAGACTTTCCCAAATAAATTTAGCACAGCACCAAAGATAGGCCTTCACCACTGTGAAGCAGATCGCTATACAGGAACCACAAGAAATGATAAAATAATGGGGATAATAATACCAATCTAAGTCAATCATCAAGACTGGGGATCATGGAACCATGACAGATGAAACTCTGAGATGGCAATACAACCACTACAGAGAAGCTCTCGCCACTGTGAACCCCATACAAATCCAAAACCCCAGCGACCCAAAGTTCCCAAACTCCAAGAGACACAGAGACTAAGATACAACCACCACCTTTGCCATTGTGAAGAAGAAAGAAAAACAAAAAAATCGACAGGATGCCACAAAGTAAGACCAAACCAACAGGAGAGAACTCGACTCCTGGGATAGACTGCGATCCCTGGAATAGACCCCCTACTGCCAGGTTCAGTCCCCGACTGCCAGGGTCACCCTCGACTGCCTGAGTTAACTCCCGGCTGCCAGGGTTAGTCCCTACTGCCAGGGTCACCCTCCCATCCCTGGGATAGCCCCATCTCCTGGGTTACTCCCACGGCCCCTGTGACAGTCTCCCCACCCCTGGCGATAGACGCCACATTTTGGGATAGACCCAACCACAAAATGCCCTGCACCAGGGAAGACTGACTCACAAGGAATAGCCAAAACAGAATAAATCAATTGGAACAAAACACCACACCCAGGAACCAACCTACACCAAGAGATGGCACATCCACCGCAAATGAGTCCCTTCACAAGAACAAGACCAAAATCACTGTACCTATCGCCCTACCTGTCACCTTACCACCCAGTCAGACAACGATCCTTCCTCAAGAACCGTAATTACGGCAGGAGATTAACCAGAAGCCCAATGGAAAGACAGGAATCCTAGAGAAAGAAAACCGAAAGGAACAACATCGGCACGCCATTCATCACAAATATTTGGCTCAACACACTGTATCAGTAATGTCAGCGGGGTGGGGGGAGGCTCTACCCTGTGCCCTTGAGCTCCATGGGCCCCATGGTTTATCTGTTCAGTCACCGCTCTTTCCCTTCAATTCTAATTCCCTCTGTCTGTGGTTCAATTTAAGACTATCCTATCTCTCTCTCCTTAGTTTCCGCTAGGGCCCTTCATGGGAACAGGTATACATAGGTCTCCTCCCATTCAGAAGTCTCTCTACTTCCCGGCACTTCGTCGTGGTCTCGTCTAGTCCCCCGTCTTGCCATTTTTGTGTTCATTCTGTGGGGTGTGGATGTTGCTCATTTGTTTTCATCCGGTTCTGAGTTGAAGAGCCCGAATTTTAGATATTTTCGGAATTTTAGGTGGTCCTTCATGTTTTGTATTTCTCTCAGGAGGGAGTTCCACATTTTTGCAGCTAGGCAAGCAAATTCTGAGTTTCTTTCCTTTTGTATGGTTTAGGTTCCAGGCAGATATGATGTTACTGGATCTGAGGGAGTTATGCACATTGTTTTGAATGTAATTTGTTTTTTGACTGGCAGCCAATGTAGCATCTTTAGTGCTGGAGTGATGTGGTCGCTTTGTGAGAGTTTGAAGAGAAGTCTGGCCGCTGGGTTCTATATATGTTGCAGTTTCTTCAGTAGATAATCTGGCATTCCGAGGTATGGGCTGTTGGCGTAGTCTATCCTGGACATGATGAGGGACATGATGGCCGGTGTATTGTGCGTGAAGGAGAGGAATGGTAGAATCTTTTTGATCGTGTGCAGGTGGAAGAAGCATTTCTTGATTATTGTGTTTACTTCTAGGGTTAGCTCTTTGTCATTAGGATTACAAGCTTTTTGACAATTTTGCATGGTGTGGGTGCTGTTCCTGGTTCTGCAGGCCATGGGGTGTATTGGTTGCTTCCTTGGCTTTTGGAAATAATCAATATTTCCGTCTTGCCCGGGTTGACTTTGAGGCTGTTTGTGTTCATCCATTCGTAGAGTTCTTTGAGACAGTCTATTCGTTTTTTGTTCTCCTCTTGTACATCTTTGATTTTGAGGATGATTTGGATGTCATCTGCGTAGTTTTAGCAGGTGAGGCTGTGCCTTTTGATAAGGTTGATTAGTGGTATGCATTGTTTTCCAATCAAGCTTTCTCAGCTGCTGCCCTGTGTACTTTAAATTCTAGATGTTGAAGTTGAAGAGGAGAGGGAATGCACGGGTAGTATAGCTCAGTGGCAACACGCTCATTTTGCAAGCAAGATAATGCAGAGCAACACAGGTTCGAATCCCTGATCCGCACTTGGAAACCTCTTTGTTATTAAGTGCGTTATAAATAACCAATTATAAATTATAGGGAGGATCATTGTGGTACTCACAGGTGGTAATGCGCGGCACAGATTAGAATGGTTTTAGGGAGTGAAGGAGTTTACGATTATGAGCAATGCCCAGAGGGCCACCGAATTTGCAATGAAATTAGTACAACAGTACTGTGCACAAACAGAAAATAAGTCACTTATTGAATTATGTAGAAACACTGTAACCACAAAGGATTACTGTTACACTATTGCATATAAATACATTCAATATACTAATAATTCACAGGTATGTACCAAAAATCCAGTCTTTAGTGAGAAACTCCAATGACTCTCAAAAGATTTCTAAGGTCAGTCAAGTACCTTTTTCAGTAACTTTGCAAGAGTTAAAAATGTTACCTATAAAAATCAATGGGGAAAAAGTCCATAGGCAAACCGTGGTTATAGGTTAAAGCCAGGAGAGTAGCCCACAGATTCAGACAAAAAAACAACCAACCACAAATGGCACCAGAGGAGACACCCCTTACTCCCTAAGTGCGAGAATGTTTAGCCGGGATTCCCACAAGGAAGCATGGGTTCCACCCACTGCTGCAGTTAGTGATCCAGTTCTAGTTTCCAGACCAGGCCAGCCATAGAATTGAATTTGGCCAGTACAAGTCAATGGTGAATAATGCTATAGGGGGACCTGTGAAACCCCACCACTCCCTGACTTTGGAGACCCCTAAACATGATGCTGAAAAACTATATCTGTATGCGGGGAGAGGTAATTATGGTGTCAGTCACTAAAGAGTTGGTTCAGAGATGGCAGTTAACCAAGAAACATGAACCTTGGACTGGCGACAGCCCAGATGGAAGAAAGGAATCATTTATGTTCCCAGGAAGGTGACACTCCATCCAAAGCAGTAGCTGAAAAGGCACTTTGAAGGCTGAGTATTTGGGCCAAGGGTATCCCGGCAGCTCGAGGAGCAAGGCAACAAATAACAGTTCCACAATGAGTGCAATGGCTGGAGGTGACGAAGGACGGCCGAAGTTGGCAAGGAGGCAGAGTAGCATCTACCAACCATTCTCTAGGGGAAGGATGCCCTTTACCTCAAGGCACTTCATTCAAGAGGATTTAAGGAAGCAACCCAGTAATGGTCCCTGGACAGCCAGTCCAGCGAGTGAGGAGGCCGATGAGGAAAAACACAGCAAGGGATTCTGGCATTCAATATGACACTGTGAGCAAAGACAAAGGAGCCAGTGTCCAATCATCATAGGGGGAGGGTTTTGGGAGGCCACTCTTATGGTGAACAGGAAAGGCCCCAAAACCTAGCCAAACCCAATCAAGGTAGGTTGCAGAGCAAAAAGACAAACTTAGGAAGGAGTGTGAGAGTGGTCTAAGGCTACAATGAGTCCACACAGAGCAACACAATAAATCCAGTTAGATAGGTTAAATACAGACAAAAACAATGATTTATTAGGCCTTTAAAATACACACTAAGCAATGAAACCTCTAGGCAAATATTATCATACTATAAAATACACATTTTTACTTATTTGAAGAACAATGATGCCACTTGTGAAATGGAAATTACTTATAATAAGACATTTATAGATGGTGGATGCATTCACATAAAGGGTGTGAGCTTGTTGGTGAGGGTATACAAATGTGAGACATATACCAGGGGCAAAACAAACAGAAAATTAAATATAAGAAATCGGGTGCTTACCAAAGTAACATTAACTAACGGGGGAAAGTGCTTCAAACTAAAGAGGAGTACTATTTAAAAATACAAAATTACATTATTAAGTGTCTCTAGTGGTGGTGATGGGGTCAGGTAGGGAGGATGTGGGAGAGGGAAGGGGGTGCGCCATCTTTCGCACATTAGTGAAGTTTAAGCCGAATTTTGAAGAGAACCAAAGTGGCTTTGATTGTTATGGGCAGTGGGTTACAGGGGAGCGAAGCAAATGAAGAGAAGCAGCAGAAGCAAGAGTGGGAGTGGGGCGTAGGACATTCACCCTTAGGAGAAAATGGAAAATGGTTATGAGGTCAGCGGGAAGGACATTCCAGACTGTCTGCCTTTGAACATCAAAACAAGATCCCCCAGATTTCACAAGCCTACATCTTGACTAAACTAGTTTAGATTGATCCTTGGATCTAAGACTGCGAGAAGGCACATATGCCCTTTGGCGGTTCCCGAAGGCACTTGGGAGCTGTGCTGCTCACGCACTTGTAGGTCAGCATGAGATTCTTGTGTGATGCGATGTTTCACGGGCAACCAATGTAGTTCCCGCCTTGATGCTGTTATATGGGTGCATCTGGCTAAGCCAGAGATAGCACGTACTGATCCGTTCTGGACAACCTGCAGTGCGGCTAGGTTAGACTGGGAAGAGATGTTTAGAAGACTATTGCAATAGTCTAGACGAGAATTTACAGGAGCAGAGGCTAGGACGGATGCATTTTTATGCATCATGAACGGCCGGATGTGAAAAAGCAGTTTATTAATTAGACCACAAGAGGACCGAATCTGCGAAACATGCTGGTTCATTGTCAGTTCTGAGTCCAATATAACGGCATGGGTGTTCACCTTTTTTGCCACTGAAATGATACTGTTGGCAATGCTAAACCTAGTGTACTCGGAGGGCAGGGTTATGAGTTTAGGGCCAGAGACCACGATTAACATTTCTGTTCTTGCTGTTAAGAGACAGAGAATTGGCCACCATCCAAACCTAGATGGCAGAATAGATAGCAATTATAACCAAAGAGTCCTGTACATACAGGCCAGAGAGCTCCATGATGACCTGGGGGTCATCTGCATAGTTTGTATAAAGTACACCCCGGCCGTCCAAGAGTCTCAGGTGAGGGATGATATAAAGATTGAACAGTGATGGTGAGATACACAATCCCTGCGCGACTCCACATGTGATAGGTGCAGGAATAAAACTGGCATAGTCAGTGGCAACTCTGATATTGCCAAGGCCAAGGAAAGAGGCAACCCATAGTGTAGCTAAACTTGAGCAGCCCACTATGGGTTCCAACTGATCCACCAGTAGGGCATGATCCACCAGATCAAATGCGACGGACAAGTCAAGCAGCATCAAGAGGGCCGGATGGCCGTGATCCACAATATTAGGCTTGATTTGAGATCTAGCATGCCATTCTCTGTACCATTTCTGGCTCTGAAGCCTGACTGACGTGCGCCAAAAATGTTGTTTCTTTCCCTCTTGATTGAGTTCCTCTTTACTGGTCCTTCAGGCTTATTTGTTCATCTATGTGTTGCTTCTGGTTGTTGTGTGTGTGCCCTGAGGCCCTGAGGCATGTGGCGCATTATAAAAGCTTAAATGCATAAATATAATTAAAAAACAGTCAATGCAGGTAAGCAGTCAGATGCGTAGAAAACAGCAGAAACATTTTAGAGCAACACCAGTCTGATTCCCTATGACATAGTAAGTCCAGCCATAAGATGGATTCGGGATTAGTGCCATAAACTCCTCTGTTGCAAAGTTATACTTTTCAGGTAGGTTTACTATGTCATTCGACGATCGCAGTGGTTGTGTTTGAGTTCAGGAAAGTAACTTTCTCAATTCCATTTCACTCGGGGATCCTTGACCAGATCACTGCCAATCAAAGTCCGGAAAGCGAGAGGTATCGGCTTGACTTTACGCCCATTTAACCTTATGGAAGATTGGGGGGGGGGGTAATGTGTGTTAACTTTAGCCCACCCCCCCTTGCTGAGATTTCTCCAGAAACCTATTATGGAGATTCTGGATTTCGTTGGGACACATTGTTCTGTGCTTGGTCCGATCGAGGGAGGCCCTGGGGTAGTGGTTGCAGAGGTCAGTTTCAGACATGTGGTTTGGTTTTGGGTGGTTGCGGTGCTTGAATCTCAGTTCCAGATGAACACCCTTGAGATAAAATGAAGAAGACTTTTGTGGAGAATGCAACCTCAGGATACCTCGAGGGGGTGAAGACTGATTGCAATGAGTCACCACGATCAGGCACAACGGGCGATCTTCTGTGGGACGAACAATGGAGCAGAGACTGCATGGCTTCCGTTGGGATTAAAAGGCAGCAAATGCAGGAGCTGGTGTCTTGTATTAAAAGTTGAAGATCCTCCAGGTTCGATGTATGTACTCTGAATGGCGATTGCAGTAGCGAGAGCAATTTCACACTTTATTAGAGATCGTTCTATTAGGTATAAGGCAGTGGTCTTCCTTGCTGAGAAATTGTCGATTTCTGGAGGTTCTTGACTGACCAGAAGTGCCCATCTTTTATGCATTGACGTACCCTGTTGTTTTCCAATCAAGCTTTCTCAGCTGCTGCCCTGTGTACTTTGAATGCTCTTCCCCATGCAAGCAGTCCTCTTCCCCATGCAAGCAGTCCTCTTCCATCCCTCCTGGAGTTTAGAAAGGCTCTTAGGACCATTTTTTTCAAATGGTCTAACATTCCTACTTTGAGTGAATTGTGGTCTTAAAGATTGTGTCTTTTGTCTTGTATTGTTACTTTTACAAAGAAACCTTTAATATTTTATATTACTGTTTGACGATTTTTGTATGTGTAAAATTGTACAGTGCTCAACTGCCTTTGGGCCAGGGTGCACTATATTAAACATTTAAATAAATGAAATAATAGGGTGCAGGGCTCCGCGTGAGCCCATGTCAGCACAACAGCCATTTTAGGTCTTCCTCATGACCTACACAGACAAAGGAATGGTACAAAACCAAATGGCAGGGAGTATGACTTTTAAAAAAAGTTTATTCAGATCATGAAGTTCCATTAAAACGTACAAAAAAAGCAACACAACTATACATATGCTTAACCATAGATAAAATAAGTAGTTAAAAAAAGAGACACATTTTACACATTTTTTACACCGAGGACAGTTCTGACCATATTCAAAACACACCAGAGCAATTTAAGGTGTTATTACAGCCAATAGAACATTGTGTAATAAAAAAGCACTTTCAACATAAGAGGAAAGACACAGCGCCACATGTAACTTCGGGTCAGAAAGGATATACGTGAAAGCTACATGAGCATGTCTCATACCCTTCAGCAAGGGGAGAATAAATCTTCTCCTCAAGCTTGAGAAAACAGCGCAGAAGAATAGAAAATGCTGTAGATCATGTAAATTATGCTCGAAGCATGGGCATTTTAGCCTTGCAAGGTTCTTGTTTTGCGATGAGGGTGCAGATGTGTACGCAAAGAGTAGATTTGTCTTAAGACGGACAATAATGCCCCTTTTTCTTGGGCTTCTAAGCCAGCAAGTGTAATCTAGTCTTTTGCATCTCAGTTTCCTGCCTCACATCCACACAAACTGAAATAAAACATCGAACAAATTCCATTTCCGCAGACTTGTCCACCATCACCACCTCATTTAAATAGTTTTGGTAGCCAAGTCTGCAAAGGGAGAGCTTAATGTAATTCAGCCATGGTGAAAAACTCTTGTTATTTGAAGACATTACGTCTCTGACCTGTTAAGTATTTCAATCAGGCGGTACAGCCTGGTCTCAGCCTAGTATGCAGCGCACAGCTGAAACGCTTATTTTATTATGTCTATAGGTTCAATACAATATTCTGAGTGATATACCTCTCATCTCACATCCCTTCTCAAAATACCCTCCGGTCACAATGGACCAGGAATCAGGCTGGTTGGTAAAGGTAATATTTATTTGTTTATTTAAAACTCAAATTAAACATACTTTTGAATAGGGAGCAGCAATCACCAATGTGGTGACAATACCAGATAATAAGGTATCTAAGGAAGTTAAATTCACTTTTAGCAACACCGAATATAAAACACCAGAGAAAAGAACACTTTTGGCTTGTTTGAAAAGATAGCACTTAGGTTAGGATTTCCTCCTGCAATATTCCTCAGCCCACAAATAAACAATTCTAATTAAATAGATATAAGGAAGCAGCAGGTATTCAGGAATGAAGAACAGTAACAGAATTTAAATACCACCTTCCCTCCCCAAACAAGAGAGAAAAACGGATTTGAAATCTTACACTTCAAAATGACATTCGAAAATGGCTGTGTGAAACAATGAATGTGTGTAAAAATCCTTAAATCAATACAAGTTTCTATGGGGGCAACACTGGAAAGATGCTACCAATCATGAGCTATAGTTTGAGCAAAATTAAACACTTTGAATCTTAATGGAAGTTTGAAAAAAATTGAAAATCAAATGTGTAAAACTTTGCAGAAATGCGGATTCCCGCCTAAAATTGACCAAACGGTTTTTAAGAAAAACGGGTGAAACATACTAATTTATTTAATTTAGGTTGGGAGGTAGCTATGGGTCTTAGATATACTCCAGAGTTGAAATGAAGTCTCTAGCTATTAAATTGAGTGAGTTATGCAATGTTGAATGAGAGGCGTTTTTGGAAAATAAAGGCTCGAAAAAGGAAACGGAAATCAATTTTTCCCAGGATAGTTTTGTTATACACTAGGGCATTCAGGCTAGGCTACCAGATTGAAACACAGTAAGCCCTAGAGTTGATCCGCGGTACCAAGCCCAGCACCTCCGTGTCCGCACTGGGTGACTGAGGGCCTCATTACACGGACGGCGGTAAGGGTTAACGGTGACCGTTAACCCTTACCGCCTTACTACGAGGTCCCTTAGCGGGTTGGTGCTTTAACGCCTGCTTTTTTGCAGGCGTTAAAAACCAACCCGCTAAGGGACCTCGGAGCTAATTACGGCACCGCAAAATAGCGGTGCCGTAATTAGCGCCTTCCCCATTCCCATAGAGCCCTATGGGGCAGAAATGGGAATGGGGAAGGGCAATGGCGGAAGGGGGATTTACCGCCCCACCAACCTTGGAATGGGGCGGTAAATCCCCTTTCCGCCAAGGCGGTGCCGGTAATTTACCGGCATGGTCCAGGGTGCTATTAGCACCCTGGATCACCGCCTTCCGTGTAATGAGGCCCTAAGTCCGATTACCCGAGAGAGGATTTAAGGGTTTGGGATTTCACAAGGCAAAATTATTTAAAGAAGTTAGCACTAGCGCAAAGAATCAATGGCAAGGTTTCAAGAATGATTCTGACAATGTTGCATGTTCTCAAGGTAGGGGTAGGATGACTTAGAGATTGGGATGGAACAAGGCAAGGTATGTTATGATTCTCTATGCTTCCTATTAATACTTACAGTCCACTTTAATTTAGGATTTTGGACCATCAAGGGTTCTGGTCATCACACGAATTGGGTCTAACCAAGGACAGCAGGGCACGTCTGGCGGGATAGGGTCAGTTGGGTGGTTCTAATCACTGGACTGGAGACTGCACTGGTTACGGGAGATCAGTGGAATGGTGAGTTGCAGTAGGCAAGCATTTGGAAGTTGCAAGCCAGACTGGATCAAGATGCTTCCCTGGGGTTTTGGGGTTTGTTTCAGAATTCTGAGGCCTTGGCTTTGTAATGAAATCAGGAATCGGGAACAAGGATGGAGAATTCAGGAACATGGCACCACGCAGAAATCAGGATGAAGTCAGGAATCAGTCTCTGTGTGTTGTGAGGTTCCCTTATTTATCATGCCAAATGACATCACTGAATGATATGGCAGGGGCAGTCTTACTGTCCACACCCCCTACTGCTAGGATTGGGCAAAAGCATAATCTCCGCCTTGCTTTTCACTGATTGGATGACAGAAAGGGATGTCACGTTTTATGAGATGATCTTTACAATGTCTAAAGCCTCCCATAGCTTTTGGGACCAAAATCTAACTTTCCTACAAATACATATTTATGTAGTTATGACCTCTGGGAAAATCAGATGCACATGTTACATATCTCGTGGGTCACATTTCAATCCAAGTCCCAAATCCGTGAGACCTGGTTTTGCCTTTCTGCTGCATTTTGGCAATTTTAACCATGAAAGATTTGGCCTAACATTTCCCAATTTTGTACATAGATGCGCAATTACCCCTGGAATATGTGTACAAAATGTTATATTCGCCGCATTAATACTTTTTGCACAATCAGTCATTCTTTTTAACTTCAGTTCCTTACGCGGTAAGAAGCTCTACCAAGCTTTCAAATGAATAGCATGAATTTAGATTAAGAATTATGCACTTTTCACGTGTTTCCTCCTTCTTGTGGCAAAGTTAAATGTCTTGAAGTTCAATTGCAAAATAGGTATTTTAAAACCAAAAGGAAGTGTATTGTCACTTAAGCAGGTTTTTTTTTCTTTCTTTCAACTGTAAGCAAGTGTGAAATCCTTTGAAGCAGGGTGGGGGGCCTCTTCCTTGAGAGTGAAGCTTCCTGCTCCTCCCACTGGAAGGGTGATGTCTTAGCCTGCTATTGTCTTGGCCTGGGGCAAAGACGAATGTCTAATGTGACTTAATCGGCCCCATTGTCCTGGGGATTCCAAGCCTCCAGCCAGCAATTAGCCTTTTCTTGTTCCAGCAGTTGAGGTGTCATCCTTTCTCAGGGTCAGCACTGACAGAGCAAGTTTTATTTTCTCCAGCATGGGGTCTGGCATGGATTCACATGCTCATGAATTCCCTATCGTCAGGCTGGGAATCCTCGGTAAAGAAAAATCAGTATCAGTTTCGTTTCTGATCTGTCTTTCGTAGTAGTAACCAATCACTGATCTCTGTGTCATACTGACCACAGCCAATGACTGCCATCTCCCTAAGCCCCGCCTCTGGCAGCCATCTTCAGATTTTTACTGCATGTTCAAGTGTTGGGATCCTCGTGCTGTTGCTCTCGAGCTTTAGTGCGTTTTCGTGCTTTTTCATAGGAAAATTCTCTTTTTTCGGTCAAAAGAGCCGATCAACGGGGACCCGTGTCGGATTCTTCTACGCCCCTCAAGGGTGAAGATTTCGTCGAGCCACGCTTTTGGAGGACTCCAGAAGTTTCTCAGGCCCATCTCGGACATGGCCCGGGAGAAGGGAAGCTCGACGCCCGGAAAGCTGTTCAGGGTCTGCCCTGGATGCCAGCTTCAGAATGTCTTTAAGGAGGACAAACACTCCCTTTGCCTCTACTGCCTGCATGAGGACAAGACGCACGTGGAGGACGACTGTGCGTTTTGCGGCAATATGATCCCTCGCAGCACGGGAAGAGGGCGCCTAGCCAGGCCCTCTCTCATATCAGTCCTCGACGAACTCGGCAGCTTTCGGATCGGGTCGAAGCAAATGCAGCAGCAGTTCTTCTTCTTCCAGCTGGGCGTCAAGGATAAGCAGTTCCAGTTACTCTTCAAGTGTAGAGACAGCTTCTGAACAATTTCCAGTGGTGAGAGGTCCCAAGATATACTATTCTGCCTCTCATCCACACTGCTAGGTCACACTCGGCACCCAATCATACAGAAGGGCATTCATGCAGTCAGTCAGCCAATCATGCATACAGTGCATTCAGGCCATACTCCTCCCTCTCAGACACTCACAACAAGGAATGTGTATTGGGACAAGTACCCGGCCATTCAACACTACACACTGCATTCATACCAGTTTAGGGCAAGGCTGTCTCAGTCTTTGTCTCTCATACCAGAAACCAGACAGCCACAACAAGTGCATATTGGTCACACACTCCATTCACCCAGGTCCCACCCACAGGGCGTACCCACAACTTACAGTCACTGGGAAGGCTCCAGCCTGTCTGACCTGGACTTCACAACAGCATCATATATGGAACTTCCACCCAACAGCCAGTCAGGGGGAAGGGGCAGAGTCAGGGCTTCCCAGGACTTTGGGGAAACAAGGTAACAGGCAATAGAAAGCAAGAGGCAACAGTGGCCATCTTGTTTCCTATCAGGAATCAACTGGGTCCAATGGCAGGGCCTGGGTATCCCAAAATGAAGGATACTCGAACACCTGTCAAATTCAGCATGGAGCTGCCACCAGCCCATACCCTGCTCTGTGGGACACACACAGGTGCCCAAAAAAATACACTAGGGACACAGGATTGCACCCCCACCCATGGGTGCCATAAGGGTATCCCATGGGTCTGTACACCAAACCAAAAACAGGAGGAGCTGTACTGCCAGGAGTCCCATGGGGACTCCTGGGCAGAAAACAATACATAACACAAATGGAAAAGGACTTCAGGACAAGGACAGGGAGGCCCTGTCCCTCCAATGCATTTCCAGCATCACAAGGGACACCATTCACCTTGTGCGATCCCCGCCGGATTCTGCCACACAGTACCATTCCATTGACAACATTCCTGAGGCTTATCCTCCAAGCCACATGCCCGCCCATACACTCCCACCACCAGCACTCTGCATACAAGGGCCATCTTGGAGTTGCAAAGACTGTGCGTGCAGAGTTTTCAGGGCTTAGGCATTGTGTACTCAGTCCCCACTTATGGCCCGAGCATGCGCAGTGGATTCCATTACCCACGGTTGTGTTCTGAGAAAGCAGACGAGGACTAGGGCCGCTCCATCGGAGGTACTCAGGGATACAATGTGCCCGTGTCTCACCAGGCCATGACCACAAGAACATCCTGTTTTAACAAATTTATATTGAATTGATTTGTTACTGTATCAATCCCACGTCAGAAACCTATCTGATGTGGTGGTAATGTAATATTTGCAGCGCTACTTGAGGATCTGCCTAGTTCCTTGCCTCTTTCTAGAACTTGGAAGAAGCCCATCTGACGACCTGCTGAAGGAATTTTCCTACCAATTCCCACGGTTTTTAACTTGTTTAACTCTCACTTGGCCATTCAGGCTGAGTGAAATAGTTTGGGCATATCCTGGTTTGGGTTTTTTGTTCATGGCGGTCCAGTCCAGTCAAGTCATTCTGAATTCTCCTGTTGTCTCCACTTGGGCACTGGGTAAAGCCTTCCATTGTAGACTGTTCACCGTCATTATCCCACAGTTTACTGCCAGGGTCTGCCGCCTTGGTCCTGGAAGCGGTCATCGCCTGGAATGGAGTTGACACCAACACCCCACCTGATCTGCTCATCCCCTGTGCTGGTATTGTTTTCTGCAGGGCTGCCACCTTTGTTGTCCACCGAGCCATTGGGGTTGGTCTTCCCAGAATCTTCAACAGATTCTTCACTCCTTGCCTGAAGGTTATCGTGTGAAGGACGTTTTTTCCTTTCCTTGTTCATGGGGGTCATCGTTGGCTCATGGTTCAAGCCCCTGGGCACTGGATCCTGCAAACAGCACTTAGGAAAGAAGCCTGTATTTACCAGGTTTGTTTCACTGTGCTGGAGCTATTTTTGACAGACTTCCACTGTGAGTACTTCCTCTGTGTCCTGGTTTGGGGGGTTATTCAAGATACGCACCCTCAGTGGTCCCTCTGATGCAATTTCTTCTGGGGTTTCTGGTTCTATACCCGACCTCTGGACTGCTTTAATTTGAACCAGACTAGGGCCAAGTGGGAGAAAGAGAGAGATAAGGAAGAGCAATATCATGAAGATATTTTAAAAACCAAACCGAGAATGTTAGATAGCAAGCATGATTTGAAGGGGAGACAATGAAGCCAGGCAAGAGCAGAGGCAATAGAATCACAAAGAGCAAAAGGAGGGGTACAGCAGAGTTATATGTGTAATGAAGAGGAGAGTGCTGAACAGCAGCGAGACATAGGAGAACAGAACAGGTGAAAAATAATTAGAGAAGAAACAAGGACTTTAGTAGCAGTAAAAGAAAGAAAAGGTAAAAATCTGGAACTAACTGCGAAAGAGCGGAGATATGATTAGAGAGCGAAAGGGACATTTTAAGAATAACTCAGATTCCGGGTAGAGAGAGGAAGAGGGGAAAGGAGATAGGAGGCGCAGTCATGGCAGGGAAGAAAATAACTTCAGTCGTGGAGGGATTCAGACGTAGGAAGTAGGCCGACATCCAAGACTAAATAGCAAGAAGGTAAGAGTGGAGTATATGGATGGAGAAAATGAGGAGTTGGAAAGAAAGACCAAAAGAGGATGTAAGCGAGGCAAGAGGAATAGTGTATAGAGAAAAAAGCAGAATACCCAGGGCAGAGCCCAGAAGTGCCCCATACTGAAGAGGAAGGATAGAGGAATTAAGACCAGCCCAAGACAGAGTAGGTGTGAATATTAAGATAAGAACGAAACCAGTTTAGAACAAAGCCACAAAAACCAAGACCATGAAGAGAGTAAAGAAGGAGAGTGATCGACAGTGTTTAAAGTGGCAGACAGATAGACTAAGACCAGAAGATGTTTGCCTAGAGTTGCAAGCAGACAGAAGTAAATCACAGACAGAGAGAAGAGCCGTTTCGGTAAAGTGCAAAAGCCGGAGTGATAGATAAGAAGAATTGACATGAGAAGAGAGTTGAGAATAGACAATCTGTTCCAGAGGTTTAGAGAGGAAAGGTTAGAGCGGGATTGGGCGATAGAATGGAGAGAAGGGTCCACGGAAGCTTTCTTGTGGATAGGAAGAATAGAGGAATATTTGATTGAAAAAGGAAACGTAGAAGACTGAAAAGAGAGTTTACAGAGCAGAGCTAGATATGAAGAAAGGCAGGGGTAGGACTTGTGGATAAGAGAGGAAGGAAGGGGATCAGAGGGAGAGGAAGTTTAGAGAGCTTTAGAAAAAGAAATATGATGGGGCAGAGAGAATGAAAGGAGGACAAAGAAGAGGGAGGGAGGACTGCTTATAGGACAGGAGGGAGGGGGAAGAAGAGACAATAGATGAATGGAGAAGAGTGAGTTTAGAGGAAAAGTAGGCAGCAAAGTCTGATGAGGGGTTGAGGGAGAAATAATCCGATTGAGGAACTGAAATAAGCAGCAAGGATGGGCAGAAAGAGAATGCGGAAGATTGGTATAAAAATGTTATTTGGCATGTAGAAGGGCTGCATCATAGTCAGAGTGGAGGGAAGAGAGGGTGAGGAGATCAGAGGGAGATGGAGATTTCTGCCAGCAACATACAGGGCGACTCTGGGAGCGACGCAAGGCACACAGAGCTGGGGTAAGCAATGGTTGGGGTCGTTTATGTGAAGGGGAGAGAGAGAGGAAGGATAAAGAAACTCGACAATCGAGGTTGAAAACAGGAGAGAGTAGGTGTCAGCTGAGAAAGATGAAAGGGCTTCCAGAGAAGGCAGAGACACTGTTAAGGACAGATAGCACAGCAAGCGTAGGTTTGAATCCCGGCATGGCCAACTCAGGCTTTCATCCTTCGGAGGCCGATAAATTTAGTACCACGCAATGGGATGATAATATCAACTGTTATTTCACCGCTTAGATACCTCTGTGTGAGTTCCTGATGAAAAAATTTAGAAGAATGAGAGGGGAGAGGAGGAATAAGAGAAAAAGTAAAGAGAGAGTAGTCAGATGAAAACATAAGAAGGACCGAGACTGAAGGAAGTAGGAGACGAGAGGAAAGAATCAGGTCCAGGAATGAACCAGAAGCATGGGAAGGAGGAGAGAGGACCCCTGCGAGATGAGAATCAAGGAGAGCGAGAAGTGGGACAGCAGAATGGGTCGAGTAAAGATGGTGGTTGGAATCAACAAGAAGAATCAGGGGAGCATCTAGTGGGAGAAGAGAAGGTAGTAGAAGATCAAGAGCATTACACACAGAATTAAGAGGTCCCGGGGGTGATGGATCCAATGAGAACCAATTGGAAGAGGCTTAGTAAAAGAAGAGAACTGATATTCACAAGACAGAACGAGGAAGATTTGGAGGGAGTGGGTATAGTGTAAGAAGACCAAAAGAGAATGCCAACTCCCCCCCCCAGATAGTAGAGGAAAAGAGGGCAGCAGGAGTGTCGAGATTAGTTGGAGTGAGCCATGTTTCTGTGAAACAAAGAAAATGTAGATTGAGGTAAAATAAAGTGTTGAGAAGAGAGTGGGCCTTGTTTCAGATGGAACGGATTAAGGGGAGGATAGAGGAGTTTATTGAAGTTATGGGATGGAGCGTGAGTATTGAACATAGAAGAATGATGGGGAGTGTAAAATGGGATTGGAGATGATATCGCGAGAGGAAGTATCAAGGAGAACAGAAGGAGAAAGGGAAGGAAAGTGTAGAAAAAGAACTGAATAACAAATAAGACAACAGGCACCCCAGAGCTATTAGCTAGATTAGAACCCAAAAACTAGAAGGGACTGGCGGTGCAGTAGTGAACAGAAGCCAGGGCCAGGGGTGTCGCACATGGGCCAAGATGGTAGTATGGCGATGGAAGCAGCACCACAGGGACGAAAGAACAGGCATCCTAGAAAGCAGAAGCACCGCTGTGGGACCTGTCTGAGGAGGAGCTGGGGTGGTAGACTATCAAGCAGGTGAGGGGCAGCTCCACAAGAGCGGGGAGCAGCAGGTCTTCCTTGCGGTCGTGGCAGACACAGTCACCGTGCAGGATAGTAATTCAGGCAGGGCTTAAGGCAGAACCCCAATGAGCTACACAGCACTCAGCCGCCTTGGAGCTGGACACCAAACATCGGGCTTCACAGCTCCCAGCAGCAGAGTCAAACACATCAGAGCTGCAGACAGTCTGACTTTGCTGAAATCATGATCTTCATTGGGTTCTCCTTTGTTCTTCCTTGGGGTTGTTTTAAATGGAATATGCACCTGGGGGTAAAACAGACTTACCTCTACCGAAGCGGATGGCCCACTAATTTCTGTGACCATGTTCTACCTGCCCTATAAAATCCTGAAGTGACTTTGGGGGCTCTTGCCTGACTCGGGGCATGTTTTATGTACCCACAAAGGGTTCAGGGTGTTCTAGGCCAAGAACCAGATTTTTAGTATTTATCAGGGATTTTCTAATGCAATTTGAAAGTCCTGCTCTTTTATCCTGTAAATGTAAGTGATTGCCTGAATGAATGTAGTGTACCCGTGTTCGCCTTGGGGGCCTTTAAGACTATTTCACAAGTAGATGTCTGGTTCCCTTTTCGCCCTACCCTGTGCCTATATGGGTTACATCCTGACCCTTAATCTAGGACTTACCATAAAGTACATTGGTGGGTTGTCTATAGGGCACTGTAGTTAAATGTTCAGATGGATTCTATGCCTTGTTAGGTGGTGTGGTTCTTTCTCCCTCTCCCTGTTATTTTATGTTGGGTGCCTATCTGAGATCTTAGGCCTACATAAAGGCATTGAAGTGAAAAGAGTCCTAAAATACATTTTCTGTTTTTATAATATACTGTGCATTCTTTAATTCTATGTTTTATGTGCCAAGTACATATCTGACCTGATAGAGAGCTATATGTGTACATTATTGAAGTATCTATTTTTCAGTATATCTGTGTGGTGTATTTTGTAGAGGTAATTGTGTAGACTAGGCATACCTTTGTGTCAGCCTGCTACCCCTGCTTGAGAGTGAAGCCTTGTCACTGTCCGTGATACTTGCCTTTAAGAGAAGTTTGGCTCCCCTTTCTTGTCAGGTGTGTTAGCCCCTTATTAAGGTGCGTGTTTGTAGCTCTCTCAACTAACAGTTGTACACAAACTGCCTTAACACCACACGTGACCCTTTCATGTCACATGTTTGTGAAGAAGGGTAGTTCTTCCTCCTTGCCACAGCGGTCATCGCCTCATATGCTCTGCAGTTATTCAGAAAAGCATTAGAGTCCTGAGGTTTTTCCTTAGACTGCAGGACCCATGGACCTGGAGCTGTTAGTGAAGGCAGTGCAGGAGCATTTGGTTACACCCTTGCTGGCTGAGACTGAGGGAGGTAGCAGACTATAAATGCACAGTGCAAGGTGAGGAACGGAGGGCGTGACTTCTGTAATAATGCCATTTAAACAGAGACTGCATAAAATGATGAAACCTGTTGAATAATGATTGCTCTTGCCCAGCATGTCAGACCAAGTGCTGGAAATGGAAAACATTTATTGGGGGAACTGTCACTTCTTATGAGGGGTGGGGTTTTGGGTAAGGGGGCGGGACCAAGGGGCATGGACCCCAGCCAGGTTGCACAACACAGTATTTCTATATAGAACCCAATCCTGGCGATTTGTATGAAAGAGTATTATGGGACCAACATAATGTCCATCGTTTAAATGTTGAACATGTCTTGCAGTGATTCATTAAGAAAACCTTTTAAGCAATATTCACCCTAATAAAGACATGTCTGTAAAAATGCAGGACATATATACCAGATTGAACGGCTTCAAAACTGTACCTGAGGCCTCAGCAGTTTCTGTATGCCGCCTCCAGTGCTTTGAAAATAGGTTGTGCAGTGGGAGGAGCCTGCACTACAACGAGCAGACTCCACATTGCTCGTCTTCTGAAAGCGGTCGGCTCAATGAGACACAGGATCTGTGAGAGTTGTGCCTGGGACCCCCTGGGTTTGGAGAACGCAGCGGGGCTCCGGCAAGACACTGCTCTGTCTTGTTCTGGCCCATTTCCTGCACTGATCAGACCTAGCCTGTGTGGACAGAACAGGTCCTGTTGAAGAGCCTGCAAGCCAGATGAGTTTGAGGCAAGCGATATAACCAAATCGAAGGAGTAGAAAATCCATAGGCTGAAGCCCCTGTCTAGAGGGAGGTGTTGCTCGTGTAGTCCTTATGAAAATGTCCTCCAATGAGGTATTTTCCATGGTGGGGACAATCTCCCCCTCACTCTCTCTGCCCTACTGCACAGAGGAAAAACCACTGAGGGATGCTTATGGTACAAATTATATGGACTCGCTGTCCACCCTACCAATACCAAAGGCATTGTCTCAGACGAGAGGGTCAAAGTTCTGAACTGTGGCTTTGAAGCAGCATCTTGATCTTTTGCCCTTGACCTGAATAGTTCACTGATCCTTTCATCGCGAAGCATGCAACTCTGTGAAAAGTGCCCTGCTGAGACATATATTCTCAGGAAGGGTTGCCCAGAAGATATGCTGCACCGTCACCAGACAGAGGTGGGAGCAAGGAGCCACGGCCAGTCATCCAAAGCACTAGCCAGCCATTCTGAATGTCAGAGCCAACTTCTCTGTTTTACAGATACCCCATCTGACGCTCTTACATTGGTGTTTCTGAGTTCCACCAGCTAAACTTTGTTTCCTTACGTGAAAGGAAATAATGTGCCTATATATGGTGTTGGCTACCTTGAACCCAGGAAGCTCAAAGCCCAGGCAGCCAAGACTAGATATAAGGGCTCTTTATAAATCTCCTGGCATCCAGCCAGTAATTCTTGTGGGATCCCGGGGTACTACCGTCCCATCTCTGCCACCCAATATCTCGGTGTTACCAGGATATTAGGGCTGGCGAAGACGCTGGTAAATCCCTATTTCAATGGAATCGCATATAATTGCATGGGATGTGGATGCTGCAATCACAGGTTGTACCGGTGCTGGTGATTGCGGCAATTGTCTGCCTGTAGCAGCCGGACCTACCAGCAGGTCAGGCCTGCCGGTAGATCACAGCCCCTACCGGCATACTTGTCGTTTGCTGGTATACGTTATTACTGGCACCTTATTTGCAGAACGGCAAACTGAGTCTCAGTGTCTGGGATTCATGGTTGAGTTCACACACTGAGTATCCCCCTGGAACAAGCTAGGACAATTTGAATGTGTTGACCACCAATAAATTGGCTGGTCACCAAATGTTTGAAAGGATGTGTGTTTCTCATTGGAGGGCGAGTATGCACTCAGATTTGAACATTCTTATAAGATAGCGGAAACGGCACCTAAACTTTGTCCGTTGCGAATATGTGTCCGTATGCACTCTGAAGTATTCTGTACTTAAGGGGACCCATGGACGGTTTGCTGCAGCAACCTGCTCAAGATGAGTCTACAGGCAAAGTGCTGCTGGGATCTGCAGGTTCCAGCCTTCTCTATTGCACAGAGGGAACCTTCAGTGGCACCTCCTTCCCTTCATCAAGGCAGGGCCGTTGTGGTTTGAAACCTTCTATAGCCCTCTGCTTCTTGGAGAAGCCTTTCTGCTTTCACTGCATGGCTAGTCACGAAGAGGCAGGGCGATTCACAAGGAATGCCAAGTCACCAGTAGAGCCTGCCAGATCCCTGAAACTCCAAACATCTCCAAGCATGCCTGGTCCTTCACCGGTGACTAGTCGAGACAAGGAAGATTCCCCTCTGCCCCATGTTCAAGATATAACCGAAAACAGCTCACAACCTTGCAGCAGTGTTGCATCATCCACAACACTGTCTGTGTCAGGATGCCCAGGTCCAAGGCGCAGGGGAGATGCAGAACCAACCACCCCCTCAATGGTCTCAGTGTCTGCAAGTCAGGGCTTACACAGACCTCTTTGACCAGAGCGGGGAAGGAGGGTTAGGATCTCGATGAGTGGATAGGTAGAGGGATTTTAGGTTAACCGGATTGAGGGTTAGGAAGAGGTTATGGATGGGACTGGGGATTTTAGGATAAACAATGACTGCACACTTTTCCTCAAAACTGGCTGGCATAACTGCCTAACACCTTTACATGTAAAGGTGTTTCCCTTCACATTGCCCTTCTAAACAAAACATGTACGTGCTCCTTTGGACATGAAGTTATTTCACTCTTGGACTGGTAAAAACAATTATTGGCGTGAGCCCATTTACATTTTCATGAGCATAGTCACATGCACTAGCACACTTAGTTTTTGCTTCTGTCTTTAAGGCCTGTCCTGCAAAGGCTGTCGAGTCCTGTGCCACGTCCTTGAAGTCTGAGGATCAGGTGCAAACTAAAAGAAAACAAAGAACAAGCATTAGCGTATGCTTTCTAGTTCTGTCGGTCTCTCAAACACACTCTACACGCTTTCAGTACTCTGTGCATTCACGATTCTCAGGTTCCAATGGGTGCGCTGCCGCACGTGGCCTTTTAATCCCCAAGGTCTGCGGTTTGCCAAAACACAGTCTTCGTTCAGAACGAGTGTTTTAAAGTAATGCACTTCCGTCTCATGCGCCTTTCCGGCGTATATTCCACGAGACGAATACACGTGAAAACATCAACAATAAACAATCTTCTTTGATCTTCACACATTGACTGAGGCAGGGACCAAGACTATGATTCTTTCCCGAAAACCCACCCACTTAGCTTCTATGTGGTGGCGCAGGGGCTCTGGAGGGGTCGGAAAATGCCCCCTGCGCTTCCCCCATGAATCCCAGGAACTGCTTTGGCTGAGCGGTACTTATCTCTTTGAAGCCAGGGGCCGGATCGTTGCTCCGGAGGCTCTAGGCTCCTCGCGTGTGAATTCCGTGGAGCTGCTGGGCCCACATCCTCTCTCATCGGTGTCTCGAGCACAAGCCCCGTGCCTTGGGGCTTGCGCATGCACGTTCGCGTGCCACACTCAGCACGGCTTCCCATAGGCTCGCGGGTCTGCGAAGCATGCTGGGAAATGTAGTCCTGGCAAGCCAAATGCTGGGATTTGTAGTTTTTAACTGCAATATGTCTACAGAAAGGGCATAACAGCCTTTTAAAGTACAGTAACCTTCTGGACATGGGTTTCTTCATGGTCCCTGGCCCCACAGCTCCAACAGTACTTGGTCTAAGGCCAAACCTGCCCCTGACAGCACTCCCCCCCCCCCCCACGGAAGGCAGGACCCCCAGGTTTATCAGGGTAGTTTTTATGAAAAGTGCGCAATAATCGCGGAGCATGCACATGGTGCGAGGGTTCCCAGGAGCGATCTTCGGGTCTGTACCCCACCCAGTCAATCAAATAATAGATTTGTCTGTTCTTTAATTTTTTGGAGTTCAGAATGGCTCGGACCTCGTACTCTGGTTCCCCCTGTACGAGTACTGGAGGTGTTTTTTTGGGTACTTGCGCCATGGGGTGCTGGTTTTAGCAGTGACGTATGGAAAGTAGGGTGGATTTTCATCTGGGATGGTAGGGCCAGTCGAACTGCTACTGGGTTAATTACCTTTTCAATGCTAAACGGGCCTAAATAACAAGGTTGTAATTTTTGGGCCACTCTAGTCATAAATTTCGGGTGGACAACCATACCAGGTCGTCCTTATGATACACAGGGCTGGCATGTCGATGTTTATCGGCATAGATTTGATATGTATTTTTGGATTTTATGAGATTATCCTGCACCTCCTTCCAAACCTGCTCTATTCGGATCCGTTGTCCTGCCAATGTAGGCAGTGCTGTTTCTGCTGTTGGGACGGATAAAGGTAAAATCAGTGGGTGTCTTCCAGACAAGCAGAAGAACGGGGATCGTTTTGTGGATGAGTGAACAGCATTGTTGTATGCCAATTCTGCTAGCCAAGTGTGTTGAACCCATGTTGTCTCTCGTCCCGCGGCCAAGCAACGCAGGAACTGTTCAAGTCCTTGGTTTACACGTTCGGTTTTGCCGTCCGTCTCAGGATGATAACCCGAGGACAATCGGACTTCCATACCAATGATGTTACAAAACTCGCGCCAGAACCTGGAAGTGAACTGCGGACCCCTGTCTGTTATCACACGGCATGGGAGGCCATGAAGGCGAACCACATTCTCTAGGAATAATTCAGCAATTTCCTTGGCTGTCGGGACCCCTTTACAAGGGATAAAATGAGCCATTTTTGAAAAGGCATCCACCACCACCAGTATGGAGGTGTAGCCCTTTACCTGTGGGAATTCGAATATAAGGTCCATGGTGACTGTGTACCATGGTGTAGTAGGAGTTGGCAGAGGACGAAGAAGACCTGCCAGTTTCTGGTGATCGGCTTTGTTTTGGGCGCAAATTGCACACTGTCGCACGTATTGTTGAACATCAAGCCGCCACTTTGGCCACCAAAAATGCCTTGCTACCAATTCTAATGTTTTTGCCTTACCGGGATGAACCGCTAGGGATGAATCATGGCACCATGACATAGCCTTTTCTTGTAGATGGGTTGTGGGCAAATACAAAGATTACCCACGATATGGGAGCCCATCTTTAATGGTATGCTGGGAATCTTGTTTGCACCATTGATGAAGATCGTGCATGGAAAGTTCCTTTTGGATGCTTTCGAAAATGTTAGTGGTTAAACCCACTACCCGTGCCGGGGAGACTATTGGCCGGGACACACTTCTATTTCCTTGGAGACCTTTTCCGCATAGCGGGACAAGATGTCAGCTTTCTGATTGTTTGTTCCGGATCTGTAAGTGATAATAAAATCAAACTCTGCAAAGTATTGGGCCCAACGCAGCTGACGCGGACTCAAGGTCTTGGCAGTCCTGATAAACTGGAGATTGCGATGGTCGGTAATAACCGTCACTGTGTGACGTGCCCCCATCAAATAATGCCGCCACTCGCTAAAGGCTGCCTTTATAGCCAATAGCTCCCTATCTGCTACGATGTAGTTTACCTCTGCGGGGAGCAGTTTCTTCGAGTAATAGGCCACAGGATGTAATAGGCCCGTCTGAGGATCTCATTGGGACAAAACAGCCCCTAGCGCATAGCTGGAAGCGTCCGTTTCCACCACAAATGGCTGGGACAAGTCCGTATGTTTTAGTACCGGGACGTCGGTAAAGGCCTTCTTGAGCCGTTGAAATCCCTGCTCAGCCAAAGTGTCCCAAACAAATGGGCAGCCTTTACGTAGAAGTCTCGTGATTGGGGTAACCAACTCAAATTCTTGACAAACCGTCTATAGAAATTTGCAAATCCTAAAAAGGATTGTACGTCTTTTACATTGGCTGGTGGGGCCCAATCTAGAATGGCCTGTACCTTTTTGCGATCCATTTGCACGCCTGTCGGAGTAAGGTAGTATCCCAAGAATTCCACTGTAGTCCGGTGGAATTCACACTTTTCTAATTTGGCATAAAGATGGTGTTCCCTTAATTTTTGTAGGACAGCGTGTACATGCTGGACATGGTCCTGGAGGCTGCGAGAATAAATGAGGATGTCATGAATGTACACAATGGCACATATGTCCAGATATTCTCTAAGAACCTCATCTAAAAAGTGCTGGAATGCAGCGGGTGCGTTACATAGACTGAATGGCATAACCTGATATTCATATAATCCGAATTTTGTTCGGAAGGCGGTTTTCCATTCGTCACCTTCGCGCACCCGCACTGGATGGTATGCGCCACGAAGATCCAGCTTAGTATAGATGATCGCGTCCCTAACCTGATCTAGAAGGACTGGGATGAGTGGAAGTGGGTAACGGTTTTTGATGGTTATCCGATTCACCCTGTGGTAATCTATGCAAGTCCGAAGTTCCCCGGACTTCTTCGGTACGAAGAACAAGGGAGAGGATACCGGCGAGTTAGAGTACCTCGGGTTGATCACCCGTAATACTTGCGACTTGAGGGGTCGAGGATGTCGGCTGCTCACATTGCTCTTGACAGTAGGGAGAGCTAAATTTTACCAATCCGGAGGTCCATTGAATCTGAGGATCATGTCTTCTCAGCCAAGGCAACCCTAAAATAAGGCCGAATTGCGGGGCAACAATTAAGTCGAAGGCAATATATTCCCAATGCCCATCACCACAACTCAGGGTCACTGAATGAGTGTTGTGTGTAATAGGTCCAGAGCATAGAGGCGTACCATCAACGGCGCGCACGGGTTCAGGCTTTGCTTTTTGCTGTATATGGATACCCAGCTTAGCTGCAAACTGGGTGTCTATGAAATTACCCGTTGCACCCGAGTCAATCAACATGGTGACCTCTTTTAATAGTCCCCGAAACCCAAGACACCCCCTTAACGAAACATGTGGTGCAAAGTTGGGACAACCTTCAATTGGGGCCCTGCTATTAGTCAGGCGCGCCCGGGTGACCCCCACTACCGACGAGCCGAGGCGTTTCCCTTTAAATTGGTCAAACCTTGCTACTGGACGCGACTCCCGTTTTTTCCTGTCCCCCCTGTCGTTACGCCTGACGGTGATCGAACCGCATGGCCAAATCGATCATATCCGAGCATTCTCGGGCTTGGGGGTCAACTTGGGAGATAAGATCTTTAATATCATCCATTAGCCCCTGATAGAATAGGGACATACATTTGTCGCACGGCCACTCGGCTTCGGCTACCAATCGGTTAAACTGGGTGACATAAGTCACCAGCTCCTTATTTCTTTGCCTCAAAGTCAGCAATTCCCGATCCTTACATAAGGTGGCAGCCCTTAGGTTGAATATTTTCTCAAAGTCACTAAGAATCTCATCCCAATCGTATAGGATTGTATTGTCCTTTTGGACTAAGGGGTTTGCCCATGCTGCAGCATCTCCTGTGAGGTAGGAGATAACAAACGCAGTCCTAGACTGATTGGATCGGAATGCTACCGGTTTTGTAAGAAAGTGGAGGCGGCACTGTGTAATAAAGATGGAAAATTTCTGCGGGTCTCCCGCATACCGCTCAGGTGGTGCCAGAGGAACCACGGGCTCTGGGGTGACTTGCACCTGTACTGGTGCATGACCTGGCAATGGTGCGGTTTGGGCCACCAAACTACGTACCTGCGCAGACAGGGTGGCATAGTCTTGTCTGGACGCAGCCAACTCGCCCTGCAGATCCTGCAAAACCTTGGCAATCTCTTCCATGACGGTGATGGGGGTTGGCTGCACCACTCGGGCGCCTGAATATTACGTGGGCTTGTGCTTCTGTCAGGATGCCCAGGTCCAAGGGGCAGGAGCGATGCAGAACCAACCACCCCCTCAATGGTCTCAGTGTCTGCAAGTCAGGGCTTAAACAGACCTCTTTGACCAGAGCGGGGAAGGAGGGTTAGGATCTCGATGAGTGGATAGGTAGAGGGAGTTTAGGTTAACCGGATTGAGGGTTAGGAAGAGGTTATGGATGGGACTGGGGATTTTAGGATAAACGATGACTGCACACTTTTCCTCAAAACTGGCTGGCGTAACTACATGTACAGGTGTTAGGGCAAAGGTGTTTCCCTTCACATTGCCCTTCTAAACAAAACATGTACGTGCTCCTTTGGACACAAAGTTATATCACACTTGGACTGGTAAAAACAATTGTTGGCGTGAGCCCATTTACATTTTCATGAGCATAGTCACATGCACTAGCACACTTAGCTTTTGCTTCTGTCTTTAAGTCCTGTCCTGCAAAGGCTGTCGAGTCCTGTGCCACGTCCTTTAAGTTTGAAGATCAGGTGCAAACTAAAAGAAAACAAAGAACAAGCATTAGCGTATGCTTTCTAGTTCTGTCGGTCTCTCACTCTCCCAAACACACTCTACACGCTTTCAGTACTCTGTGCATTCACAATTCTCAGGTTCCAATGGGTGCGCTGCCGCACGTGGCCTTTTAACCTCCAAGGTCTGCGGTTTGCCAAAACACGGTCTTCGTTCAGACTGAGTGTTTTAAAGTAATGCACTTCCGTCTCATGTGCCTTTCCGGCGTATATTCCACGAGACGAATACACGTGAAAACATCAACAATAAACAATCTTCTTTGATCTTCACATATTGACTGAGGCAGGGACCAAGATTGATTCTTAACTGAAAGCCCGCCCACCTAGCTTCTATGTGGTGGCGCAGGGGCTCTGGAGGGGTCGGGAAATGCCCCCTGCGCTTCCCCCATGAATCCCAGGAACTGCTTGGGCTGAGCGGTACTTATCTCTTTGAAGCGAGGGGCCGGATCGTTGCTCCGGAGGCTGTAGGCCCCTCGCGTGTGAATTCCGTGGAGCTGCTGGGCTCACGTGGTGTCTCGAGCACAAGCCCCGTGCCTTGGGGCTTGCGCATGCGCATTCGCGTGCCACACCCAGCACGGCTTCCAATTGGCTCGAAGGTCCATGAAGCATGCTGGGAAATGTAGTCCTGGCAAGCCAAATGCTGGGATGTGTAGTTTTTAACTGCAGTATGTCTACAGAAAGGGCATAACAGCCTTTTAAAGTACAGTAACCTTCTGGACATGGATTTCTTCATGGTCCCTGGCCCCACAGCTCCAACAGTACTTGGTCTAAGGCCAATCCTGCCCCTGACAGTCTGGGCCCAGGGACTACTCTATCTGTGTCAGGTCTATTAAGTCCAGCAGTTGACCAGTAGTAACACCATACATGCCAACCCTCCCGATTTAGGCGGGAGACTCACGACTTTTCAGCGAGAAATATTGCTTTTTCTCACGTTCTCCCGCCTAAGATAATTCCTGTGCCAATGCATTCCTATGGGAAAAAGTACGTCTCCCGATTTTCTCTCTCAAAACTCCCTCTTAGGTGCGTCTGAATGTTGGCATGTATGTAACAATAGGGTAGGAGCTTGCTTTTTACATAAACGCAGACTTAGGTGTCAGATTCACGTATCCCTTCTTTAAAGTCAGTGTAGAGCTCCTAAGCTAAGATGGAGGAATAGTGTGCAGATCCGTTTGGTTGGGAGAGGTGTCAAAGGGTGATTTCAGAGTTTTATAACTGCCTTTCATCATTAGTATTTTCATGGCAGCTAACGTTTATGTTAAGCTCCTTAACTAAGGCCAAAAACTAGAGTTCAGAAAAGTAGCAGCACCAGAAGAAATACGACTTCTACAATTCATCATCGTGGTAGAATAAGTCTTCCAGTGGGAGAGCAGCAAATTGATAGACATTATGAACAAGACTTGATTAGCATTAAAAGCAATGAGTGCAGCGTGTGCAAGAGGATTATAAATATTGTTCTTGTTGAAAGGAAAAGTAGTGTTGTGAGAGGATTTAAACTTCTTACCGCGAAGCTACTTGGTAAGCGCGTGAGGAAAGAACCACCCTTCTAAACTTTCCGGCAAGTGAAGTGCGTGAAACAGTTAAGAAGTGCGCAGCGCTCACGGAACGGGTGGCAGCAGATAGCAGTGCACAGCACCCCCTCCAATTCCCATAGATCGCAACGCCACAACATTGAGGGATAAGTTAATAACATTACGTCCATAGACATTGAAAGAGGACAGGAAGGTCAGATACACTAAGAAGATGGGAAAAAGGCCTAGTATTTGTGCATACGCATAGTGGCAGAAGGAAAAAAGGGCTTTGAAACCTAACACACGTGCGCACAACAGGAAAGGTCTTCCAGGAAGTAAAGAGCATCAGGCAGCATTCTACCCTGAGCCCAGAGTGCTTAAACAGAACTTTAAAGGCAGCAACCAGGAAAAGAAAGCATAGCAGTGACAATGAACTAAATTCAAGCACAATATATTTCTAAGGACAAAAAGATTTACAGGAAGTTTATGAATCAAAGTTAAAGAAAAAATATAGTTAGTTAGGAATAGTTAGATTAGAAGTATTTAACAAAGAACTTTAGGAACAAGAAGAAGAATAAGGTTCACCATCATTCACCTCTCAGCAGTTTGCCGAGGTAGACAGGTAAAAGTGAAACACATTGTTTTTTTGGAAAAATAATATAGTAAACAGTTCAGCACCGTTTTAATAATTAAGTGCCTTTATTTTTGCTGCAGATACCAGATTCCAGAGAACTGAAGAGAGCAGTGTCTGTCATTTTGTTATTTTAGCCACTACCCATTTCCCTTCCCTGGGGTTTCCAACTCAGGGGTAAAATATGGGGTTGAGTAGGAAGCGTCTGGTGAGGGTCTGTGGGATCAGCTTCTGCGGACTCCAGCTAACTTGTGACAATCTGCAACTCTTTCTCAATAAATATTCCCCCTCTAAACACCTGCATTCCTCTGGCACCGACTCCTTGTGTGTAAAGCGATTTGCAAACAGAGGGCAGGTGGTTGATCGCTTTCCTCCCTTCTTTGGAACAGCCTCTCCCTCCCTCTTTGTCTTGAGCAGGACCTCGTTAAGTTCCAGAAAAGCCTCACGAACTTCCTCTTTACCTCTTCTTTGCCCCTCCCATGCTAATCGCACAGTAGCTTGATGGTGTGCAGTGCCCTTGTGCGTCCTCGGGGCCCTGACCTCCCACATCTTATCCCAGCTGCTGTCTATACTCTGCACTTACCTCGGCTCAACCTCCAGCACTGGAGGTTGCTTTTACCTTTCTTCATAGCACTTCACCTGCTGCTCTCCATGAGCACCACAGCAAATACCCTATACCGCTCTCCTGCACGTTCTGACAACACTCACAAGGCATAGTAGGTTGGTCTTCCCTTCCCCATTGTCTCTTCTTACATTGTTGTATTTAATTATTTAATATTGTTGAAATTACATTCTCCATCATCCCCCGCCCCTGCCCTGTTGCACTGTGGGCGCTTTGAAACAGTATTTGCTTCCTGTATAAGCACCGAACAAGTGAAAAATAAATAAATAAAATCTACCATCAAGGAGCCTGACCCCCTACATGGCATGGAGTCAAGGATAAACTCTCAAGGAGGGAGCAAGGTAGAGGTTTCAGTGCACTCATTATAACCTACAATAAAGGAAATGTACACACAATAATGAATTCAAAATAGATCTTTTCTGAGGATTAGGACTTGGCTGGAAGCAATGCTGGTCTGCAAATCAGATACAGCTATATTGCAAGTAACGTCTGTACTGAACCTGTGTGCTGACATGTGTGCTGGTCAGGAGGCAGTGTAAAAGGTTGGTGTGTGTGTGAGAGAGAGAGAGAGAGAGAGAGAGAGACGAAAACAGAGGAAGTAGTGTAGGAGGAATTAGAGAGTGAAAGTGAGAGATAGAACGAGTGTGATAGGAGGGTGCCGAGAGAGTGCAAGATGGTAGTAGGAGGAGTGGTGAGGGCAAAGTGAAGCGGGTGGGGGTAAAAGTAGTCACAAGAGAACCAGAGAGAGTGTGGTAAGGTTAAGGCGGAGGTATATACACAATATATGCTGGTATTCCGTCAGTGTAAAATAAATGTTTTGTGCTGGCTGCACCTATATATGCCAGTGTTACATCATAAGAACATACCTAAGCGTTAACCACCCGCTCCAAAGGCTGGATGGTAGTAACAGCCCGGAGCCCAAGTTAGCAAGGGCCCTTAACGAGGACCTCGGGATGAGAGCTATTTTATTTTCTTTCTGTGAAAGTCTTGCCTTGCGGCGTCCCGTTCACGGAAAGACAATACTATACAAACATGGCCTATATGGAAAAGGAAGGCAGGGCTCCATATAGCATCCCTCTTCCAATTCCATAGCAGCCAAATGGGACAGAGCGGCAGCAGCTGTTGCAGCACTTGCCCCCACAATGAGGTGAGGGGGGGGGGGGTTAAACAGAAAAGGGACAGATGGGGGGGCATTGAAATGTGGGCTAGATTGGCAGTATCAGCCCACGTTCCTAGCCTCCTGATTGGTTGGCTTCCCCATCCACCCTCAGGGTGCTAATCATTTTTGCTATGCCCATAATGATTCTATAAGAAAACATGTCCATGCTGGCTCTGGCAATATGTATAGTATCCCAATGGAAGGACATACTCCTATTGGCCTTGCCCATGGTGCCAGTAAAAACATGCAATGTCACTGTAGCAAACAAATCCAGACTAGCTGCACCAATATAGGTCAGTATGCTTACATTAAACACTCATGTTGGTTTTGCCCACATCACCAGTAAAAAGGCCATACCAATCTAAGAAAAAACATTCATGCTGCATATACCAATGTACTGCCATGTACAAACACTCATCTTGGCATTTTTTACTAGCCTTATGGGAAAACCATGTTCCTACTGGCTGTTATTTATACCACAACCCACTCCCATTTGCATGGTTTCCACACACTTGCATGGCTCTGCCATGGAAAATGGAGGGATGGTTAGGAGAGGAGAGGGAAACTCATCGGAACGTGCAGAACCTGGAGCAACTGCCATCAGTATGGGGGTGTTTTCTGGCCGGATTATGATTTGTACACCAGAGGCGTTTTGTTCCCAAATGGGAGACCACAACTGTCTGACTTGTCAGGATAATTTGGCAGGTGGGTGAGGTTTGCAAGTTGATTTAAGATCAGCAGTGTCAAGATGGGTTTCCAAAATCAACCATGGGAGTGGATTTTTAGATGCCATCCTGTTATGGTAACCAGGGAGAGACCCCGGACACGCCAACTCCATTCAAGGTAAGTTAGAAAAGTGGCAAGGCTTGGGCTCAGGACGACTGTGAAAGTGGTCTAGAGCTACATTGAGTGCACACAGAATAACTGGGTAGATTTTGGAATTCCATCTTAACTTGGCGACAGCAGTGGGATTTTGTTTCGGTCGGTCACAGTGCTTAGGAATCAGTTCCAGACACTTTCCAGCTAAACATCCAAACAAAGAAATGGACACGTCTTCTGCAATACAGGCAACCTCAGGACACCTCTAGGATGCATGGCAACAGGAGCCCCCACAGTCCAGGGAAGAACAAAGAAGCACGTCCTGCAAGGCTTCCTTTGATGCAAGAAGGCTGGAAATGCAGGATCAGGTGTCTTGTACAAGCTGAAGGTCCCCCAATTACCAAGGATGCACTCAGAATGGCGACGGCTGCAGCAAGGTAGCCCAGGAAAGTGCTGGGACACATCCAAAGGCTCAAAAAGCACAGATCCTCGAGCAGGGTCGAAACTGGTTGTTCCCACCAGTCCACACGTTGAAGCACCGGCAGGAGTCTTCTTGAGATCAGGCACAGGAGCAGGGCTTTGCTGCGACTTCACGCGAGTTAGTGCTGGACAGCTGTAGGAGTCTCCTTTTTTCCAAGATCTGGACAGGATGCCCCCCAGTTCCACCAATGTTAAGGATCTGCACCATTCAAACGGACAATGGCTATCCAAACATCTGCCCAGCAACAGACATTCAGGTGCCAGAATCTGTATTGGGAACGGACAGTCCCAGCCCTCACATCCGGCCTCATACACAAACCGCCTCTTTGCCCACAAAAGAAGGTTTCCCCAAGAAAAGGGTATTCTATATTGGCATTTCCTGACCTGAGAAGAACAATATGGCCAAAGGACGAACAAATACTTGAGATGCTAGCCACCTTTAGTAGCCCTTTGCGGTAAATGCCAAAGTGCACAATTAAAAAGTATAACACATGGCAGAACAATATACGGTGCCACCAGGTCATCCTAGGCACATTGTTAAAGTAACCAAAAAGCCATGACAGGAAAAGTTATAAGGCTACAAAATATCCCAATAGCACTTTGCTTTAGGGTAATGTGTGCAATGGTAGCAATACAAGACATTCTCAATGAGATACAGGCTCGCAAGACTGATCGATTTATGGACTCATAATTTTGCCATAAAAATGAGAAAAAGGATAAGAGAGGCAAAGCAGAAGGCTCGTGCCTCCAAAAAGTCAGGACAGTGTTCAAAACAAAGCGTGTCCAATAGAAGCCTATCAGAGGGAAGCAGCAAAAAGAACATCTTTCCAAACATTTAAAGGGACTTGTATCTGGAAGAGGAATTTTGTCTAGCTGTTTGTGTGGTTTTGGAGAAAAGGGGAGTAATGGTGGCTGAGCGCAAGCTGTTCGTGGTTTTGTTCTTTCTAGCAGTTTGTGAAGTTATTTGACATACTATAATCAGTCTCACCGGTGTTGGCCACTGAGAGGATTCCAAGTGACTGTTCTTTGCCTTTATTCTTTTTTTGGGTAGTGTCACAAAAATACTTGTTGATGGGATTGAAAAGCAGCACTTTGTCCGGCGCGGTGCCAAAGCGTTTTGAGTGCATGCATGTCAATTTGAGTTTTCCTGCAGGTTTTCTTTCCTTCCAAACAAGGAAGAGATTGGGCCAGGACTTTAGACCCATGAAGGATGGGCTGGGGGCGACAAAGGTATGTTAACATACCCATTTTACAGGAGACCACTTCAGAGGTTCCGGAATCTGGAGGGGGCCACATACTTCTGTGCTTTGTCCGGCCCAGGGTTCATGGACGCATCAGTTGTTTTCTGACATGGTATTTAGATTTGGTAGGTCGCAGTACCTGTATTACGATTCCAGAGGCTGGCCAGTTGATCACCTTTGGCATGAAATGAAGAACACTTCTGTGGAGTAGGCAACCTCAGGGCACCTCCAAAAGAGGAGATGCAATAGTAATCGCAGCAGCAGGCTATAGTTGGTAGGCGAACAAAGAAGCAGACCCTGCGCAGATTCTGTTGTGACTGCTATGCTGAAAATGTAGAAGCTGATGACTTGTGGCACTAACTGAGGACCCTCAAGCTCCAAGGATGTACTCGGAACAGCGGCAGCGAGGTACCCCAGGGGAAATACATTCAGGGGATATGAGCATTATTACAATCAGTGTGGTCTTTTTTTAATGCTTGGTGTAAAAATGTAGAAAAATGTTAGTAAAAAGTTGCATTTGAATTGTATTCACAAACTGACACTTATAAATTACCACTTTGCCATCTTCTGTGCCAGTTTGGGCTTTGAGACAGATTATCAGTTGTTTTGGTACATGGGGAGAACACTGTAAACATTCTGTGCTATGATCCAGTGGCTGTTTTGTTCATGTGAGTAGTAACCGATGTTCCAGTAAATTGTAAACAATGTTCTGATGGACTTTGGGACATAGCTTGACGTGGCTTCCAGAAAATGCTGCATGCGTTTGCAGAATATTGTTTACGCACCTTGTGTCAGGTAGATCTGTCACTTACATCTGTACTGTGTTTCCTCTTCCCCTCTCACTTTTCCCTCTCTTTTCTACCTACACCCTTCTAGGGTGCTCTCGGTCTAACCCATCTTCTCTAACTTCAGGAGGGGGAGTGCTTGAGAAGAGGGGAAAGATCCAGTGGCAAAGGAATGATTTCATAAAATCGGCCAAGGCTGGAGCAAGGGAAACAATGTTGTCCTTGATGGTTCTGGAGTAGCAGGGGAGCACCTGTTTGGATGAAACGTTCACAGACCGAACTTGTCTAGAAACATCAGGTGTTATAGGAGAGAGAAGAGACAGAAGTGTGGCCGCAGGAGATCTGAGAGAGGTGGAGGGAGAGAGATGAGGAGTATTGTGTGACAGGATGTCCTGAGTTTGTGATGAAATGAGAGGCCAGGGCTGTACAGAGGGCCTGAGAAGGAACACGAGAGGTAGAGACTCCAGTCGGATTGGCCAGCTCCTTGCAGATTTTAAAAGGTTTGGACATGCTGTTAGAGGACGCAAAGACGTGGGCTTGTATATGGATCCTTTTCTTAGAGTAGACGGAGAGTCTGTATTGCCTTTGGAGCAGGCGGCAGGCCAGTTTGTCAGCTGATCTGCCCAAAGTCCTCCACTTCCGCTTGCCTGCTCTGCATTTGCGTTTCAGAGCGGCCAAGTCGGAGTCATACCAAAAATTGCACTTGGCAGCAGGCTTCAGACTGATACTCATGACAGGGGCAAGGATATTGAGAGCATTTGAGATGGAGAGATGAAGGTTGGAGAGGGCTGTGGCAGAGTGGGAGTCAGCCGCAGGGGTAGGAGAAGGAGAGAAAGAGGCAATGCCGGCAACTGACACCCGCTTCATAGGTCGAATGACTGTGAAGGAAGGTGGCAGTTCTGGGGTAGGTTTTGAGAATGGCGACAGTTTCAGGTGAGAGGAAATAAAAAAGTGGTCAGTCCAAGAAAGTGGAGTAGTGAGAGGGTTAGAGAAGGGGTTGCATAGAAGAAACCCTAGGTTTGAGGAGATGTCTCAGTGTGAACCTTGGCATCACTGGTCAGGCTCTGGCGTGGCTGACCTTCCTCTTGGACCGACCCTCCCAGGTCCAGCTTTGGTCCTTTCTCTCCACCGCCTCTTTCCACATGTGGTGTCCTATCACCCTGGCTCTTTAATGTCCATCTGGCCCCCCAGATCTCTACTTTCTCCTCTTAGCTTTCAGTGTTATGCGGATGACACCCAGCCCTCCTTCAGGCTACCGTCAGCCTCCTCGCTCAATCCTGACTGTCTAGCCGCTATTCAGGGATGGTGCTCCTTTAATGACCTCTGCCTTAATGCCAGTAAGACAGAGATACTTCTCATTGGACCCTCGTGCCCACTTTTCCTCTTCCCTCTCAGCCTAAAACTTTGGAGTCATCTTCTACTCAAATCTCTCCTTTCCACACATCATGGACCTTGCCAAGAAAGCCCACTTCCAGCTGCACCTCCTCAGAGGTATCCTACCTTTTCTCACCTCCCTCCAGAAGCTCACTGTCTCCAGAGCTCTGGTTCTCTCCCTACTGCAACAGCTTCTTTCTCAATCTTCCTAACACTACTCTTCACCCTCTTCAACTAATCCAGCACAGGACTGCAAGACGTATCCTTGGCCTCAAGCCCAAGGACCACCTCTCTCCAGACCGCACATCTCTTCACTGGCTCTCTGTGGCCACGGGGATCAAGTTCAAGACCTTCTGCATCACCCACAAGGCTTTCTATGGCCATGGTCCTCTCTATACCCAATACTCTTCCTATATACCTTCCTTCTAGAGCCTTCCACTCATCTACCTCAAACTATGGGTCAGATGCTTTTCCAAACAGAGTGAGAGTAGATTTCTCTCCTATGCGGGTGCCTCCCTCTGGAACGGGCCACCTGGCCCTCTCAGACTTGAGCCGGGTCACCTGACATTCCAGAAGCTGCACAAAACCTTCCTCTTCTCTTCTTCCTTCCTTCCTTCTCCCTCGCTAATCTACCTGTCTGCTCGTCCTGTCTGGTGGTGTGGTTGCCCTCAGAGTAACACAGGGTACCACACCCCCTCCCTTGACCAGTCACCCTGCACAGCCTCCTGGCCTACCCAGCTCTCCAGTCTGGGACTGCACTTCTGTAGTCCTCTGGCATCCTTGCGCTTACTCAGAACCCTACAGACCATGACCGCACTTCCCCTCGTCCCCCTTCCCTGCACATCTCTTCCCTTCCCCTCTCCCCTGTACTTCTCGTAGCACTTGCACGATCGAATGTCACAAGGCCTAGTAAGATAGTTTGTCTTGTGGCACCTAGAAACACTTGTGTAAAGGTTCATTATAAATACCTATACTGGGCCTGCTTTGCTCCAGGTAGTTTAGTCTAAATATATAGACAACCTAGGAAGTCACATTTGTCTTCCAGAAGTGATAGGTTGGCACCCGTTGCCCTTTTCATTTCTCCTCTGCACCATTTGAGACATCCTAGATCACAGGATTACTCATGAGCATTAGCCATGCTCCGTTGAGCAAATAACGTGTTGGTTTTGACTGGCCCTTTTTTGTTATAATAATAATATAAAATAGTGCTTGGGCACAACCCGCATTAATTACTGTTAAGCAAACAAACCCTGCCCCCATTGTATATGTAGGCCTTTTATCCAGGCCTTGGACTGGAAATCATCACCTGGTCTACCAAATGGTAAGGATCTGCACCATTCAAAATAGCAGGGGCTGTCCAGTCATGGACAACCACTGGTCAAACATTTTGTGCAGCAACAGACACCCTTGGACACAAATGTGAACTGGGTCAAGATAGTCCTAGCCCCCACATCCAGCCACACAGACCACCACTTTGCCCGGGGAAAGAGCTTTTCATAAATGGCATTTATGGACCCGATCGGGCAGGAAGAAGGCCCAAGGACAACATGGCCAAAGGACATGCATAGACATTTTAGAGTATATGGTACTCTTTATGGCATTATGCAGAAAAATGGAAACGTGCAGAAGTAATAAGCCAAAAACACAGAAAATGATCCACTGCCATCAGCCCATCCTAGACCCATTGTATTTGTGACGACAAAGTTACAGAAGAAAAAGTTATAAGGCTTCAAAGTACTCTGACCGTACTTTACTTTAAGGTGATGTGTGCAGCTTTAAAAATACAAAAATTTCACTGAGGGAGATATAGCCTCACAGTATTGATAGTCTTATGGACTGACCATTTTCCCTGTGAAAATGAGCACACAGCAAGGGAAGTAAAGCAGAAGGCTTTACTTGCCTCCAGAAAGTCCGGTCAGCAGTCAAAAGCAACAAGAAAAGTTGTACTATAGAACTCTAAAGGAGGAAAGCACCACAAAAAAAATACTTCCTAACAGCGATGATGCTGGATGGTCTGTGCATACTAACCCAGATCAATTAGAGTTAATGACTTTATTCCCCTAGAGTGGTTGTTTATTCAGGAGGAACAATTGTTGTGAAGATGCCAGGTCGTCTGATGGCGACAACACTTTACAGCTATATGCTGTGATGTATTTTGCCCCTCACTTGGTTGCAAGTTGTCCTCTACTATTGTGTATTAAAGAGCCTGGCTTTTTAACATTTTTCTGAAGGAAAGGCAGCCTTCTGTAGTCCGGATTCCTTTCGGGATTGAGGTCCAAAACACTGCTATGCGGGTGGAGTAGACTACGCCTCGATACTTCTTCTCATAGCCTGGATTGATTAACATGTTGCTAGATCTTCAATATTGGTAATGGGTGATTTTGGACTGATGAATTCTCCTCTGTGCAGTGCTCTGTGCCGTGGGAGGCAAAATGGTTCAATTTCTTCACAATTAGTCAGTGGAGGCTTCTTAGGGCTGGAGTGAGGTGTTCCCTCCACTCTTTCTTTTATTTTTTATTTTATTTATTTATTATGGTTGGTTACATTTTAATATAACCTTTCAAAACAAAGTTTTTTGTACAAATAAATCATTAAAATGTAAATGCGATACAATTTTTCATTATTTCACATTACATTTGAAAGACGCATTTATTCATTTTTAGAAATTTTAAACGTTTTAAAAGAAAGAAAAGGCCTATTAAGCACCATCGTCCGAGTTTCAGCAAGAAGCACAGTTCAGTAGTTAAAAATCAAGATCCAATAAATAAAAATCAATCACTCCACAAATTTAATCAAGGATTAAGTTGTGAGTAGAACTGTATTTAAAAATTGCATAGTAGCTATTCTTATCGAAATTTTAGTTGTAGCAAACAATTCATACCATAATTCATCAGTAGAACGGATTATATAATGTAGTTGTGTTAACTTATAGATGATAGTTTCCCTCTGCCTCTCCAAAGCAACACACACAATTAGTATGTCTTTGAGTGTCTCCTCCATCCCACCAATTTTACAGAATCGACAATATGATGCTTCAGCTTTAATTAGGCCTCTTCTTCCCTCCAGTCTAGTTTCAGTAAAAGTCTTTCTTAAGTGTTTTAGATACATTGTATTTTTTTGGTGCGGTAGTCTGGAATGCCTAGACAGATCTACAATGTTTACTTGCAGTTTTGGTGGGAGCCCGCTTTGTATGGTTTTTATCGCCGTTGAGGTTTCTGGTCTTATTCCCATTTCTACAGTGCAGGGTAGTGTTATGGGGTTCAATTATTGTTGGGGGGGGGTTAGTTGTTATTGGTCAACCAGGCATTTATTTAACCAAGGAAGTTTTTTCAATGTCCGCTGTCATATTGAAAATAATTGGTCGTCATCGCATAGTTGTAACACGGGAGACTCTGGTTTTTAATTAGTCTCATGAGTGGGGCCATGTATATATAGATTGAAGTTGATTCTTGTGGGATGCCACAGTTGATGGTTCACGTTAAGGTTGGAAAAAAGGTAAGCAGATCATTTTTATTCTGTATTTGAGAAAGGATTTCATCCATTGTAGTGCAGTGCCATGAATAACACATTCTTGCACTCTCTTGATTAAGGTTGTGTGGTTGATGGTGTTGTAGGCTACGGCTATGTTCCATAGTACAAGGACTGAACATATGTTAGTGTTGGGGTTAGTTTTCTGGTCACCCTAGATGGTGCAGATCAGAGTCCACTCAATGGTATAAAACCTATTTCGGATTGGTCCAATACCGCATTTGATTCCACATTGTTGAGGATTTCTTTGTATATGTAACTTCCCAGGCTTTTGGCTGATTTGGAAATGGGCCTATAGTCGGTTATTTTATCTGCTCTTCCTGAAGTATTATTGATGAAAGGTTTAATGCAGGTGGCTTCAAAAACATTTGGTACTATTCTGGTTTCTAGTTATCGATTCATCAATTGTTGGAAGTATTAAGCTGGTGTTTTCTTGATGATTAGGCTTTTTAATATGTCTGGCAGGCTGGTGTCATTGGCTAGCTGGTCTTGTTGCAATCTTTCACAAGCTTTAGGAATGTTACTGTGACAATGGGTCTGAAAGAATTGAGCTCTGTTGCTGTTACCGGGTTTTCTCAATGTGGTGTCTGCACGAAGGTCGGCCTGCATGGCCACATAAGAATAGTCATGTTAGCTTTGTCCATGCCACCAGTAAAAAAATAAAATGCCACTGTAAGAACTTTATCTGTACTGGCTGCACCAATGTACCTCCCATACTCACTTTGGCTTTGCCAATAATGCCAGTAGAAATGCTATGCCCACTGTGAGAAAACATGTCCAAGCTGCCGGACGTGTACAGAGCACCACCATCTCATGCCTTGGGCTGCATGATTGTGCAAAGAGGCGTAAAAGCACCACCTACATATATTTGGCCCTGCAGTACCCTAGCCTATATCCCCAGCAAAGCTAGGAAAGGAAAAGTGCTCCTCGGCTTTGAATGCCCCATTGGCATGCACGCTAGGTTAACATCAGCAAAGGGAAACCATGTTTCCCGACGCAGTCAAGCAAGCTCAGCAGTGTTTCCTCAACTGCTTGCTGCAGCTCAGCTAGTGTATAGTATTTTCACTGAGCTGGCTTGGAACCTTTATAGTGGTGGGGTGTTGGCACACTTCTGGACAGCTGCTCCTGCTCCACCTTAACCTCATGACTTGCAATATGGGCATTATCTGTCTTGGATGAACGTCCCATAAGGGTGAGGAGAATCTGATCTATCTGGATGCTCTGCATCCTGGCCTTATCTTCCCTCATACTCACAGGAGGTTCTTAAATATTTCAGACAACCAGCAGTCCCCTTTTAGCTCAGTGTTTGAGCTGCCATATTTTGGGTTTCCCCAGGAACCCATGGAATTGAATTCCCATGCTCCCTGCCATCTGAAGCACCTGCTGCGTTTTCACTCTTCGATCACTGTCCCAGGGAGCCTCTAATCCTCTGGAGGATGAGTAAGAAATTCTTCCTTTCTCCTCCCACAAGGTTTGAACATTTCTTTCACCAGAGAGAACAAGTTACCAAACTGGTAACGTTCTTTCGATGGGATTTTCCTCCGACGTATTCCACATCTATGACAGTTGTGTCCCACACCTGTACACTTTGAAAACTTTTCAGCAGAGGGCATCTGGGCATCTTGCGTCAATCCCATGTCCCTCGAGGGCCTCAGTCGAGGTCACCGGATGTTATATATAGGACGCATGCCGCCCATTGCCTCAGTTTAGTTTTTTCCCTCAGAACGTGTGACACCAGTCTCCTGTCAGTATAACAGCCTACCGCCTTGCAGAATGGAAGCTGCATTCACAGAGGAAATTCTCCAGAGGGGCAGGCTGGGAGGGCAATGTGGAATACGTCAGAGGAACATCCCATCGAAAGAATGTTACCAGTTTGGTAAGTAACTTGTTCTTCAAAAGGGATTGTGTCCTCCGACTTATTCCACATCTATGACAGACTCCCAAAGCAGTACCACACTTATGGAGGAGGGAAAGAATTTAGAATGTGAAATTTAGAGTGCCCAGTCAAATAGCTGAATAGAGGACTGCCTTACCAAAGGCCAAATCCTGCCCATGGATGGAGTCCAGGGGGTAATGCTTAACAAAAGTATGGACAGAGGCCCATGTGGCTTCTTCACAAATATTGCAAATAGGAACACCTCTTTGTAGAGCAGTGGAGGCAGCCACACCCCTAGTAGATTGAGCCCGTAAGCCTATCGGAGGGTCCTTCCCGCCAAATGGAGCATTCAGAGATAGTCAAAACAATCCATCTGGACAAGGTCTGTTTGGCAACATCCTGACCCAAGTGGTGTCCAGCATAACCTACAAAGAGCTGATCATCCACTCTGACCCGGGACATCCGTGAAAGATAAAAGCTCAAAGCTCTCCTAGGATCCAACCTATGAAGCCTCTCCTCTTCCTTACCAGGATGCGGAGGAGGATAAAAAGCCAGAAGAACCACCTTCTGGCTCAAATGAATTTCAGACACAACCTTCGGAAGAAAAGAAAGTTGCACCCGCAGTACAACCCTGTCCTTATGGAAAACAGTAAAGGGTGGCTTGGCAGAAAGTGCCTGCAATTCACTCACTGCGTACGGAAGTAACCGCAACTAAAAACACAGTTTTAAAAGACAACATTCTCAGCGGACAAGAGTGTAAGGGCTCAAACGGAGCTCCCATCAGGAACTTTAAAACCAAATTTAAATTCCAACCAAGCACCTGGAAAGGGGATGGTGGAAACACATTAGACAGTCCTTTCAGAAACTGTCAAATTAAAGGAATCTTAAAGTAGGAACACTCTTCAGACGAGCGCTTAAATACAGACAGCACCACCAGGTAACCCTTAATGGTACCCACTTGAAGGCCTTTGTGGGCTAACGAAAGCAAAAAAAGACAACACCATAGGAATGGAACATTGGAAAGGATCCACATTCTGACCCCTGTACTAGTCACAGAACTTCCGCCAACGGCAAAGGTACAGGGATTTTGTTGCAGGCCGTCTGGCCGAAAGCAACACCTCCATCACGTCATCCGGGAGGTCCCAATCCTTGTATCTCAACCTTTCACATACCGAGTGTGAAGGTTGAGCGACCTGACCTCTGGATGGAGAACCTGACCCCCTCCCTCCCATGAGAGCAGATTGTCGCGGTAGGGAAGACGGCGTGTAGGGCAGATGGACATGACGAGAAGGTCCGGGTACCACACTCTCCTGGCCCAATCCAGAGCAATGAGGATCATTCGGGAACAGAACCTCCGCAACACCTGAATGACCGAGACTGGAGGGAACGTGTACAGAAGGGGGAAGGACCACTCCACTACGAACGCGTCCCCTAAGGCTCCTCTTGGTGGAAATTCCTGCAAGCAGAATCTCTCGCACTTCCGGTTGACACTGGTGTCGAAGAGATCCACTTGTGGGGTTCCCCAAAGGGTGAAGATCTCCAAAACGACTTCCTCAGCCAACTCCCACTCGTGAGAGACTGTGCTCTGCCTGCTCAAAGCGTCCGCTGCCATGTTTGTCTCCGGCCAGATGAACTGCCGAGATCGAGATTTCCTGTTGGATGGCCCAGAACCAGAGCTGCATCACCCTCCTGCACAACGGGAGTGACCCTGCCCCCATGCCCCCTTTTTATGTTGAGGTAATGCATGGCCACTGTGTTGTCCGTCATAATCAGGACAGTCTTCCCCCGCACAGACGGCAGAAAAGTCTCCAAGGCCAGCCTGATGGCTGTCAGCTCTAACAGATTGATGTGGAGTCTGGACTCAGACAGAGACCACCGGCTGCTGCCCATCAACTCTTTGGCATGAGCACCCCATCCTGTGAGGGAGGTATCCGTCACGATAGTCCCCTCCGGCCATGGTTGCCAAAACGGTGACCCCTTCATCAGATTCCCTTCATTGGCCCACTATAGAAGATCCTGGGCGACTGAGATCAGAATCTGGACGGGATCCAACATCTTGCCAGAGAACTGCGACCAATGCATCTTGAGAGCCCACTGTAGGGATCTCATCCGCAGCCTGGCCTCTGGCACCAGAAAAATGCAGGATGCCATGAGGCCGAGCAACCTTAAGAATTCGAACGCCGGGAGACTCTGGGCACGTTGAAACTTATCCACCATCTGCAGAATGTGATGAGCCCTCACCTGGGGAGGCGAACACTGATCCAGGGACGTGTCGAGCACTGCTCCGATGTATTGGAGCTGCTGGGAAGGTGTCAAATGCGACTTCTTTAAATTCAGGGAGAAGCCCAGCTTGTGAAGGGAATGGCAGGTGACGGCCAGATGATCCAGGGCTTACTCAGTAGAACGCGCCCTGATCAACCAATCGTCCAGGTAGGTTGAGACGTGAATCCCCCTCTCCTGAGGTACGCTGCCGCCACCATCAGCTTGGTGAAGACCCTCGGGCAGAGGTCAATCCGAACGGCAGTACCCGAAACAAAGTGCGAGTCGCCAGCCGCGAACCTCAGGTACTTCCTGTACTTGGGATGAATCGGCACATTAAAGTAAGCATCCTTGAGGTCCAGAGTCACCAACCAATCTGAAGTTGAAGGGCCTGGAGGACTTGAGAAAGAGTGACCATCTTGAACTTGTCCTTGATGGGTCTCAATCCCCAGTCTTACTTTGGGATAAAAAAAAATAAAGGGAATACCATCCCTTGTTCCTCTCCGCTACAGGCACAAGTTCTATGGCGCCTTTCCCCAGCAGGGATAGCATTTCCTGCGCAAGGAGCGGATCCGGACGCTTCAAAGAGAGCTTCCACGGGGGGATTGTCGTGAGGCCGCTGAAGGAAGGGAAGGCAGTAGCCATGGGCTATGATATCCAGAACCCACACATCTGAAGTCATGGCCCGCCATTCTCCAAGATGCTGCGCAAGTCTGCCCCCAACCGGCGAACCATGGGACATGTCCTCATGACTGAGCTGACGCGGCTGCAGCAGTGCCTGATGGCAAAGAGGCAACTGCCCGAACGGCTTTGGCACCCCGAGTACCCTATTCTCCACCATGGGTACCCTTATGGTGGCCCCTTTGACTGGCAGCACCCCTCGATCTACCAAAGGAGGAGTAGAAACGAAAGGAACCTCCCCTCCATTGCTATCCCCTAGGATGAAAAGGCGGAGGTTGACGTACTGCAGCGCTCAAAGACTTTGCTGCAGCTTTGGAGTTCTGCAACCTCTCAAGGCTCTCATCAGCCTTGCTGCCAAATAAATGAACGCCATCACAAGGGCATGTTCAGAAGACGGGATTGCACATCAGGAGTACGGTGCTAGCAGCCATGGACCGTCTGACACAGTCTGCTGTGTCCAACCCTGACTGAAGGGATTCACACATAGCATCCTTGCCGTCACGCACGATGGCTAGGAAGCCATCCCTTTCCTCCACCTTGAGAATATGCTCAGCCGCGTAGGAAACAGGTCCACAGAGTGTGTGTGAATCTTGCCAGGGCACATGTGGAGTGGACAGCTTTCAGTGCCGAAAGACGAAAAGACCTTCCGAGCCCATCCGTCGAAGCGCTCATCGTCCCTATCCGGAGGGATGGTAGGGTACACCTGCTGCCTTGAGGTGGCCATAGCCACCTGAACCACCAAACTCTCAGGAGTGGGGTGAGTAGACAAATAGCTGGGGTTGCTAACAGATGGTCGGTACTTTTTCACCAAATTCTTATTGACCGCCGGAAGCGATTCCGGGGCCTGCCAAGCCAATGATACCCTTTTTTGCAACGTAAGATGGAAAGGCAATACCGGGTCAGAGGGGGGACCTTGGTCCAAGATGTCAGTAAGGTCATCCTGAATAAAATCCTCAGGAGGACTGGACCACCCCAGGTATTCGCAAACCCTAGACATGAGCCGCCTATAGGAAGAGTCTGCATGAGCCCCCGGCTCAGGCCTTCCAAACTCAACTTCCGGTGAAGTTTCCAGGCCACTGGCGTCATGTAGGGACTGCTGCAACTCCTCCAATGGACTGTCACCCAACAATCCCGGAGAAGCATCCTGAGCAACAGGATCTTCAATGTTCGATCTTTCCTCGTCTTCAAAAATGTCAGGCAAAGGCCGACCCAAAATACCCAGCCACAGCGACTGGTGGCCAATACCGGCCTCCCAGACGTAGAGGAAGCCCCAGGAAACTCCTCAGACACAGAACGCCCAAAAAACACTGAAGGCGCCGAGAGCCTCGACGCCGAGAACATCGACGTCGAGACCGCCGAAGGCTTAGATGCCGGAATCCGCCCCGATGGAATCGACGCCGAGACCTTCGGCGTTGATGCCGCTACTGCCGTGGGCATCGTCCGAATCCGACTGGACCAGCGCTGAACGAGTCGACGCCAGCACCTCCACAGGCTGCACCGGTCTCGCTGGGGACGAGGACCGAGACCTGGACGCACGGCTCTTGCGACTGCTGTCTGCACGGGACCTCGAGGGCTCCCGGTGCGAGTCACGACGGGAGCCCGAAGATGTGCGAGCCGCAGATCGAGAAGGCGTGACAGGAACCGTGCCTTGTGACAGAAAAATCGCCAACATTTGTTCTTTAAACGCCGCCCACTCCTCCAGTGTCGAGGACTTTGTGCGACAGGCAACCGTACGCCCTGCACCATCCTCCGAAGAGGACGGGGAAGGCAACCGGTGGCGGCGCTTCTGAGAGTGCCGCGAAGATGAGGAATGGCGGGAACCACTCCGGGACCGAGAACCTCGAGCTTCCTCCCAACGCAGAGAGTCACCCCTTGAGTTGTCGGTGGAAACCCTAAACTTCAATCTGGTCGAACGGGACGTTTTCGATGGCTTACCTGCACGGAGCTTCCCTTTCTTTCACTCAAGGCCTTGGCTGTAAGAGACTGGCATTTGGAGCAGTCGTCCTGCGACTCACCCAGGCACCATAAGAAAATACAGTGCGGGTCGGTCAACAACATCTTGGACTTGCAGTCCTGGCAAGTCTTAAACCCGGACCTTGGAGTCGGAGGGGTCGAAGAAATAGACATAAGAGATTCGAAGAGTCCACGAGGCACGCTGAGTTTCACGAAGCTAACACATTCGCTGTCAGAAAAAACTGAACTGAGCCAACGGGCACCGTGTGTCCTATATATAACATCCAGTGACGTTGACCCTCGACGGAGGCCCTCGAGGGACATGTGATCGACGCCATCGACGCAAGACACCCTCTGCTGAAAAGTTTCCAAAGTGCACAGCTGTGGGACACGACTGTCAGATGTGGAATACGTCGGAGGACACGATCCCTTCGTAACGTTTTTACCGCTTTATGCTTCTTTGAGCTTTTCCAGTGAGGAAAGAAAGAATCCATCTCTAACCGCCTGCACATATTTTGTGTTCCTCCTTGGCTTGCAAATGCTCAAAGCGGCTCCTCTCTCCTCAAAGCAAGATAGTGGCTATCTTTGGTCTACTGGTGGGTGCAGCCCGGGGAATAGTTCATTTGCACTTCACCCATTTCCCTATGCCCCTTAGACATTTATCCCCAAGACACTGTCAGACGTCAGGACACCCACGCCTGCCTCTAATGTAAAAATCTCTCTACCAGCTGATGTTTAAAAATACTTGCCTGACGCACAGATACAACAAAGGTTGGTATTCCTAAAGCAAATGCACCATGGCGCAAGCTTGGTCTTCTGTGGTCAGTCTCGTTTGCGGGCTAAACCATACAATCAGCCTTTGAAGGAAGATCCTGGTTCTGTCTGAAACTGTGACGGGAAACAGAATGGTGCTGCGTTCAAGGCTGTGGCTTTTACTGGACCTTCAGCCTCTCCTTATATCCCTGGATTTTGAATCCCTTCCTTCTCCAACGACCACCTGGAAGCCTCACCCAACTTCCAGCTTGAGCCTTGCCCTGCAGTGGCTTGCCTGGGAAAGGACATTTGCTAAGTCGTTTTTCAAGCTGTGCTCTGTGGAGATGCAGACAGTTGCTTTTAGCCCTTCTGCTCCCTATTTAGAGACAGGAGAATGTTTTAACTAAGGGTTGTGGGATTTAGGTGATTTTCTATGCCTCGAGTTTGGAAGGTGGCGAGACAAATCAAAGATGATTATCGGTTCCTGTGATGGAGGTGGGCAGGTGTCTCCAAATAAGTACTGGGCAGTGAAGAGGGACATGGCAGTAGTGTTTATATTCTTGGTGATTTCATTTTGTTTAATGTCCTTCTTGTTGGTGCTTTCCGGATATAACTCCCGTCCTTTCCTCCTCTCCTAAGCTTCAATTCATGTTCTCCACCTTGTAGTCATGCATTGTATTTTACACCTAGGTACTGGTGTACTGGTTTAGCCCTTTATACCTTACTTGCTCCTTTCCACAAACGTGTATTGTTCTGACAATTGTTCTTAAATAAGGTTTTTAAAATAAGTTGGCACCGCTTTATTGTGGCCTATTTAAACAGTTAATATTGAAAAGTCATTATGTTTTTTTAATCTTTTGATCAGCTTTCATTTTCAAACTGTTTTTAATGTCATAATGTCACTTTACATTTGCAGGAGAGTGGCAAACATCTGAAATTAGGCTTGGACCCAAATCAACATTCTTGAGGAACAGTGCTGACCGTACCAATATGCAAGTGACTTGGTACAGAAAACTTATTGGGGAAATAAAAGTTCAATGTTCAACAACAATGGACTGCCCGTTTTAGTTTTTTTTTTTTTTTTTTTTTTAGACATTGTTTCAGATGTGCATCTTAAAAAGTGTGTTTGAGTTGGTTAGTCACACATTGGTTTTGTCCTCCACAAAAGACATTTTGTCCCAATTTGGCACACTGGTTTGATCAGTCATTCTTTTTCAGGTTTCTTTTTGCAAACTTGAGGAGTCCCCTAAACGTTTTCCCAGCTTTTTGGCTTTCTAAGTTTTATTTTTGCTGTTTGAGGGAGGTACACTGCAGTCCTCCAGGAGCTGCAACTCACGTATGATGCAATGCCCTTAACAGGCGATAGGGCTACTGTTAGAAGGGAATTAACAAATAATATAGAATTCTCCCTACCGTAGAGACCACCAGCTCTTTTGCTAGACTTTAGGACTTTAAATTTTTATCCTGGAGAGAGCGAGACCTTTTTTCCCCCCACTCTCTCATGTATTTTTCTTTGATTTGAACCCTGTGTTTTTGGTTTTGGAGTCGGACAAACCCCATAGGCATTATCTTTTTGTATTGTGACACAGCAGCCTCAGTGCAGCGTCACAGAGGAATCCTTTGGATTTCTGCTAAGGTTTAAATACCTTCTCTTGGATAAACTACTGTTTCCAAAAGTAGTGAAGTGAAATTGACTTTGCTTACCATTTTCTCTGTGTAGACGCAGCACACACTATCTTACATAGTGCTGGAGGGGTTACTTAGTACCCCCTTTGTCTACCTTCTCATGTAACATTTTTATGTTACCCTTTCTACAATTAATGGCTGGTGGCAGTGGTTTACTTTTTCCTACCATTGTGCGTTTTTACCGCAGGCTGCATTCGCAGCTGCACTATTCACCCATGGTGCCCATTTGGTCAAACGGCCCCGGTTGTCTTTTTTCACCATTTCTTGGTGGAAAGGCCCTTCTTGAGATTTACTCTGCATGCCAAACCAGGTTTCATCCCTTTGTTCACTTTGTCTTTGGCGGGATTCACTGGTGAAGCCCGTCTCTGGCTCCAGCGTGTCTGGCAGGGCAGGAAGCAAGGGAGGTTCTTGTAACTCCCTGTGCTTAGTCTCCTTGGTTACAGGAATGCACCCAAAGGGGATTGGCCGACTGACTGTCATTGGAGGACAGCCACCCTGGTGTGTGAGTGACAGCTAGGCTGCGAATGAATGGGAGGGACTTGCATAAAAGGCAAGGTCATTTGCAAGGAAGGCAGAGCCGACCACTGGATGAAGGAACTGAAGAAGAAACTGGAAGAGAAGCTTCCTGCACCCTCCTGGAGCGTTGGTTTGTCTGGTGAAGCCCTGCTGCAGTGCTGAAGCTCTGAATTTCTAATCGACTAGAGCAGCCTGGAAAGGATGACTTCACCCCTTGGGTTGGTTGGACCAATCAACCCCAAGACAAACTCGACTAGAACCCCGCTCTCTGCTGGCTGTACTTCTTTGCTGCTGCAAGAACCGAGCGCCAGGGGACAGGAACACCAGAATCGAGTGCATCATTTTTAAGCCGGACCCGAGCTCCAGGAAGATCTTCAAGACTCCCTCGAAGCAGGACTAACCAAGCCTGAGCCACCTCAACAGAGTGCGGGACCACAGAAGCAAGCAAGTCCACAAGGTGTCCAAGAACTGCAGTGGTGCCATTTGCAAGTAGCTGAAACCGCAAAGTGCTGCTGATCTGAATTGTGCCCATTGCTGCTGTCGACCTTCAAATCGTAGTGCAGGACGGAGTCCCCAGACTTCCTCCCTCTTGGCCCCATGACTGAGGCCCAGGAACAACAGGATCTGTAGGACTACAACAGGAACAGAAGCCTTCAGACTCAAGGTACTGTGTAACTAGGGGTACTTGCCTCTTCTTGTGTGTAGCTTGTCTGCTCACACTGGAGACTTGCATTTTCTGCCCTTCGCAGAGTTGCTTGCAGCTTTTCCCTTCACAGGCCTCCGAGCTTGTGGCCCAACAGTGATTATTTTTTACAACAAAACTCTCTAACATTGTGCAAGACTTTTGTGCTATCTTCAAGAAGTGCCTCAGCTCCCCTAGACTTTGCTGGAGTGACATTGGCTGTCCTGGCTCCCTGAAGACTAACGTCTGACCGCGTTTTAACTATCCCTCCAAAAAGTCATCCATACCTTACTTGTCTAGCTGGGAAAGGGTTAATCTATATTTCATTGGGGGATTCTGAAGTGCTTACCTGTTTGAGAAACTTGTTAACCATTGTTTCCTTCCCTAACGTTTTAATTTTTGCCATAACGTTAGTATTACATTTTAAGTGCGAAAAATTATATATTAATATCCAGTGTCCTAACTATTGAAGTTACCTCAGGGTGTAGGCAGTATGGAACAAATTACTTACCTGTAACTGTTGTTCCCCAGCATGGGTCTGGCATGGATTCACATGCTCATGAATATTCCCCGTCAGGCCGGGAATCCTCGGTATAGAAAAAAATAAGTTTTGTTTCTGATATGTCTTTCTTAGTAGTAACCAATCACTGGTCTCTGGCTCATACTGCCCCCAGCCAATGACTGCCCTCTCCCTAAGCCCTGCCTCTGGCAGCCATCCCCAGAGTTGGTAGCACATAAAGTGGCAGTATGACCAAGTGAAGAGCCGCAGAGGGGTAGGCGGGAGGGTTCGCATGTGAATCCATGCCAGACCCATGCTGGAGAACAACAGTTACAGGTAAGTAACTTGTTCCTTCTCCAGCATGGGGTCTGGCATGGATTCACATGCTCATGAATAAGAGAATACATAGCAGTACACACATGCACAACCACGGGAGGTGGCAACAGGCTCAATATCAAGCAATGCAACAACTCAACATTAAGCAACTCTTACCTCCTCACCAGGCTCACCTTAGGCGAACAGGTTGCACAGCACTGCTTGGCCGACCCTGGACTCCTCCCTGGAGTCCCGATCGACGCAGTAGAATCTTGTGAAGGTGTGCGTCGACCTCCACGTCGCAGCCCTGCAGATGTCCAGCAGGGGCACATCAGACAGGAACACCATGGTAGCAGCGATCGCTCTGGTCGAATGGGCTCTCGGACGGCCGGGCAGCGGTTGGTCTGCCAACCGGTGACAGTGCATGATGCAGCCGGAGAGCCATCTGGAAATGGAAGTCTTCGAGAGAGCCTTCCCTTGATTCACAGTCCCAAAGTTCACAAACAGCTGTGATGTCTTCCGAAAACTCTTTGTGCGGTCCACGTAGAACTTCAGCGCTCTAGCTACATCCAGCGAGTGCAAAGTCCTCTCGGCCGGCGACGAAAGCGACGGGAAGAAAACTGGCAACACCAAGGGCTCGTTGAGGTGGAAGTCCGACGGCACCTTGGGCATAAAGGATGGGTGTGTCCTCAGCACCACCCTCGTGTCATGAAAAGTCAAGTATGGAGGCTTGCAAGATAGGGCCTGGATCTCTCCCACTCGTCGTGCGGAGGTGATGGCCACGAGGAAAGTTGTCTTCCATGACAGGAACTTGAAAGGCGCAGAATGCATAGGCTCGAATGGGGCCCCATGAGCTTGGTCAGCACCACATTAAGCTCCCACGCCGGGGCAGCAGCCTTCACCGGCAGGAATGATCGGAATAGTCCCTTCATGAATTCTTTCAGCAGACGATGAGACCACAAGGACGCCCGTCCCGTCGTTCTGGTATATCAGGAGATTGCAGCCAGATGTATTTTGATGGAGGTGTGAGCCAGTCCAGCTTTGGCCAGCGACAGTAGGTACGGCACAGCACCAGACAGAGAACCTCTTCCATTTATGTCCGTAGCACTTGAGAGTTGAGGACGCCCTGGCCTTTTCAAGAACCTCTCTGCAGTCGGCCGGGATGTCGTACCCTCCAAACTCTAACGCTGCAGGAGCCAGGCCTGCAAGTTCAGAGACTCCTGGTTGTGGTGAAGAATGGCGCCTCCTTCTCTGGAGAGAAGGTCTGCGTCCATCGGCAGCTTGACTGGTGGGGACGTTGACAAGTCCAGAAGAACCAGATCTGTCTCAGCCACGCCGGTGCGACGAGGATCATCCTGCACCGGGACCTCTTGAGCTGGTTGATGAGCCGGAGCAGCAACGGCAGCGGAGGGAACGCATAAAGAAATAGGCCATCCCAGGGGAACGAAAAAGCATCGCCCATGCTCCTCGGCTGGGGGAACCTGCTGGCAAACCTCCGGCACTTGGAATTTGTCGCCGTCGCGAAGAGATCGATTTGGGGTTCGCCCCATCGTCGGAAGAGTCAATCCACGTGATCCTGGCGTAGTTCCCACTCGTGGCACGAGCGCAGCTCCCTGCTGAGTGAGTCGGCGATCATGTTTTTTTATTCCTGACAGATGAAGAGGCACCAGAAACATCCCTTGGGCGACGGTCCAATGCCACAGATCTTGGGCTTCCTTGGATAGGGCCGGGGACCTGGTTCCGCCCTGCTTCCGGATGTAGAACATCGTGGTGGTGTTGTCGGTGAAGATCCTCACCACCTTGCCCTTGAGGGACAGAAGAAATGACCTGAGGGCCCAGAACACCGCGCGGAGCTCCAAGATGTTGATGTGGAGAGACTTCTCCCCCGGGAGCCAAAAGCCTCTTGCGTGAAGATCTCCGGAGTGCGCTCCCCAACCTTCCAGGGAGGCGTCCGTCGTCACCGTCACCTGGTGAGCTGGGGTCTGAAAGACCGTGCCCGCCGACAGATGGGAGCGGGTACCCCACCACCGGATCGCCTGACGGAACGTCTCGTTGAGAGGGATCCTGTCCTCGAAGCTGCCCGTCGACTGGATCCAGCGGGTGTCGAGGAACTCCTAAGGGTCTCATCCGAAGCCTGCAAAGGCGCACCAGATAAATGCAGGAGGAAATCATCCCGAGGAGGGACTTGATAGATCTTACCCTGGCCATGTCCGTGGCCAGCAGGCGCTGCACCTTGCCCAGAATGGTCCTGGTCCTTTACTCCGACGGCGAGGCCAGCCGCGCCCGTGTCGAGCTTGGCTCCCAGAAACAGGGCGACTTGCGACGGAACCTGGTGGGATTTTGGAAAGTTGATGGAGAATCGCAGGTCCGTGAGCAGCTGGACGGCTCCCTTGTCCTTGCCCGGATGAGCCAGTCGTCCAGGTAGGGGTAGACGTGGATCCCCTGTAGGCGCAGCCACCGGTGCGAGGCACTTGGTGAACACCCTGGGTGCCGACTTCAATCCGAACGGGAGGGCCTTGAACTGGTAGTGCCGCCCTTGGACCACGAACCTGAGGAACTTTCGGTGTCTTTTTAGAATGGGGATGTGGAAGTAGGCATCCTCCAAGTCCAACGACGACAGGAAATCGCCCTCCTCCAGCTGTCCCAGCACATGCTGGAGGGTGACCATACGGAACATCTGTGCCTTGATGTACTTGTTCAGTCGTCGTAGGTCCAGGATGGGGCGCCATCCTCCTGTCTTCTTTTTTACGAGGAAGTACCTTGAGTAAACTCCGGAGCCACGAAGCCTCTTTGGGACAAGCTTGATGGCCCCCTTCTTGAGCATCGCCCTTACTTCGTGATTTTCCTTCCTGGCCACGGGTGGAACGCGAGGGCACTTCTGAAACTCGAGGGCATGCCCTTGGGCCAGGGCGTCCAGCACCCAACGGTCGGTGGAGATGGACTCCCACACGCTGACGAATCCCGCCTGCCGGCCTCCCACCGAGGTGCTTCGGCGGGGGCCCGACCCCACAGTCGGTTCAATCTTGTTTGGAGGCCGCCTTGCCTCCTTGACCTCCTAGTCGACAACTGGCACCTCCTGACTTGCCGCGTTCCCTGTAGGCTTCCTGGGAGGAAGATCTTGCCGCTTGGGGGTAAGTGGAGGAGCCACTGCCGGATCCCTTGGAGGCACCTTGTCTGCCTCCGGAGCTCTGAAAGGACGGCCGTCGTTGTTGGAGCACTCCCAGTGCCCGTCTTGATGGCCTGAAAGGACTCATCAACCGCCTTACCAAACAGGTTGTTCCCATCGAAGGGCATGTCCAAAACCTTGGTTTGTACGTCCTGGCGGAAATCCGTGGCCCTGAGCCATCCTCGTCGTCTCAAGCAAACGGCGTTGCCCAACTGACGGAAACCGGTGTCGGTGATGTCCGTTGCCACCGTGATAGCGGGGTCCGAAGCAATCTCCCCCTCCTGTAGGATTTCAAGGGCCTCAGCCCTTTTGGCGTCGGGGAGGAAGTCTAACAGAGGGGCGATTTTCAACCACAACTCCCTGTCGTAGCGGGCTACAATAGCCAGGGCGTTGGCCGCCTTAATAGTCGTCGCTGTGGATGAGATGATCCGTCGTCCCATCGTGTCCAACTTCCTTCCCTCGCCGTCCGGCGGGGAAGTTTATGTCGAGGCTGATGCCCCCCCAGCTTTCTTCTTTGCCGCCGCCGAGACGACCGAATCCGGGGTAGGTTGTGCCCAAAGGCACAAGGGGGCAGCGTCGGGGACCCGGTACTTCTTCTCGTACCGGTCCCTCTTTGCCCGCGCCGTTGCAGGGTTCTTGAGGAGGGCGAGCCCCTCATTCCAGATGTCATCAAGAAGCGGTACGGAGAGGACCGTCTTCCTTTTAGCCTCGCGCCGTTGGTAAAGGAACCCTTCTTTCTTCTTTTCGTCTGGGCAGAGCTGAAAAAGCTCGGATGCCCTGGAAATCAAGGCATGAAAGGATCCAATCTCTTCGGGCGGGGACGCCCGAGCAGGGGGCGACGGGGGACACGTCCCGTCGTCGCCTCGGTCGTCATCTGTACCTGTCGTAGCCGTGTCCGTGCCTGTATCATCCCCGTGGATAGTAGACCGGGGGGGAAGGCAGAACAGGCCGCAGAGGTGGGAGAGGTGGCATAGGATGCGTCCTCCTCCTCTTATGCGGTGGACTCTCCGAAGGTCCTGGCTCCGGTTCCGCCGTCGGGTCTGGCTCAAGTACCTCTGTCGGGGGAAGGGGCAACCTCATCCTTATCTCAGAGCATAAGGACTGAATAGCTGACAAAATGGCCGCCGAGGTGTCTTGCGGCGCTGGAAACGACGGGCGCGAAGGCTCTTGAGGAGCCTCGTCGGCGACACCATCGCTCTCGTCGTCCTCGTCGGGATCCCTCCCGATGGGTTGGGCCTCTTCCACGACTTCGATGAGCTCTTCTTCAGAGGTCGTGTCCGTATCCATGATGGCCACCAGCCCCTCCTCCACCTTTTCCAACGAGGACTTCGTGGGGGTCTTCTCAATGGGCCTGAAAGACGACTCCCTCCGCGGTGGCAGGGAGATTATGGGTCCTGAGGGCGCCTCCACTGGTGTAGCCTCCACAGGCTGAGCCAGGGCTGCGGCGACATCCTCAATCGAGGTCTTAGCAGGGTGAATTAAGGCCATCGTCACCTTCTGGACGCCTGGGGCCTTCACCTTGGGGGGAGGGTCAGAGCCTCGCTCCCCCTCTGCCGGAATCTTCGAGATCGACCAGGGCCTCTCCAGAAGCTTAGCCGGGTTCTCGGACTTCCTCTTACCCGAGCCAGAGCGTTGGCTCGTGGTTGATGGCGCCGGGGAGGATGCGTCCTGCCAGCCAGCCAAGGAGCCAGACCGTTCGGCGCTCCCGGTGCCAGCGGACTCGCGGTGCTTAGCCTTATGTTGGGCCCCTGTCTCTGGGGCGCCCTCACAGGACTTAGAAGACCGCTCGGACTTTTCCTTCTTCTCGCCTGACGGGCTCTTCCCTTCCAGCCAGTTGGTGAGACGGAGGTGGCGATCCTTCATGTTCCCACAAAACGCACAGTCCTTCTCTTTGTGCGTCTTGTCCTCATGGAGACAGTAGAGGCATAACGAATGCTCGTCCTCCTTGAAAACATTCTGAAGCTGGCATCCAGGGCAGGTCCTGAACAGCTTCCCGGGCGTCGAGCTTCTTTTCTCCTGTGCCATGTCCGGGGTAGGCCTCGGAACTTCTGGAATCCTCCAAAAGCGCAACTTGATGAAATCTTCACCCTTGAGGGGCGTAGAAAACTCCAAAACGGATCCCCGTTGATCGGATGTAGAAACGGTGGAGCTTGAGGCTTTATTTAACCGAAAAATGAGAAATATCTCCTGAAAAAGCGCGAAAACGCAGCAAAAGCTCGAGAGCTACAGCACGAGGACTCCCAACACTAGAACGTGTGGTAAAACTCTGAGGATAGCTGCCAGAGGCGGAGCTTAGGGAGAGGGCACTCATTGGCTGGGGGCAGTATGACCCAGAGACCAGTGATTGGTTACTACTAAGAAAGACAGATCAGAAACGAAACTGATACTGATTTGTTTTCTATACCGAGGATTCCCGGCCTGACAACGGGGAATATTCATGAGCATGTGAATCCATGCCAGACCCCATGCTGGAGAACTGTGTGTCATCCCAAAAGGGTATCTACTTACTTAACTGAAGGAGTGTATTTAAGTGTATTTAAGTGTTGCATATTGCGCCCTTCTAAAGGCTTTTTTTAAAACTGTTAAAATAAATAATTATTTTAATCAATAAACCTTGAGTATAAGTGTTATTTGAATAGGTGTCGCTGTGAATCTCTGTTACAACCCTACAGCTCACATTGACCCCTCTTGATGAGAGCCCGGCTGCTCAGTCACTCTACCAACCTGTGTAGTACATGCTTGTACCAAAGGTTGGGTTACCTATTGCCAAGAGGACCAGGCTGGTGTAGACTCCCACAGGGTTACTACATACAATCTTGCCTAACGGCTACCTCAAGAATGAGCACCCCAATTGACCCCAGACAGAATTGTGAAGCCTTTTTACCATCTTAAGAGAGCTTTTCAAGGCACCTTTTGTGGGATGCTATCCGGTTTAGGCTGGATGATGGTCTTCTAAGCACATCAATCCTGATCTGAGTGAGTGCACGTGCCTGCCAAAACTTGAAGTGTGTACGGCTATAGATTGGTGAGCACGGCCAACGGTTTTCACCGGTGTGTGACACTGTAGCAATACTTTGGATCATTCTAGACGGTAGTTGCCTGAGAATTACCTAGATGAAGCTGGACAGATGGGAAGGGATTCTGCTGCCGCACTCTGGATCCTCCTGCCGAGCGTGATGGGGGAACTTTGATTCAAACTCTTCCTTGCCTTTCTACTGCCCTCCTGTGCTGTAACCTCCCATGTCTGCAGCCTCTAGTGCCCTCCAGTAGCCTGCTTGTTTCGGTTTCACATGACCTGCAGTAAGAGCCCCCCAATGCCTGCTGGATCTGAGTTGCTTGCTGCTGCTCTGCAAAACATTCTATTCTGCCTCGACGCAACTCAATTCGCCACTTGCTCCTTCTCAGGCACCCTACCTGGCTGAAGGGCAACCCTGCATGCTGCCTGTCGCTGTTAGGCTTTCCTTGTCTGGGGTCACTGGAAGTAGTATATAGCCACAGTATGGCCAGACCTAGTACTGACACTAAGGGCAAACTTCACCCACGTTTTCTGTGTCTTCTTCGCAGCATCCTTCAGTCTGGGCTGCCTTTTCAGGGACCGCTGAACTGCTCCCAGTCATTGACCCTCCTCTGTTGGGGCGCTGGGTTGGACTCCTGGGCCCCTCATTGAAACAGTGTCTGGATCTCTTCTGGTGGAGGGGGGTGGGGGAGGGGTCTCCAAATCTCCAGCTGATTGGTTGCCGCATTTCCACTCCCTGGACCGGCAAGTAAAATGTACTTACCTTTGCAGTGTAACAGAGTGCACTATTGACTCCATCCCATTGGTTCCTATGGCCAAACTTTTCAGAACTTCTAACACTCCCAAAAAAGAAGCAACTTTTGCTTGCCTGTAACCAGCCTATTTGTTTTCGCTAGTCCTACATGTATTTAATCGTTCAGTGAAATTGTAATACCCCTGATTTCATATGCCTTTTGACATGATAAATCAGTGCATTTCCCTCATTTAAAAGCCTTGCAAAATACACAGATCTACTGGACGGTATTCTCTTTTCACTTGTTTTAAATGTCTGTTGGATGTAATCTAGACCATTTACTATTTTTATAATTCTTCTATTTTTAAAAAGGTACCACTTGTAGTTATTTCTTGCCATAGGACTTTTAAATCAAGACTATGGGCCTCATTACAAGTCTGCCAGTCCGGAATGAAGGGTGGCGGTAGCAACATACCGGCACCCTTTCTGGACCATCAGACTCTGCTTTCCGGGGCCTCTGCACCCGGCAGGTCTAACCTGCCGGGTGCAGAGGCCCCGGAAAGCAGATTTGTCACGGAAGCACCAGCACCGTTAGCAAGAGTGCCGGTGCTTCCGAGTCCCCTTAGGTCCCTATAGGACTTCAGGGGAATGGGGAACGAACATTTTCCACTGCATGACTTCCCCGGGCCGCCAGGACTTGTAATGTCCCGGTGGCACTGGGAAGTCAGGTGACAAACACTGTGTTACCACCAACCTTGTAATGAGTCATATATATATATATATATATATATATATATATATATATATATATACACATATATATATATATATACATACACTGTGTGGAATTGCTTGCCTATGACTAACTGTATATTCTACCAGTCCGCCCCCGCCTAAGAGTGAAGCCAGACTGCTCTGTCACGTACCACTGTCAGAGTGTGAGTAGACAGGGACTAAATGTTAATCCAAACAGGTTGATCTTCTTGAACCCCTGACCAGAGGACTGTATTTCAACCTCCTTACACAAGTTGATTCTCAAGAAAAGAAAAATGTCACAATCATATGAATACAACATAAAATGTAATATTTATTTAAGGCCGTCAAGATTCACTCACAAAAGTTACGCAAACACATTAGTGGCACATTTTAATGCGGTTTATCAACATAGGCAACAAAATCTTTCAACTGCTTACTTTGAGAACACTGGCCATGAGTCTACCTCGCTCCTAGCAACACAGGCTTACCTCACTCAACCATGATAGGGAGAACAGGGTGCAAATATCACAGCTTCAGGCCCATTCCAATGCTTCCTAGCAGCAGGCATGTGCTGCTACATACATGAGTGTATGCTGTAGATTCATTCATTTTGAAGTTCTCCTTTTGTTTAGACTACTGATACAATGAAAAAGGGGATTTTCTTCCAAGCTTACAGGCCCCTTTTGGCTTTTCTTGCTGCAAAATACTTCTCTAATGTCAGTTCTCTCTATATTTACCTTCCAGTATCTATATTTAATGCTTAGAAAACTACTGTTGACCCAACAGGTGTAAGAATTCCATCTTACTTCCGACTTTAAGGTTATTGCAAAATGAGTATTTTCTTGCACTTCATTCTAAAAGTGTGCAAAGTGGCATTAAACCTCCATTGATTCTGAAAACTCCATGTATCCACAGAGACATAGTGCCCACCTGGAGAGCATGGCACCTACATCTGAGCACAAATATACCACAGCAACAGAGACAAATATTGACAGATTAAAAGAAAAGGTATATTGCCCCGAACATATAAATATAAAAGTTATTTAGCAGCAGAGGAGCAAGACCATTTAAAGTATCTCTATTGGTCATTGCTGTGTCCAAGTGCTTCGAGGCATTCTTCTGCAAGAGGTAAACACTTGACATTGTGTAGCCCTTTATCTGAACCACCCCTAGTGTCCTTGCCAAGGGAGTGTAATTCTGTGAAGGTGAAAATTAAAAGGCAAGAGATAAAATACACTGGATGAAATATGCAAGTCCGAAAAGGCAGAAGGAAATGCAACAGAACGGGCACCAGGCAACCAATGAATAGGGTGTTTGTACATTCTGTTAGTTTAAGGCTGAGTGGAGAAGTTTTCAAAAGCCAATCCCACTTTCAAACATGGTCCTCTTCCCTCCCACCCAATATCCTGTTCTTGGAATCCCCGTCAGTCAGGATGTGTTTGGCTTCAAAGTAGATACTTTCTCACAAGAGGTCCGGCAGTCAACATGAGCGTCCAACAGAATCTCGGGCATGGATGGGTGTGTGGGACACCCTAGAATCCCAGTGGGTTCGGGGACACCACACCTCCATTCTCCACCAGGGCCTTGGAAACTGAACGCATGTTCTTGAAGACTTGGTTGGAGGAGTCAGAACCCAATGACTGCAGGTTCTCACGGATACGGCCGGACGCCTTAATGAAAAGAAAAGAGACAACTTAGTCATTATAACAAGGTAGTAAATGTATAAACCTTCTCTCATTCCACTATACCTTTTTAACTAGCAATTATGTCAAGGCCTAACCGTTGGCGGGAATCTAGAAAAGTGATTATTTGAGAAGGAAGTGCAAGCAAAATGTATGTGTGCCATAAGAGATGCCGAGTTAGCATTTTCACAAATAATCCACACAGAACACCACCAATACTTCAAGTTAGTAAGTATATAAAATTACAATTATTAATTAAGCCTTAAAGAACTGTAAGGAAGGCATGGTATAAAACAGTGAAGACAGACACAACTGATCACAGTTCAAGGGTGTTTATTGAACTTCAATGGGTTGGTAGAACGCCTGTCAAAACCTAAATCTAAAGATACAAAATAGTGTGGGATAACAATGTATGCAAAAGAAATGTATTTGAGAAATGATATGTCGGGATAGTTGAGCGGTTGGCTTCCCTTCCCCACGTTTTCAGTACGGGCAAGACAGCATGTGCGGGCTTCACACACACTATGGCTTCTTGGCCACGAGGTAACAGTTCAACACATAGGCATCAGGGCCTTCCGACAAAGTCTCTCACAGTGACAGCCTCTTATTGCAGATGGCCTGATTGAACAAAACACAAAAGTTCCTTTCCTTTTTCAGGGAGTTTACTTTCACAAATTCAAGACTTGTCTCCCTCCTTCGGGCTCAGACCCTGGATCCCCCCTCGTCCAGGCTCAGATCCCTTTTGATACCAGAATCGAAGACTTTCGAATGTACGATGGGTTTTGCTTAAACCATCGCAGGACCACTTCGATTCACTTCACATCAATCTTCTACCTTTGTTTCTCTGGTCAGGATACTGTACAGAGTCCTTCGACTGTGCACATTCGCAGTGCCAGACCACTGTCAGCGTTATCGCATCTTTCCTTTTGATCAAATATTCACCAGCAATTTAGCTTCACTCGCGGCTTTCATAACATGCGTTTAACAATGATCGTTCCAGCACTATTTTTACAATGTTGCTGCTTGCAACCGTGTCTTCAACACAGACAGGTCTGGCATTGGTCTCCCCAACTCACCAGCTGTGTTGCTCTTGGTCATTTCTTTGATCTTGGAGCCAAGGAGGATACCACAGTGTCTGCTGCTCCTCCCAGCCTTGGTCAGTTATGCAGGAGGACCCTCAGTATCTCCAACACACAATGCAGGATTCTTCAGCCTGGTTTCCTGGTCTTGCGTTTTCTGCCTTGAAGGTTTCTTGAAAGTAACACCTTCCTGCCAACAAGGTTAAGGGTGTTGCCCCTCTCATGAACCTCTTGTGTCTGGCCGTCTTTCTCCCCTCCTTCAGATGCCAACTCTAAAATGCTGTACCTTTGTGTGTTTTGCCTCGCTCAAAGTGTACTTTCTTGCTCCGCCATTTATCCGTGTGGGGAAGTGTAATGGAAGTCAGGTGTGAGTTATTGTCGATAATTGCCTGACCATAGTATTTGGACAGGTCAGGTTCACAGCTATGGTGCGAGTCGGTTTTGTCCCAGAGTGTGCTGTCCATGTAAAAGGGTTTGTGCCGGAAAAGGGTGGGGGAGGAAAGGCAGGGGGTTGAGTTTCTAAATATCCCATTGGGTACGATGGGGTAAAAGAGTTACAGGGAGCAGAGGGATAGGGCATTTCACCAACTGGTGTCCCACTCCCAGAGAACCCCTCACCCAGGAGCTCCTCACTCACTGGTCCACCCCCAGGGTCTGGATCCAAAGGCGATGGCCGTGCCCTGGCCACCCGAGAGTGTGCCCTGCGGGCACTAGCGGGTGAGACACCATTTGGTTTCTCACAGAACACACCACGAATATAAAAACCACAGGTAAGTAATGTAAATCAAAAGCTATATACAACATATATAGAGAACTGCATATGAACTATGTATCAGTGTTCAACAGGTGAGTAATCAAATGCAGGAAAAATAGGTAGAGGCAATTGGATGTGTGCTTATTCTAACTTTTCCATCTTATGAAGTCCAGCCTTAAGATGTATGGGGCCTTGTGCCCAAATGTCACAGGTTCCAAACTATGGTTTCTTTAGGGTAGGTATTTCAGAACTGCTGCAGTGAGCTGTGGTGGTGCTTTGAAAGTTCCTTAAAGGAAGGTCATTATTTACTCAGTTAAGTACCCATCTCAGTTCCATAGAAAATCACTTCCTGTAGTGTCATCTTTCTGAATTGTTTTAGCTTTAAAATGTGTTTGCAGGCCTTAAATCAAGCTCTGACCCCTGTGCCGTGCACTATTGTAGGACTAGGAAGAGTAGAATCCTTCGTTTTAGTCCAGCAGAGGTGCCTCCCGTAAAGCCCCTTTTTGTAAGAGCACTGTAACATCTGCATTCAGTTCGGCTTTGTACAGGATTTGAGTGGAGGGATTTAGTACAGTGGCATTAGAAACTCTTCACATTACTTGTACAGTACTGTGTCCAGTACCCACGGGACATGGTTATTGCCTTCCATGCCTGAGCAATTTGTTGGATTCTTCCTCCCAATGGGTGTGGCATGGCTGGTCTCTTTGTGAATGGAGTCTTCGTTGCCTCTGGCATGGGAATCTCGTGTATATCCTCTTCCTCACTGTTAGGTCAGGAAGATTGATCATTGATATGAAAATCTTACCTGTGTCAACCGCCGAGCTTTTTGCTGAACTGGTAAATTATTTTTCCCTATACCTCAGTGAGTGGGAATCTTTTTCTACACTCAGTCTTTTACTCTTATGGGTGTCATGTTTTAGACTCTCCATAGCGGCTTTTAAAAGTTATCCTCTTGGACACCTTTTTGGCAATAAGTTCCTGTTGTTGCTGGGTTACCCTAGGGGCTCCCCTTTTAACTTTCTCTGACTAACCTTGTGAGAACTACAGTTCCCAAGGGTAGAAAGGATCTTTGGAACCCCTTTTACATTTTATTAGGAGAGACCTGCACCCCCCACCTTATGTGGAGTGCTGGGGAGATACGGAGTATCCTCTTTCTCAATTTAAATATAAAGTGTATGTTACAAGGGAAAACTTATTTTTAATGGCTGGTGGCAGTGAACCTTTTTATTAATTTGGTGCATCTTTACAACAGGCTGTTTCCACATGGGTAATTGACCCATGGGTGCTCATATCACCAAAATGGCCTCTGTCTTCTTTTTTCACCATTTTAGAGTTTGTCCTTTCCTGTTCCTTCCAGGGTGGGAAATTCCTTTGTTTTAACTTAATCTTCGGCAGGAATCCTGTGGATTTCCTGCCCAGGCTCCAGAGTGTCTGTGAAAGCAGGAAACGTGGGAGATGTCGAAAACTCTGCAGCCCTGTGTCTTCCAGCCTGCCTGTGAGAATCCAGTTGAAACTAGAAGGCTGGCTGTCCCGAAAGGAATGGAAAGGCAAGGATGATTGGCTGGGTTCCTGCATAAAAGTCAGCTCATGGAAGATGAAGAGGTAGTCGACCACTGGAACCAAAAGCAAAGAGGAAGATGAAGAAACTGCAGCAGAACTGATTTCCAGCTACCGGATAGCCTGCTGTCGAACCGGAGCCTGCTGTAGCTCTTCTTTCCAATTGACCTGGGGATCCCGAAATGGAAAACAGTACCTGGTGAGACCCACTAGACTCAAGAAGACCTGCATTTTGAGTCATCCAACGTCGCAACCTTGTGGGGCTGCAATACCCCAATACCCTGGGACCTCGTGCCATTGTGCAGTGCACGGTAGTCTGCATTCCAAATCTCGCTTAAACTTCTTGAACATCCTGCTGGATCTCCAGAGGCACGATTCATGTCCGAAAAGTCCCCTCACCAGAGTGCTGGACCTTGCAAACGACATGAATCCGACCTGTGATATTCTGTCTTCTGTGCTCTTGAAAAGGTGCCAAATATGCAGAGGAAACTTCCCTAGAGCCTTCTTCCGTGATCCCTGCTGCAAAAGTCCTTCCAAAGTCCTGTCTTCCATCTTCTTGACAAAGGAATCCATCGACCAAATTTTTGACTTCATATCCTGAAGTCTTCCTGCTGCAACTCTTCTGTGCTGTGGTACCGTACTGTGTTGACTGGGGTATTTTACCTGCCTTAAGCCTTTGTGATTTCTTTATAGCTCAGGGGTGTTTTCTGTGATTGGGAGGCACTCATCCATTTCACCCCTGCCCACTGCAGAATCCTCCTAGGGTGTGCAGAATCCTCCTAGGGTGTCTTCCCTGAAGTACCTGGACCCTCAACTAACTTTAAAGTGAAATACTTGTTTGAACAGTCTTCCTCTGGAACTCTGACTTTGCCTACAACTGAACCCTACGTCACCTGCCTACAAGCTGGCACCTAGACCACTAGGATCCCTTTACTGCCTCTGTGTGAACTTATACTATAGAATAAGGGAAGGATTGGATAAGTAAAGGGTTCTGCCTTGTTAGGCAAGATTGTGTGCAGTACCCTTTGGGCGCACGGCACCAACCCTGACCTCCTGGCAGTAGTAACCCAACCTTTGGTATAAGTCTGTACTACACAGGTTGGTAGCGTATTGAGCTTATCTCAAGAGGGGTAAATGTGAGCTGTAGGGGAGTTACACAGATTCACAGTGGCAAGCATTCAAATAAATCTACACACAAGGTTTTCTGGATTAAACAATTATTAATTTGTTTAACAGTCAGAGTAAAATACACTTCAAAAATACACATTCCTAGTTTCTAAATCAGTAAGTAACCATTTGGGATGGCCCACAGTCACGAACTACATCCTCAGGTGACTTCAATAGTTAGGGTGCTGGGGACATTAATAAATCACTGTTGCATTTAGAATCAGATTTAGGAGTATGTCAAAGGAAAAAGGTTATTAGAACAAAACAAGAGATCACACAAATATTCTGAAGCAGGTAAGAACTTTTGGTAACTCCCAATGCAAAGTTAGTTAACCCCTGCCTGGAAGGAAGGCGAAACACTGAAGCAGAAGAGAGAAGAGTCATTTAGGGAGCCAGGCCAGCCAGTGTTAAGTTAGCAAAAGTTAAGGTGAACTGAAGCACTTCTTGCAGGTAAGTAAAAGTCTTGCACAATGTTTTAGAAGTCTTTGTAGAATAAGAAGAAATTCAAAGTAGGGCCACAAGCTGATTAGGTTTGCGAGGTAAATAAGCGGTTAGCAACTCTACAGGGGCAACCGAGACAAGTCTCCAACGAGGACAAGCAAGGCGCAACTCGAGGTAAGTTCTCTCAGACTTTACAGTACCATTAGGTTGAAAAAAAGTGCAGCAGATGACTTCTGTTCCTGTGCAGCTCTGCAGATCCTCGTGTTCCTGAGCCTCAGTCGTGGGGACAAGAGGGAGGACTTCTGCACTGAAATCGGATGGTCACTGCTCACAACCAGCAATTTTTAAACAAGTGGCACTTTGGTGTTTCAGCTCCTCGCGCCTACCGCAAATAGCAACACTGCAGTTCCTGACTGTCGAGATGGGCTTTCCTTGCATCTGGGGCCCTGCACTCTTGAGGGGGCTCAGGCTCGGTCAGTCCTGCTGTGTGATTGACGTGGAATGAATGGGATAAACCTGCATAAAAAGCGAGGCTTTTTGGCTTGGAAGGCAGAGTCGACCACTGGACGAAGGAATCCAAAGAAGAACTTGGCGAGATGTCTGCTGCAACTCCTGGACCGTTGGTTTGCCCAGTGAAGCCCTGCTGCTGTGCTGAAGCTCTGAATTCGTTTCGACTAGAGAAGCCCTGCAAGGGATACTTCTCCCCTTGGGTTGGTGGGACCAATCAACTCCAAAGTGAACTTGTTTGGACATCCTCTCGGAGCCGTCTGTATTTCTGCTGCTGCTGGAACCGAGGTGCCAGAGAAAGGAACACCAAAGCAGGTGGATCGCTTCCCTGAAGCAGGACTGAACAAGCCTGAGCCACCTCAACAGCGTGCTGGACCCCAGATGCGAGGAAAGTCCGAAGTGGCATCAGAGAACCGCAGTGTTGCTATTCACTGTCAGATGCGAGGAGTTGAAACCGCAAAGTGCCGCTGAATTGAAGTTTGCCCTATGCTGCTGCTGACCTTCCCTTTGCAGTGCAGGAGTCCCCAGACAGGATGGTCCCCCCTCTTGTCACCACGACTGAAGCACCCAGGAACACCAGGATCTGCAGAGCTATACAGGAACAGAAGCCAGCTGGAACAATTTATTCTAACCAAAGATACTATAAAGTTAAGAGGACTTACCTCTTGTTGTGTAGCCTTCCTTGCTCTCAGCTGAGACTTGTCTTGGTTGCCCTTGCAGAGTTGCTTGCATCTTTGCCCCTCATAAGCCTCACAGCTTGTGGCCCTTCAAGTGAATCGTATTTCTACAAACTGTTCTAAAAACATAGTTGAAGACTTTTACTTACCTGCAAAGAAGATCTTCAGTCCCCCTAAACTTTGCTCAACTTTCTTACCTCTGACTCTGTGTGTTTACCTACCCCCCCATGAAAGGTTTTAATTTACTTGACATCGGAAGGTTTAAAAAGTACTTACCTGTGTATTAATTATTTGTTAACCTTTGTTTTATTCCCCAATCTAACCTTTGCACCAAACTCAGTATTGCTCTAAATGTCCCAGTGATAAATCAATGTCCAGTGTCCTAGCTATTTAAGTCACCTGAGGGTGTAGGAAGTGTCTGTATGCCATCCCCAATGGATATCATCTAATTTAGAGAAACAGAGTGCGTATGTGTATTATAATTGTTACATGTTTTGCTCCTTTGTGAAGGCTTATATACTGTTAAATAAACGATTCATTTTTTAAGCAAGACACCTTGAGTGTAAGTGTTTATTTGAACAACTGTCACTGTGAAACTGTCACAACCCTACAGCTCACATTGACCCCTCTTGAGATAAGCCTGGCTGCTCAGCTACACTACCTACTCGTGTAGCACATGCTTATACCAAACGTTGGGTTAACAAGGCTGGTGCAGTCTCCCACAGGGTACTGCGTACAATCTTGCCTAATGGTCCCTTATATGCGTTCCAGCAGTAGGCCTGGGCAAGTGGTATGTGCAGACTCCCAACCCCACGAATCACCTGCTCAGCATCACAGCATTCACAAAAGACTTAAGATAAGTATTACCCAAGCCAACACAGTACCTTAGGAGATAAGAGATTCATATTGGATGCCTTCAGGAGACAGCAGCACAGGGCCCAGGTCCCTCGATTCTTCATCTGGAGACTAGATGGGAACTTGCAACAGCAGTCCAAGGAGGCTTCCAACAAAGTTTTCTTTACAAATTCTTGTGGATTTGGCACCCTTTTACGTGTACCTGATGAACGAATATCAACGGTCGGATTCTCTTCACTTATCTGGTCCTGCACTCTGGTGAGGGGACTTCAAGGAATAAAATCGTTGCTCTGGGGATCCAGCAGGAGTCCACCAAAGTTTTGGACGGATTCAGACTTAGGAAGATCATGCACTGCACATTGTTCCGCAAGCTCGGAGCATGTCGTGGGATGTCTCAAAATACAGGTCTTCTTGAGACTAGTGGGTCTCACCAGCCCTGGGTAGGAGTGGTCATTTTCTTGATCCCCCCCACGTGGATTGGAAGGAAGGGTCGCATCAGTCTTCGGTTACAAAGTAGGCTCTCCGGTCAATGGAAATTGCTACAGATATAATTTCTTCACCTTCCTCTTTGGATTCAGCTCCAGTGGTCGACTTGTCAGCAGCTTCCAGGATCGGAGTATTTCTCAGGAACTACAGCACACCTTCTGCAAACTCTCCCTGCAGTTTACAGAAAGGGGCGGTATGGCTGTCCAATCAGGACAGCCAGCCCCCGAGTGGGACTTGGATCCTTTCAGGCAAGGTGAAAGACAAAGGTCAGCAGCATTCTGGACTCCTCCCTCGCTTCCTGCCTTATCAGACAACCTGGCGCCTTGGCTGGGAATACAAAGGATTTCTGCCGAAGAAAACTTCAACCAGGGTCGTTCCTGCCTAGAATGGCAGAAGACGATCTAGGAAACCAGCAAATGGGAAATGGCGAGATTTGCAGAATGGTGGCCCTCCTGTGCATTACTGTTAGGCAGAAACCTGTGCAGTTCCCTTAGGGACCACTGAAAAAAGTTTAAGACCACAGGAGTAAGCAGTAAACCCAATTGGTAGCAGTCTGTACCACCCAGATTTACCTGGTAGCTGTGGCTGAGCAGTCAGACTTCTCTCAAGAAGAGTTAGGCAGTATATAGAGTATACACAATAGGGCTAAAAATAAAGTAGAACAAGCAAACACTGACCAGAGCTTTGGTATAAAAGTATATAATTATTTATTTAAAAACACACTTATGAAAATACACTGGCACTAATATATCAAGCAAGTTCAAACACAGTCAGTATATACACCTCCCTAGTTAATTATTCGACAAGTCTAGGTTAAGACACCACTTATTAGAAAAACAGAGGTGAGCGCGTAACCATAGATGGCACTTCAATAATTTGTTTAAAAAGGGAGAGAAAAGGCAGGGTATGGAAATAACACAGTACCAACACTTAAGAAACCACAGCAAGTCAAGAAAGGCAGGGTCTACTGTAGAGCCAAAAGTTCATAGGCCAGGCCCACTCTTGGAGACAGCAAGGCGGAATGTGCCCAAGATCACACAGTGGAAATGCACTCAAAGTCTTTGCAGAAAAATGTCAAAAGAGGTTGGATCAGTTCAGAAAGGCAAAGTTAGCAGGTCTGAGGTCAACCCAGTTGGAAGGTCAAGGATTTACGGGACACCTTGGACAGTCTGTTGCAAGGGAGACCAGGCGGTACACAGTACCTGAAATGGTGAGAAAGCTCCAGCGGTGGCAGTTGTTCTTAGTAGCGGGTGCAAGTCGTGGCTTCGACCAGAGGAAGGGATGATCTCGACGAGGAAGAAAGCTGGAGGTCGTTGCACTGCCAGGGAAGAAACCAGCCGCAGAGTTTCCGATTAAAAGGTACGACCCTTTTATTCGCGGTTAGTGGTGAAGCGTGGCTATCCAGCCGCCGGGGTGCTTGGCACGGGCGATTCGACCACGAGACGTCCAGGAAGGCGAAAAAGGCAAACTGGTTGGTCCCAACAGCTCAAAGGGAAGAAGACTCTCCTGGAAGAAGATCTCCTCTGTTGTCGGGGAAGTGGTGAGTTTGTACAGCAGGGCTCCACCGGTGGCGGCGTCGTTGTAGATGGCTCAGCTTCTCCCCTCTTCGGATTCTTTAGGTCCTGGGGCGACTTCTGAAGTTCCAGTCCCCAAAGCCCTGCTTTTATGCAGAAAAACCCCCATTCAACAGCCTAGCTGTCACTCAAACATGCTAAGTGGTGAGCCGGGCAGCTCACCACTGGGCCAATCACACAAGAGTGCTACTTGAGTTGCCAAGGCAACTCAGTCCAGGGTGCCTAATCCCCCTCCCACACATCCTGTAGACCCCAGACAGAGTGGCACCATTTGGAGGGCTTCTGTGGAGAAGTGGTGCGTTTAAAATCAATGGGAAATCCCATAAGAAATATTCTGGTGGAATATTTCGCATGGTATCCACTGCCACCAGCCAGAAACTCAACAAGGGGGTACTGGACAGTGCCCCCTTGGAAAACAGACCCAGGGGCAATCGAATTACCCCTACCAGTACTTCCACAATATGATGGTTTGTACTGGTTCTGTTCACAATTTGAGACTAGTAAAGCCAATGGTGACTGGGAGACAGTCAGTCCCAGGGTATGGAGTCTATGTTTGGGGGTCAATATGACACCCCTGTGTTACTGCACTGAGGGTGCTGTGTAACACATACCAAAAACACATGAAGCCCTATGGAGTAAAAGACCCCATAGCCCATAAAACACAGTCAAAGGACATTCTCAAATCATGCCTAAGAGTGTGAGAAAAAGAGTCTCACTCTTAGCAGGAGAAAAAAATAAACCCCAAAAATCCAGCAAAGCTGCTGGGGGACTCACTAGGTTTGGGAAATTAGCCTTAACAGAGAATTCTCCCTAACAATTACTGAGGCCGATTTGACAGCCTGCGTGTAATAATGACTGAAAGTCATAAAAGTAGTTACACTGCCACCAGCCATTCAAGTTAACTTGCAATTGTAACATAAATTTGTCAGGTAAGTAAGAAAGGGGATACATTGTATCCCTCCAGCACTCTACATAAGGTGGGGTGTGCTGGCTCACTAAAATCAATGTAAAGGGGATGTGAATCCCACTTTACCTGTTGGGAACAGTAGTTCACCCAATAAATAATAATCTCATTAAAAGGAAGCCATTGCATTTAAAATTCTGTGTGCGGCCATAGTGCATTACAGTCAGTCCAAAGTTATAGGAAACTATAACTCCAATCACACACTATGGAGAGACATAAAAAGGTCACCCACTGTTAGGGAGAATTTTCAGTTTAGTGTGATATTCCTCCTATTTTAGAGACCCCCCCCCCCCCAGATCTTTTGCTGAACTTTGGGACTTTGTACTTTTACTTCTATGTGTTTTCTGTGTTTCTTTTAGCTCTGGAGTCTGACAAACTCCATAGGCATATTTACATTGTGACACACAGCACCTTCAGTGCAGTGGCACAGGGAGGTCTCTCAGATTTCCCAAAAGGTCAAAATGGCCCGGTCGTCTTTTTTCGCCATTTCCTGCTGGAAAGGTTTTTGAGATTTACTCTGTGCGCCAAACAAGGTTCGGTGCCTTTATTCGCTTTGTCTTTGGTGGGATTTACGAGTGAAGCCCGCCTCTGGCTCCATTATGTCCAGGAGGGGCAGGAAGTGAGGGAGGCGCCCGAAACTCATTGTGCTTAATCCCCTTGGTTACAGTAATGCACCCAAAAGGTGATTGGCCGGCTGGCTGGCTGTCCGGCAAGGACAGCCACCCTGCTGTGTGATTGACAGCTAGGCTAGAATGAATGGGGGAAACCTGCATAAAAGAGACGCATGCTGCAATTCCTGGACCATTGGTTTGCCCGGTGAAGCCCTGCTGCTGTGCTGAAGCTCCAAATTCACCTTGACTAGAGAAGGAAGAAGTTATTTACCTGTAACTGTTGTTCTCCAGCATGGGTCTGACATGGATTCACATGCTCATGAATATTCCCCGTCAGGCTGGGAATCCTCGGTAAAGAAAAAAATCAGTTTCAGTTTAGTTTCTGAACTGTCTTTCTCCTAATAACCAATCACTGGTCTCTGGGTCATACTGCTCCCAGCCAATGACTGCCATCTACCTAAGCCCCTCCTCTGGCAGCCATCCTCTGATTCGGTAGCACGTAAAATGGCAGTAGGACCAAGTAAAGAGCCGCAGGGTAGGAGGGAGGGTTCGCATGTGAATCCATGCCAGACCCATGCTGGAGAACAACAGTTACAGGTAAGTAAATGAATACATAGCAGTACACACATGCACAACCACGGGAGGTGGCAAGGCTCAACATTAAGCATTTCATCTCTCAACATTAAGCATCTCTTATCTACTCACCAGGCCCACCTTCAGGCGAACAGGTTGTGCAGCACTGCCTGGCCGACTCTGGACTCCTCCCTGGAATAACAGTCGACGCAGTAGAATCTCGTGAAGGTGTGCATCGACCTCCACGTAGCAGCCCTGCAGATGTCCAGCAGGGGCACAACAGATAGGACCGCTGTGGTACCAGCGATCGCTCTGGTCGAATGGGCTCTCGGACTGTCGGGCAACGGTCGGTTTGCCAACCGGTGACAGTGCATGATGCAGCCGGAGAGCCATCTGGAAATGGAAGCCTTCGAGGGCCTTCCCTTGGTTCACAGGTCCAAAGTTCACAAACAGCTGTGATGTCTTCCGAAAACTCTTCGTGCGGTCCACATAGAACTTCAGCGCTCTAGCTACATCCAGCGAGTGAAAAGTCCTCTTGGCCGGCGATAAAGGCGTCAGGAAGAAAACAGGTAAGAACAAGGGCTCTTTGAGGTGGAAGTCCGACGGCACCTTGGCTATGAAGGAGGGGTGCGTCCTCCGCACCACCCTCGTCTAGTGGAAAGTCAGGTATGGGGCTTTACAAGAGAGGGCCTCGATCTCTCCCACTCGTCATGCGGAGGTGATGGCCACAAGAAACGCCATTTTCCTTGACAGGAACTTCAACGGTGCAGAATGCAGAGGCTCGATTGGCAGCCCCACGAGCCTGGTCAGCACCACGTTGAGTTCTCACGCTGGGGCCAGAGCCTTCACCGGCTGGAAGGATCGGAACAGTCCCTTCATGAACTCCTTCACTAGGCGATGGGACCACAGGGATGAGCGCCCAGAGTTCTGGTGTAGCGGGAGATAGTGTCAGGCTGAGAGGTCCTGTATCCGCGGAAGCTGCCGAACCCCCGACAATCCCCCTGAGATGTATTTCCCAGAACTAGTTTTCAATACAGCTCTGTAAACTACACCCCAAAGGGAAAGGGGGAATGGGACAACAAAACAACACCAGGCAGACTGCGTCAAGGCTAATCAGTGCTGAACCTGCAGAGGATAAAGAATAACATATACACTTCCTTAATTCACTTACTTAACCTTATGAATGGGAAGTCATTAATCCTTAAATAATAATTGAGAATCCTACCTGGTTCTTCTCTTGAAATTTCTTAGAGAAGCGGATAAGAAGCTGAAAATCTCTCTTACTTGCGATACTTGAAATTCACAGCAACTTCTTACATTAGGCAAAACTGGAAGTCTTAGTTCTTTGTTTGTCTTTTTTCCAACATGCACTGGTAGTTCAATTAGATTGTCTTTAAAATGTTCTTTCTTGTCATTTCAAAACTTTTCAAACTATTTATAATTATCTAGAGTCTTTGAATCCTTGAAGAAAGAGGAAACACGTGCTAACTGCACACGCAGGTTATTTCCATTAAAATTATCGATGAACTTCACATAGAAATCTTCCTGGTTGAAGAACACGCGCAAACGGATGAAGACGCGCGATCAAAATAATCCACACGCGCAAAAAATCCACACGCGCAATAATTCACACGCGCAATAGTCCACACGCGCAATAATGTTCTCCTGCGAGACACGCGAAATAAGAACACCCGCGCTATTGAGTTCAAACGCAACGAAGTGATTCATCACTCGCGATGGAAAAAACACACGCGCACTCACATGGCACGCGACGAACAGATACTCGCGCTTTGAACCCCCGCGCTAAAAATCACACGCGCTTTGTATTTCACACGCGCTTTGTACACCCGCGCTAAAAATCACACGCGCTTTGTATTTCACACGCGCTTTGTATTTCAAACGCGCTTTGTACACTCGCGCTAAAAATCACACGCGCTTTGTATTTCACACGCGCTTTGTAGTTCTCACGCAGCGTATAGCTTTTCGCGCAAAGGATCACCCGCGCAATAAAACACACGCGTGTTTAAAATGGCACGAGACCAACCTCTACTCGCGCTCGGAATACACACGCTAGAAAGCACGCGCTCACTTGAATACGCACGCGACAGTCAAAATCTCGCGCTAAGGAACACCGCACTGGAAACACAAGCGCACTCCGATAGTTCAATAGTTTTAGTAGAAACACTACTTTTAACGAATTTTCAAGGAGACTGTTATTTACAGATTTACAGTAGAAATAAAGTCACTTATCTCCTGAGCGAATTCACAAAGATTTCCTGCTTTTCCTATCTTCAAAACGAATTCCTGCCAGCTGAAGACTTCTCCTGAACCCCCAAGAAAGTAGCCGCTCAACTGCTGAGATCTGAAGGATAAAATCCACCAGGCCTAATACTAAAGCAGGAGCAGCCACTGAACACGTCCTCTCAGATGGGGTTTTGATGATGAAAGGCACAGAGTGACAGTTTAGAATGTACATTGTTGTTCAGCATTGTCTTCTAGCCAATCAGAGCTGTCACTGTGAGGCTCCATCTTGCCTTGGGTCAGAACCAGGATTCTGAATCAACAAGTTAAGACCTAACCAACTATAATGGAAAACTTCCCACCCACACAAAGCTAATCTGAAAAGGATAATAATAAAAAGGAAACTTGAATAAGAGAAGGAAACCTGACAGATAGCCGCCAGATGGATCTTGGAGGCATTGGCCAGCCCTGCCTTGGCCAGCGATAGCAAGTACGGCAGCACTTGAAGGGCCGTAATCCGCAGAGGGTTAATCTTCTGTGCATGGCACCAGACAGAGAACCTCTTCCATTTGTGTCTGTAGCACTTGAGAGTTGAGGACGCCCTGGCCTTTGCAAGCACCTCCTTGCAGTCCGCCGGGATATCGTACCCTCCAAACTCTAGTGCTGTAGGAGCCTGCTGTTCAGCGACCCCGTCGTGGTGGAGAATGGCACCTCCTTCTCTGGAGATTGAGATCCGCGTCCGACGGCGATTTGACTGGTGGGTGGGGGGACGCTGACATGTCCAGAAGGTCCGGGAACCATATCTGTCTCGGCCACGCCGGTGCGACGAGGATCATCCTGACCGGGACCGTCCGAGTTGGTTGAGGAGTCGCAACAGCAACGGCGGGAACGCATAGAGGAACAGGCCGTCCCAGGGGAATGAGAAGGCATCGCCCATGCTCCCCAGCTGGGGAAACCTGCTGGCGAACCGCCGGCACTTGGCGTTGGTCGCAAATAAGTCGATCTGGGGATTGCCCCATCATTGGAATAGCAGATCCACTTGATCCTGCCGCAGTTCCCACTCATGGCACGAGCGTAGCTCCCTGCTGAGTGAGTCGGCGATGGTGTTCTTTATTCCTGCCAGGTGGAAGGGCACCAGAAACATCCCTTGGGCGACAGCCCAATGCCACAGATCCTGGGCCTCCTTGGACAGGGCTGGGGATCTGGTGCCTCCCTGCTTCAGGATGTAGAACATCGTGGTGGTGTTGTCGGTGAAGATCCTCACCACCTTGCCCTTGAGTGACAGAAGGAACGACCTGAGGGCCCAGAACACGGCTCGGAGCTCCAGGACGTTGATGTGTAGTGACTTCTCCTCCGGGAGCCAAAAGGCCTCTTGCGTGGAGCTCTCCGGTGTGCTCTCCCAATCCCTCTAGGGAGGCATCCGTCGTCACCATCTCCTGGTGTGCGGGGGTCTGGAAGTCCATCCCCGCCGTGAGATGCGCGCAGGTGCCCCACCACCAGATCGCTTGGTGGAAGGTCTCGTTGAGCGAGATCCTGTCTTCGAAGCTGCCAGCCGCTTGCATCCAACGGGCGTCGAGGAACTCTTGCAGAGGACACATCCACAGCCTGCACAGGCGCACGAGGTAGATGCACGAGGACATGCCGAGAAGGGACTTGACGGACCTCACCCTGGCCACGCCCATGGCCGACAGTCGTTGCACTGTGCCCAGGACGGCCTTCGTCCTTTCCTCTGACGGAGAGGCCAACCGCGCCCCTGTGTCGATCCTGGCTCCTAGAAACAGTACGACTTGTGACGGGACCAAATGGGATTTTGCATAGTTGATGGAAAATCCCAGATCTGTGAGCAGCTGGACAGTCTTCGCTGTGTGTCCAACGGTGAGTTCTGATGTCCTTGCTCGGATGAGCCAATCGTCCAGGTAGGGGTAGACGTGGATCCCCTGCAGGCGCAGCTGCGCCGCTACTGGTGCTAGGCACTTGAATACCCTGGGCGCCGACTTTATTCGAAGGGGAGGGCCTTGAACTGGTAGTGCCGTCCTCGGACTACGAATCTGAGGATTCAATGTCTTCTTAGAATGGGGATGTGGAAGTAAGCATTCTCCAAGTCCAGCGACGATTGTAAGTCGCCCTCCTCCAGCTGTCCCAGCACGTGCTGGAGAGTGACCATCTGAAACTTTTGAGGCTTGATGTACTTGTTTAAGCGACAGAGGTCCAGGATGGGTCGCCAGTCGCCAGTCTTCTTCCTTACGAGGAAGTACCCTGAGTACACTCTGGCGTCCCGGAGCCTCTTTGGGACGAGCTCGATGGCTCCTTTCTTCAGCATCGCCCTTACTTCCAGCAGCAGTTGAGGGACGTGGTTTTCCTTTCTGGCCACGGGAGGAATGCGGGGGCACTTTAGAAACTCGAGAGTGTGCCCGTTGGCCAGGGTATCCAGCACCCATCGGTCGGTGGAGATGGACTCCCACACGCTGACGAAATTCGCCAGTCGGCCTCCCACCAGGGTGCTCAGGTGGGGGCCCGATGCTACAGCGGGTTCAGTCCTGCTTGGTAGTGGCCTTGCCGCCTTGGCCTCCTTGACGACGATGACGAGATCCTCCTGACTTGCCGCGTCCTCTGTAGGCCTACTGCGACGAGGAGCGGGCCGCCTTGTGGTACGTCTAGCAGCCGCCGCCGAATCCTTTGGAGGCACCTTGCTTGCCTCCGGAGTTCCGAAAGGGGGGCCGTCGTTGTTGTAAAACTCCCAAGGCCCACGCCGTTTCCGTGTCGGCCTTGATGGCCTGAAGTGACTCGTCCACTGTCTTGCTAAACAGGTTGTTTCCGTCGAAAGGCATGTCCAAAACTCTGGTTTGCACGTCCTGGCGGAAATCGGTTGCCTTGCGCCAACCACGCCGGGGAAGGCAAACACCATTGCCCATCTGGCGGAAGCCGGTGTCAGCAATGTCCGTGGCCACAGTTATGGCATGGTCCGATGCCACCTCACCTTCCTGTAGTATCTCCAGGGCCTCAGCCTTCTTGTCGTCCGGGAGGAAGTCCAGCAGAGGAGCGATCTTAAACCACAGCTCCCTGTCGTAGCGGGCCACAATCGCGAGGGCGTTGGCCGCTTTAATCGTAGTCATCGCTGCCACCGACATGACCCGTCGTCCCATGGCATCCAATTTCTTCCCTTCGCCATCTGGCGGGGAGGTCGAAGTTCAAGCCGTCGCACCCGCCATTTTCTTCTTGGCCGCCGAGACGACCGAATCCATGTTTGGCTGCGCCCTAAGGCACATGAGGGCAGAATCCGGGAACCGATACTTCTTCTCGTACCGGTCCCTCTTGGCAGGGGTCGTGGACTGGCTCTTCAGGAGCTCCAGCCCCTCGTCCCAGATATCGTCAAGCAACGGGACCGAGAGGACCGTCTTCTTCTTGGCTTCATGCCGTTGATAGAAGAAACCTTCCTTCTTCTGTTCCACCGGGCAGAGCTGAAAGAGCTCGGATGCCCTGGCGATCATGGCGTGGAAGGAGCCAATTTAGTCGGGTGGGGAAGCCCGGGAGGGGTGGTGATGGAAGGCTCATCCCGCCATCACCACCGTCGTCATCCGTCCCCATCGTAGCCGTCTCTGTTCCCGTGTCATCCCTCGGATCAGGGGAAGGAGATGAAGGCCTTGAAGGCCGCGTAGGCTGGAAGGGCAGTGGGGGATAAGGTCTCTTCCGCTTGCTTGGAGGGCTTCCCAATGGTCCAGGCTCCGTTGGGTCGTCCGTTGGGGGCAAGGGCAATCTTGTCCTTATCTCTGTGCACAAGGCCTGGATAGCCATCAAGGTTGCTCCTGAGCTGTCCTTTGGCCCAGGCACCGGCTGCGACGGGTGCAACGGTTGGGGAGTGGAATCTTCTGCCCCCACGGGAACCTCTTCACCATCGCTTTCTTCGGCCGCCTCGTCGGGATCCCTCCCGTGGGACCGGACTTCCTCTGACCTCTTGTCCAGGATCTTCTCTACTTCAGCCAGCTCCTCTTCAGAGGCTGTATCCGTGTTCGTGATGGCCACCACCCCTCCCCCTTTTTCTACCAGGGTTTTCACGGGGGTCTCATCGATAGGCTGAAAAGAGGATTCCCTCTGCGGTGGCAGGGAAACTCTGGGCCCAGAGGTCGCTTTCACTGGGGTAGCCTCCACAGGCTTTGCCAGGGCCGTCACGACTCCCTCTATAGTGGCCTTAGCCGGGTGAATCAAAGCCTTGATGACTTTGGACGCGTTTGAGGCCTTCACCTTGGGGGGAGGGCGGGAACGACCGGAGCTTCTGGAGTAGTTTTCCCGGGTTCTCCGACTTTGGATCGTGGTTGATCGCGTTTGTGAAAGTACGCCCTGCCTGGCAGCCAAGGAGCCCGACTGTTCAGCGCTCCTGGTGCCCGCGGACTCGCTGTGCTTTGCCTTTTGTTGGGCCCCGTCGCCGGAGCGCCCTCAAAGGTCTTAGAAGACGGCTCAGACCTCTTCTTCACATCTGCTGCTGGGCTCTTCCCCTCCAGCCAGTTGGTGAGGCGGATCCGCCGATCCTTCATGGTCCGTTCTGACATGTTGTTGCAAAACGCACAGTCCTTCTCCACATGCGTTTTGTCTTCGTGAAGGTAGTAGAGGCATCTAGAACGCTCGTCCTCCTTGAAGACATTCTGCAATCCGCATCCAGGGCCGCTCCTGAACAACTTGGATCCGGGTGTCGTGCTCCCTTTTTCCTGGGCCATGTCCTCGCAGGGTAGGCCTCAAAGAATCTTATGGAATCCTCCAAGAAGCGGGACTCGACGAAAACTTTGCCCTTGAGGGGTAGAAAATTCCAAAACGGGTCCCTGTTGATCGGAAGTAGAAACGGTGGAGCTTGAGACTTGATTGACCGAAAAAATGAGGTTAACTCTTTTGAAAAATCGCAAAATGCATAAAAGCTCGAGAGCTATAGCACGAGGACTCCCAACGCTCCAACATGCAGTAAAAATCTGAGGATGGCTGCCAGAGGAGGGGCTTAGGTAGAGGGCAGTCATTGGCTGGGGGCAGTATGACCCAGAGACCAGTGATTGGTTATTAGGAGAAAGACAGTTCAGAATCGAAACTGAAACTGATTTTTTCTTTACCGAGGATTCCCAGCCTGACGACGAGGAACATCCATGAGCATGTGAATCCATGCCAGACCCCATGCTGGAGAAGCCCTGCAAGGACGACTTCTCCCCATTGAGTAGGTGGGATCAATCAACTCCAATGTAAGCCCATCTGGACATCCTCTAGGAGCTGGCTGTATTTCCACTGCTGCTGGAACCGAAGTGCCAGGGAGAGGAACTCCAGATTGTGTGCGTTGCTTTTAAGTCAGACCCGAGCGCTTTGAAGATCCTCCGGACTTCCCTGATACAGGACTGACCAAGCCCGAGCCACCTCAAGAGAGTGCTGGACCCCAGAAGCAAGGAAGAGTCTGAAGTGGTATCCGAGAACCGCAGTGTTGTAATTTGCTGTCAGAGTTGAAACATCGAAGGACCGCTGAATTGAAGTTTGCCCATTGCTGCCACGGACCTTCCCACTGCAGAGCAGGAGTCCCCAGATAGCCTCCCTCTTGTCCCCACGACTGAGGCTCAGGAACAACAGGATCTGCAGAGCTGTACAGGAACAGAAGCCAGCTGGAACCATTTCTTCTAACCAGTGGTACTTTAAAGTCTAAGAGAACTTATCTCTTGTTGTGTAGCCTTGCTTGGTCTCAGTTGAGATATGTCTTGGTTACCTGGCAGAGTTGCTATAGCTTTGCCCCTCACAAGCCTCTGCGCTTGTGGCCCATCAAGTGTTCTATTTTCTACAAACATTTCCAAAAACATTGTGCAAGACTTTATGCCTACCTGCAAAGAAGATGATTTTCAGGTCCCCTAGACATTGTGCAATTAACAATGGCTGTCCTGGCTCCCTGAGTGACTCTACTTACCTCCGACTCTGTGCTTGATCTTTTCCCCCGGAAAGGGTTAATTTACTGAACATTGGAAGGTTTCAAAAGTGCTTACCAGTTTATGAATGATTTGTTAAGCTTGGTTATATTCCCCCATCTAACCTTTGCACCAAACTCAGCATTGCTCTAGATGTACCAGTGATAAATCAATGTCCACAGTGTCCTAGCTATTTAAGTCACCCGAGGGTGTAGGACGTGTCTGTGTGCCATCCCCAATGGGTATCATCTGATTTAGAGAAACTAAGAGTGTGTTCTGAAGTATATTAAGTGTTACATGTTTTGCTCCATTCTGAAGAAAGCTTATACAACTGACTGTGAAATAAATTAATAATTGTTTTTATCAAGAAACCTTGAGTGTGTTTATTTCAATAACCGTCACTGTGAAACTCTGTTACAACCCTACTGCTCACATTGACCCCTCTTGAGATGAGGCTGGCTGCTCAGCCGCATTACCAACCTGTGTAGTTCAGATTTATTCCAAAGTTTGGGTCCCTATTGCCAGGAGGTCCAGGTTATTGTAGTGCACCCAAAGGGTACTGCATACAATCTTGCCCAACACCCACAAAAAGAGTAAAAGACTAGGTAGAGAGGGGAAAAGATTCCCACTCACCCAGGGACAAGGTAAAATAATCACTAAGTCTAAGCAACATTTCCTGGGGCTGACACAGGTCAGGAAGATGTATCACAAGGCTGGACATATTATCTAACAAAAAGGACTCTTAGGAAGGGGTTGTTTTAACACACATTACAGTTCACGTCAGTAGAGGCTTTATGGGCAATAAGGAGTTATATGTGACATGCAGTGTGGTAAAGTCATCTTCACCCAACAGCTGGCCGGGCAAGACTACCCTGATGATGGACTGTAAGGTAGACTGATTATTCATAATGAGCTAAATCACCCAAATTTGAATGCTTAGACAGAATAGGGTTTTGCTAAAATGATGCTCTCTTTCAAAGGAGCCTCACCCTAAATTAATCTGAATCTGGCTTCAGTATAACAGAGGGGGAGTGGCAGGAAGACAAACATTTCTCAGAGCAGACCCGTGTTGTCTCACCAGATTGTCATGCCCTTCCATTTTATACCTTTACCTTTATTTACTGGCCATTTATACAGCGTCAAGTAAACATAGTAACTCACTGTATGACGAGTGGGAGCAAGGAGCTAGAAGGGAAAGGAGGATGAATGTAAAACAGGGTAAGGGGGTTACAGCAGTATTGCAGGTCTAGCCAAGTCTGAACATTCATGCTGTGCTTTCTGCTCGAGGGGGATCATGTTAGTGCCATCATTATCTTGGGAGGTTGGAGCAAGATGTTTAGGTAATCAGTTGTCGTACCTGATCATGCAATCACAGTTCAGTCAAAGTAGTTTCTTGAATTTGGCCGGATCAGTGGTAGATTTCAATTCAAACAGCAGGTTTAGATAAGGGCCAGGTGTGGATAGTAAAGTGATGCCTAGTTTGGTTTTCCTGGCTCCATTGTATGGGCGATGATGATCTTAGTGTTCGAGTTATGCAAAGTGTTTGAAATGGTCAGTGAAGTTATTAGGGCCACAGGGCAATAAGCTTTGCGAGTAGGCTGTTGATTTTTATGGAAGTTTCTTTTTCTAGGAGTAGCCAATTCAGGGTCAACCACCAAGTGGAGCTATAATCCTGGGATTTGATACCTAGGATCTTGCTAATGTTTTCAAGACCAGATGAAGTTGCAAGATAGGTATCTTGGGTAGGCCTGCCTAAATACATGCCATTACACTAATCCTGGGACTAAATAAGTTTCATTTCTTTAGTTAAGGTCCAGGAAATGTATTCTCTTTTAGCATGTAAGAGAGCACAGTGGAAGGTAATTCTCTTTTTAGCATACATAATTTTAAGTGGGCAGTGCTGGTAGCAGTTAATGTGGGGCTACATTTCATGTGGGAGTTCAAGGGACTTTCACTGTCTAAACTGCCCAAGTTGACAACCTCTTTTTATCCACCGAAGCACAGGGAGTGAGCAATGAGGCATTTGGGGAGAGTGCTGTTGTCCGGTCTGTTATCGTGTAAGTAATTAGATGTCTGGATAAAGCTGGAAAGTGCAGTTCACTCTGTGATAACATCAGCCAACGGGCAAGTTTATGCATTAAAGACTGTGGTGGCGGCGTGAAACCTTGGGGTGTCCTGGTGCTAGTGAGGATGACCTGGCTCACTGCTGCCAATGCTCGCTCTCCCCATCTCCCATGCAGCCATTGTCGTGTATGAATTTGTAGAGTCCAACTGGTGTAGGACTTCACAAGACTAATCTTTTGGGATTAGGTAACCCACCTTTTAATATAGGCCTGTACTAAACAAGTTGGTAGAGTGAATGACCAGCCAGGCTTATTTAAGAGGGGTAATGTGAACTGTACAATGAAATGAATACAGTTACCCTGTACATTTCCCTATATTACATCTATTCACATCTAATCACCTTCGTCTAGTGTACAGTAAATAACATTTCAAATTCGTCGCACAGTAAGGATGGAGATTTGGCCCACTCTTTAGCTAGGCTTTAGGTTTACTTTCTCAGCGTCCAAACCCTCCTTTAGGACTCGGAGAAAGGCAACTAAGGTGTATAACACAGCTCTGTTCGAACCATCAAACAGGGCTCTCCACCAATCATCAACAGTCAGTGTTTGGTGTTTACTAATTACTGGGCCAAAAATATTTGTTCTTTGTTGTTCGAACACAGGGCACAACATCGTCAAATGTTTTAAAGTCTCATTATTTATTCTGCAGAAGCGATACTTCAGGTCCAAATCGGCATACTGGGACCAGAAGCTTAGACGTTCCTTAGTAGCCAGTGCATTAAGCCTAAAGTACATATATAATGCTCTCGTATGTTGGTCTGGAAAGCAAGTTAAATAAACTTGTAGCTGGCCGTATGATCTGGCTACTTCAGGGGCCTCATTCATAGTTTTTGATGCAGATCTTAATTTACATGTATTGATCCAGTCTGTTCTCCAAACCTCCTTCTTGGCCAAGTCTGGATTTTCAATTAAGGTCTGTACTGTGATGTCATATTTCCAACACTTCAAGACATAGCACATTCCATTGAGAAAGAATCGTGTGTGCTTCTTACGTGTCGGGTTTGTGCAGTATAAGAATTTGAGGCAGCGGTTCAATTTGCATTGTTTTTCTGAACAAGCTCAGTAGATTCCAAGAAACTCTAGCTTGAAATGAGATGTAACCAAGTTCACACCTTATGCAGGCCGTTGGTATCCCCTTGGGTAAGTGTAAAACTCTTGACCAAAAGATGTTTTCGAGCGAGTTCCACAGATCATGTCCACATCCAAAGGCGTTTTCGCCACCATATATCAATGCAGACACCACTTTTTGCTGAAATAAGGGGACAGTTGCTTTTAGAGAACATTTTCCAAATTTTTTATTAATCAGTGAAGCTTGGCATGTCAACTGACGACATTTGATTTTAGTCACCTCTACCCATGGGGAGTCATTTCTGCTTGTGCTAATTCTTATACCTAAATAGGTGGTGTTTTTTTACAATCGTGATGGGTTCCTTAGCCAGATACCAATTACATTTTTTCCGGTTCCCACTATTTCCCAACAGTTTTTCGAGGACCAAAATTTCACATTTTTGTTTGTTTATGTGAAGTCCATTCGCCGTTAAGTACTTTTCAAGGGTAGTGTGTTTACGCTGGAGACCTATGGGTGTCAAGTCCATAAGGATATGGTCATCCGCGTAAACAAGATAGTCAATATGGGTGCCATGAATTTTAGGTGGAAAAGTGGCTAATTCGTTGATGATCTCCTTATATCTGATATGAACAGGTTGAAGATAATGGCTACTAAGGGGCAACCTTGTTTGACAACCCTATGTGTATTGATAGGGGCTGATAGTGTGCCTTTAAAATCAAGTCGAATCTTGATTGAAGTGTTTGAATGTAACTCTCGGATAGCAGCCAGCAGGCTGGGGGGACAGTTCCACACACACTCAGTTTTTCCCATAACAGGTCCCTGTTTATGCTATCAAAAGCATACGATAAATCTATTAAAGCCAGGTAGACCTTGAGTTGGACCGATGTGCTTCCATCCCACACTCCGCCGCCTTGTCGAAACCTGCTTGTCTTGGGTCTACATGGTTTGATTCCGTAGACAACTTTAGGAGTTTCTGTTGCAAGAGGGGGGCATACATCTTCCCCAGCACGTCAAGCAACGCTATCGGGCTGTAATTTTATTGATTCCTTCTCTCACCTTTTTTAAAGATTGGTACAATCACAGCAGACGTCCACGATTTTGGGGTGCTACAACACTTAACAATTCTGTCGAACAAAGTTACGCAGAAATCTGTCCAGTGGTCCGGATGCCGTCCGATGGAATAATTTGTTAAGCCTTCCGGCCCAGGGGCTCTGGAATCATTCACATTCTTAATTGCTTGTAAAATATCCTCTCTATCAAACACAAGTTCCCAATGGGTCAAGGCAGGGGCTTTCTACTCCTTGGTTGTTGCCTCTTTTCAGAAAAGATTAGTGTAAAAGGACGTCCACTCTGCTTCCGAGACCAAATTAGTTATATAATAAATAGACAATCTTTAAAAAGCAGATATAGTAACATTAATACCAAAGTTAGGATTCAGTTCAACAAGAGCAATAAAGTAGGTGAGTAAACCCTTATGTTCTACATATTCCAGCACACTAAGTGACTTCATTTGAGGTCAGTAATAACACTTACTTGTGATCACCATTACAATATTGAGTTTTAAGGAGAGAAAAGTTAGTCAGATGAGAACATACTTTGTTAAGTAGTAAAACAGTTAAGATTCTCCCAAAGCAGTCTTTTCTCCCAACAATAATAGTGTTCAACAATTAAAACCTGTAATGGAACTCGCACTGCCAAAGCCAATGGGTTCAGAAAGGGGCCTTTAGGCAGCCAGGACAGCCAAGTGCAATGGCCCAGTCCAAAGTTCTGCTTCTCTTCTTAGAAAAGGTTTTAAAATAGTCAGTAGTTCAAGAGAAAATCACAGAAGCTCAAGAGGAGCCAAATTGAAATCACAAGCTGGGAGGCCAGTGCAGGTGAGTTGAGGTCAAAAAGGGTTTAAAATAGTACTCCCCAAGCTAGGAAGCACCCCAATTGGCAAAAGGTAGATGTATCCAAGCCCCACAGTACCCGAGAACTGAAGAATTGGTTCGAGCTGGATGCCTTCTTGTTGCAGTGTAGCAAACCCTTGTTCCTGGTCTTGGTCGCAGCGACGAAAGGGGGAACATCTGGCAGGCTTCTGCGACAGCACTCGAGAGAGGCGCTCGGCAGAAACGGATTCTCCTTGATTCAGCGAACTTTTGTGGTTTTTCTTAGTGCCAAAGAAGAACGAACAGCTCCGGTTGGAAGTTACTTGATCCCTCGGTCCTGGCGAGGGGCCTCTGGATGAAGAAAGATTACCTGCTTCTGTAGGGTCCTCTGGATGCCCACAAAGTGTTGGCTGGATTCACACTGTGTCAGCAGGGGAAGCCAATGAAGCCACCAGACACCAACAAAACTGTAAGTGCTGGCATGGGTGGGGAGTAGAGCAATTACTCTACTCCAGAAAGCTCCTGCCACTCTAATTTACCTTTCAATGGCCTGCAGTATAATGTTAACCAGTACCACACCCCGAGAGAACCACAAAGATTAGCCTGCACCAAATCTAACACTGCACTTAGATGGTACTCTCAACCTTAGCCCGCATCGCATCTAGGTAGAAATAATGATTGTTAGCATATGCCACACTTAGATGAATCTCAAGTTTAGTCTGCGCCAAATCTAGACAGAAATGTAATTGTCAGCAAAAACCGCACCTAGATGGCATTTCAGAATTGTGATTGTTAGCATATGTGATTCCTAGCATGCACCACAATTAGAATTATGAACCTAGCTTGCGCAGCATCTAGATAGAAATGTGACTAAGAAAAGCTGCATTGAGAAGTGTACCCAATTGCCTATGTGTATTTAGAAGTTGTGCCCAATAGCCTCTCTGAGAAAGTTGCATTTAGAAGTTGTGCCCAATGGCCTCTCTGAGAAAAGTTGCATTTAGAAGTTATGCCCAATAGCCTCTCTGAGAAAAGTTGCATTTAGAAGTTGTGCCCAATAGCCTCTCTGAGAAATGTTGCTTTTAGAAGTTTACCCAATAGCCTATGTGTATACAGAAGTTGCGCCCAATAGCCTCTATGTATTTAGAAGTTGTGCCCAATAGCCTCTCTGAGGAAAGCTGCATTTAGAAGTGTACCCAATAGCCTATGTCTATTTACAAGTTGCGCCCAATAACCTCTCACCTACCACTGAGAAAAGTTGCATTAAGAAGTGTACCCAATAACGTATGCGTATTTAGAAGTTGTGCCCAATAGCCTCTCTGAGAAACGTTGCATCTAGAAGTGTACCCAATAGCCTGTGTATTTAGAAGTTGTGCCCAATAGCCTCTGAGAAAGTTGCATTTAGAAGTTGTGCCCAATAGCCTCTGAGAAAGTTGCATTTAGAAGTTGTGCCCAATAGCCTCTCTGAAAAATGTTGCATTTAGAAGTTGTGCCCAATAGCCTCTATGTATTTAGAAGTGTACCCAATAGCCTCTCTGAGAAAAGTTGCAATAAGAAGTGTACCCAATAGCCTATGTGTATTTAGAAGTTGTGCCAATAGCCTTTCTGAGAAAAGCTGCGTTTAGAAGTTGTGCCCAATAGCCTCTCTGAGAAAGTGACATCTAGAAGTTGTGCCCTATAGCCTCTCTGAGAAAAGTTGCATTTAGAAGCGTATCAAACAGCCTATGTGTATTTAGAAGTGTAGCTGGTTCCAGTATGGTCTGGAATGCAGGGAACGTTTGGAAGAGCATGTAAACCCACCATATCACACCCCACGCTTACTCTCTCCTCTACATCACCACTCAAATAGAACACAGAGATACTATGACACCATTCGGTATAACTGTTCTCATACCAACACTTCTCGCTCACTCCCCATCACTCTAAGTAAACACCGCTGGTTACACACCCCCCAGCCAGGCGTTCTCCTCAGGCCTAACGCAGCCACAGTCGGTCTGGATAAATCCTGCCAGAACTAACACATACCCCTGACATCAACCACCACACCTACCGCTAAGAAGCAGCTATTTCACGAATAACGCACCAGCTGCACACATACCCGGTGCGCACACGCGCCGTTTGACCCTCCCCACTCTCTACTGACTTGAACTTCGGTTCCCAAGGGCGTTCAACCTACCAGCGCCTTCAGACCATACCAATGGTATATAAGGCGCTATATAAGTGCAAAATAACAATAACAATAACAACTTCCGAAACCAATGCACTCAGATGATGGTCAGGGGTCCCCGGGCAATTGGATTCTGTAGCCTTGGAAAGTCACAGCAAGTAGGGGATTGCACCAAACGCTTGTCTTAAGTCTAGTTGGTTCCACCACCCAAGGGAGGAAATCGTCCATTGAAGGTCTTCCCAGTCGAAATGAAAACAGGGTCAGCACAGCTGCAGGACTTCACCGGGCAATTCGCGGCCCAGTAGGGTGCTGCTGGCATCTCTTCAGGTCTTCTACGTCTGATGATGTCCTCCAGTGGTTGACTCAGCCTCTAGTCACAAACACCTTGCCTTTTAAGCAAGTTCGCATTCATTCTCAGTCCTAGGTGTCAATCACCCAACAGGGTGGCTGTCCTTCCGGGCAGCCAGCCAGCAAGCCAGCCAATCAGAACTGGTTTCACTCAGGCCCACCTAGAGGCAAAGGGCTGGGAGGTTTCAAGATCCTCCCTCACTTCCTGCCTTTCCAGACACACTGGAGCCTAGGTGGGCTTCAGGGCTGAAGCCCGCTAAAGGCAACATGCACAAAGGACTCAAACCTGATTCAAACAGAGTAAATGCCCAGAAGGAACTAACTGACAAGAAATGGTGAAAAAAGAAGATAAGGGCCATTTTGGGAAAATGGTCACCCTTGTGTGGTGTACTGCAGCTGAGAAATCAGCCTGCTGATACATGGCACAAAGGTAGTAAAAAAGAAGCCTTTGAAGATGTTTTACATCAGCGCCCAGATAGGATTGATTTAGTCAGGTGCGCGGTATAAATAACTCAAATCAAACCACTGCCACCAGCCATTCAAGTAAGTTAGTGTACAGAAAGTTACATGAGAAGTGGGATAAGGAGTTAAAGGGATGGTCTAGTAAATAATTTTATTTCAAAAATAGATAGGCCACATTAAAAAAAAAATACTAGCATCCTCCGTTTTAAAACTTCCTATGTAAAATTTTGAGCTATTTAAGCTCAAAATTCGAAAAAGCAAGCACAGGGGCGCCGCCATTTTGTGAAATGGAGGCCCTCCTGTGCTGGCTTTTGCTTTTGCGGCACTAATGAAGGAAAAGCCAGCCAGCTGTAGTAAACAAAGTCTACCGCTGGGTGGCTTTCCCTTCATTAGTGCCGGGACTCGGAGGACGCGGACCGGAGACCAGAGCAGGAAAGCTGCAGCTGAATCTCGGTAAGTGCTATTTATTTTTTTACAAAAAATAAGCACTAGCTGTGGTTTTTTTCCTAAGTTTTCCGAGCTGGAGGAGCCCGGAAAACTTAGAAATAAAACCGCAGCTTTAAAAATGTATTTATGTTTGCGGTCGCTTTTGAAGCGACCACAAACATAAATACAACGTTATTGTGTTGGAAAACGCTGCGGTTTTTCGTTCCAATTTTCTCAGGCTCCTCCGGCTCGGAGGAGCCTGAGAAACCTGGAAAGAAAAACCGTAGCGTTTTCCAACACAACCGCGTGTGTTTCTGCCTGCTGTGGCTTTCACTTTGGGTCTCCGGTGCTCCCATGGTTGTGTTTGTGCGGTTGTGTTTACATGCCGCGTAGTGTTTCTACCTGCAGCTGATTTCCCATTTGGGGCTCTCGGGCTCCCCACGGGGAGCCCGAGAGCCCCAAATGGGAAATGCTACGTTGTCTGCCTGAATCTGCTTTTCCATTTGGGGCTCTCGGGCTCCGTGGGGAGCCTGAGAGCCCCAAATGGGAAATGCTACGTTGTCTGCCTGAATCTGTTTTTCCATTTGGGGCTCTCGGGCTCCGTGGGGAGCCCGAGAGCCCCAAATGGTAAAGCAGATTCAGGCAGACAACACGGTTGTGTTGGAAAACGCTGCGGTTTAAAAACCGCAGCGTTTTCCAACACAATAACGTTGTATTTATGTTTGCGGTCGCTTCAAAAGCGACCGCAAACATAAATACAACGTTTTTAAAGCTGCGGTTTTATTTCTAAGTTTTCCGGGCTCCTCCAGCCCGGAAAACTTAGAGAAAAAAAAAACGCAGCTAGTGCTTTTTTGTAAAAAAAAAAATAAATAGCACTTACCGAGATTCAGCTGCAGCTTTCCTGCTCTGGTCTCCGGTCCGCGTCCTCCGAGTCCTGGCACTAATTAAGGGAAAGCCACCCAGCGGTAGACTTTGTTTACTACAGCTGGCTGGCTTTTCCTTCATTAGTGCCGCAAAAGCCAGCACAGGAGGGCCTCCATTTCACAAAATGGCGGCGCCCTTGTGCTTTCTTTTGAGCTTGAATATCTCAAAATTTTACATAGGAAGTTTTAAAACGGAGGATGCTAGTATTTTTTTTTAATGTGGCCTATCTATTTTTGAAATAAAAATTTTTACTAGACCATGCCTTTAATATGCAACCCCACTTAGGCCCCCGCCCACCCAGCACTCCACATAGGGTTGTGTGTGCTGGACCTACAAAAGAAAAAGGTCAGTAAGGCAAAAGAAATGTTTACTATTCTTGGGAACAGTAGTTCAACCAAGAAAATGTAGTAATACGTCAAGAGAAGTCCAAGGGAATCATCGGTGGCACTGCTCAAAAGGTGCTATGTTATCACAATGCAAAAAGCAGATGCCTAGGGAGTTTACCAGACTCCATTAAACAGTAAGAAACACAAACATCTAGTCAGAAAAAACACATGAGTGAGGTAAAGGTTCCACTCACTCAGGAGTAAAAGTTAAAAAGCCCAGTCCAGCAAAAGAGCAGTCGGTCCCCACAGTTAAAGGGAATTGGCACAGAAATGAACATTCTCCCCAACACCCATCCATTGCCTAGCTCTTGACTCGTGCTGCCGTTGTCACTCTATAGGCTGCTACGTTTCAGTGTTGACAATAGTCCCCGAAACTTGATCTCGCATTGAAGTACCGTATTGGATACTGTGTTCAGTTGTGTGATTGTGATAGAGCACATGGATACCGGAGTGTGTTGTGTGTAAAACCCAGACAGATCATCCAATGTAATAGTTAGAATTCTGCAATGACCTTTCACACTTGTGACTCACCTCAATACACCACGTGTCACAAAGCACCTTCTCGTGCTCGGATGTCTGATGCCCCTGGCTCAGGGAGCGGGAAGCCCTACAAAAATACAAACAGTATCAAACCTCACAATAGACAATACCAGCCCGTGAAATCCTCACATAGACATCACTGATAGAAAATGTACAGCATTCTGCCAGGGTGGTTGTGCCATCTTCAGAAAACCATAAGATCATCCCCAAAGTCAGTCAGGCGTCCTCTGCTCTTGCACCCATTTCTGCTCGTTTCTCAAACAGTACAGCTACCATTCAGGCCGATGACTTACCTGGAAAGTACCACAACCATGGCATAGAGGTCAATCGCACTGTCAGCCACTCGTTGCAGTACAAACTGCTCATCTGTAGACATGATACATAAATGTTAGAGGGGTAGTTAGAGGAAAATAATGCATTTAGATCCCATAAATACAGGCACCATAATGCATATCTTACAGCGTTCACATACAGAAAGAGCTGCATAGATAATAGAATCACAGTTTGAATAATGCACTCAGAACTGCACAGCACAGAATGTACCACAAGCCATCAAACTGGGCACTTGGGCATAGGGAACTAGAAGCCTCAGACCAATCGGGGACAAATAGAGGACTTCAGGGCTCACAACCTGGTGCAGTAAATGGGGCTGTGTGGAGCATATGTGTTTGCAGAAAAAGGAGATGAATTACTGTAGGATGCACCAGGTAACGCAAACTAGTGGTCTCTGAATACACAGGATGAGTGTAGAAATAGCTGTCCCATGGAAGGCACAGGGTTTCATGAAGTTCTAATGATGTCCAACTGTATTAAAAGCACTACCATTAAAATCATAGGGTAATTTAGAACACCTGTTATACACAGCACTTAAACCGGGTGAATATTGCATGAAGCATTATATTACCCCCATGTGGGATCAAATAAAATAGGTTATCGGATCCCTGGCACGAGAGCCGGGAGGACCCCTGAAAAGAAAAAAAGAATTAAAGCAAAGGATACTTGTGTGTGATAATGCAAGAGATCCTTTACTCCAAATACATTCTTTAAAAAGTTGAAGGCGCGAGCGGAGCACTGCACACAAGGGTCTCAATCCTACCTTCAAGAGGGTGGACAGGTGCTCTGCGCACTAAAGTATTACCTCCAAGTGGGACTTCAGGAAAATTCCCCTAAGAACAGAATTGCATGCAGTACCCTGTGGGGCCACCACATACAATTAGGACTATAGGTGTAAGCAAAACCAACCTTTGGTAAAAGTCTGTACTACACAGGTTGGTAGTGTGGTTGAGCAGCCGGGCTTATCTCAAGAGGGGTTAATGTGAGCAGTAGGGTTGTAACACAGAGTTTCACAGTGACAGTTATTCAAATAAACACTTACTCTCAAGGTTACTTGATTGAACAATTATTAATTTAACAGTCAGTTATATAAGCCTTCTCCAGAAGGGAACAAAACAGGTAACAATTATAATACACTTCCAAACACACTGTTACTCTGATTCAGATGATACCCATTGGGGATGGTACACAGACACTTCCTACACCCTCTGGTAACTTAAATAGCTAGGACACCGTGGACATTGATTTATCACTGCCACATTTAGAGCAATACTGAGTTTGGGTGCAAAGGGTTAGATGTGGGACTAAAACAAAGGTTAACAAATAATTAATAAACTGGTAAGTACTTTTAAAACATTCCAATGCAAAGTAAATTAACCCTTTCCTGGAGGAAAGGCAAAAGCACAAAGTCAGAAGTAGAAGAGTCTCTCAGGGAACCAGGGCAGTCAACGTTAATTGACAAAGTCTAGGGGAGCTGAAGATCTTTGCAGGTTTGTAAAAGTCTTGCACAATAGTTTTAGAAATGTTTATATAAATAGGTTTCACTTGAAGGGATACAAGCTGAGAGGCTTGTGAGGGGTAAATAGGAAGCAACTCTACAAAGGCAACCAAGACAAGTCTCAACTGAGAGCAAGTAAGGCTACACAACAAGAGGTAAGTCCTCTTAGGTATACAGTACCTTTGGTTAGAAGAAATGGATCCAGCTGGTTTCTATTCCTGTGTGGCTCTGCAGATCCTGTGCCTCAGTTGTGGGGACAAGAGGAGGGACATCTGGGGACTCCTGCAACACAATGGGAAGGTTGGTGGCAGCTAAGGACAATCTGCAATTCAGCGGCACTTCGCGGTTTCAGCTCCTCGTGTCTCAGCAAATCGCACCACCGCAGACTCTCGGATAACACACCAAACTTTCCTCACATCTGGGGTCCAGCACTCTGTTGAGGTGGCTCAGTCTTGGTCAGTCCTGCTTACTGGGAGTCCGGAGGATCTTCCCGAGGCCCGGGTCCGAACTTTAAAGCGATGCACTGGATCTGGTGTTCCTCTCCCTGGCACTTCGGTTCCAGCAGTAGCAGAAGTACAGCCAGCTCCGTGAAGATGTCCAGATGAGTTCACTTTGGGGTTGATTGGTCCCACCAACCTTAGGGGAGAAGTCGTCCTAGCAGGGCTTATCTAGTCGAAACGAATTTAGAGCTTCAGCGCAGCAGCAGGGCTTAACCGTGCAAACCAACGGTCCAGGAGTAGCAGCAGGAGTCTCTTCCAAGTTCTTCTTCAGATTCCTTCGTCCAGTGGTCGACTCTTCCTTCCAAGCTAAAAAGCCTGGTCTTTTATGCAGGTTTCTCCCATTTATTCCAGCCTAGCTGTCAATAACACAGCAGGGTGGCTGTCCTCTAAGGACAGCCCTCCAGCCAATCACCCTTGGGTGCATTCCTGAACCAAGGAGACTAAGCACAGGGAGTTTTTGGCTCCTCCCTCACTTCACGCCAGACACGCTGGAGCCAGAGGCAGGCTTCACTCGTGAATCCCGCCAAAGACAAAACAAAGAAAGGGACCAAACCTGGTTTGGCACGCAGAGTAAATCTCAAGAAGGACCTTTCTGACAAGAAAAGACTGGGCCATTTTGACAAAATGGGCACCCACGCGAACGCAGCCCGCGGTAAAAACACACACACAATGGTAGTAAAAAGGTAAACCACTGCTACCAGCCATTAATTGTAGAAAGGCTAACAAACATGTTACACGAGAAACTAAAGAGATACTAAGTAACCCCTCCAGCACCCTATGGTAAAATAGTGTGTGCTGGGTCTTGGAAGTTACAAAATGTAAGTAAAGTCAATTTCACTTCACTGCTCTTGGAAACAAGTAGTTTCACCAATAGAAGGTATTTAAACCTTTGGGATATCTAAGAGACTTTCCTGTGTCACTGCACTGAAGGTGCAGTGTGACAATGTAAAGAGGATGCCTATGGAGTCTGTCAGACAGATACATGACAGAGTGGGGGGAAAAGGTCTCACTCTCTCCAGGTTAGAAATGAAAAGTCCTAAAGTCCAGCAAAGAGCTGGGGGGTCTCTAAGGTAGAAGGGAATTAGGACATTTCTGAGAATTCTCCCTAGCAGTCTTAAAAAGCAGCAGAAGCCAAATGTTCCTGTGGATACTTTCAGGTCTCTAGGAACGAAGTTACAAGAAGACTTATCCAAGGTTGGAGACCCTTTTAAAGAACAAGCTAGAGGAACACAAGCAGCAGCGTGAGTTGGAGCTCTGGACACCTCTACGTGCACTCCAACGCTCTGGAGTAACTTCTTGGAATCGGGTAAGCAATACCTTTTTCCCCCACAGTACCTTTAGTTTGAAGAAAGTGTTGCGTTGGCTCCTCCGCGATGTGGCAGCTCTGGACTAGTCCTCCAGATTCCTTGGTCTGGTGACGAAAGGCAGGACAGTGGACGGGGTCTCGGCAGCAATCTCGAGGGAGGACCAGCAGCACGACTTAGTGAGAATGCTCAAAAATGTGCTAATTCTCTTCTACCTTAGAGACCCCCAGGTCTTTTGCTGGACACTAGGACTTTTAATTTCTATCCTGAAGAGTGAGACCTTTTTCCCACTCTCTCAAGCATTTTTGTTTAATTTGACCACTGTTTTTCTTTTGGTTTTGGAGTCTGACAAATTCCATAGGCATCATCTTTTTACATTGGGAATTCTGAAGGTGCTGTGTGTCACAAAGGTTTAAATACCTTCTCTCGGTTAAACTACCGTTTCCAAGAGCAGTGATGTGACAATTACTTTACTTACATGTAACTTTCTGGACCCAGAACCCACTATCTTACAATAGGGTGCTGGAGGGGTTACTTAGTATCCCCTTTGTCTAGCTTCTCATGTAACATTTTTAGGTTACCCTTTCTACAATTAATGGCTGGTGGCAGTGGCTTACTTTTTACTACCATTGAGTGTTTCTACCGTGTGCTGCAACTGCAGCTGCAGTAAAGCACCCATATGTGCCCATTTTGTCAAAATGGCCCAGTCTTTTTTCGCCATTTCTTGTTGGATATGTCCTCCTTGAGATTTGGTTCCTTTATTAGTTTTGTCTTTGGCAAGATTCACTGGTGAAGCCTGCCTCTGGCTCCAGCGTGTCTGGCAGGGTAGGAAGTGAGGGAGGTGCCCGAAACTTCCTGTGCTTAATCCCCTTGGTTACAGGAATGCACCAAAAGGTGAATGGCTGGCTGTCCGCAGAGGACAGCCACCCTGCTGTGTGATTGACAGCTAGGCTGCAAATTAATGGGAAAAACCTGCATACAAAGACAAAGTCTTATGCTTGGAAGGCAGTTGACCACTGGACGAAGGAATCCAAAGAAGAACTCCTGGACCGTTGGTTTGCCCAGTGAAGCCCTACTGCAGTGCTGAAGCTCCAAATCCTCCTCGGCTAGAGAAGCCCTGCAAAGGACAACTTCTCCCCCTTGGGTTGGTGGGACCAAATCGACCCCAAATCAAACTAATCTGTAAATCCTCTCGGAGCGGACTGTACTTCCATTGCTGCTGCAGGAACCGATTGTCAGGGAGAGGAACAACAGAATCGAGTGTGTAGTCTTTACGTCAGACCCGAGCTCCAGGAAGATTCTCCAGACTCCCATGAAGCAGGACTGACCAAGCCTGAGACACCTCAACAAAGTGCTGGACCCCAGATGCGAGGAAAGTCCATGAGGTATCCGAGAACCACGATGGTGCTATTTGCAAGAAGCTAAGTGCCGCAGATCTGAAATTTGCCCATTGCTGCCGCCGACCTTCAATTCGTAGTGCAAGAGTCACTCCACGTCCTCCCTCTTGTCCACACGACTGAAGCCCAGGAACAGGCTCTGCAGACCTAAGACTGGAACGGAAGCCAGCTGGAACCAATTTCTTCGGACCTATGGTACTGTAAAACTAAGGAGCACTTATCTCTTGTTGTGTTGCCTTGCTAGCTCTCAGTTGACACTTGTCTGGGTTGCTTTTGCAGAGTTGCTTGCAGCTTTGCCCCTCACAAGCCTCCCAGCTTGTGGCCATACAGTGATTTCATTTTCTACAAAGACTTCTAAAACATTGTGCAAGACTTTTTACGTACCTTCAAGAAGTGCTTCAGCTCCCCTAGACTTTGCTCAATTGACATTGGCTGGCCTGGCTCCCTGAAAGACTATCCTCTGACTTTGTGCTTTAACTATCCCTCAACAAAAGTCACAGATTCTATAACTTGTGCTCGGAAAGGGTTAATTTACTTTGCATTGCGGGTTCACAAGTACTTACCTGCTTAAGAATATTTGTTAACCATTGTTTTATTGCCTCACTATTTTCCTTTTGACACCAAACTCTGTATTGCTCTAAATGTGCCAGTGATATATCAATGTCCAGTGTCCTAGTTATTTAAGTCACCTCAGGGTGTAGGAAGTGTGTGTGCCATCCCAAATGGGTAACTACTGATTTATTGAAACTGAGAGTGTATTGTTTTAAGTATATTTTTGTGTTACATATATTGCTCCCTTCTAAAGAAGGCTTACTCAAACTTAACTTAAATACATCATTTTTTAATCAAGAGACCTTGAGTGCAAGAGTTTATTTGGATACTAGTCACTGTGAAACTGTTACAACCCTACAGCTCACATTGACCCCTCTTCAGGGCCGTCACGAAGAAGGTGCAGGGGGGCAAACTCCCCCGGGCCTCACTTGCAGGGGGCCTCGCTGCCCCCTCTCCTAAGTGGAAGGCAGCACAGTCTCCCGTGTCCTTTCTTCACACGGGGGACTGTGCTGTCTGCTCTCTGCCCCTGAAATGATTTTTCTGTTTGTTGAGAAGCCGTTTGGCTCCGCAACAAACAGCAAAATAATGGGAGACAGCAGGGCTCAGAAGTGGGCTCTGCTTCCTCCTGTCATTCAGCTGAAAACGTGGATATGCTGAATGACAAGAGAGGACACCTCTCCTGTCAGTCAGTGTGTTCACGTTGCTCAGCGTGACCATGCTGACTGATGGGAGGGGAGTTCCCTCTCGTCAGTCAGTGAGTTCATGTTGTCAGTGTGATCACGCTGACTGATGGGAGAGGAGTTCTCTCTTGTCAGGCAGCATGACTACGTGTAGGCTGCGTGGATGCTTTTTAAGGGTGCATGGAGGTAAGGTAAGCGTTTTTTATTTTAAATTAAAAGTGTATATGTGTATGTAAATTAAATTAGTATGTGTATGTATGAATGCATGCGTGCATGTTGGTGTTTGTGTCAATGCTGTGTTTGGTTTTATGTATACAAGCATGTATGGAGTTGTGTAACTGGTGGATGAATGCATGGGTGAACTTGTTTTTTGTGAGTGTGTGTTCGGCGCATACCCCTAAATGTAGTCGCCCTGGGGGCCACTTCATTAAGGGGTGGGTTCATGGCATCAGAGGTGCACCTAGGCTAAAATGTCAGGGGAGCAAAGGGGACTAACACTTCAAATGTTGGGAGAGGCGCTAACGTCAGTAGCTGTGAGGAAGGGGCAAACTTCCTTGTGTGGGGGCACCTAACATCTTTCCACATTTCGAATGAGACTATTCTGGTGAAGCTTCAATGTTACAAGCAGCTACCTCTTGCCTTCATTTCTGAAACATCACACTTAAGGACTGCTGTGGGAATAAGATGTCTCATGTCACCACTTACCTTCTAATCACTCCCCTAGCATGCAAGTGCTAACCCCACATCACGATTTCAATTACCTAAAAATGTATGGATATGAATGCAGGTGCTAACAGTGAAATGACTTCTCATGGCCATGCTAATCCCTATGGCAATTCTCACCCAGTTCCTGCCCTCCCCACCCAAAACACCTCCTCACTGGAACTCTTTGAGCTAGCTTTAAACATGCCTAGCCATCAAACTTTGCCCTCAATGTGCCTGCAAGTGTTTCCTCAAAGGAGTCTTCTGAGAGTTCATGACTTCATTGGAGTTGTAAACACGTAACTGGTGTAATAAAAATGTCTTAATCAGGTCTGCCTTTGGCCACTCAATTTAAAAACACTCTGCATGTCTTTCGCTGAAGTTCTTTTAATAATAAGCACTGGCAAAGCCACCAGTTTTGGCTTGTGTAGAAGTATTAGGCGTTTACCAGGCACTGCTATTAGCTGCTCAGGTACTCAAACCATTTTGCACTGGCACTATCAATGGCCAGCTAATACCAATACCGAAGTGCCTTTCCCATGCCTACACGAATGCCCAAACTGTTGGCATTGCCAGTGCTCTTTTTGCTTTACCCTTGATGCCCAGGACTATGCATAAACATACTACTTGGCTAAATTGGCCCACATTGAATGTAGGCCAATCTAGCCAGTAATAACACTTATGGTACACAGACAGCCAGGATATACTTTGTGGCATGGCATTTTTACTGGCTGGGAGTCTGTACATGGTAACAATGGCGTATATTGATGCAGCCTGCATGGACATACATGAGAACAACCAGCATGAATATATTTTTATACTAGCATATCTCGCGTGGAAAGGTGGCACGAAATGTATTGGAAAATGTTCCTATGCACAATTTGTGATTTGCAACTATTGGGAATTTCCATGTGCTTCCATACAAAACCAATTGCAAACTGTATGGATTTCTACCCCATTTTGCAAAGAAAGTGCTGTAAAATGCATACTTTTAACCCAATGTTTCAAACATTTTCTTGGGAGTGAGAACCCCCCTCAAGCAACCCTTGTTTGGTTTGGGCTCCCTCACTGTGCTCTGTTGATCCTGCCTAATTGGCACAAACATTTAAGCCTCTTAAGTTCAGAAATGTACCAGCCTTCACAGTTCATTTGTCAATATGTATGATGTGTTTTAATGCGCACACAGGGGCAGGGTGCTCCTTAATGATATGATATGGCATTAATAACGTGCCTGTACACAAGTGCTTCTAGGCGCGACAAGGCAAGGAGGGAGAAACAAAAGAGTAGGACAAAACACAGATCTTACAAGGCCTTGTGTCATTCAGATCGCGCAAGAGCAGGGAAGGGGGAGGGGAGAAGTGCCGAGGGTGGGTTAGGATGCAGAAGAGCAGGAACAAAGGAGAAACAAGAGTGCAGCCAACGGGTGGAGAATAAGAGCAAGAGCGGGGACTGTAGGCTTACAGATACAGACCACAAGTCCAGGGGAGCAAAGAGGCAGTGCAGGATTGCAACAGGACAGGCAGGGCCCTGGCCCGAATTCAGGCTTGACCAGGTGACCAGTGCATGGATCAGGCAGGTGATCAGCAAGGGAGAGGAAGACAGAAGGCAGACGCAAAGAGACAGGTCTTGCGGTGCTTCCAGAACCGGAGATAGCTCTCCTCAAGTTTCAGCGAGGCAGGGAGGCTGTTTTCGGAGGGAGGCCCCAGCCGAAGAAAGATCTGCCCTCAACTCTTTTCTTGGAAAAGCGACTGGCCCTCAGAGAATTGGAGGTGGCGCAGTGGAGAGCTCATGCCATCCTATATATATTTATTCATATGATAAAAAAGTTAGTCTGGCATGAACCATTCTTCAGTAGAGAAATCTAACTTTGCTGTAGTTGATTTGGAGTTGTAGTAATAAACCATATTTGGGATCCTGCACACAAACTCAAGGGTAGATTTCTCAAGCCTCCTGTTTGTGGATGTGCCGCTGCTGGCCGAGTGCAAAAAATTGTAAGTGGGCCTCACCAAATGTTTTGCCCCGGGCCTCACCAAATGTTCTGACAGCCCTGCCCCTCTTGAGATAAGGCTGGCTGCTCAGTCACTCTACCAGCTTGTGTAGTACATGCTTATACCAAAGGTTGGGTTAACTATTGCCAAGACGTCAAGGCTGGTGCAGTCTCCCACTGGGTACGACTTTCAGCAACTTCTTGGTTCACTCTGCAGTTTTGGTGCCTTTTCAGCAGTACCAAAAAAGGACATGCATCGCCCGGTCAATCTTCTTCGCTTCCTGCAGTCCCTCACTCTGGTGAGGGGATCTGGGTGAGTTGGATTGGATCCCTGGAGTGTCCTTATGAGGTTAGCACAGATTTGGAAAGATTCAGCCTTTCCACAACGATGCACTCAAAATGGGCATTATTCGCCGTTTGCCAAGACTAGCTAGGGTTGTGTTTTTGGACTTTGAAGATTTGCCAGGCGAAGAACCAGTCCCTAGAACCTTGAACTAATCTCAGTTTGCACGAACCACTTATTTCCCTCCTTTTAAGTGACTTTTCTATATGTGTTTGCAGGGTAAATGTATTACCGTATGACCTGTTGAAACCTGCATGAGTGCGCAGTTACTGATAATACGATAACCTTGTCTTTTCCCTTTCTAATGTTGCTACAATTGTAACCGAGAACAAACACAAAAGTGAAAGTGCCCTTTGAAGTGCATTATCTAGTATTCCAAAGTGTTCTACCGCTAGAAGTATTTAAAGTGATTCTGGTGTAAATATGATAAATATATAACTTTTATATGAATATATGTGTCAGTGCTTCTTTGCTGTGCCCGTCTCAGATTCAGAGTACTTACCTACAGCTCACATCTCCATCTTAAAATAAGCCTGATGGCTCGGTCACACTACCAAGGTCCTGAGTTAGCGCAGACTGATTCTAAGATTTGGGGGAAATCTACAAACCAGTGGGATAGCATACTTAAGTCTTACTACCAGTAGGACTTTAGGAAAACTCCTCAAACTGGTGTTACAGCTGGTGGGATTTGTGTAGGTTGGATTACTCCGATTTCTGGTTATATTGCACACAAAAAATCCATCCTCCATCCTCCAGGTCACTGTACTATAAAGTACAAGACCGATTTCCACTATGGAAAACTATGAGGCAGAAGCTTGTATGGCTCTTAATGTTGAAAACTGAAAGAAATGTGTAAAGATAACAGAGGAAATAAAAAGCAGAGTTAATCCAAACTTTGTTGGATTACCAAACTGTAAACTGGCCTGTAACTAACGCTCACCTGGTATCCATGGGGACATCACTCAGCCCGTTCTGACCTCTTACGACCTCGAACCCTTCCCTGGAGTCTACTCGACTGGAGACTGGGCCTTGTTTTCTTGGAAAGTGTGCTCTCCGTCCTGCTTTCAGCGCAGGGGCGCGTTGATTGATGCGGGCTCGTTGCTGCCTAGTTACTTCACTGGCAAGAGTCCGACAGGTAAGTATAATGAGTATTTTAAACAGTTCCCTAACTTAGTTCCTTTCCTTCCTTAGATGATGGGCGGCGTCCGGGGATGGCGATGTGTTGCTGAGATGAGTAGCGCTGAAGGTGAGAGAGCGCGATGCAAACCTTTCGTATTTGTATTGAACGGAGTTCTTTTTCTGTGTCTTTTAAGAGCTGCGACGTTTTCAGCGTGGATGCCGGTTATGACGAAGAAATGCGGTGAGTAAGCACGGTATGTGGCGCCTCTAGATGTTTCCACGCTAACCTAGAGTGTCTTTTCCCTCTTGCAGATGGATGAGAGGTTCCAGAGCCAGAGTTCCCCCAGAGCGACTGGGTTTCAAGTAAGCGTTTGAAGCTTGTAAAGTCTTTAAAAATAAGCAAAGATTTGCTGAATGCTTACTAGTGCCTTTTTTCTGTTCTTTTTTCCCTTTTCCTTAGGAAGCAGCGTACCGGGATGGGAATGACACCGCCGAAGATGCCCGCAGAACAGAAGAAGCGATGAATGATGGGCAGAAGCGCCGCAAGGTAAGGCTGTTCCTAACGGTGTTCTTGTAGGAGCTGAGCGCAGAAGAAAGATGCAGGCCTACTGGAGATCGATCCGAACACAGTGAGTGTCACGCTGCAGGTGCAGAAAACACAAAGCATGTTTCTCAGCCTGGGCGTGGCTTAAATAGTCTCCGGGTATCCCAGGTGTCTCTGGGCTAAACCACACCCAAAAGACTAGACTGCACATGCAGTTCTGGGAACCGAAATATGTGGGGGCATCCATCTTGTCCCCATCAATGCACTAGAAGTCCAATTCCCAATGTTATCCTATGGGAGTGAGTGAGCCTGGTGCCACAAGCGCCAAGTCGGACTCCAAGTGGGTCTTTGGAGGGATGGAGAGGCCCTTGAGGGCCATGTAGGCGATTGTGGCCTGGCTCCAGCCTGACACCTTGGAGGGCTGGGGACATGAGGGGCAGGAATCATGACAGTAACTCCTGCTTCCAGAATAGATCTAGAAGAAAATGGTCAAAGTTGAACCCTTAGTCCTCAACTTCCAGATGAGGTGGAAGATCATGTGGATGAAAGTATGAATATTATTACACCTGCCAATCCTCTGACCTCAACCCTACACGTATCTAACATGTCAACTGAGCTGGTTCTATAATTAGAAAAAATTAAAATGCAGCTTGAATTCAGGAAACTGGAAATACAGTCTGAGGTGAGAGACAAAGGGATGCAGCATGAACTAGAGATGAACATGTCCACTGATTCTCTGTTTCCGAGTCCTCTCTGCCAGACCACTCCAGAAGCAGGAAGCTTCGTCTCCCCAAAGATTTGGTGAGTTTCTATGATTTGAAAACTGATATTCTTGATTGTCCAAGTACATTTGAGTTTACTTGCAAAGTACAAGGCATTTGTTAAGGTGCGTTTGTTCCATGGGTAATCTCTATGCTCCACCAGAATGGCTGTGATGGAGTTCAATGATGTTGATAGACAAGATTAGCAGTTGATAAAAACTGCTCTCATATCCAGGTCTGGGAAGACTTCTTCCCAGTACCTAAAAACGTTTAGGTACCACAAGAAGAGAGATGGTTATTTGTGGGCCTCGTAGGTGTGTGAAAGCCTGAAAAACGTAGATGGGTGAGCTCTTATGAAGGCATGAGGTGTCTTCATGCTGGAAAGTATTTTTGATGTCTGTTCCCCAGAGCTGAGACAGCACCTTGCCGACTCTAAAGAACTGGACCCCAAGAAGCTAGCAGTGGATGCCGATTTATGTGCGGCCAACAGGGCTACTCATAAGGATTCTCTGGCTCCTCACAAGAAAGAGGAAGGCAAAGAGCACAAGAAGGAAGAGAAGGATCATTCAAAAAATGTGTGGTTTGTGGGTCTGGTGACCATGTGAAAGGGTAAACCTTCAGGGATCCCCTCTGTCAGCTTAGCATTCACACATGATGTTGATATTCCAATGACGGGCTAGCTTTCACACTCAAGCTGAAGAACCCATTGGTGTTCAAGCTAGAGTTTCCATCCCTGATGATACTAAGGAATATTATGAAGATAGTGTACTTATAAATGCCCAGGACACCACTGCCATTAGATACACTCGGGCCAGTATAACTGTGGTAGAACGTTTATTTCAACCTGAGGAAGTTGCCAGGGCTCCCATAAGTCTTGCCAAGTTAGTAGGTGGCCCAGTCCAAATGTGCCCAGTATTGCAGCTATCATTAAATGTAATGAGATGACTATACAAAGTGTTCAGTCAGAAGTACAAGGACGGGTACTGTTGAGCAATGATTTAAAGGCTTTAGTTGTAGTCTCCAGCATACCAAAACCCCGCTCTAAGAAGAGAAGGGAGTTGACAAGGCAAGTCAGAGAGGCAACCTTAAAGGATCTGACAATTGAGCCTAAGGGGAAACGTAGAGTCTATCAAGGAAAGAAGGTCCCCAAGCTACAAAAATTCCACCAAGAAAAAGGTTCCAGTAGAAACCTAGAGGTCACCCCTTTGACCCCCACCACCAGCTGAGGCTGAGTCGGTTCAAGAGGAATCCTCTGAAGACCCTTCTACTGATGAGTCAGAGGAGGAGGAGGAGGAGGAGATGCAACCCCGTATAGAAGATCTGGATCCAAGAGACCTTCCTGAGCTGCAGATGAACTCTCAAGGACAGACTTCAGTAGGAAACAAAGAGGATCCCTCTCTAGAAGGACTGCATCAGCAGGCAGCCTCAGAGTGAAGGATAAGACCCTGGGAAGCATAGGCTATACTGGGAAGATGAACTTCTATACAGTGAGCCTATTGACTCTATTCTAGGAGACCTCAGGAGACTGGCGGTTCCCCAGGAATTGAGACCAAAATTCCTAGTTAGCACATGAAGTCCCCCTGTATGGTCACTTGAGCTCTAAGAGGATCAATGAGAGGATTTCACTGTACTTCTGTTGGCCCAAGATGGGTGCAGATATAAAACACTGTAGGAGTTGTCGCACCTGCCAGTTGTCTGGTAAGAGTGGAGTCAAGAATGTGGCACCCTTTGTGCGAGTTCCTTTTGTAAGGGTGGGGATTAACATTGTTGGTCCCCTAGACGCTCCAACATCTTCAGGCAACCAGTTTATATTGGTTGTGGTGGACCATGCCACCAGATACCCTGAAGCAATTTCAATGAAGGTTCCTCGATCCTGGGCGACTCATCAATCGCTTCCAATTTAAAGCCAGTTATTCCTGACAAAATTTCTGTTCCATCAAATGAGGTTCCTACTATTGCTTCTGATGACCTGACAAAACAAAATCTCTACTGATCTCTTTCGACGAGAAATACGAAAAGCAGTTGACTCTTAAATGGTTTCGCAACCAACTCAACGACTCCTTGATCTTCCAGTGTTTTCAAAAAAGTCTGATACGGCCTCTGTTGCAGGCCCCTCTAACTCACGTGTAAGCTTTGCCACCCTGCCCACAATCATCCCCTGTAGCTTACCCACTTCCTACTACCAATGATCTCCACAAGATCTCTGCAAATCAAAAGTCCTCTAATCCCGTAAGTAGCTCCGACTCATCCTCCAGGCTGTCCCAGCTACCTTCCTGCTCTTCTGCTCTACCCTTGATCCCTCCTAACAACCCTGCCATTCCCCCTGCACTCACTTCTGAAATTTCACGTTTGATTAACTCTGCTCTCAGAAATAATTGCGACATCCGTAAGCCTTTACAGGCTACATTTCTGTCTAAGGCCTCTTCACTCGTCCATTCCAATAAACGTTCTGTTTATTCAGTTAAACGCCCAGCACCTTTTTCTGTGTTGCTCTCTTGCAGACCATTGCCCTTTACGCAGTATGACTTAAATCGGAAATCTGTCCTGGAACCTTTCTCAGACATCCCTGCTCTTGAAGACATTGCCTCTGCCGACAGTGAGCTGGTTTAATTCACACAACAAAATCAGTTATCTTCTGTTGAGCTGTGGATAAATTCCAGATTAGTACAACCCACCATATGGCTTGCCAAATCACAACTTTTTGATATGGGTTTCATTCTTCTAGCAGGCCCCACGCTTTCCACTTCTGCAAATAATTATCCCTCAATTTTGCCTATTACACCTGCTTCACTTGTCTCTTCCAACTCTAGGCAAACTGCAACTACTCTAATTGCCCCACAATGTGTGTGTAAGTGTTCCAATATGCTGCATTAACTAGCGGGGACCAACCATCGGTTCCAATCGCATTACTCAGCTGGAACTCTCGTGGGTTCAAGCAGTTAATAAACAACCCTAGCCTGGAACTTAATTGTCATGATGTGATCCTGCTCCAGGAGACCTGGCTCACCTCCATTCCACTTTGGGATAATTAGGACTTACATCTGAATCCGGCCCTTAAAGCCACGCGAGGTCGCCCATCTTCAGGCCCCCTCATTGCAGTTAAAAAACAGCCCTATATTTCTATCGAGCCTTGGATTTCTCCCAATGCTTATTTGCAGATGATTAAACTACACATCTCTGGGACACCAAATGCCCTGATTAACATCTACTGGAACCCAATTGGGGTTTCAGATGACAGATTTTTCAAAGATCTAAATGCCCTGATGGATCGCATATCTTTGACTCTAAGGTCTCCAAAATCATACTTGCTGGGGACCTGAATCTACACTGTTTGAAACCAATTCCCTCGCCCTGTGTGGGTAGACTGACAAGTGGTCTCACTTTGTCGAAGCCCGGAGTCTCCAGATGCTCAATGGCTCCTTCAGAGCTGACATCCCCGCCAAGTCCTACTTGGCACAGGGATAAAAGTTCTGCAATCATCGACTTCATCTACATCGACTCTTGCCTAATCACCCAGGTTCTTGATTTTCAACCTTAAGCGATCATAACATGCTACAAATAACTTGGAGTGAACACCTAGAGCTTACATCGAATGGACAGAATATTTACAGAAACTCCCTCACTGTCAATCCCAGTTGCAATCGTCTTTGCTGGTCGGAGTCTTCCTTGCATTTGTTTAACCATCATTTAACAATTGCAACATCCTTAGCCAGTGGGAGTGAATTTGCACAGAGTTTTGCTTACTGTGATTTAATTCAGATGTTTCAATCTAAACCACACAATCAAGTTAAAGCTACCCCAAAATTACACACTTTCGATCCTGACCTAAAAGAATGGAAAACATTCCGTCGTCAAAAACGTGAAGTCATGCTCCTGCCTGATGGCCCTCGGGGCGTTGCCTTGGTTCTCCTTAAAACCAGATATAAAACCTGGCTTTGCAGCCGCAATGCCTCCTTATATCAACGTGATGGGGTTCAAATGTTGAGTGCCTTGTCCACAAAAAACACTGTTGTAATTTGGTCAGCGATAAACACCACGCTGAGAGGACCCCAGGTAATCTTTCAGTCCCAGGGAGTCGGTGAACAGGAGTGGCTCTGTTACTACTCCAATCTCTATTCTCTCCCTGTTGATACTAATTCTTCTTTTGATTGCTCTGTCGCTTCTCACTTTCACCTACATTTCGACAAGGATGATATTCTATTTTTCATTCATAAAGCAAGTCGATCTCGAGCACCAGGCCCGGATGGTTTGTCAAACCACCACTTTAAACAACATCCCCATTTGTGGTCCGCAGTGCTGTATACCATTTTCTGTCACGTTATTCACTCTGTCAATACCACGAACATGGAAGAACTCATTAGTTCTTCCAATTTATAAAAAGTGGGACAGAAGTAAACCAACAAGCTACCGACCAATAGCATTATTAGGTGCCCCAGGCAAGATCTTCTCCCGCCTCATTTTACGGGATCTCAATAAATGGTCCCTCTCTGCAAATATGCGAGATCCTATTCAATCGGGATTTGTCACAGGTCTTGGGACCCTTCCAAATCCAATTGCCCTGAATCTGCTTAAAGCTTCCTATGCCACTTGGAAACAACCATTATATTTAGCTTTTGTAGATTTCCGAGTGGCATTTGACTATTGATCGCTCGCTCATGTTTGCAAAACTTGCACATTACAACTGTCCCCCTTCAATGCTTACGCTAATTCAACTACTACACACAGATACGACTAAGCAGGTGAGACTCAGAGGGGCTTTTGTCATCTAGCTTCCCAACTCAGCGGGGTCTCAAACAGGGGTGCATCCTGGCCTCCATCTTGTTTAATCTGTTTATTCTTGACATGGCAACCACATTCACCTCCATTCTGTCTGATGCTCCCAGACTGGGCCCTCAACGCCTGATATGGCTACTCTACGCTGACTATCTTGTCCTACTTTTGTAGGGGAGGACTGGTCCAAGACGACCCCCCTCGCCTGCACTTTCTCCCCAGGTAAGGACTATGGCTCTCTTGGGCGTCCCCTCATGCCACCCGGGCCCAGGTGGTGGAGGGCTCACCCACTGGAGACATTGCCTGCACGTATTAATTGCCCACACGTATTAAAATTTAGCTAGGCCTAGAAACCATTTTTGTCTGGTAAAGATGGTGTGAGCTCAGCGCACTGTAGTGCGGCCCCCACCCTTGGAGGGTTTCAGTCATCCTTGTTGCCGCAGCACCCTGGTAGATCCGCTGCGAGCACGTTCCCACGAACAAGACGGACATGAGCTAGCGTAATAGCCTAACATTGTAACAGTTCACCTCCCGCAGTGTATCGTATCATCGCTCCCAGCATGACCCGGCCCGCAGGCCTAGGCAAAATGAAATGAACAGTAAAATGGTCGTTACAGGCCCGACAATCTTTGTATATTAATGCTGAGACTACTTGCAAAGGATGCTTTTCTCTCATAAAACCCCTTATATTACAAAAAGCCTGTAGGATGTATGATTACAAGAGATCATGCCCCCATGATATGAACGATGGTGAGCATATACCATTGCAGTTGGGTACTAATAATAACGGCACACACCACGAATACATGTATGACTGCAAAACGCACACCCCATGGGGCCCGTGCCATAACTGAACTAATGCTGCTAGAGGACACAAGAAAACGAATGTAAACCATCCAAAGGGCCCATGTGAAGAATGCATGAGAAGGTGCATGTCTAGGCCCCACATGCGCCACCACCATCACGCACAAGTGGCGGGTTACTTTCTATGTCCTCCACCAACCCTAACTCTACCTCACTTACTGCAAATATATATGCATATAACTAAATACTGTACGTGTTAAAACATAAATGTATAAACAAGGTACTCAGACTGGTTATAATCAAGACACATCCAGCAAAGTTTAAAATGCCTGTTCTGTAGTGTTTCGAACAAGTATTATAGAATGTTCAAATGTTTGTGATGTCTTTACCTAAACCGGCAACACACGAGGGAGATACCTTTGTGAAATATGTGCAAGGTCATTCCCCCTCCCACCCAGCGAGGGCTGCCAAGGCATGAGAGCAGAGACCGCGCCGCGCTGCGTTACCTCCCCCAACTAGGCTGGAGCCGCTTGAAAGACTTGTAACCCCCTCTGTAGCACCCAAGGCCACCACCCGCCACCTGCATTATTTACAGCACAGCAGTAAACCTCTGCCTGAACGCACGCGCCCCCTCGTAAACCTCACAACCCACCGGACCACCTCAGACTTATGGCCCTGTGCAATAAAGACACCCAACACTTTGACAACATACAGCGGAACATCCATAACAACTTCTAACAAGGCAGGAAGACATGTACCGCCCGTGCCAGGCCCTGAAGCTTAGCCCCTCGACCTATGGCCCCGGTCAACAGGACACTGGTAACCATGCCCTGACATATTACCTCCAGTCCCCTCACAAGGTGCATTCCTCCTGTGTTGCATTAACCTGTTGTATAACCTATTGTAAGATTTACTGAAGAAGATAATGCTAAAAATGCTCGAATGACTGCGGTGTGCATGACATAGGGCTAATAAGTCAGGAAGAGACATTCATCTCTGCCACTGGCCGCGATGGCCCCACAACACCGCCTGGATGAACTCTGCCACCCTGCCAGGCCCAGCCCAACCCACGAGGCTGCCCAGTGACGTCTTCCAGCCAAAGCCAACCACATCACAGCAGCACCTATAGTTAGTCATCGCCACCCAATCCCCATGAACTTGTGCCCCCTATAGTGTGTAGGTTCTTATGACGTTTTTTGTAAATATATACGCCTGTCTTTGCTATTGTCAGACAGAGCGCTCTCGGAGTTTGCAGAGTCCTTTGCATGCCCTATTCTGATTGATAAACTCCCATTTACGCTCACCCGCACTCTGTCTTGGCCTTATTCCCATCTTGGGAGAGTCCTTTATTGTCTCTCATTGCGGGGAGGATCGTGCTGTGTGGGGACGCTTGCCTTCAGTGGTGACCCCGATAGCGTGATTTTATTTTTTCCTAAACCCATTATAACCGTCCCCTTTTGGCACGAGAATCTCCGGTCGGAAAGGGATACGCACGGTGAGCCGGCTCCAGGAGGCTGCCCGCCAACGGCGACCGGTACACTAAGAAGTGCGCACTCAATAGAGAAAGGGTACGGGATCCCGATTGGAAAAAAATCCCCTTTGAGTACCGCTCGCCAGAGCCGGGGCTGACTGTTGAGTTAACGGCGACACTGCCTGGACGGACCCAGTTTCGGAGACTATCGGTTCAAGACGGGCACGTGAGTACTGAGTGTGAGCGATTGTAAAGGGAGCGGGGAGAGAAGGGTAGGAAAGGGACCGAGAAGGGGGTACGAAGATATACTAAAGATTACTCTAAAATTTTCCTTTCTTTTTCTTTGCATATGGCCATTAGGATTACGAGGTGAATAAAGAGATAGAAGTGACGGGAACCTAGCTCCGAAAGGGGGTGGAAGGCGGCGCCGCATAGTGCTATATTGACTAGTGCTGGGAATATATGACGAAGTGAAATACAAGATAAAAGTGTTCAGCAAAAGGGGGCACTGAGAATATATTAGTGATCGCTACTACTTCTTTTCTTTTTCTTTAAGGGCAGGGGGAGAATAAAAACGGAATTAGCACGAACTTGGGAGAAAAATAAGAGAACAAAGGTCCTACTAGAGGGGGGAGAGCAGGTTAAAACCTATAAATATATGCATATGCCCTAAGTAAGATAGACAGGAACAGCCGGCTAGGGAGGAAAGGGAGGACAGTGTGAATGGTGTACTGAGTGTTACCAAGAGGTGTGTGCACCTCGTATGTGTCAAGGGACGACTGTGATGTTGAGAATGTGTAAAACAGCTATAAATATATAATTGTTAAATGGTCATGGTAAGTGTGACCGGATAAAACGTTTTGAAGGCAACATTGAGACAGCGACGAGAGTGGGTGCTTTTTGATTTCCGGGTTGATGTTGTCAAAATAAAAGATGAGTTGCTGTTGTATGTGTCTCCCAAAGAGAACAAGTTAAAAACTGTGTACCGTCTGTTCCGTGTTGTGCAGTCAAGGGAGGGAGAGCCCAACCGAGCATAACATTGAATGTGAAGTAGAATACCAAAAAATAATATCTATACTACATTCACATTGTGGCTGTAGAAACACACACACAGCGACACATAAGCGCTAGGAGGACACAGAGATGGGGGCTGAAACACCCTTATCACATATTTGTAAAAGTCTTCCAGGGCACGCGGAGCGGATTAAGAAATATCACGACCAATGGGTAACCGAGTTGAAAGGAGAGGGGCTACCCCAGTTATGGCCAGAGGGAGGATCATTTGACAAAAGCATTCTAGATACGGTAATGACATGCATTTTCTTGAAGTACCGAGGGAAACAGCTGCAGAATAGGAGGGAAATATTAGATCTTTGGCGGTTATTCGAAGAGGTACCACCGCCTAAAGCGCCAGCACCAAATCCTGATCTCCCATCTACTACAGACAATCCACTGGTGTTACAGAAAGATATCAAAGAAGTGCCAGGTGTAACACCACCAGTAGAGGTAATAAGTTTATACCCGATATTAAAGAAACCTGTACCCGCAGAAGGATACAGCGATCCAACGTATGTACCTCCCCCGACAACTACCACACCCCACCGGCCCACTGCACCCCCACCATATGAAAGTACAAGGGAACGAGGCCAGGCGGGTACACAAAGGGTGGACATAGAGAAACTCACAGATGATCTAGAATCAAGACTGTCTATAGCAAAAGATGAGCTCTCGAGGATAAAAAACATATGCGAACGGACAGCACTGGATACAACTAGAGCTGGACGTACGTCTAGAGCATCGGATGAAAGCAGACGGCCCGAAGAGGGGTGGAAGAAGGGCGAGATCCTGTTTAGGATTGAGGAAGAACCAACGCGAATAATAGAAGTAGGGACCCGAGAGGAAGATGGTGGTAACGAAGAAAGGCTTGGGGGACTTAGAGAGGAATTACTTTGTGATATTAGAGAAGAGCTAGACGAAAGCGACAGATTGAGTATGGCAAAAGGAGGGGGAAGCGAGGGGGAGGAAGGTGCATGTTCTATGAGAACCCTAGATGATGACTGGTCGGGGCGACTGAGGAACAGAGTGGGAAAGATGGCATCACTAGGAACATCAGCAGCCAAAACGGGTCCGGATGCAACAACGAAAGGAAAGCTACAGCTCCCGTTGATACATAGGGGAGGAGGGAGGCCTAACTATATCCCATGGGCACAGATGGATAAAGCTAATTTATTAAAGTTATTGCCCCCGTTATCAGGAGGGGCAAGTAAGTGGATATACGCCTTCGAAAAACATACAGCTGGGGTACCCCTAGCTGTAGGAGATGTGAAAAGTCTGCTCGTATCAGCGGTGGGCGACCAGGCTGAAAGAGTATGGGTTAAAGCCGGTTTCCCGGGAGTAACATTAGACTGCGACCGCCATGATGGGGCCTCCTTTAACACAGTGCGGGCTAGGGTGTGGGACGCCTTACGCGAAACATTTCCAGACACACCTGACTTACAGTCCGTGATGCAGTGTGCCATGAATGACGGGGAGGAGGCTATGGATTACATTTTTCGGGTCCAAGAGATGTGGAGAGCGGAGACGGGCACGCCCTGGTATCAATCGACATCTTTATTTTACTTCATTATAAAAAGGGGGCTCCCAAAGGAAGTGCAGAAGGCGCTTGACAAAATAGCAGGTATAGAAGCAAAGGGATGGCCGGAAATTCAGAGCATAATAGTACACCATTGTAAACGAATCAAGGAAAGGGAGAAGGAGGTGGCGCAGAAAAGATTGGCAGACGAGGCGAAGTTGGTGCAGACAAAGTTAGTGAAGGTTGCAGCAGCAGTAGCCGCGCTCCCACACAGCAGGGAGGGAGAAGATGAGGAGGAGGGGCTGATAGCAATACAAGGAAGGATGGCAACTAATTGGGCGGGAACAGGACAGCGGCAGTGGAACGAGCAGGGTGGAGGTCCGCAGTGGCAAGAGTGGACCCCTCGAGGGGGACGAGGTGGGTACAGGAGCCAAAGAGGAGGTGGACCACAGGGGTACGGGGGAATGGGAGGAAGTGGATGGCAGGGTCCCAGGGGCCCTCAGGGGAGTTGCTGGAACTGTGGGCGATGGGGACATTACTCCAGGGAGTGCAGAAGTAGACAAAACAACGGGTTCCAGGAGGTGGAACAGTATGGCCATCCCCACCCGGGAAGCCCATATGGCCTTCCAATGGGACAACAGCAACTGAGAGACCCAAGCCAGGGTAACACGAGCCAGCAACAGGGACCCCAGTATAGAACACAGAACCACCCACAAAACATGCATAACAATGACAGCATGCAGTATACACCAGGCAACCCTTTCGCGACAGCAGCTAACGGGGCCCCCGCACCAGCACCTTATAACGGCATGTCAGTGGTCTCAGGTAACGTATTTAATGAAGGGGGGGCGATGAGACACCCCGCATAGGACAGCCCACAGAGAACACTTGCGTGTCCAGTTCTATCTACCACCCACAGTGCAGCAGAGGAACCATTGGTGGGGGCGCAGATAGGAGACAGGCAATTTATATTCATGGTTGATTCGGGAGCGGAGAAATCATGTGTCAGGGAGGGCCGGTTCCCGTTATCTAACAGGAAGTTAGAGACGCAGGGGTTCTCTGGGGCTGTAATTGAAGTTCCTTACACAGAAGCTTTGGATGTAACCATAGGGGGCAAGACTATAAAAGCACCCTTACTGTATTATGAACAGTCCCCGATAAATTTGCTGGGAAGGGACCTTATGAGTAAACTTAACATGACCATATCATTTACCGAAGGAGGAATAGTGTGTTCTACACCCGGGATATGCCCCTTGCGTGCAATGTTGGTAGTGCAAGCCTACACAACCACACAGGAAATACGAGGGCTGCCACAAAAGGAAGAGATGTTTATTGCAGGGCTAAAGACTTTGGCCCTTATAGTCCCAGAGCTAAAAAACATGGATTGGAGGATTCCAGCAGAATTTCTCTTCCGCCCCATAGTGTGTCCAAATGCAGCACCAGGATCAGTGGTGTCGTTGGATTTGCACGCCGTGCAGGTATCAACGAAACGGATCGCTGTGATTGGAGTAGACAGAGAAGGATGTGAGTGGCGCACCGTACTGTGTACAAACGCAAACCTTGCCCTGCGCGAGGTAACAGATGAGGATCTCTTTTCAGATACAGAAGTAGATGGTGAGATAGTAATGGAAATAGCGATGCCCTGTGACATTTTGATCCAAGCCAGAGAGATCCCCGTCCAATTGATGGCAGTGGTAGGAACACCACCGTCATTTTTTGATGACGACATGAGGCTAGTACCAAACAGTTTATGGACAACAGGCCCACATGATGTAGGGCTGTTGCATGGAGTACAACCTGTGAGAATAAAACTAAAACAAGGAGCTATCTTACCAAGAGTTAAACAGTATCCATTGTCCCGTGAAGCTGAAGAAGGGATAAAAGAGACCATAAATGCACTACTAGTACAAGGAATAATAGTGCCTTCAAACTCCCCATGTAACACATGTATTTATCCAATCAAAAAAGCAAAGGGGGGATCTTGGCGGATGATACAGGACTTACGCCCCCTCAATGATGTAATACAAAAAGAGTTCCCTCTAGTCCCGAACCCTGCATCCATACTATGCAGTATCCCAAAACCAGCATCACATTTTACAGTAGTGGACTTGAAAAACGCATTCTTCTCAATACCTCTGGCTGAAGAGAGTAGATACCTTACAGCGTTCACACTGGGGGGAAAAAGATATGAACACTGCAGACTGCCACAGGGATACTGTGAAAGCCCGAGCATATTCAACCGCATATTGCATGAAGACTTGGGGAACCTATCAGTAGAGAGTACGATTATTCAGTACGTGGACGATTTATTGGTGTGTGCACAAGACAAAGAAACGTGTAGAAAAGATTCAACAACGCTCCTGACTTTACTGGCCAACAAAGGGTACAAGGTAGACAGGGAGAAGCTACAGTATTGCCTGACTGAGGTCCTATACCTGGGACAGCTCATATCAAAAGATGGAAAAAGAATAATTCCCGACCGGGTGGAGGCAATAAGGTCAGTAGGAGAGCCCACGACGGTGAAAGACATGCAAAAAATTTTGGGGATGTGCAATTATTGCCGAGCATGGATACTAGACTATGCAGCATACACCAGGCCCCTCCTACAAGCACTCAAAGAAGCACAACAGGAGAATGTAAAAATAAAATGGTCAGAAGAAATGAGCATATCGTTCAAATCACTGAAAGAGCTAATTTCAAGCGCTCCAGTACTAGCAAACCCTGATTATGGACACGAATTTTACTTATTTTACCATTGCAAAGGAACACTTATGACAGCGGTGCTGACACAAAAGACATCCTTAGGACACAAGCACCTAGCTTACTATAGTGGTACTTTAGATGCCGTGATGCAGGGTCATTTCGCGTGCGAACAATCGCTCGCAGCAGCCGCATTCGCGATTGAGAAAAGTGCCACAATAGTAATGGGATGCTCTGTAACATTGTTTGTGGAACACTCATTATTTGCAATACTCGAGAGATCAAAAAGCACGCTGACCACACAGCGGGCAACAGCATATGAGATCATATTGTCCAGCGCCAACATCCACATAGTGAGATGTAAAACAGTGAACCCCGCCACGTTTATCACAGAAGCGTGCACATTGGAGGATATGCAAAATCACGACTGCACAACCCACACAGGAGAAGGAGGGGAGGGCACAGTGGTGTGTGAAAACGCTCTCAGCGAGGGGGAAGTGTACTTTGTGGATGGGTCCGCATCAATTGATATGGACACGGGAGAAAAACACGTTGGCATGGCGGTAGTGAGACTAGAGGAAGGTGAGTTTGAAACACTAGTACAGTACCGCCTCCCGTCACATTACTCTGCACAAGCAGCAGAACTGGTTGCGCTCATAGAAGCACTACACGCAGCAAAGGGCTGTGCAGTTACAATATACACAGACTCAGCTTACATGACGACGACAGTACATGGAGGTCTAGCAAGATGGGGCCGTAGGGGATTCAGAAGGGCAGACGGAACGCCAGTGCAGCATGCAGAATTGTTAAAAGAATTAATAGAGGCCCTACAAAACCCTACTGCTGTAGCAATAGTGAAGTGCCAGGCCCATACATCCAATACAGACGTTGTGTCTTTAGGGAACGCGGCAGCGGACGCTGCCGCCAAGGAGGCTTCCTATTTTCAGAAATACGACACAGGTGAGTTCATGATGAAGAATACAACAACCGAAGAACTGTCAGAAGGGTACAACATGATGTCCTTATCACAAATTCTAAAATTGCAGGAAGGAGCTAGTGCAGAAGAAAAACTAACGTGGACGAAACGGGGATGCAGCCAATCAGGAACAGACCTATTATGGCGGCAAAATAACTCAGGGAAAGTGGTAATGCCACTACAGTTACTAGAAGTAGCATTTCAACAGCTACACTTCCCCGCACACAACACTAAACAGCACATCGCAGCAGAAATACAGGAAGAATGGTTTGTGCCCTGTCTCCAGGAGCATGTGTCTCGATTGGCAATGGAATGTACAACATGCCAAATATACAACTCAGGAATGACCCTACGCACACTCCGGGGAACAATTCCCAAACCCATTGGCCCCTTCAGAGAACTGCATATAGACTATGCAGACATGGGGGAAAGGTGTAATGGCGCACGGTACATGATCGTGGTTGTGTGCCCGTTTTCAAGGTGGGTGGAAGCAGGACCCTGTGCGCGACCTGATGCCAAAAGCGCCGCCAAGTTCCTAGTAAGGGAAGTGTTCCCGCGCTGGGGAATTTGTGACGTGATTCGCTCAGATAACGGCTCTCACTTTGTGAATGAACTCTTCAAGGAAGTTACCACGTTATTGGGTATAAAACATAAATTGTGTTCGATTTATCATCCTCAAAGTAATGGCGTAGTGGAAAAGATGAACGGCCTGTTAAAGGGCAGGTTATCAAAACTATGCTTCTCATTAAAGAAAAATTGGATTTACTGTCTACCCCTGGCACTATTTGAGTTGAGAAATCAACCAAGTAAAGACCACCATTTGTCCCCACACGAGATCGTGACTGGGAGACGAATGAACACAGCACACTCTCCACTGCGTGAATACTCAGATGCTCACAGGAGCGCCGCAATATTGGGAAATGAGTTCACAGACTACCTAAGAAAATTAACAAGGGCAGCGCGCGCAATATCGAAGCAACTCTCCCCACCCTTCACTAGAGAAGAGGGAAATGGAACAGGATCTGTCACGGAGCCAGAGCAACAGCTACAGCTAATGCCAGGCGACTCAATTTATGTCAGAAGCTTCGTGCGTCGGTGGAATGCACCACGATTCCATGGCCCATACGAAGTAATATTTTGCACGCCCACGGCAGTAAAGGTGAAGGGCTTGAGGTACTGGGTGCACTTGACCGACGTACGAAAAGCATACAGCAATGTACAAGAGGAAATAGATGAGGAGGCACAGACAACAGCAAACGATGCAAATGAGTAAAATGTCTAAATACCGACTTGTGTGTGTGTGTGTCAGCACTGGACTTTAATGGAATAATGACTGACAAGGATATTACAAAAAAAAAAAAAAAAAAAAAAAAAAAAAATGTGTGTGTGTGTGTTTTCCTTTTTTTTTATCTTGTTGAGTGGTATGTATTAATGAAATAATAATATTATAAACCCTTGTCTGTGAATACCCCTCCCCCACATCCCCACCCGCTTCCATTCCCCGTCAAATGTATTGGCACAGATGGTGCCAGCAAAACGTTTACATGCATGCACTTAATGCACTTTTATATCTCAAAACAGGAGCTTCCATGGCATCTAACGGGCAGCCTGCAACGGATAGAATTAGTAGAATGAGAGAATTAGTATATGAGAGATGTAGATATTCGTATGAGTGTGGATTATCAGTATGCATCACATTGTTTTTTATGATAATGTTTGGCTTGGTTACATATTGCTTTATAGCGTTCATCTCTATCGAGATGTACGAGGGGGGAGGGAGTAATAACACTACTGGACCAATTAACAGTACCACCGGGCCCGATACAACTGCAGGTGTCAATACCAGGGAAGGTGATTTTTTGATATGGGACGGAACTAAACTTGTGTGGGGGTATCATACCACACCATCCAGTGTTGTGACCTCACAAAGAGAAAAGCCACAAGGTGGAATACAGAGCAACACAGTGTCTCCACCAGGGGTATCCACTTACAATGCCCACAGTCTCAATGACCGAAACCCGTCTGCCATATCATGGTTATATAACACCCCCACCAACCAGCTTACCCCCACCCCAGAAAACAATATGCCAGATAACGTCAGGAAAGAAGACGAAAAGCTACTAGAAATGCACGAAATATTATATGATGAATGGGTCAAGGGGGGCGGGAATGAGAAAGGGGGGTCTAGTTTGTCCACTGCCCAGGGGGGTGTGAAGTACATGAGCAACAAGAACAACAGACGAAAGAGAGAAGCAGGGAGGAGAAAGTACGATGAGTACTATGGGCTAGGTCTAGATGAGATGGAAGACCCACGACACCCCCATCAAACAAATAAGTGGTATGCAGACATGAGTGCCACAGCTAAACAGACAACAAACGAGAGCTGTTATGTCTGTTCCCTCATCCCCCATGCATCAGGTACACCCAAAGTGTTGTTACCCAAAGAGTTGCCTATTGTGGATGCCCAATGTCTCCTTCATCTCACGCTGTGCAGGATTAAGAACATCTTCCAGGCACACGAAGTGACTTTTCAAATGCTGCAGAACGAGAAAACGTGTTACCCAAAAACGGCAGGAGTAGTATGTTTGAAAGAACCATTTTTTGTGATAGGTGGGACACTTTTTTCTGACAATAAGCGGAAGGATGAAGAGGTACTGTGCAAAGCGGAAGCACTAAGAGGTGTGGCGCCGGATAAATTACAGTGGATAGTGGAAACATGTACACCAGTATGGAGAGAACACATTTCAAAGCTAACTTGGGTAACTGCCATTGAAAAGCCGTTCAAACTACAGAGCGAAATGGACTATAAACTGTGCTTTAGAGGAGAAGGGAGAACCCCCATGGGAACAAACAAGAACTGCAACAAGACCCTCGCCATCCCAGACCTAAGGAAAGGGACAGCGGCCCTGATGGATACGTACTGGGTGTGCGGCAAACAGGCATACCTACACCTCCCCCAGTCATGGAGTGGCAGCTGCTCAATGGCCACTCTGCACTCAGCCCTGATGGTGATACCAGAAAGCCACGTCGATGGGACACGGGAACGCATGCAGAGTGTGGCTCAACCAACTGCAGAGACACAAATATATGTCCTGTCTTCTGGAAACAAGGAAGAAGTGCTGACCCGCAACAGGCGAGCATCAAATTACATATCAAAGGCATCATCAGAACTATTGGCTCAGATCCCAGACAAATATCGATTATTCAGCTCAGCAGAAACATTTTTTGCCTCACTCGTCTCAAGTGTCCAAGCACGGGCAAACGCAAAATGGCTCCAGATAACACGCTGGGAATTGATTCAGCTGGCGAACGACACTGAAGAAGGATTCAATATCATCAGAGTTGAACTAAGAGCCTTACGACTAATGACCATGCAAAACAGGTATGTCCTAGACCTGTTGACAGCGATGGACGGTGGTGTTTGCCGAAAAATAGGAAGTGCCTGCTGCACTTTCGTACCTTCTGAAGATGCAGAGAATGGCTCCCTGTCCCATGTGATCGAAGCAGTCCACAACCTAGGAGAAAAAATGAAAATGGAAGGTGGAGCAGAAGCGAGTACCTGGTTCGACAACATCTTCTCCTGGGTTCCCTCATGGCTTGGAACAACTGTGAAGTTTTTAATACCAGCTGTTGTGTTCCTCCTTCTACTTTTTTGCCTGTGCCAGGTGGGTCTTCGAGTCTGTGCTAACGCAGTACCAAATGGTGCAATGATGATGGTGACAATGGGCAACTCACATGGTACAATGAAAACAATGCAAGAAGCACAAGTACAAACAGGGATAGATAATTCGCCCAGGTACCAACTGGTGCCCATATACCACGATAAAGATATTGTAGATAAGTTGTGGCACACCACCATCAAAGAGCCCCGTATACTAGAATGGTATGAGGAAGTTTGGGTAGATTTAGAAGCAGATGGTGGGTGCATATATCTAACGTGTACTCCAGATGAATATGCCCGGAGAGGTGAGAGCTTAAGAGCAGTGTGCAGAGCATGGATGCCCATCAAAGGAACTCCGGCATGGGATGAGGCGGTGATGGACGAGGCAGAATGTAGGAGGATAGAAGATTTAAAGAATTCGTTACTTTAGTAACGAAAGGGGGGAAATGTAGGGGAGGACTGGTCCAAGACGACCCCCCTCGCCTGCACTTTCTCCCCAGGTAAGGACTATGGCTCTCTTGGGCGTCCCCTCATGCCACCCGGGCCCAGGTGGTGGAGGGCTCACCCACTGGAGACATTGCCCGCACGTATTAATTGCCCACACGTATTAAAATTTAGCTAGGCCTAGAAACCATTTTTGTCTGGTAAAGATGGTGTGAGCTCAGCGCACTGTAGCGCGGCCCCCACCCTTGGAGGGTTTCAGTCATCCTTGTTGCCGCAGCACCCTGGTAGATCCACTGCGAGCACGTTCCCACGAACAAGACGGACATGAGCTAGCGTACTAGCCTAACATTGTAACAGTTCACCTCCCGCAGTGTATCGTATCATCGCTCCCAGCATGACCCGGCCCGCAGGCCTAGGCAAAATGAAATGAACAGTAAAATGGTCGTTACAGGCCCGACAATCTTTGTATATTAATGCTGAGACTACTTGCAAAGGATGCTTTTCTCTCATAAAACCCCTTATATTACAAAAAGCCTGTAGGATGTATGATTACAAGAGATCATGCCCCCATGATATGAACGATGGTGAGCATATACCATTGCAGTTGGGTACTAATAATAACGGCACACACCACGAATACATGTATGACTGCAAAACGCACACCCCATGGGGCCCGTGCCATAACTGAACTAATGCTGCTAGAGGACACAAGAAAACGAATGTAAACCATCCAAAGGGCCCATGTGAAGAATGCATGAGAAGGTGCATGTCTAGGCCCCACATGCGCCACCACCATCACGCACAAGTGGCGGGTTACTTTCTATGTCCTCCACCAACCCTAACTCTACCTCACTTACTGCAAATATATATGCATATAACTAAATACTGTACGTGTTAAAACATAAATGTATAAACAAGGTACTCAGACTGGTTATAATCAAGACACATCCAGCAAAGTTTAAAATGCATGTTCTGTAGTGTTTCGAACAAGTATTATAGAATGTTCAAATGTTTGTGATGTCTTTACCTAAACCGGCAACACACGAGGGAGATACCTTTGTGAAATATGTGCAAGGTCATTCCCCCTCCCACCCAGCGAGGGCTGCCAAGGCATGAGAGCAGAGACCGCGCCGCGCTGCGTTACCTCCCCCAACTAGGCTGGAGCCGCTTGAAAGACTTGTAACCCCCTCTGTAGCACCCAAGGCCACCACCCGCCACCTACATTATTTACAGCACAGCAGTAAACCTCTGCCTGAACGCACGCGCCCCCTCGTAAACCTCACAACCCACCGGACCACCTCAGACTTATGGCCCTGTGCAATAAAGACACCCAACACTTTGACAACATACAGCGGAACATCCATAACAACTTCTAACAAGGCAGGAAGACATGTACCGCCCGTGCCAGGCCCTGAAGCTTAGCCCCTCGACCTATGGCCCCGGTCAACAGGACACTGGTAACCATGCCCTGACATATTACCTCCAGTCCCCTCACAAGGTGCATTCCTCCTGTGTTGCATTAACCTGTTGTATAACCTATTGTAAGATTTACTGAAGAAGATAATGCTAAAAATGCTCGAATGACTGCGGTGTGCATGACATAGGGCTAATAAGTCAGGAAGAGACATTCATCTCTGCCACTGGCCGCGATGGCCCCACAACACCGCCTGGATGAACTCTGCCACCCTGCCAGGCCCAGCCCAACCCACGAGGCTGCCCAGTGACGTCTTCCAGCCAAAGCCAACCACATCACAGCAGCACCTATAGTTAGTCATCGCCACCCAATCCCCATGAACTTGTGCCCCCTATAGTGTGTAGGTTCTTATGACGTTTTTTGTAAATATATACGCCTGTCTTTGCTATTGTCAGACAGAGCGCTCTCAGAGTTTGCAGAGTCCTTTGCATGCCCTATTCTGATTGATAAACTCCCATTTACGCTCACCCGCACTCTTGGCCTTATTCCCATCTTGGGAGAGTCCTTTATTGTCTCTCATTGCGGGGAGGATCGTGCTGTGTGGGGACGCTTGCCTTCACTTTCTCAGACCACAAGGGCCTTCAAAATCTTCTGGATGGTTAGGCGAGATATGCGTCTGATAATAACATGGTAATCAATACTGATAAAACTCAAATTCTTGTTTGCAATAGCTCGTTGCCACGTTCCGCTGGTGTCAACTTCCAAGTGAACTTTACAATTTGTTGATCTCAAGGTTGTTTCCCAGTATAGATACCAGGGTGTACCCTTCACCAATTTATCGTCAGATACCTTTCTTGACCATTCCCTGGAATTGAAGATGGTCACGCTAATCTCACAAGCCAAGATCCTTATGTATAAGTTTGGCAAGTTTTCATATAAGCATGTGATCTTCTTTCAGCAGAAAGTTGTACCAATTCTACTTTATGGCATCGAAGCAAGACTTCCTCGTGATCAGCAATTCTGGGATCGCCTAGAAGGGCGATTCTGGAGACCGGTTTTGAGATTACCAAATTGCTCACCTCTTCCCATCCTACGCCATGAATTAGGTTCACGTTCCCTATATGCACATGTCCTTTGGAAAATGGTCTTGTTCTTTCGAAAATGCTTGCTAGGACTGAACACCAATAACATACTGAGCGTGGCTGCCCATTATCTTCTTGAGTCTGACCATCGTTTTCCTATCAGGTGGAGGCTCTGCGTCCTAGACGCCTTATCTGATGCCTCCATTTCATTGGATCTTCTACTTCAAAATCCTCTTCGGGCAAAAAACAAATTATTTGATCATGATTGGATCACCAATCGTGCTAAATGTACATCCCTACATGATTTCACCAAAGCACCCTTTGGCCATAAACAATTACGGCATATGGCTGACTATCTAGTCAAGTGCCCTGCCCCCTATCTTCGAAGAAATTTGTGACGAATTAGGCTTAACACTTGGCCGACTGCTGTAATTTTGGTCAGACGGGGACTTCTTCCAAGTGACCACAAGTTCTGTAGATTCTGCCTGGATAATCTCCAACAAGAAACTCTTAAACATCTGATTATAGATTGTCTAGCTTTAGAGGAGGTGCGCAGCAAACACTTCAAAAATGTTACCTCCATTTTCTGTCCCCGAGATTCCAACCTCATATGGCAGACTTTACCAACCCTAGGATCGCTGCCAAAATTGCCATAGTTCATTTCCTAGATGCCATTTTTCCAACACAACCAACCACCTAAAACTCAACCTCAAAGAGGCCCCTCACTCCATTGACTCCTGTGCTACAATGGGATAGTCACCGCTCGCAACTGGCAAACTTCAAACAAGGGGCTGTTCGAGGTTTCAGCTCCTCGAGTCTACCGCAAATAGCAACACCGCTGTTCCTGGCCGTCGAGATGGGTTTTCCTTGCTTCTGGGGTCCCGCACTCTGTTGAGGGCTCTCAGGCTCGGTCAGTCCTGCTTCCTGGGAGTCTGGAGGATCTTCCTGGAGCTCTGGGCCAGCTTAAAAGCAACACACACAATCTAGCGTTCCTCTCCCTGGCGTTTCGGTTTCCAGCAGCAACTTTGTGGAAAGTCAACCAGCTCCAAGAGAATGTGCAGGTGGCTTACTTTGGAGTTGATTGGTCCCACCAACTCAAGAGGAGAAGTTGGCATTGCAGGGGCTTCTCTGTCGATACGTATTTGGAGTTTCAGCACAGCAGCAGGGCTTCACCAGGCAAACCAACAGTCCAGGAGTTGCAGCAGGGGTCCTCTTCAAGTTGTACTTCGGTTCCTTCGACCAGTGGTCGACTCTGCCTTCCAAGCCAAAAGACTAGCCTTTTATTCAGTTCTCTCCATTCATTCCAGCGTAGCTGACAGTCACCCAGTAGGGTGGCTGTCCTTGCCGGACAGACAGCCGGCCAATCACTACAGAGTGCATTTGGGTCTCCTAGGAGACTAAGCACAGGGAGTTTCGGGCGCCTCCCTCACTTCCTGCCCACCCCAGACACCCTGGAGCCAGAGGCAGGCTTCACTTGTGAATCCTGCCAAAGGCAAAGAGAACAAAAGAGCAAACCTGGTTTGGCGCGCAGAGTAAATCTCAAGAAAGAGCTTTCCACAAAGAAATGGCAAAAAAAGCCGACCGGGCCATTTTGACAAAAATGGCACCCATGGGTACTTTACTGCAGCTGCGAACGCAGCCCGCAGTAAAAGCAAACCACGGTAGTTGAAGGTAAACCACTGCCACCAGCCATTCAGTGAGGAAAGGGTAACATTAAAAATGTTACAGGAGAAGCTAGACCAAGGGGATACTATGCAGCCCCTCCAGCACCCTATTGTAAGATAGTGTGTGCTGGGTCTAGAAAGTTACAAATGTAAGTAAAGTCAATTTCACTTTACTGCTCTGGGAAACAGTAGTTTATTAAATAGTTGTATTAAACCTTAGGAAAACCTGAAAAGGTTTCCCTGTGCCATTGCACTGAGGGTGCTGTGTGACATGAAATGAGTATGCCTATGGAGTTGTCTAAAACTCCATAACCAAAGAAAACACAAGAACAAAACACATTTCAAAACACATGAGTGGGAAAACGGGTCACACTCTCCAGGTAAATGAATCCAAGTCCTCAAAATCCAGCAAAGTTGCTGGGGGTCTCTAAGGTGAAGGGAATTAACACATTTTTGAGAATTCTCCCCAATACACCTTCATCCACACACGGACATTACACAGAGTAAGCTTATATTGGGCAATAGCAACCGCTGCTTTTCAAAGAGCTAGGACACAGTAAACTGTGGAAGCAAGCACCATAAGGGAGCTGGTGGAACAAATAGGTGATCATTACCCTCATTTAGGGACTAAAATGACACGTCTCCAGCAAGCAGGTCCTTCCAGGGACCACAATCGCCTTTGTTAGTCGGTCAACATTTTCAGTATACAAACATTGTAAAGCTCACATTGTGCCAAAATGCATCTCACATCACATCTTACAATGGTTTTGATCTAGGAGCAAAACTTGGCAGTGTGCTTCAGTGACGACGCACATACTTCCACTACTAGCAACACCCCTAATTGGCACTCATTTCAGTTAGTAGTTTTTACATGTGTGCCCGCATACCAACGATCTTCTTGCCATGTTTCAAGAGCATTGCCTCCACAGCTCCGCCGAACTGCTCAATTGCCTGGATAGTCTGTGGGGAATAAGAGGAGGCAGAGTCAAGCTAAATGTAACGTGAGCAAGAATGGGATGTGAGCACACAACAAATTAAGGATAGAAAAGCGGGCGCCATTTTCAGTTTAATACATAATGTCCACGCATTCATGTGACATTTTTGATTGGTTCGTTTGTAAAATAGGGTTTAAGTTACTTACCTGTAACTATTGTTCTCCAGCATGGGTCTGGCATGGATTCACATGCTCACGTATATTCCCAGACAGGCTGGGAATCCTTGGTAAAAGAAAAAACGGTTTCACTTTAAAACTGTATTTCTCCTCTAAACCAATCGCTGTCCTCTGGGTCATACTGCCCCCATCCAATGACAGTCCTCTCCCTAAGCACCACCCCTGGTGGCCATCTTTGGATTTGGTAAGCACATAAAGTGGCAGTATAAACCAAAAAGAGCCACAGAGGGGAAGGAGGGAAGGTTTGCATTTAAATCCATGACAGACCCATGCTGGAGAACAATAGTTACAGGTAAGTAACTTAAAACACCTTCTGCAGCATGGGGGTCTGGCATGGAGTCACATGCTCATGAAAAACGATTACACAGTAGTACATATACACAACCACGGAAGGAGGCAAGGCTTAACAGAAGCAATAAACACTCACCTCTGGAACAGACTCACCTCAGACAAACAGGTTGAGTAGCACTGTTAGGGAGAATTCTCAGAAATGTGCCAATTCTCCTCTACCTTAGAGGCCCCCAACTTTTTTTACTGGACTTTAGGACTTTTAATTTCTAACCTGGAGAGAGTGAGACCTTTTTCCCAGTCTCTCATGTATTTTTCTGTGATTTGGACTGTGTCAGACTCCAAAGTCAAAAGAAACAAACTCCATAGACACCATCTTTACATTGTGACACACAGCATCTTCAGTGCAGTGGCACAGGGACGGCTCTTAAATTTCCCAAAGGTTTAAATACCTTCTCTTGGTGAAACTACTATTTCCAAGAGCAGTGAAGTGAAATTGACTTAACTTACATTTTGTAACTTTCTAGACCCAGCACACAGTATCTTACAATAGGGTGCTGGAGGAGTTACTTAGTATCCCCTTTGTCTAGTTTCTCATGTAACATTTTTATGTTACCCTTTCTACAATTAATGGCTGTTGGAAGTAGTTGACCTTTTCCTACCATTGTGTGTTTCTAATGTGGGCTGCAATTGCAGCTGCACTAAAGCACCCATGGGTGCCCATTTTTGTCAAAATGGTCCGGTCTTCTTTTGCACCATTTCTTGTTGAAAAAGTCCTTCTTGAGATTTACTCTGTGCGCCAAACCAGGTTTGGTCCCTTTGTTCATTTTGTCTTTGGCGGGATTCACGAGTGAAGCCTGTTAGACAAAGCTTGAATGCAATATCCTCTGGGAACACTACAAGCAACTATGACTACAGGTATAAACAACCCAACCTTTGGTATAAGCTTGCGCTACACAGTTTTGTTAGCGTGTTGAGCAGCCAGGCTTATCTGAAGAGGGGAAATGTGCGCAGTAGTCGAGTTACAAAACAATTAGTTACAGGTATTCAAATAAACTCTTATACTCAAGGTTTCTTGCATAAACAATTTATCTATCAGTCAGTTACAAAGTCTTCTTCAGAAGGGAGCAATAGAATAGTAACATATATACTTGAGTTTCTGAATCAGACAAGGCCCTTTTGGGATGGCCCACAGACACAACCTACACCCACAGGTGACTTCAGTAACAAGGGTGCTCTGTTGGTATACAGAATACTCTTTTAAAGGGGCCCCTAGGGGACCCTAACGTCTATGGAAACAAGGCGAGTCACCACACACGATAGAGACGCCAGACACGAGGTTGTATTCCCAAAGCTAGGGTTTTATTGCAAAGCAAAAGTCTCAGTTGGCCAACTCGGTCTCACGCCCCGCGACGTGCATCTCTAGACCTCGAGGGACGCAAGAGAGTGAATTAAGTACATCAGTTACATATATACAAAATGCATATCAAACAATCAGCTATGACATGTTTAACACCCCCCTTTATTGGGTTTCTTTGAACTTGGTGTGATGATGACATCTCCGGCCACTATGACACCTTCATATCTATTCTAGTAACAATTTGCAATTGCAAAGGCATCTTTTGGTTATTGAATAGAACACGGCGCTTCTGTTCTTGGAAGCGAACTACATACGGGGGGAGGGAGGTGGAGGGGAGTTGCATTCCGGATCCATCAGGTGCTATTCGCGTCCTGGGAGCTGACATGCTCTAGCGGGCTCAGCAAAGGGGGGCCGTAAGAAAAGCATAATTCAAGCCTTTTAGCGGTATTATTCTAACATATTCTACCATATAACGAGACTGGCTGGCAGCTGTGAAATGATTAAATGCCCTGCAGCTCTGCTTCAAGGCTACATTCCGGAGGGAGCCGGGCATTCTTCCTGGTGCTGCCTACGTTTGTGTTTCAGCGAACTCTTGTTATCCTCACGGCCCTGCGCCCTTGTCCTTTTCACATGCAGACAACAATGTTCCACAGTCGGGCAGTGTAAGCAGAAGATATACTGAGAAGGAATAGGAACAGAAAGCAATGAGCAATGGTTAGAAAACAAAATGGCAATTCTTGTTACATCAAAATGGCCATTCATTGGCAAACTCGAAAACCTATATTCTGTCATATCGTGTATGAGACGGTTGGCCCACGGCCACCGAAATGCGTTTGCGGTCTCAAAGTAGAGGTATCCATATTTCTAGACTGACAAGGTGCTCTGTTGGTATACAGAATACTCTTTAAAGGGTAAGTAAAAGTCAAAGGTTATTAGAACACAAGAAACACAAATAGTCATAAGCAGGGCAAATAATTTTAGATAGAGCTTAGAAGAGTCATTCAATTCAATCAGCTAAGCCAAAGTCAATAGGCCAAAGTCTTTGTATAGGATTCAGCACTTAAGGCAAATAAATGGAAAAATCTATGCACAAGTTCTTAGGAGTCTTTGAGAACAAGAAGAATCAAATGTAGGGCCACAAGCTGATTAGACTTGTGAGTTGCCGAAGTTACAAGCACTTGCACAGTAAGAGGCAAGTCCTCTTAGGCTAGTTTTACAGTACCTAAAGAAGAAAAAGATGCAGCTGAAGACTTCTGTTCCTGTACAGCTCTGCAGATCTCACTGTTCCTGGGCCTCAGTCGTGAGGACAAGAGGGAGGACGTTGGGGGGACTCCTGCACTGTATTGGCACCGCCAAAGCTGGCAACCGCCAAACTTTACTTTCAGTGGCTGCTTCGCGTTTCAGCTCCTTGCGGTACAGCAAATAGCAATAAGCGCGGTTCCTGGCAAGGTGAACTTTCCTCACATCGGAGGTCCCGCACTCCACTGAGGGGTGGTCAGGCTTGGTCAGTCCTGCTTCGTGAGAGTCCGGAGGATCTTCCAAAAGCTTTTGGCCAGCTTACAAGCAACGCACACAATCTGTTGTCCTTCTCCCTGGCTCTACGGTTTCCTGCAACACTGAGGAAATGCAACCAGCTCAGAGATGGGTATCCAGGTGGCTTGAGAGTTGATTGGTCCCACCAACTCAAAGGGAGAAGTCGTCCTTGCAGGGCTTCTCTGTCGAGGCGAACATGGCGATTCAGACCTGCACCAGGGCTTCACCGGGCAAACCAACGGTCCAGGAGTTGCAGCAGGCGTCCTTTTTAAGCTCTTCTTCAGTTGCTTCGTCCAGTGGTCGACTCTGCATTCCAAACCAAGAGACTGGCCTTTTATTCAGTTCTCTCCCATTGATTCCAGCCTAGCTTCCACTCACTCAGCAGGGTGGCTGTCCTTACCAGACAGTCAGCCAGCCAATCACCACATAGTGCATTTGGGTCTCCTAGGAGAGTTCTCTCCCATTGATTCCAGCCTAGCTTCCACTCACCCAGCAGGGTGGCTGTCCTTACCAGACAGTCAGCCAGCCAATCACCACATAGTGCATTTGGGTCTCCTAGGAGAGTTCTCTCCCATTGATTCCAGCCTAGCTTCCACTCACCCAGCAGGGTGGCTGTCCTTACCAGACAGTCAGCCAGCCAATCACCACATAGTGCATTTGGGTCTCCTAGGAGACTAAGCACAGGGAGTTTTGGGCACCTCCCTCACTTCCTGCCTACCCCAGACACTCTGGAGCAAGAGGCGAGTTTCACTCCAGAAGCCCGCCAAAGGCGAATGAACAAAGAGACCAAACCTGGTTTGGCACGTAGAGAAAAATTAGAGAAGGAACTTTCCAAAAAGAAATGGCGAAAAAAAAAGACCAGGAACCGTTTTAACAAAGGAAGGTCAGGCGCCATCTTGAAAAACATGGCTCCCGTGATTTAACGTTACCGGAGCTGCGAACAGTTTGCAGTCGGGGTAAATCATGGTAGTTCATTGTAAAACCACTGCCACCAGTCATTCTAAGAGGAAAGGGTAAAATTTGACTGTTATATGGGTAGAACAAGTTACTTTCTTACCTGGTAACGTTCTTTTGATGGGATGTTCCTCCGACGTATTCCACATCTTTGACATTGATTACCACAGCTGTGCTGCTTCGGAAAACTTTTTCAGCGTAGGCATCCTGCGTCGATACGCTCCTTTGAGGACCTCCTCCGACGGTGGATGTCACCGGATGTTATATCTAGGACGCACGTGGTTTTTTCCCCCATAACGTGTGGCACCAATCTTCTGCCAGTATTACTACAGAAAGCATTGCGGAAACGGCAGCTGCAATCGCATAAGAAATTCTGTAGCGGGGCAGGTAGGCAGGGTATGATGTGGAATACGTTGGAGGAACATCCCATCGAAAGAACGTTACCAGGTAAGAAAATAGCTTGTTCTTCTAGGGGATTGTGTCCTCCGACGTATTCCACATCTTTGACAGACTCCCAAAGCAGTACCAACGTAATGAGGTGGGAAAAGAATTTAGAATTTTTTAGAATGCCCAATCAAATTGCAGAATAGAGGACTGCCTTGCCAAGGGCCAAATCTTGCCCATAGATAGAGTCCAGGGAATAATGTTTCACAAAAGTATGGACAGTGGCCCATGTGGCTGCTTCGCAAATATTGCGAATCGGAAAACCCCTCTGTAGGGCCGTGGAGGCAGCCATACCCCTAGTACAATGAGCATGTAAGACTACTGGAGGGTCCTTTCCCGCCAAACGATAACATTCAGAGATCGTCAAAATGATTCATCTAGACAAGGTCTGCTTGGAAACAGCCTGACCTAAACACCTTCCAGCGTAACCAATAAAGAGCTGATCGTCCACTCTGACCCAGGACATCTGTGAGAGATAGAAACTCAAAGCTCTCCTAGGGTCCAACCTTTGGAGCCTCTCCTCTTCCTTACCAGGATGTGGAGGCGGATAGAATGCCGGAAGAATTACCTTCTGGCTCAGATGGAATTCCGACAACCTTCAGAAGAAAGTAAGGCCGTACCCTAAGGACAAACCTGTCCTTATGTAACACAGTGAAGGGCGGTTTGGCGGAAAGTGCCGGCAACTCACTCACTCTGCGGGCAGAAGTAACTGCAACTAAAAATACAGTTTTAAAGGACAATAGTCGTAACGGACAAGAATGCAAGGGCTCAAACGGAACTCCCATTAGCGTGCCCTGATCAACCAATCGTCCAGGTAGGGGTAGAGTTAAAACCCCCCCTTTCCTGAGATGCGCTGCCACCACCACCATCAGCTTGGTGAAGACACTTGGGGCAGAGGTCAATCCGAACAGTAGGACCCGAAACTGAAAATGCGAGTCACCAGCCGCGAACCTCAGGTACTTCCTGTGTTTGGGATGAATCGGCACATGAAAGTAAGCATCCTTCAGGTCGAGAGAAACCAACCAATCCTGAAGTTGAAGGGCATGGAGGACTTGAGAAAGAGGAACCATCTGGAACTTGTACTTCCTGAGGAGCTTGTTCAAACCACGCAAGTCCATGATGGGTCTCAATCCTCCATCTTTTTACGGGATCAAAAAATATGGGGAATACCATCCCTTGTTCCTCTCCGCTACAGGTACCAGTTCTATGGCACCTATGCGGGTCCATAAGTGACATCTTGGAACCACAGTCCCGATATTTCTTGAAGCCCGACTTCGGGGTAGCAGAAGACGAAGACATCTTCTCGTAACAACAATAGAAGAACCGATTCAACAAGAGAGAACCGAGGAGCGCCAAGATTTCGAAGTGAACACGTTCGCGGAAAGAACGGGACTGAGGCTACGGGCGGTGTGCGTCCTACATATAACATCCTGTGATGTCGACCGGAGGAGGTCCTCGAAGGAGCGTATCGACTTCATCGACGTAGGACGCCGACGGCGAAAAGGTTTTCAGAAGCAGCACAGCTGTGGTAATCAATGTAAAGATGTGGAATGAGTCGGATGACAATCCCCTCGAAACTAGATATAGTGGATACTAAGTAACCCCTCGAGCACTCTATTGTAAGATAGGGTGAGCTGGGTCTAGAATTTTACAAGGCTAAGTTAAGTCAATTTCACCACTCCACTGTTCTGGGAAACAGCAGTTGACGTTAGGCAGAATTGCAGGCAGTACCCTCTGCGAACACCACATACAATTAGGACTACAGGTGTAAGCAAAAACTAACCTTTGGTACAAGTCTGTACCACACACTTTTGGTAGCGAGCTGAGCAGCCAGGCTTATCTCAAGAGGGAATGTGAGCAGTAGAAGAAGTTACACAGAAGTATCACAATCAGTGGTTCAAGTAGACACTTACACTCAAGGTTTCCTGGTAAAAAGTACTTAAACATTTATTTACACAGTCATTTACACAGCCATTTAGAAAACTTTCACTAGTACAAATCAAATCAACTCAATATTAAACACCAATATACTACAGTATCAAAGACAAAGACAGCTAGCTCCCCTGAAAAAGGAGCCAAATGGCACTTCAGTACTTTTAAATAGGAATAAAAAAGCACAGGTTTGTAAAAAGGGTTAGAAAACACTTCTTTTATATAATGCAAAGGTTCAATGTACCAGGAGGGTCAGTTCAATTCAATTCATAGTGTTCTTGGATAGGACAGCACAGTTCTGGTACAAATGGAGACGTCTTTGTAAAAGTTATTATAAGTAGTTCAGACGATAAAGAAAGGTATACTGGGTCACAAGCTGATTAGGCCTGCGAGTTGGAAAAGTTTCCCGAACTTCCACTGCGAGAGTAAGGATCTCTCAACCGTATGGCAAAGTACCTTAAAGTGGAGCAAAAAGATGTAGCTGAAGACGTTGGTTCCTGGCAGTTCTTGCAGGTCTCGCTGTTCCTGAGTCTCAGTCGTGGGGACAAGAGGGAGGATGTCGGGGGACTCCTGCACTGCACGGGATTGTCATCTGAGCAAACAAAATGGCGTCACTTCAGCTTAAGTAGCTGTGGCTTCCAAACACAAACTGGTGTCCTTCCCTCTGGTTAACCTTAACCAGCTCTGAGAATGGTATCCAGGCGTTTGCCTAGTTGATTGGTCCCACCAACTGAAAAGGAAGAAGTCGTCCTTGAAGGAGCTTCTCTGTCGATTGGAGATTTGGCAATTCGAGGTTGTAGCAGGGCTTCATCAGGCAACCAGCGGTCCAGTGGTTGCAGCAGCCGTCCTCTTCCATCTAGTCTTCGGTTGTTTCGTTCCTGTGGTCGACTCTGCTTTCCAGTCCTGGAGACTGTTACGCTCACCTGGTTCCCACAGGGGCGTCGATCGGACCCGAACAGCTGCGGTCTCCACCAACGTGATGCGTAGTGAAGAGATGACAGTCTGGACTAGCCCGCCTAATCTTGTCTGCTGGACTCGTAGAAGTATTCTCCTGCAAGTGGAGAATGGGATTTAGCCACCCGTGGACTTTAGTGATGGCCCCCCCTCCAACTGTTCTCGTTCTCCCCACTAATCACCTCCGATATCCCCTCTTGGTAACCTCACCTTATGTTTTTAAATGATGAGCTCTCCATCCTGCATGGCATGCAGGGGGGTGTAGATACCAGTTACTTAAGGTACAGGAGGAGTTCCGGAGGAATATTGACTCCAGTGTCTATAAAGTTCAAAGAGTTCAATATGTCCGATGTTCACTCTTGTTCCATTCCCTCGTTAGGTTGCAGCTGGGTCCAAAAGAATATTGCCTGGAGGCAGCTGATGGCGTTCAGGTAAGAGTCTGTATTACCAAACACTGTCCGGTAAAAGTTGCATGAGTTTAACTTGCTGTTTTCTCTCCCTTTTTAGGTGCGGCATAGAAAGATGCGGCGAATTAAAGGATAATACATCCGGTGGTAAAGCAGGTAAGCCTATGGTGGCAAAGAGATTGTCTTCGTCGGTTTTCTCGGCTCACCTTGTTATTCCTTTTGTTTTCCTCCCAGGTGCTGGGTTTCGACGAAGAAAATGGAGGCAGCGCCGAGTTGAAAGATGCAGTGGACTGGTGAGTATAACGCGGCGCTGCTGCTGGCGAAGCGATGCGTGCTGAAATAATTTCCTTTCCAGGCTCGGAGATGTGCTGGGTCCGGAATCAGGTAAGGAATCAAATAATGTCCGTGATCTAACCTCCTCTCCTTTCTTTTCCTTTTGTCTAGGAGCTCCGGATTCGTGGCGGGCGTGGCAGAAGACTGGATGCTGACTTGCAGACACGGTGAGCGTTACGCTGCTGGATGCAGAATAATACGAAGCATGAGCTGCTGTTCGGGCGTGGTTTAAATAGCCTGCAAAGTAGTCCCAGGCAAGAAGTTCCCCAGAACCACACCCGAGTAAAAAATAGTCCCTCTAATAAAATAGTCCCATCCAGGCCTCACGTTGGCTTGGACTCATTTGCAGCATGGTCTGCATAAGGTAAGTAAAGTCTATGAGCCTGGCGCCAGGACTGATTTCTATAATGAGCCTGGCGCCTAAGGAGCCAGGACTGAATCCAAACAGCCCCGAGCCGGGGCTGTTGGGGTTTTAATGAGTATCTGGATGCCTGACCCGGGGCTGATGGACTCGATCCGGATGCCCGGGGGTAGGCATCATGACAGAGACTCGCCTTTTAAACAGTTTTCTCCCATTCATTCCAGCCTAGCGGCCACTCTCCCAGCAGGGTGGCTGTCCTTGCCGGACCGTCAGCCAGCCAATAACGCCAGGGTGCATTTGGGTCTCCTAGGAGATTAAGCACACCCCAGACACTCAGACGCCATGGGCGGACTTCAGACCTGAAGCCTACCAAAGGCTCACGAACAAAGGGACCAAACCTGGTTTGGCGCGCAGAGTTAAACACCAGAAGGACCTTTAAACAAAAGAAACCGTGAAAAAAGATGACTGAAGTGTTTTTACAGAGGGGTCTTGGCCGCCATATTGAAAAACATGGCGGCCCTGATTTTTAGCTACCAGTGTTCACGGTCGGGAAAAATCATGGTTGTTCGTTATAAAACCACTGCCATCAGCCATTTCAATAGGAAAGGGTAGCTTTTGACAGATACAAGAGTGTTAAGACATAGGGGATACTTATTAACCCCTCCAGCACTCTATAGGAAGATAGTTTGTGATGGGTCCATGAATGTACAAAGACTAGTAAAGTCAATTTAACTTTACATTCTCTGGGGAACCGTAGTTCATCCCAGAGAATGTAAAGTCAATTTAACTTTACACTCTCTGGGGAACCGTAGTTCATCCCAGAGAAGATATTTAAACCTTGGGGAGTCCAAAGGACACCCCTGTGCCACTGCACTAAAGGTGCTGTGTGACAACAATAAAAAGATCATGCCTATGGGGTGATCTAAAATTCCATAACCAAAGAACACAAGAGTAAAACACACATCAAAAATACCCGAGAGAGTGGGAAAAAGGCTCACTCTCTCCAGGTGGAAAAAAACAAGTCCTCAAAATCCAGCAAAGTTGCTGGGGGGTGGGGGTCCTATAAGGTGAAAGGAAATTAGCATATTTCTGAGAATTCTCCCTAACAGTTGATCCCAGAGAAGGTATTTAAACCTTGTGAAATCTGAAAGACTTCCCTGTGTCACTGCACTGAAGGTGCTTTGTGACACTATTGTAAAAGATGTTGCCTATTTAGTTGGTAAGACTCCATAACCAAAGAAACAGTATCAAATCCCATAAAATACATGAGTGGGGAAAAGGGTCTCACTCTCTTCCAAGTTAAAAAAATCAAGTTCTCAAAAGTTGCTGGGGGTCTCTAAGGTGAAGGGAATAAGCAAATGTTTGAGAATCCTCCCTAACAAAGCCCACCTATGGCTCCAGTGTGTCTGTCAAGGGCAGTAAGTGAGGGTGGTGCCCAGAAACTCCCTGTGCTTAGTCTCCTTGGTTACAGGAATGCATCCAAGGGTGATTGGCTGGAGGGCTGTCCTCTGAGGATAGCCACCCTGCTGTGCGAGTGACAGCTAGGCTGCAAATTAATGGGAGAAACCTGCATAAAAGGCGAGGCTTTTTGCTTGGAAGGCAGTGTCGACCACTGGACGAAGGAATCTGAAGAACTTGGAAGAGACGCCTGCTGCAACTCTTGGACCGTTGGTTCGCCCGTTGAAACCTTGTTGCAGTGCTGAAGCTCTGAATCCGCCTCGACTAGAGAAGGCCTGCAAAGGAAGACCTCTCCAATTGGGTTGGTGGGACCAATCGACCCCAAGACGAGCTCATCTGGAAATCCTCTCGGAGCTAGCTGTACTTCCATTGCTGCTGCAGGAACCGAAGTGCCAGGGAGAACACCAGAATCGAGTGAGTGTCTAAGTCGGACCCGAGCTGCAGGAAGATCCTCCGGACTCCTCAGGACAGTCCAGAGTGGTATCCGAGAAACTGCAGTGGTGCTATTTGATAGACGCGAGGAGCTGAACCGCGAAGTGCTGCTGAATTGAAGTTTGCCCATTGATGCCGCTGACCTTCAATTCATAGTGCAGGAGTCCCCAGACATCCTCCCTCTTGCTCCCACGACTGAGGGCCAGGAACAACACGATCTGCAGAGCTACACAGGAACAGAAGCCAGCTGGAACTAGTTCTTCTAGCCAAAGGTACTGTAAAATTAAGAGGACTTACCTCTTGTTGTGTAGCCTTACTTCTCAGTTGAGACTTGTCTTGGTTGCCTTTGCAGAGTTGCTTGCAGCTTTGCCCCTCACAAGCCTCCAAGCGTGTGGCCCTACAGTGATTTCATTTTATACAATGATTGTGCAAGACTTTTATTTACCTGCAAGAAGTGCTTCAGCTCACCCAGACTTTTGGCTGGCCTGGCTCCCTGTTAGGTAAGATTTGCACAGAACTGGTAAATCTTCCGTTCCTGGTTCAACCCCAGAACTTTTTGCTTTATTAGTGGGATATTTTTTATTAATACCTCAGTGAGTGGGAACCTTTTTCCACACTCACCTAATCTTTAACTTTTTATAGGTTTCATTTTTAAGTCTCTCCATAGTGTTCTTTTAAAGTTATCTTTAACAATTTATTGGCAATACTGTTGTTGCTGGGTTGCCCTAAGGACTTCCCTTTTATCTTTCTTGTGCTAGCATTGAGTGAACTACAGTTCCCAAGGGGAGAAATGATCTTTGGATCCCTTTTTACATTTTATTCTGTGAAGCCAGCAAGCCCACCTTATGTGGAGTGCTGGAGAGAACCAGTTTGAGCGTGAAAGGGGATACAGTCTAACAAATATGTTACATTGACAAGCTTACCTTCAATGGCTGGTGGCAATGGTTTCATAATGAACTACCATGGTTGGCATCTACCGTGGCTGTTTGCAGCTCGGGTAACGCTAACCGCGGGAGCCATCTTTTTCAAAATGGCGTCGAGCCATCTTTGCTAAACGGTCCCCGGTCTTCTTTGTTCGCCATTTTAGGGTTTCTTGTTGTTTCTTCTTCCTTCCCCTGACCTGCAGGGCGGGAAATTCCTTTGTGTGTTTTATATCTTCGGCAGGAGTCCCCTGGACTCCACGCCCAGGTTCCAGTCTGTCTGTAAGAGCAGGAAGTGAGGGAGGAGTCCAAAACTCCCCAGTCCTTTGTCTTATGCCTTGCTTGAATGGGGAAAAATCCCAGTGGGGGGCTGGCTGTCCTGATTGGACAACCAGACCGCCCCTCCTTGTAAAATACGGGGAGAGAATGCAGAGGTTGTGGTGCAATTCCTGATAAATACTGTGAACCTGGAAGCTGAAGAATGTCGACCACTAGAACTTAAACCGAAGAGGAAGATGAAGGAAAGGCGGCTGAGACAGTTTCCAGCGACCGTAGAGCCTGCTGTGTAACCAGAGCCTGCTGTAGCCCTTCCTTCCAATCGATCTGGGGACTCCAAAAACGAAGACCCCGACCCAGAGCCTGGTGAGACCCATTAGACTCAAGAAGACCTGCATTTTGAGCCATCCCACGCGACCTTGCGTTGTTGCAAAGCCCCAATATCCTGGGACCTCAAGCCATCGTGCAATGCACGATCTTGCGAATTCCAAATCTCGCTGAAGCTTCGTGGGCATCCTGGTAGATCTCCAGAGACACGAATCAAGTCCGAAAAGTCTCCTCACCAGAGTGCTGGACCTTTGTAACGACGAGAATTCAACCCCGATTTTCTGTCGTCTTCTGTGCTCCTTGAAAAGGTGCCAAAACCGCAGAACCGCATTCAGCCGCGATGGAAACTTTGCCTAGAGCCTTCATCGATCCCTGCTGGAAAGTTCCTTCTGAGGTCTTGTTTTCAGTCTCCATGACAAGGAATCCATTGACTGGGTAACTTCAGACCCTGAAGTCCTCCTGCTGCAAAATGTTCTTCAATGCTGAGGTACTGTGTTGACTTGGGTATGTACTTACCTTAAGACTGTTAGGATTTCTGTGTAGCTATGTGGTGTTTTCTGTGATTGGGAGGTCCCTCGTCCAGGACACCCAGTCCCACTGCTAGAATCCTGCTAGGGTGTCTTCTGCAAATCCCCTGGACCCTCTTCTAACTCTAAAGTACAATACTTACCTGTTTGCCCAGTTTTCTTAAGGAACTCTGACTTTTGCTACTAAAGAACCTATTCGGACACTGCCTGTTGGTCACTAGTCCTAGTGACCCTCCCTTCTGCCACTGAAAACACTCATGCTCCAAGAATAAGGGAAAGACTTTCAAGGGATTGGGACTTCTGCCTAGAAAATAAAATGAGTGTTTCAAAGTTACTATTTGCAAAGAGTTGGTTGGTAACTGTAATTCTAAGAGTGAACAGTTACAAAAGTTCTTAATGATCTTGAATGTGTGATGCACTATTCTTTGCACTATTCTTAAAAGTATGGTTAACATCTTTTCTTCCTTAGCGACTGTTTTGCCAATCTAATAGAAAGTAGATGTGAAGGTATTTTACTCTCTTGTGATTAGGTTGTGCCTCTTCCCAAAAGTAAAGTGTTGCTATCACCAGATTAGACCCTTGAGGATAATTGTACGAGTGTCCCCCCAACTGGGTCTTGCTTCCCCAGACTTGCTGCTAGCCTGTCCTTAATAAGCCTACATTAGGTTATTGCCTACCTAGAATAACTATTCAGTAAAGTGTAACATTGGGTTTTACTTTCCCCCTCCCATTATGAGGTCAAACAAAGTATGTAGGTTTTACTTACCTTGTGGTAAGTGTGCCCCATCCCAAATAAGTTAAAAGTTACTGCTTACCGCAATCTGGGGTTCCCTGATTTCAAAAGTGTTGGAGAATTCTCAAAATGTGCTAATTTCTCTCTACCTTAGAGACCCTCAGCTCTTTTGCTGAACTTTGGGACTCTTTATTTTTAATTCTGTTTTCTGTAGTTATTTATTTTGGTTATGGAGTTTAAATGTTTTCATGCGTGTTACACAGCACCCTCAGTGCAGTGACACAGGGATGTTTTTAGACTTTCCAAAGGTTTAAATACCTTCTCTGGGATAAAATACTGTTTCCAAGAGATTGTAAGGTTAAATTGACTTTACTAGTCTTTAAATTCCTAGACGCAGCACACACCATCTTCCTATAGAGTGCTGGAGGAGTTACCTAGTATCCCCTGTGTCTAGAAACTCATGTAGCAGTCAAATGTTAGCCTTTTCTATTGAAATGGCTGGTGGCAGTGGTTTTAGAACAAACTACCATTATTTTTCCCAACCACGAACAGCGGTAGCTAAAAATCGCGGGAGCCATGTTTTTCAAGATGGCGCCTTAAACCCCTTTGTTTAAACATGTCCCGGTCGTCTTTTATCGCCATTCCTTTTTGGAAAGGTCCTTCTAGTGTTTGTCTCTGCTCGCCAAACCAGGTTTGGTCCCTTTGTTTCCATGCCTTTGGCAGGTTCAGGACTGAAGATCGCCTTTGGCGCCTGAGTGTCTGGGGTGCGCAGAAAGTGAGGGAGGTGCCCGAAACTTCCTGTGCTTAATCTGCTAGGAGACCCAAATGCACTCTGGCGTGATTGGCTGGCTGGCTGTCCGGCAAGGACAGCCACCCTGCTGGGTGAGTGGCAGCTAGGCTGGAATGAAATGGAGAAAACTGTTTAAAAGGCAAGTCTCCAGGACTGGAAAGCAGAGTCGACCACTGGAACGAAAGAACCGAAGACGAGCTGGAAGAGGACGGCAACTGTAACTCCTGGACCGTTAGTTTGGCCGGTGAAGCCCTGCTGCAGGTCCGAATTGCCAAGCTCCTTTCGACAGAGAAGCCCCTTCAAGGACGACTTCTTCCTTTGAGCTGGTAGGACCAATCAACTCGTAAGTCACCTGGATGCCATTCTCGGAGCTGGTTAGGATTAACCAGGGGGAAGGACACCAGCTTGTGTGCTTGAAGAACAGCTACTTGAACTGACTCCATTTTGTCAGCGTTTCCGACGGCCATGTGCAGTGCAGGAGTCACCTGACGTCCTCTGTCTTGTCCCCACGACTGAGGCTCAGGAACAGTGAGATCTGCAGGAACTGCCTGAACCCAACGTCTTCCGCTGCATATTTTGCTTCATACCAAGGTACTGTGCCAACCCGATTGAGAGAACACTTCTCTCGCAGTGAAAGTTCGTGAAACTTTCCCAACACGCAGGCCTAATCAGCTTGTGACCCAACATATGATTCTTTTTCATACAAACTACTTCTGAAAACTTTGGCAAAGACTTTACCGGTTACTTCAAGAACTGCTCTTTCCTTTACAAGACACTAGCCCATTGACTTTGGCCTAGGCCTATTGAACTGAAAATCGAGTCCTGTAGTGAACCATAACTATTCGCGCTGCCTATGAAAGTATTTGTGATCTATTCTATTAACTTGTGCCTTTGCCTTCCCATTCAAAGTGACTGGAATGCCCTTTGGCTCCTATTTCAGGGGAGCTTGAATTGTTCAGAAACATATTGGTTTTGTGCTGAAGTATATTAGTGTATAATATTAAGTTGCCTCCTTCTAGTGAATGTTTTCTAAATGATTGTGTAATACATCTATAGGTGTTTTACCAAGAAACCTTGAGTGCAAGTATCTACTTGAACCACTGTGATTGTGGGACCTCTGTGTAACCTCTTGTACTGCTCACATTCCCTCTTGAGATAAGCCTGGCTGCTCAGCTCGCTACCACAAAACTGTGTAGTAAAGACATATACCAAAGTTTGGTTCTTGCTTACACCTGTAGTCCTAATTGTATGTGGTGGTCCCAGAGGGTACTGCATGAAACTCTGCCCAACAAAAAGCACCTGTAATTGTATATTACATCCTTCGGTTTTACTCACCTAGTATACCTGTGTGTTATGACAAAAGTAGTTATAGGTTTTTACTGCACCTAGAATAAGTGTTTCACTATTCACCAAAAGCCTATTGTCCAGTTGGCTGATTAGGTGATTTGTGCTAAGAATCATACAACTGGAAGGGTCTACTGCCCTTGCATTACTGAAGGTAATTGTAAAAAGTAACCATTGGTTTTTACTCCCCAAGAATAGGCTTGACCTATACTGAATGTGTATGAAAAGATTTAGACTTCCCTAGAACTACTGTTAGGTACTTCAAATAAGGTCTATACTTGGGTCTGTACTTTCAAGTATAGTGTTGTGTTTTTATATTGTTATTTCATATAATGTGTTAGTACCTACCCCTAGATTTATCTGGGCCTACCTGTATTTTTATAAATACTTTATTTTTACAAAACATAGTGTGTCAATGTTTCTTTGGATCATTTGTATGACCATTTCACTTGAACTGATGCTACAGCCCTCTCTCCCTCCTTAGATAAGCCTGGCTGCTCTGTCTACGCTACCATGAACTCAGGTGGTACAGCCTTATACTAAGAGTGGAGTCTTCTACTGCCTCAGTTGAATGGTTTTACTAAGCATTTAGTTGGACTTCAGAAAAAATGTCCTAACACTCCCTGAAAGACTCTTCTTGCCTCTGACTCCAGGAAAGAGTTAATTTACTTTGCATTGGGGGTTCAAAAAGTACTTACCTGCTTCAGAGAATATTTGTTTAACCTTTGTTTTATTCTAAAACCCTATTCTTTGACACCAACTCAGTACTGCTTTAGATGTACCAGGGATATATTAATGTCCACAGTGTCCTAGTTATTTAAGTCACCTCAGGGTGTAGGAACCATCTGTGTGCCCAAAGGGGTACTTGCTGATTTAGAGAAACTAAGAGTGTGTTTCGAAGTGTATTTTTGTGTTACATATATATTGCTGCCTTCCGAATAAGGCTTATTGAACTGACTATTAAATTAATAATAGTTTAATCAAGAAACCTTGTGTAAGAGTTTATTTGAATACATGTCACTGTCTATCTCTGTGTAAAAACCCTACTGCTCACATTGACCCCTCTTGAGATAAGCCTGGTAACGTTCTTTCGATGGGATGGTCCGACGACGTATTCCATATCTATGACATGTAATCAGCACAGCTGTGGTGATTACATGTCATATATATGGAATACGTCGGAGGACCCAATCCCCTCGGAGAGTCATTCAATTCAATAGGCTAAGCCAAAGTCAATGGGCAAAATTCTTGTATAGGATGAAGCACTTCTGGTAAGTAAATGGAAAAGTCTTCGCACAAGTTCTTAGGAGTCTTTGATGAAAAGAAGAATCAAACGTAGGGCCACAAGCTGATTAGACTGGTGAGTTGTGGAAGTTACAAGCACTTCTACAGTTAGACGCAAGTTGTCTAAGACTAGTTTTACAGTACCTTAGCAATGAAGAAAAGATGCAGCTGATGACTTCTGTTCCTGTGCAGCTCTGCAGATCTCACAGTTCCTGGGCCACAGTCGTGGGGACAAGAGGTAGGACGTCAGGGGACTCCTGCTATGCACTGGGACGGTCAAAACTTGCAACCGGCAAAGTTTACTTAAAGTGGCCGTTTCGCGTTTCAGCTCCTCGCTTCTACCACAAATAGCAACACAGCGGTTCCTGGCTGTCAAGATGGACTTTCCTTGATTCTGGGGTCCTGCACTCTGTTGAGGGGGCTCAGGCTTGGTCAGTCCTGCTTCTTGAGAGTGCAGAGGATCTTCCAAAAGCTCTAGGCCAGCTTCAAAGCAACACACACAATCTGGTATTCCTCTCCCTGGCTATACGGTTTCCAGCAGCAACTCTGTGGAAATTCAACCAGCTCCGAGATGGATGTCCAGGTGGCTTACTTTGGAGTCGATTGGCCCCACCTGTTGGGGAGAATTCTCAAAAATGTGCTAATTCCCTCCACCTTAGAGACCCCCAGCAACTTTGCTGGATTTTGAGGACTTGATTTTTTTAACCTGGCGAGAGTAACCCTTGTTCCCCACTCATGTATTTTTGTGTGAATTTTACCTCTGTTTCTTTTGGTTATGGAGTCTAACAAACACCATAGGCATCATCTTTTACAATTGTGTCACAGCACCTTCAGTGCAGTGGCACAGGGACGTCCTTTAGATTTCCCAAGGTTTAAATACCAAACTACTGTTTCCCAGAGCAGTAGAGTGAAATTGACCCTACTTAGCATTGTACTTACTAGACCCAGCACACACTATCTTACAATAGTGTTGGAGGGGTTACTTAGTATCCCCCGTGTCTAAATGCTCATGTAACATCTTTTATGTTACCCTTTCCTCAATTGACTGGCTGGTGGCAGTGGTTTCGTTTTGAACTACCAAGCTTTGCATTTACCGCAACCATTCACGGACCCAGTAATGTTAACCGCAGGAGCCATCTTTTTCAAAATGGCGTCTAGCTATCGTTGCTAGAATGGTCCCCGGTCTTTGTTTTTCGGCATGTCTTTGTGGGAAGGTCCTTCTAGAGTTTCCCTGCGCGCCAAACCAGGTTTGGTCTCTTTGTTCATTTGTCTTTGGTGGGTCTCAGGAGTGAAATCCGCCTCCGACTCCAGAGTGTCTGGGGTAGGCAGGAAGTGAGGGAGGTGCCCGAAACTCCCTGTGCTTAGTCTCCTAGGAGACCCAAATGCCCTCTGTGGTGATTGGCTGGCTGACTGTCTGGCCAGGACAGCCGCTCTGCCTGGACAGTCTGCCAGCCAATCACATTTGAGTGCATTTGGGTCTCCTAGGAGACTAAGCACAGGGATTTTCGGGCACCTCCCTCACTTCCTGCTTACCCCAGACACTCTGGAGCCAGAGGCGGGCTTCACTCCTGAATCCCACCAAAGGTAAAATTAACAAAGAGACCAAACCTGGTTTGGTGCGCAGAGAAAATCTCTAGAAGGACCTTTTCACAAAGAAATGGCGAAAAAAGACTGGGGTCCATTTTGTCAAAGATGGCTCCCGCAGTTGCTTTACCAGCGCTGCGAACGCAGCCCACGGTAAATGCAAACCATGGTAGTTCAAATGAAACCACTGCCACCAGCCATTCAGTGAGGAAAGGGTAACATAAAAAATGTTACATAAGGATCTAGACACAGGGGATACTTAGTAACCCCTCCAGCACTCCATTGTAAGATGGTGTGTTCTGGGTCTAGAAAATTACAATGGTAAATAAAGTCAATTTCACTTTACTGCTCTGGGAAACAGTAGTTTATCCCAGAGAAGGTATTTAAACCTTGGGAAATCTTAAAGACTCCCCTGTGACACTGCACTGAAGGTGCTGTGTGACACAATGTAAAAGATGATGCCTATGGAGTTTGTCAGACTCCATAACCAAAAGAAACCAAGGTGCAATTCACATTAAAATACATGAGTAGGAAAAAAGGGTCTCACTATCTCCAGGTCAAAAAAAACAATTTCTCAAAATCCAGCAAAGTTTCTGGGGGTCTCCAAGGTGGAGGGAATTGGCATATTTCTGAGAATTCTCCCTAACACTTGTCCCTCATAGGATGTAGATTGTTTTATACTGTTACTGCTGGGAAAGGCTCCTCTAGATTTCATTGGAGGATTCAGTTGTTAGGACAGTTTTTCTGAAGTCCAGGACTTCGTAAAACCATTCAACTGAGGCAGTACAAGACCCCACTCTTAGTATAAGACTGTACCACCTGAGTATATGGCAGCGTAGGCAGAGCAGCCAGGCTTATCTTAGGAGGTAGAGAGGGCTGTAGAATCAGTACAAATGAAACTGTAATACAAATGGTCCAAAGAAACACTTTGTAGTGTAAAAATAAAGTATTTATTTAAATACAGGTAGGCCAAGATATATCTACGGGTAAGTAAGCACTAACACTATATGAAATCACAATATAAAAACAACACTATACTTGAAGTACAAAGACCCAAGTATAGACCTTAATTGAAGTACCCAGCGGTAGTTCTACGAAAGTCAGAACCTTTTCATACACATTCAGTATAGGTCACACCTATTCTCAGGGGGAGTGGAGGGGAGGACCAATGGTTACTTTTGACAATTACTTTCAGTAATGCAAGGGCAGTAGACCCTCCCAGTTGTATAGTGAGACAGTTCAAATCACATAATCAGTCAACTGGACAATATATGTTTTGTGAATAGTGCAACACTTATTCCAGGTACAGTAAAAACCTATAACTACTTTTGTGATAACATGGTTATACTAGGTGAGTAAAACCTAAGGATGTAATATTCAATTACAGGTGCTTTTGCGATCAGTGAAACACAGATAGAGACAAGCAGTGACTGATAACTTTTGTTTGATGGCACACAGCTAACACAAGGTAAGTAAGACCCACCTACTTTTTAACCTCACAATGAAGGGGGAACGTAAAACCCAATGTTACACTTTACTGAATGACTCAAAGTTATTTTGGTAGGCAACAACCTAATGTAGACTTATTCTGGACAGGCTGACCCAGTTGCGGGACACTCATACAATTATCCTCAAAGGACTAATCTGGTGATAGCAACAGTTGGAGGACACTTTACCCTGCAGGAATAATCTGGTGAAACCAACACTTTACTTTTTGGGAAAAGGCACAACCTAATCACAGGAGAGTAATATACCTTCACATCTACTTTCTATTAGACTGGCAAAACAGTTGCTAAGGAAGAAAATATGTTAACCACACTTTTAAGAATAGTGCAGCACACATCCAAGAAGTAAGAACTTTTGTAACTTCCCTCTTGGAGTTACAATTACCAACCAACTCTTTACAAATAAGTAACACTTATTTTCTTTTCTAGGTAAAAGTACCAACAGCCAGTGCCAGGATAGGTTCTTTAGTAGCAAAAGTCAGAGTTCCTTAGGAAAACTGGGCAAACAGGTGAGTACTTTACTTCTAGGGTAAGAAGACAGTCCAGGGGCTTCTCAGAAAACACTCTAGCAGAAGGACTGGGTGGACTGGATGAGAGGTCTCCCCATCACAGGAAACAGCCCACAGCTACACAGAAATCCTAACATGCTTAAGGTGAGTACATACCAAAGCCAACACAGTACCTTAGCATTGAAGAAGATTTTGCAGCAGGAGGACTTCAGGGTCTGCAGCCAAATACCCGGTCAGTGGATTCTTTGTCGTGGGGACTGAAAACAAGACCTTGGAAGGAACTTTGCAGCAGGAATTGATGAAGGCTCTAGGCAAGGATTCCCTCGCGGCTGAATGCGGTTTCTGCGCATTTTCAAGGAGCACAGAAGACACAAAATCACGGTTGAATTCTCGTGGTTACAAAAGGTACAGCATTCTGCTGAGGTGACATTTCAGACTATTCGGGTCTCTGGAGATCCACCAGGATGCCCATGAAGTTTCAGCAAGATTCGGATTTTGGAAGACCGTGCACTGCACAGTGGCTTGAGGTCCCAGGGTATTGGGGCATTGCAGCAACGGGTGGGATGGCTCACAATGCAGGCCTTCTTGAGTCTAGTGGGTCTCACCAGGCTCTGGGTCAGGGTTATCATTTTCGGAGTCCCCAGATCGATTGGAAGGAAGGGCTACAGCAGGCTCTGGTTACACAGCAGGCTCTCCAGTCGCTGGAAATCGTTTCAGCCGCTTTTCCTTCATCATCCTCTTCGGTTTCGGTTCCAGTGGTCGACTCCTTTTCAGCTTCCAGGTTTGCAGCATTTATCAGGAACTACAGCACAACCTCTGCATTCTCTCCCCGCATTTTACACGAAGGGGCGGTCTGGTTGTCCAATCAGGACAGCCAGACCCCCACTGGGATTTGTCCCCATTTAAGCAAGGTGCAAGACGAAGAGCTGGGGAGTTTTGCACTCCCCTTGCTTCCTGCCCTCACAGACAGACTGGAGCCTGGGCGGAGAGTCCAAGGGACTCCCGTCTAAGATAAAAATCACACAAAGGAATTTCCCGCCCTGGATGTCAGGGGACGGAACAAAAAACGACAAGAAACACAAAAATGAGGAAAAAAACCGGGACATTTTGGTAAAATGACCCCCCTTGGGTGCCTGTAGTGCAGCTGTGAACACATCCCATTGTAAAGGTGCACAAAATAAATACAAGGTATCACTGCCACCAGCCATTATTGAAGGTAAGCTTGTCCCTGTAACAGAACTGTCACACATAAGGTGGGCTGTGCTGGCTTCACAGAATAACATGTAAAAGGGATCCAAAGATCCTTTCTACCCTTGGGAACTGTAGTTCACTCAAGGTTAGCAAAAGCAAGTTAAAAGGGGAGCCCCTAGGGCAACACAGCAACAGCAGGCACTTATTGCCAATAAGTTGTTAAAGAGGATAACTTTAAAAAGACTCTATGGAGAGTCAAGAAATTGACACCCATAAAAAGTTAAAGATTCTGTGAGTGCGGAAACAGTTCCCACTCACTGAAGTATTAAGGAAATATATCCCAATGGTAAAGCAAAAGGTTCTGGGGTTGACCCCAGGTCAGGAAGATTTACCAGTTCTGTGAAAATCTTACCCAACCATTGTGCTCACAGGTTCTGAGAAACTGTTCCAACCTTTTCAATTCCCTTAACCCTTCCTTTCTGCAACTCAAAAGTTTTCAAAAGTATTGGTGTGATATATAAATCCAAATAATATCTTTTAAAAGAATACTTTTTATTTTATTTGTCCAACAAACAAACCAAGTGGACAGATACAGTCATGAGGCAGCCAGGACAGGTACAATTATATCAATACAGGTCTGTAGGCATATATCATGTGCAAAGTCATCAGGCTTTACATGGTACAGTTATGTTCTCACAATTCTATGGGCATGTGGCCTGAGCAAAGTTGTTAACCATTAGGTTTGTACCTGGTCTCGTTCTCCTCCATCTTTGCCAGCAAACTGCCCATCCTTCCCCAACTCCCCTCTGCCGAGTTACAGGTCATTGGCCCAGGTGGGCGCAATTCCCCTATGCATTCCTTGTCTTGCTATGGTCCTCGCCGCTAGGGACGCCTTCATCCGGGGCGAACATTCTCTGCGTCAGTGCATTCCAGGCCTTCACCCCCATGTTACTCTTGGGCCCGCCTCTCCCGAGGGCCCCATACCACACTGCATTTTCCACTAGAGCCCATCTCCACAAATCTGCCCACCAGGCCTTCATCCTTGGGCCTTCCAGGCCATTGTTATTCTGCGCTTCGCAAGTATACAAATCAAATCTTTCATTTTGGCCGTATGTTTGTGCTGTCGCTGGCCTCTCAGGAATAACCCCAGAAACAGTGCTTGGGTGAGGGGGGTCATAGGTGCACTTCACTCCCTCCCTTCTCTGCTTTGTCCATTACTACCCTCCGTGTTACGTACAGTTGGGTGGCTCTAAATCTGGCGTTCCTGGAGACCTGTTTGGTGTATGTGAGGACCCTTCCCCATCCGTGAATGCCTTCCCCATGTCTGTTTCCCACTTGCCCGTACCTTCAGTCCCATCACGCTCAACACCCCCTAGGAGCATGTTGTACAGTATGGAGACCATATGCCCTCCTTCCGATATGTCCTACATGGTGTCCAACATTACATTCATCAAGTTTTGTGCTTGTGGGTTACCCCATTTCCTCTTGATCTTTTGGGTAATTCCCAGGTAAAGCAGGAATTGGCCTTTATGAATGCCATGTTCACTAACTAAGGTGTGAAGGTCAATATTTCTATCATCCCGCAGCAAGTCCCCCACTGTTGCCTGTACTGTCCCAGCCCTCCCTGCCGTCCTTCGATAACACACGTCGGGGGATGTGTCCCGAGCAGGTTTCCTAGTAGCCTCCATGTTCTGCGCCATATATCCCTGCCCAGTTTCAGGAGCCCAGATGGTCTAGTCAGTTGTGTGTCCTCAACCCATAGATTTTCTTTCAGGAAATGTCTTGTCAGCATCGGCTGTAACAGCACAGTGTCCTGGGAGGGCTCATCTCCCAGCCAGGCCACCACAAACTGCAGCTGCCCCGCCAGATAATAGCACTCAAAATGTGGCGCTCATATCCCACCCTCCTTGTAATTCCTCCGTAGGGTGCTCAATACTATCTTGTTCCTCCCCCCTGCCAACAGGAATGATCTGGTAAATGCATCCAATTGTTGAAAGAATGCATGGGGTATGTTGTAAGGAATATTAGTAAAATGATATGAGGCGGGGGATTACCACCATTTTCAGGAAAGTGGCTCTACCCGGCATTCCCAGGGGCAGTTTCTCCCAGACCCTCATGGAGTTCTGCACCCCTTCTAGGGCCCTCAGTGTGATGTCCTTGTGCATGTCTGCCGGGCAGTGCCACACGTTAATGCCCAAATATCTGAAGGTGTCAGTCTCCCACTGTAGGCCGAGATACGGTAGTTGCTCCGTCCGGAGCCCACTGAAGGCTGCCAGCGGAAACAGGCGAGACTTCCAGTGGTGTATCGTGATCCCCGAGAGCGTGGCAAAGTGATTGATAACATCTAGAAGATGTGGTGGGTTATCCTTGGGTCGGTTTATATACAACAGGTCATCAGCGTACAGGGATATCAATTGCACCGCCCATCTACCTCTATCCCAGCTGCTCCATACTCGCTCCCAAGGAATACCGCTAATAGTTCTAGTGCTAGAATGAATAGCATCAGCTACAGGGGGGCAGCCCCTGTGGACCTCCAAGTGCTCTGAGACCGATCTACCTGTCCCGACTCTCGTCGGAGGTCGAGTTTATTAGTTTAACCCAGCTCAAGTACGATTTTCCGACCCCAAAGCGTTCTAGAGTCGCCAGCAGCCAGTCCCAACGGACGGAGTCAAAGGCCTTCACCGCGTCCAGCGAGGCAATCACATAATCTCCATTCATCTGATTTGTGCCATCTATGACATGGTGTAGCCTCCTCAGGTTCCACGTGGTGTTACACCAGGGGATATACCCAGTCTGGTCTACATGCATCAACCCCCCCCCCCCAATCACCCTTTTGAGTCTATTAGCCAGCACTGCAGTCAGGATTTTACAATCCTGTTTCAACATTGACAGCGGCCTGTGCTCATCATTGACAGCACAGTGTCTTTCCATGGCTTAAGAATCGGCACTATGATTGATTCTCTCAGATTATCGGGAAACACCCCGCGTTCGTGTGCCTCTGTGTATACCTCGAGAAATCTAGGGCCAGTGTGTCTATGTATGTTTTATAGAATTCCCCAGGAAGTCCGTCCGGACCTAGACTACCACCTGGATTTCATCCACTGTCATAGGGGCATCCAGTTCCTCAAGCCTGTGCGTCTGTCAGTTGGGGCATCTGCAGTTGTGCCAATGTTTCTGTCACATCCCAGTCCACTGTGGTCGTGACGTCAGAATACAAGCACTTATAGAATGTACTAAACACCTCATTGATCCCTTGTTGTGTTCCAACTATGTCCCCATTACCATCGATAATAGCGCTTATGTCCCTGGTTTGTCCCCCTTCACCTGCAATCGCTTGGTGTATTTTGCAAAGTCTAGTTTGCCCAGTCTTTCCCATTCGCCTAGTGTTAGGCAAGACCGTATGCAATACCCTTTGGGTACACTACAACAACCGTGACCTCCTGGCAATAGGAACCCAACCTTTCGTACAAGTCTGCACTACACAGGTTGGTAGTGTGTTGAGCAGCCATGCTCATCTCGGTTCCATGTAATAATGTCGCCACAAAAATTTCGCCATGCAAAAATATCGCCGAAAAATGGCCGTTTTTTTTGTGGCGACATTATTGCATGGAACATGCGGGGGACACCCCCGCAACCACCAATTTTTTTTTTTTTGCCCCTGTCCCCATATATATGGTCACCCATATAATATCGCCACAACCTTTTCCCGGCAATATTATTTACGGCGACCATATATATGGGGATAATATTACCTGATACCCTTATCTCAAGAGTGGTCAATGTGATCTGTAAAGGAGTTAGAGATTCACAGTGACAAGTATTCAAATAAACTCTTACACACAAGGTTTCGTGATTAAACAATTCTTAATTTATTTCACAGTCAGTTAGAGTAAGACTTTTTCAGAAGGGGGTAATATAAAAAACACACAAATGCACTTCAACTACACACTATTAGTTTTCTAAATCAGTAAGAACCCTTTTGAGATGGCCTACAGACACTACCTACACCCTCAGGTGACTTCAATAGTTGGAGTGCTGGGGACATTAGTGTATCACTATCCCATTTAGAATAATTGAGAGGAGTGTCAAAGAAAAGAGGTTTCAGGATAAGGCAAGTATTTACACAATTATTCTTAAGCAGGCAAGTACTTTCAAAACAACCCCCCCAATGCAAAATCAGTGAACCCTTTCCTGGAAGGAAGGCAAAACACATAGGCAGAAGAGTAATTCAGGGGGCCGGGCCAGGCCAGCCAATGTTAAGTTAGCAAAAGTCAAGGTGAACTGAAGCACTTCTTGCAGGTAAGTAGAAAATTGTTCACAATGTTTTAGAAGTCTTTGTAGAAAAGAAGAAATTAATCTAGGGCCACAAGCTGGTTAGGTTTGTGAGATAAAGAAGCTGTTAGCAACTCTACAGATGCAAGAGATGCAACCAAGACAGGTCTTAAACAAGGACAAGTGAGGTTGCACAACAATAAATAAGTTCTCTTAGACTGTACAGTACCTTTAGGTTGAAGAAAAGGGCAGCAGGTGGCTTCTGTTCCTGTGCAGCTCTGCAGATCCTGGTGTTCCTGGCCGTCAGTCATGGGGACAAGAGGGAGGACGTCTGGGGACTCATGGACTGGAATGGGACGGTCACCGACTGCAACCGGCAATCTTCAAACATGTGGCACTTCCGAGGAAGATGCAGGATGCCATGAGGCCTAGCAACCTCAAAACATCAAAGGCTGGGAGACGTTGGGCATTTTGAAACTTGGTGACCATCTGCAGAATATCTTGAGCCCTCACCTCTGGTGGCAAGGCTTTTCCCAGGGAAGTGTCCAGGACCGCTCCAATGAACTGGAGTCTCTGTGATGGTATCATCTGTGACTTCTTTAAATTGAGGAAGAAAACCAGTTTGTGAAGGAAGTGGCAAACATAATCTGGCTGGATCTGAGCTTGTTCCGGAGATCCAGCTCTGATCAGCTAATCGTCCAGGTAGGGGTAGACGTGAATCGCTTCCCTCCTTAGACTTGCTGCCACTACCGACAATAGCTTGGTGAAAACCCTCGGGCGGAGGTCAGCCCAAATGGCAGAACTCGAAATTGATAAAGGAGAGCCGCCAATTGCGAACCTCAGGTATTTCCTGTGTTTGAGATGGATTGGCACATGGAAATAAGCATCCTGAAGGTCCAGAGATACCAGCCAGTCCTGGAGCTGGAGGGCCTGAAGGATCTGAGAAAGAGTTACCATCTTGAACTTGTCCTTTCTGAGGAACTTGTTCAATTCTCTTAAGTCCAAGATAGGTCTCAGTCCTCCGTCCTTCTTCGGTATTAGGACGTAGGGGGGAGTACCAGCCCTTGTTCCTCTCCGCTACAGGTACCGGTTCTATGGCACCTTTCTCCAGCAGGTCTACAATTTCCTGCAAGAGGAGCGGATCTGGAACTTTCCGAGAGCTGTTCCCCGGTGGATGACTGAGGAATGCGTAGAAAAGGCAGGCAGTAACCTTGGGCAACTTTCTCCAATGCCCAAGCATCTGACGTAATAGCCTGCCATTCCGTCAGATGTTGAGTTAGCCTGCCCCCTACTGGTGTCTTGTGAGGAGAGTCCTCAGAGTGATTTAGAAGCGGCTGATGCAGGTGCCGAGGGTAAAGAGGCACCTGCTGCTGCGGCTTTTGTATTTTTACCCCGTTCACCTCGGGTGAATCTTTTTTGACCTCTTTGAACCGACTGTCCTCTGCTTTTTCCGAAGGCGGAATAAAAGCGAAAGGACTTACCTCTCCAAGAGGTTCCTGAGGGGTGATATGGCGTTTGACGGATTGCAGCTCGCAGGGATTTTGCTGCTGCTTTGGATGTCTAACTTTTCTAGGCTGTCATCCGCCTTCTTACCAAACAAAGAAGAGCCGTCAAAGGGCATATTTAAAAGTCTGGCTTGTACATCTGGAGCAAACCCAGACTTTCGCAACCACGCAAATCTGCGGGTTGTAGTACTTGCTGCCATGGCCCTACTGATGCTGTCAGCAGAATCAATGCCAGTTTGAAGGGATTCGCACATTGCGTCTTTACCATCCTTAATGACGTTTAGAAACGCTTCCCTTTCTTATCCCTCTGGGAGGCAGTCAGCCGCTGATAAAGCACACTCCCAAAGTGTATGGCTGAACCTTGCGAGCGTACAAGTAGCGTTAATAGATTTCAACGCCATGCTACATACAGAAAAAACTTTTAGCCATAGAGTCGTATCTTTTGTCATCCCTGTCCTGTGGAACAGTAGGGTATGCCGATCTACTGCCTGATGCAGTTGCTGCTTGAACAACCAGACTCTCTGGAGTTGGATGTTTAGATAAAAATTCAGGGTCATTAGTAGATACCCTATATTTGGCTGATAACTTTTTGTTAACCGCCGGGATAACCTCAGGAGTTTCCCAGTTAGCCAATATCTTTTTTTGTAATGCAGCGTGAAATGGAACTACAGGATCCTCCTGTGGACCTTTAACTAAAATGTCTGTAAGGTCATCCTGTTGGAATGCAGGTGAAGGTGCAGACCAACCCATGAATTCTATAATTCTTGCCATTGAAATTCTGTAAGGGGTCTCAGCATGTTCCCCTGGGTCTTGTCTGGCAAATTCTATTTCTGGGGAAGTATCTAACCCACTTGCCGCATGTAAGGATTCTCGAAGGTCCTTCTACCTATTTTCCTCAGAGGTAAATTCCTCTGGTTCTGGTGTTGAAGATCTCTGCAACCCAAAGGGTCTTTCTTGATCCCAATCCTCCCCTTCCTCATAAATTGAAGACAAAGGTCTGAAATGATCAGACCTTGGAAATGGCTTAGATCCCATTTCCAGAGCAGAAGGGGCTAAATTTGTCATAATTGGTTTCGAAAACGTCGACGTCATCGACGTGGACGTAAGGGCTTTGAAAACACCGAAAAAGGCGTTGAGAAGATTGGAAGAGGCCTCGAAGAACTCGAGAGGATCGGGATCCTACTCGAAGTTGTCGATGACCTCGAAGTCATGACAGAGGGCGTCGACGTCAGCGTCGAAGACGGCGTCGATTCGACCTATGCGTCGATGAGCCCTTCGATAATGGCGTTGATGCAGATTTATGCTTTGAAGGGACCTTCGACGATGGCGTTGATGGCACAGTGTCTTTGCTCGAGGGTTTGTGACGCTCTCAAGTAGTTTCTTTCGCCGGGAGCAACGACTCACGACGTTTAGATTTTTCGGGTCTTTCACCCAGGGTATCACCCTCAGCTGTCTTCGAGGGGGTCGAGGCCGCTTTCTCGAAGACGCTAAGCATCCTTTTACGGAATTCCTCCCACTCAGCCTTAGAGCTATGTTTTGTGTGGCAGGTGACTCTTTCCGGAGAAACAGAAGAAGAAGACGAGGAAGGGGATCTTCGATGTCTCTTACTTGAATGCTTGGATCTCGAAGAGTAGTGGGAACTGCTTCGAGACCTAGAACGAGAATGTTTCCTGTGTCAGCGAGGATTCGTATGTCTCGACTCTGCCGAGTAAACTTTCGTAGTAGTTTTAACTGTCTTACCTCTCTCAAGCTTCCCCTTACGCTCCTTCAAGGCTTTCGCCGTCATGGACATGCAGTCCTTGCACTCCGAACATTGGTGCTCCGATCCCAGGCACCACAAACAGATCCTGTGAGGATCTGTCAACGACATTTTCTTTCCACAGTCTCGACATTTTTTGAAGCCGGACAGGGGAGTCGTCGGTTCGGATGAGGAAGCCATCGGGTAAGAGTTTTGGTATTCGAGGAATAATGAAGAATATATTCTCTGACTAACGAACTAAGCAACGCGATTCTGAGGTCCACGAAGCGCGGAAAAACGGAACTGAGCAACGGATGCTGCGCAAGTCTATTTATACGCATGATGATGTCCGCGCCAATACGGAGGCTGTCGAGGGACATCGACGCACAGCGCCCTCTACTGAAAAAATGTTTCCGAGGCCAGCAAGCTGGAGATGATCTATCAAGATAAGGAATACGTCGGAGGACACAATCCCTTTGAAATAGCCGGCTATCTGTTTCCCCAGATATTCGCTACAGGTGTCATCCACGAACTGCTGCTGCCCTCAATTTCTAAGTGGGGATTCTAGGTCTTAACTGTGCGCTTTGCCATGTTATTGTAAGGGGCGCAAGATCAGACAGCATCCTAGCCATGTATTCCGTTTGTGCAAATTCTTCCAAGTGTTCTTTTCCAGTGACAATGTAAACAATGTGTGTGTGTGTACCCCTTGTGGAGCTGAAAAGTGTGAGCACCCCCGCGTTGCGCCATGCATTTCCCTCCAAACATCTACCAGTCTGAGGTCTCGCAGGAGGGAGCGGAAGGTTTTAGCCAGCGGTGCTGGCTACTTGTGTTTTTTGTCTGACCGATTAAGGGTAGGGTCTAACGTGCAGTTAAAGTCTCCATCCCAAACCCATGTGGATGTTCTATACGCGAGGAGCTTAGTGTATGGTGATTTAAAGAATGCCGTGGCATCATGATTTGGGGCACAGGCATTGATAAAACAGATATCCTCTGGGTATTAAACGCATTATAAATAACCTTTCATATCATATCTCATCGTCCCTTTTCATCTCTAGTAGTTGAAAGGGGACCACAGGGCCACACAAATAAGGACTCCCCTGGCATACGCGGAATATGGTGAGGTATATAGACTGCCTCCCTGTTAGGCAAGATTGTATGCAGTACCCTGTGGGAAACTGCACCAGCCTTCACCTCTTGGCAATGGTATACGCATGTACTACACAAGTTGGTAGAGTAACTGAGCAGCCAGGCTTAACTCAAGAGGGGTCAATGTGAGTTGTAGGGTTATTGCACAGGGATTCACAGTGACAAGTATCCAAATGAACATTTGCACTCAAGGTTTCTTGATTAAACAATTTATTAATTCCACAGTCACTTGAATAAGCCTTCTTTAGAAGGGAGCAATTATATATGTAACACAAAAATATACTTCCAAATACACACCTCTGTTTCTTTAAATTAGCAAATACCCAGTTGGGATTGCACACAGATTCTTCCTACACCCTGAGGTGACTTAATGCCCACAGTGTCCTAGTTATTTAATATATCACTGGTACATTTATAGCAATACTGATATTAGTGTTAAAAGGAGAAGATGAGGGAATAAAACAATGGTTAACAAATATTCTTAAGCAGGTAAGTACTTTTTGAACCCTCGGTTAGCCAGAGTTTGTATGCAGTACCCTTTGGGATCACTACACACATTTATTACACACTACACACATTGGGATCACTACAACTATTATTACAGGTGTAAGCAAAACCAACCTTTGGTATAAGTCTGTACTACACAGTTTTTGGTAGCGGAGCTGACCAGCCAGGCTTAGCTCAAGAGGAAATGTGAACTGTAAGGGTATTACACAGAGGTCTACAAGTATTCAAATAAACTCTTATACTCAAGGTTTCTTGGTTGAAACACTTAACAGTCAGTTCTAAAACATTCACTATAAGGAGGCAATCTATATCACACAAAAATATACTTCAGCACTTTACAATGTATGTTTGAGGCATTTAAACTACTTTGAAGGAGGAGCGAAATGGCAGAGTACTTTGAAGTAGGAGCAAAAAGGCATAAGTTAATAAAAAGAAGACACAGTTACTCTTCAACAGTGAAAATAGTTTTGAGTTCACCAGAGGAGCGGATTCAATGCAATAGGTTAGGCCAAAGTCAAGGGGCTAAAGTATTATATAGGATAAAACAGTTCTGGTAGTTAAACGGAAAAGTCTTTGCCAAAGTTCTCAGAAGTAGTTCGTAAAAAAAAAAGGATTCATGAATTGGGTTACAAGCGGACTAGGCCTGCAAGTTGCCAAAGTTTCAAGCACTTTCGCAGTGAGAGGTAAGTTCTGTCGGTCAGGTTTTCACAGTACCTTACAATGAAGAAAAAGATGCAGCGGAGGACGTCTGATCCCAGCAGTTCCTGCAGATCTCGCTGTTCCGGAGCCTCAGTCGTGGGGACAAGAGGGAGGACGTTGGGGGATTCCGGCACTGCACTGTGACTGGTCAAAGCTGGCACTTGGCAAATCTTCAATTCCGGTAGCTGTAGACAAACACACAAACTGGTGTCCCTCTCCCTGGCTATTCAGTTTCCTGCAGCACTCTAAGGAACATACAACCAGTTACGAGAATGGTATCCAGGTGGCTTACTAGTTGATTGGTCCCACCAACTCAAACGGAGAAGTCGTCCTTGCAGGGCTTCTCTGTCGAGATGAACTTGGCGATTCCGACCTGCAGCAGGGCTTCACCAGGCAAACCAACGGTCCAGAAGTTGCAGCAGCTGTCCTCTTCAAGCTTGTCTTCTGTTCTTTTGTTCCAGTGGTTGACTCTGCCTTCCAAGCCAAGAGACTCGCCTTTTATCCAGTTTCCTCCCATTCATTCCAGCCCAGCTGCCACTCACCCAGAAGGGCGGCTGTCCTTGCCGGACAGCCAGCCAGCCAATCACACCAGAGTGCATTTGGGTCTCCTAGGAAACTAAGCACAGGGGGTTTTAGGCACCTCCCTCACTTCCTGCCCACCCCAGACACTCGAGTCCAGAAGCCTGCCAAAGGCGATGAAACAAAGGGACCAAACCTGGAATGGCGAGCAGAGCAAAACTCTAGAAGGACCCTTCCACAAAGAAATGGCGAAAAAAGAAGACCAGGACCTGTTTAAACAAAGGGGGCTCAAACGCCATCTTGAAAAACATGGCTCCCGCGATTTAACGCTACCGGTGTTCGTGGTCGGTGTTAGGGAGAATTCTCATAAATGTGCTAATTCCCCTTCACCTTAGAGACCCCCAGCAAATTTGCTGGATTTTGAGGACTTGATTATTTTTACCTGGAAAGAGTGTAAGCCTTTTTCCCCACTAATGTATTTTGATGTGTGTTTTACTCTTTGATTGTGGAGTTTTAAGATAACTCCATAGGCATCTTTTCATGTGCGTTACACAGCACCCTCAGTGCAGTGACACAGGGATGTCTTTTTAGACTTCCCAAAGGTTTAAATACCTTCTCTGGGATAAACTAATGTTTCCGAGAGAATTTAAGGTTAAATTGACTTTACTAGTCTTTTTAAATTCCTAGACAAAGCGCACACTATCTTCCTATAGAGTGCCGGAGGCGTTACCTAATATCCCCTGTGTCTAGAAACTCCTGTAGCTGTCAAATGTTACCCTTCGAAATGGCTGGTGGCAGTGGTTTTAGAACAAACTACCATGATTTTTCCCGACCGCGAACACTGGTAGCTAAAAATTGCAAGAGCCACGTTTTTCAAGATGGCACCTTAAGCCCCTTTGTTTAAACAGGTCCTGGTCTTCTTATTTCGCCATTTCTTTTTGGAAAGGTCCTTCTAGTGTTTGTCTCCGCGCGCCAAACCAGGTTTGGTCCATTTGTTTCCATGCCTTTGGCGGGCTTCAGGACTGAAGACCGCCTCTGGCGTTTGAGTGTGTGGGGTGTGCAGGAAGTGAGGGAGGTGCCCGAAACTCCCTGTGCTGAGTCTCCTAGTAGACCAATATGCACTCCTTGCGTGATTGGCTGGCTGACTGTCCGGCAAGGACAGCCACCATGCTGGGCGAGTGGCAGCTAGGCTGGAATGAATGGGAGAAACTGTTTAAAAGGCGAGTCTCCAAGACTGGAAAGCAGAGTCGACCACTGGAATGAAAGACCCGAAGAGGAGCTGGAAGAGGACGGCTGCTGCAACTCCTGGACCGTTGGTTTGCAGGAACAGTGAGATCTGCAGGAACTGCCAGGAACCAACGTCATCCGCTGCATCTTTTGCTTCATACTAAGCTACTGTGCCAACCCGATTGAGAGAACACGTCTCTCGCGGTGAAAGTTTGTGAAACTTTCCCAACTTGCAGGTCTAATCAGCTTGTGACTCAACGCATGATTCTTTTTCGTACAAACTACTTCTGAGAACTTTTGCAAAGCCTTTACCGGTTACTTCAAGAACTGCTCTTTCCTATCCAAGTCACTAGCCCATTGACTTTGGCCTAGGCCTATTGAACTGAAAATCGATTCCTGTAGTGAACCATAACTATTTGCACTGCCTATGAAAGTATTTGTGATCTATTCTATTATCTTGTGCCTTTGCCTTCCCATTCAAAGTGACTGACATGCCCTTTGGCTCCTATTTCAGGGGAGCTTACATTGTTCAGAAACGTATTGGTTTTGTGCTGAAGTATATTGGTGTATAATAAATTGCCTCCTTTTAGTGAATGTTTTCTAAATGATTCTGTAATAAATTTATAAGTGTTTTACCAAGAAACCTTGAGTGTAAGTGTCTAATTCAACCACTGGGATTGTGGGACATCTGTGTAACCTCTTGTACTGCTCACATCGCCTCTTGAGATAAGCCTGGCTGCTCAGCTCGCTACCACAAAACTGTGTGGTACAGACTTATACCAAAGGTTGGTTTTTGCTAACACCTGTAGTCCTAATTGTATGTGGTGGGAAAAACCTTTGTAGTTCTTTGTAAAACCACTGCCACCAGCCATTTAGATAGGAAAGGGTGGCATTTGACTGCTGCATGAGTATCTAGACACAGGGGAGACTAAGTAACCCCTCCAGCACTCTACTGTAAGATAGGGTGTGCTGGGTCTAGCAATTTAAAAAGACTAGTAAAGTCAATTTCACTTTACTTACTACTACTCTGGGAAACAGTAATTTATCCCAGAGAAGGTTATTAAACCTTGCGAAACCCTGAAAAGGTTTCCCTGTGCCACTGCACTGAAGGTGCTGTGTGACACACATGAAAAGATAATGCCTATGGAGTGGTCTAAAACTCCATAACCAAAGACAACACAAAAGTAAAACACACAGAATTAAAAGTTCGAAGTCCCAAAGTTTAGCAAAAGAGCTGGAGGGCTCTAAGGTGGGAGGGATATTTATGAGAATTCTTCCTACCACACTCCAATGCAAAGTAAATGAACCCTTTCCTGGGGGAAAGGCAAAGCACAAAGTCAGAGGTAAGAAGAGTCTTTCAGGGAGCCTGGACAGCCAATGTTGGTTGAACAAAAAGTCTAGGTGAGCTGAAGCACTTCTTGCAGGTAGGTAAAAAAGTCTTACAATGTTTTAGAAGTTTTTGTATAAAAATGAAAATCACTGTAGGGCCACAAGCTGGGCTTGTGAGGGGCAAAGCTGAAAGCAACTTTGCAAAAGCAACCAAGACCAGTCTCAACTGAGAACTAGCAAGGCAACACAAAAAGAGGTAAGTCCCCTTAGTTTTACAGTACCTTTGGTGAGAAGAAATCGGTTCTAGATGGCTTCTGTTCCTGTGTAGGTCCGCAGATCCTGTTCCTGGGCCTCAGTCGTGGGGACACGAGAGAGGACGTCTGGGGACTCCTGCACTGCGAATTGAAGTTCAGATCAGCAGCACTTCGCGGTTTCCGCTCCTCGTGACTCTCGCAAATAGCACCAACAAGGTTCTCAGATACCTTAACGGACTTTCCTTGCATCCAGGGTCCAGTGAAAGGGGATACATTGCATCTCCCCAGCACTCCACATAAGGTGGGGTGTGCTGGTTTCACCTAACAAAATGTAAAAGGGATCCAAATATCCCTTCTACCCTTGGGAACTGTAGTGTGGAAAAAGGTTCCCACTCACTCAGGTATTAATGAAAAATATCCCACTAATAAAGCAAAAAAAAAAAAGTTCTGGGGCTGAACCAGGAAAGGAACATTTTACCAGTTCTGGGCAAATCTTATTTCTGAGAATTCTCCAACACCCTCGAAGGAGGACTTACCAAGCCTAAGCCACCTCAACAGAGTGCTGGACCCCAGAAGCAAGTCCACAAGGTGTCCAAGAACTGCGGCGGTGCGCTTTACGAGTAGCTGTAACCGCAAAGTGCTGCTGATCTGAAGTGTGCCCATTGCAGCTGCTGACCTTCAAACCATAGTGCAGAAGTCCCCAGACATCCTCCCTCTTGTCCCCATAACTGAGGCAGAGGAACAACAGGATCTACAGGACCTGTTGGAACCTTTTCTCTAGGGGTACTTACCTCTTGTTGTGTGTAGCTTTCTTGCTCTCACTGGAGACATGCATTTGCTGCCCTTTGCAGAGTTGCTTGCATCTTTGCTTTCCACAAGCCTCCCAGCTTGTGGCCCAACAGTGATTCTTTTACTACAAAAACTCTTTAACATTGTGCAAGACTTTTGTGCTATCTTCAAGAAGTGCCTCAGCTCCCCAAGACTTTGCTCAATCGACATTGGCTGCCCTGCAGACTCTTCTTACCCTCTGACTTTGTGTTTAACTGTGCCGCAAAAAGTCATACATACTTTAGTTATATAGCTGGGAAAGGGTTAACCTATATTTCATTTGGGGTTGTGAAGTACTTACCGTAGTGCATTTTAAAGGGGTGTGTGTGTGTGTGTGTAGCTTAATTCTAATGGCAGAGGTGTTTGTGTTATATGTTAGTGCAGGGTGTGTGAAGCAAGTCCTGCATTCTGCTAAATTGTGAAGGTGCAGTGTGCTGTACAAACAACAATGTCTACTTCTGGGGTTCCATCCATGCACAAGGAGCAGTACTACGTTTCACAAGCGATATAAATGCCTGATGAATGCATAATACTACTCCTCTGAGAAGTTCTTAGAGAGATTGCCATTCCTAGTTCCTTCTAGTGCGAAACCAAGGTTCCCATTTCATGGTTACATGCGGCAGCCTGGCCAACCGTCCAGTGCTTTAGAGTTATATGCAATGCCAAACACGAGCAAGGGCTCCGTGGTGCCTGACTGCCCTACTAAGGGATGAGCAGCACGATTTTACCAAGGTGCATTTTAAGTGTGATGCACTGCCCACCCTCCAAGCCCCAGTACCCATCCTCCCGTATTAAAGCCCTGTACAAAACATCAAGTAAACAGAGTGAAATACTCCAGTCCAAGCAGTAGATGGCGGCCTATGCATAGCATCTAAGCTTAACAGTCACATGCTGTAAAAATGGTCATACCACTCTAGTGCTCCTTGTTAGGAGTACATGAGCTTTATCACAGAAATTCAACACTCTGAGTGGGACAGAGGTGAGAACATTGAAGAGTAAGGGAAGGACAGGCTTCGAGAAAGCTTGGCTAGCAAGTACAGCCCAAGAGATCCATGTGGCAAGAACAGAGATGGACGCCCATGCAAATGCTGCAACATTACATCATGATGTGCTCACAGTTGTATGGGCACGTGTAGCTGTGTGGTTAATGATATTTTTTGCAAACAGTTGTCAACCAAACTTCGGTTCTATGCCTCCCAGAAAAGACCATTTCAGATGACAAATCATAAATGTAATGTCCGCAACCCCAAATAGTGGGAAGTCCTGTGATTATTTCTGGGCTCTCTAACTCAATTCCCAAAAGAAGTGAGGGTCAAAGGGGAATTTCCTAGGACCGTGTGGACACTCCGTATGTCCAGGAATGTCTGTTAGATGCAGAAAGATACACGGCTTACCAGTTCACCGCTCTTCTCCAGCTCAGGGTGGACTGTCCCCTTCAGACTGAGGCCTGTGCTGAATCCTGCTTTCCTGGGAAGAGAGTGTTCAATATAAGTTAAAAGCCGACGAGCCCTAATGCTCCCAAGATGTAATACAATTAACAAATGATCCCACTAGTGGTTTGCGGAGTGCCCTACGTACATGCGACAAATGTCCTCTCCAGCATCGGCAAGCTAGACTATCTCCTTTGACCTGCACCTTAGCCTGCCGTAGTTGAACCTCACCCTCTCCCCTACTAACCACTTGGCTGTGTGCCCCACCCTTCTCATCCCTTCAGAGCTTCAACCTTCAACCAACTTCCCACCATGCTCTTCCTCGTGAACCTAGAAGGCAAACTTACCGCTTGATCCGCTTGCTGACCTCATCCATAAGGAATCCAGCATTCCCCAGTGGGTTTTTCATTGCTTTCTGTAATCCTTTCAGATGGTTTCCTGCGTTCTGTGAAAAAAGTAGTATGCTTGTTTACTCCCAGGACATCCGAACTCAGTGATGCAAAGGAAAGGCTGCATGGCTGAAGCAGGTGAACAGGGGCCAAGGGTAACCAAAGTAGGATTCCGAGTGGGAAAAGACTGCCATAGAACAACCCGTCTCACTTGAATTTCTGTCCTTTGCACTAGGAATTACGAGAGTATATGGGGTGCTTATGACCTATGCAAGACCTGACAACATAGAACCATTGTGAAATACTCCACACTGAATTCGACCAGTCTTCAGACCTTAACATGCTTAGCCAACCTGATGGTTCTTTCCCAAAAAGACCAGGCAATTCAGATTTTGAGGGGGATGCTTGCTTTCCCTCCTTCAAGACACCCTAAACTCACTCACCTCAAATCTAGGACTATCAACTCCACTCTCATGGCAAATGACCTAGCTGAATATTTCACTGCAAGCATTCCCAAGTGTACAGGCTCTCCGGACCTTCCTCACAGTCCCTCCTCCTACATTCTACCCTCTGCTTACTCTACCATCATCCTCTGTCTCGATGTCACACTAATACTGTACAAGTCCGTTAGGACAGTTTTTCTGAAGTCCAACTAAGGGCTTAGTAAAACCATTCAAATGAGGCAGTACAAGACTCCTCTCTTAGTATAAGGCTGTAACACCTCAGTTCATGGTACAGTAGACAAGAGCAGCCAGGCTCATCTTAGGAGGGAGAGAGAGGGTGTTAGGCAAGATTGTATGCAGTACCCTTAGGGTGCACTACAACAACCCTGACCTCCTGGCAGTAGTAACCCAACCTTTGGTATAAGTCTGTACTACACAGGTTGGAAGTGTGGACAAGTAGCCAGGCCCATCTCAAGAGGGGTCAATGTGAGTTGTAGGGGAGTTACACAGAGGTTCACAGTGACAAGTATTCAAGCAGACACACACAGGGTTTCTTGATAAAAACAATTATTAATTTATTTACCAGTTAGTTTATATAAGCCTTCTTCACAATGGGGCACTGTAAAACACCACACAAATATACTTCAACATTATATACTCTTACAAGTTCAGAATCAGTAAATACCCCTTTGGGATGCCATACAGCAGAGACCTATACCCACAAGTGACTTCAATTGCTAGAGTGCTGTTGACATTAATGTATTACTGTTGGCATTCAGCATTTAGTTAAGAACAAGTAAAAAGGTAAACGATTATTAGAGCAGACAAGATACCACATACATTTCTTAAGCAGGCAAATACTTTTAGATCCCCCCCCAATAAGAGTCATTCAGTTAAAGCAGGCTAAACTAAAGTCAATAGGCAAGAGTCTATATGGGCTGATTCACTTCTTTGAATGTAATTAGAAAAGTATTTGCACAATGTTTCAGAAGTCTTTGAAGAAAGATGAATCAATCTAGGGCCACAAACTGATAAACTTGTGAGTAGTAGAAGATGCAAGCAACTCTACAGCAAAAGTAAAGGTAATAGACTTTGTACAGTACCATTAAAATGAAGAAAAAATGCAGATGACGACTTCTGTTCCTGTGCAGCTCTGCAGATGTCACTATTCCTGGGCATCAGTCGTGGGGATAAGAGGGAGGACGTCGGAGGACTCCTGCACTGCACTGGGACGGACAAAGCTTGCAACTGGCAAACTTAACTTTCAGTGGCTGTTCAGTGTTTGAGCCCCTTGTGTCTACCGCAAATAGCAACACTGCGGTTCCTGGCTGTCGAGATGGACTTTCCTTGCTTGTGGGATCCCGCAATCTGTTGAGGGGCTACGGCTCGGTAAGTCCTGCTTCCTGGGAGCCCAGACGATCTTCCTGGAGCTCTTGGCCAACTTAAAAGCAACGCACAGAAACTGGTGTTCCTCTCCCTGGCTCTACAGTTTCCAGCAGCAACTCTATGGTAATTCAACCAGCTCCGAGATGGCTGTCCAGGTGGCTTACTTTGGAGTCGATTGGTCCCACCAGCTCAGCGGGGAGAAGTCGTCCTTGCAGGGGCTTCTCAGTCGATGCGAACTTGGCGTTTCAGCACTGCAGCAGGGCTTCACCGGGCAAATCAACTGTCCAGGAGTTGCAGCAGGCGTCCTCTTCAAGTTCTACTTCGGTTCCTTCGTCCAGTGGTCGACTCTGCCTTCCAAGCCAAAAGACTTGCATTTATACAGTTCTCTCCCTTTCATTCCAGCCCAGCTGTCAGTCACCCAGCAGGGTGGCTGTCTTTGCCGGACAGTCAGCCAGCCAATCATCACAGATTGCATTTGGATCTCCTAAGGGACTAAGCACAGGGAGTTTCAGGCACCTTCTCATTTCCTGCCTACCATAGACACCCTGGAGCCAGAGGCGGTCTTCATTCGTGAATCCCGTCAAAGACAAAACAAACAAAGGGACCAAACCTGGTTTGACGCACAGAGTAAATCTCAAGAAGGACCTTACCACAAAGAAATGGCGAAAAAAGAAGAAAATCCTTGGGTGCTTTACTGCAGCTGCAAACGCAAGCCACGGTAAATGCACACCACGGTAGTAAAAGCAAAACCACTGTCACCAGCCATGAAGTGAGGAAAGGGTAACATAAAAAATGTTACATGCGAAGCTAGACAAAGTGGATACTAAGTAACCCCTCCAGCACCCTATTGTAAAATAGTGGGTGCTGGGTCCAGAAAGTTACAAAATGTAAGTAAAGTCAATTTCACTTTACTGCTCTGGGAAACAGTAGTTTATCCCAGAGAAGGTATTTAAACCATGGGGAAATCCAAGAGACTTCCATGTGTCACTGCACTAAAGTTGCTGTGTGCCACAATGTAAAAGATGATGCCTATGGAGTTTGTCAGACTCCACAACCTAAAGAAACAGAGTACAAAAAATCACATTAAAATACAGAGTGGGAACTTCTACCCAGAAGGTAGGTTCATTGACCGCCAAACATGGAAACAAGGGCACACCAGATCCGCCTTGGAGACCCTCCAATACTATAGACTACGGGCAGCGTTCCGTACTACATGGCCCTCATTTCCTGATGAGCCCCCGGATAACCCGGCGATCGCATACATTGCCAACTCAGGAAGCTCCTCACCTGCATATGTTTTTGACCTATAGGGAGCTATCTGGGTTTTGGGAAGGCATCTTGAAAACACTCTCTGACATAACTGTGGTTGACCCTGACCCCCTGGCGGTTCTGTTTGGGGTCTGGAAAACCGATGAAACCAGACGCTTAGCTAAATTCCTAAATATAAGCTGTATGATTGCCAAAAAGTGTATACTCCAGAGCTGGAAAAGCCCCTCTCCCCCGGTCTTTCAGAAATGGTTGCGCTTACTCACCTGGTCATGAAATTGCGAGGAAGAATACTGGTCTATGCTCCCCGCCCAATCTCGCCCCAGGAACATTTTGGGCTGAATTCAACGCTTACCTTAGCATCCAAAGCGAGGGCACTCCCGAATCTGGTCTGTCCCCTGCCCCGCCGGGCTCTGATCCCACTGCGTGAGGCCCTACTTTTTTTGCTCCTTTTCAGGTACCGCTCAGTTGTCAATGCTGTGATTGCTATATCCTTTTTGGTGTGCTGCTCTATGATGTAACTGCTATGTATTTGTTGCCTTATGTGTGTGCCTTGTGTACCTCTGCCATCAAAAATAAAAGTTTAAAAAAAAATAAATACAGAGTGGGAAAAAGGGTCTCACTCTCTCCAGGTAAAAAAATTAATAAATCCAAGTCCTCAAATTCCAGCAAAGTTGCTGGGGGTCTCTAATGTAGAGGGAATTGGCACATTTCTGAGAATTCTCCCTAACATAGGGCTGTAGAATCAGTAAACGGAAATGGCAATACAAATGGTACAAAGAAACACTGACCCTATGTATTATGGAAATAAAGGATTTATTTAAATACAGGTAGGCCCAGATAAATATAGGGGTAAGTAAGTACTATCACACCTTATATGTAATCACAAATATGAAAACACAACACTATACTTGAAGGTACACAGACCAAAGTATAAACCTTATTTGGAAAACCGAACACTAGTTGTAGGGAGTGAAAACGTTTTCATACACATTCAGTATAGGTTACACCTATACTTGGGGAGTAAAAACCAATGGTTACTTTCACAATTACATTCAGTAATGCAAGGGCAGTAGACCCTACCAGTTGTACAATGACTCTCAGTGCAAATCACATAATCAACTGGACAATATACTTCTTGTGAATAGTGGAACACTTATTCCAGGTACAGTAAAAACCTACAACTACTTTTGTGATAACACAGTTATACTAGGAGAGTAAAACCCAAGGATGTAATATTCAATTACAGGTGCTTTGAGATCAGTGAAACACAGCTTGAGATAAGCAGTAACTCTTGTAACTTATTTTTGCAATGGCAAACAGCTAACCCAAGATAGGGAAAACCCACATACTTTTTTATTCTCACAAGGAATCCAGGATAGATCTTTCGCAGCTATGCAAGTAACTGATAGGACTTATAAGGGACATTTAGATCCACAGACACTGGATTAGATAGCACGGGGAAAGTAAACACTAATGTTACACTTTACTGAATGACTCAAAGTTATTCTAGGTAGGCAGCAATTTAATACAGACTTATTATGGGCAGGCTAACAGCAAGTCAGAGGAAGCAAGACCAAGTTGGGGGAACCCTGATGCAATTATCCTAACAGGAATAATCTGGTGAAACCAACATTACTTTTGGGAAGAGGCACAACCTAATCACAGGTGAGTAATATACCTACACATCTACTTTCTATTAGTATGGCAAAACGGTTTCTAATGAAAGAAAGATGGTAACCATACTTTTAACAATAGTGCATCACACATCCAAGGTAAGTAATAAGTTTTGTAACTATTCACCCTTAGAGTTACAGTTACCAACCAACTCTTTTACAAATAAGTAACTTTTCAACACTTCTTTTCTTTTCTAGGCAAAAGGCCCAATACCTTAAAAGTTTTTCCCTTATTCTTGGAGCACGAGTGCTCTCAGTGGCAGAAGGGGGGTCACTAGGATCTAGTGACTAACAGGCAGTGTCAGGATAGGTTCTTAAGTAGCAAAAGTCAGAGTTCCTTAAGAAAACTGGGCAAACAGGTAAGTACTGTACTTTATTAGAAGAGGGTCCAGGGGCTTTGCAGAAGACACCCTAGCAGGATTCTAGCAGTGGGACTGGGTGTACTGGACGAGGGACCTCCCAATCTCAGAAAACACCACATAGCTACACAGAAATCCTAACAGGCTTAAGGTAAGTACATACCCAAGCCAACACAGTAACTCAGCATTGAAGAAGATTTTGCAGCAGGAGGATTTTAAGATCTGCAGCCAAATACCTGGTCAGTGAATTCCTTGTCGTGGTAACAGAAAACAAGACCTCAAAGATCTTTGCAGCAGGGATCAAGGAAGAAGGCTCTAGGCAAGGTTTTCTGAGCGGCTGTATGCGGTTCTGCGGATTTGGCGCCTTTTCAGAAAATCACGGTTGAATTCTTGACGTTACAAAGGTCCAGTACTCTGTTGAGGGGACTTTTCCGTCTCGATTCGTGTCTCTGGAGATCCACCAGGATGCCCACGAAGTTTCAGCGAGATTCGGAAGACTGTGCATCGCACAGTGGCTCGAGGTCCCATGGTATTGCGGGAATTGCAACAACGCAAGGTTGCAGCAACGCGTGGGATGGCTCAAAATGCAGATCTTCTTGTGTCTAGTGGGTCTCACAAGGCTCTGGGTCGTTGTTTTCGGAGTCACCAGGTCAATTGGAAGGAAGGGCTACAGCAGGATTCAGTTACACAGCAAGCTCTCTGGTTGCTGGGAATCGTTTCAGCCGCTTTTCCTTCATCATCCTCTTCAGTTTTGGTTCCAGTGGTCGACTTGACCTCAGCTACCAGGTTTGTGATATTAAACAGGAACTACAGCACAACTTCAGCATTCTCGCCCTGCATTTTACAGCCAGCCCCCCAACTGGCATTTGTCCCCATTCAGGCAAGGAGGAAGACAAAGGGCTAAGGAATGTTGGACTCTTCCCTCGCTCCCTGCCTTCACAGACAGACTGGAGCCTGGGCGGGGAGTCGAGGCGACTCCCGCCAAAAATAAAAATCACACAAAGGGATTTCCCACCCTGGATGTCAGGGGAAGGAACAAGAAACGACAAGAAACACTAAAATGGCAAAAAAAGAAGACAGGGGCCATTTTGGTAAAATGAGCCCCCTTAGGTGCCTTTACTGCAGCTGTGAACACAGCCCGCGGTAAAGGTGCACCAAATTAACACAAGGTATCACTGCCACCAGTAAGCTTGTCCCTGTAACAAAATTGTTACAGTTTTAATGTGAAAGGGGATACACTATATCTCCCCAGCACTCCACATACGGTGGGTGTTAGGCAAGACTTTGTGCAGTACTCTTTGGGTGCACTACAATAACTTTGACCTCCTAGCAATAGGGACCCAACCTTTGGTATAAGTCTGAACTACACAGGTTGGTAGTGTGGCTAAGCAGCCAGGCTTGTCTCAAGATGGGTCAATGCGAGCAGTAATGTTGTGACACAGTTTCACAGTACAGCTATTCCAATAAACACTTACACTCAAGGTTTCTTGATAAAACAATTATTAATTTATATCACAGTCCCTTGTATAAGCCTTCTTCAGAAGGGAGCAATATATAGACTTATAATACACTTCAAACCCACTGTGTTTCTCTAAATCAAATGATTCCCATTGGGGATGTTACACAGACCCTTCCTACACCCTAAATTGATTGAAATAGCTAGGACACTGTGGATATTGATTCATCACTGGTATATTTAGAGCAATACAGAGTTTGGTGTACATGATAGAGGACTAAAACAAAGGTTAACAAATCCTTCACAAGCTGGTAAGTACTTTTAACAACCTTCCAAAGCAGAGTAAATTAACCCTTTCCTAGGGGAAAGACCAAAGCACAAAGTCAGAGGTAAAGAGTAGTCTCTCAGGGAGCCAGGACAGCCAATGTTAATTGCACAATGTCAAGGGGAGCTGAAGATCTTTGCAGGTAGACAGAGGTCGAAGTGGGCGGGAGCGGTGCTCCTATACTTTTTGTTTTTAAGTTTCACTGTTCCTATACTTTTATTTTAAAAAGAACCATTCTGGAATGGTTTAGTTTTAAAATAAAAATGTAGGAAGAAGTCGAAGCTTGAACTTCAGTCCACTGCACTGAACATTCCCTTAAATAGCAGGCGTGTTTGTTTGGGGGTATGGATTGTGTGTGGGAGGAGGCACAGCAATGGGGTTTGTGTGGAGTGGGGATAGGCCAGCAGGGAACATAGTTCCACTACTTCTTTTTGAACACTTCTACCACTGCAGGTAGGTAAACAGTCTTGCAAAGTTTTTAGAAATTATTGTTGAAAATAGAATACTTGTAGGGCCACAAGCTTGGAGGCTTGTGAGGGGCAAAGCTTTAGCAACTCTGCAAGGGCAACCAAGACACGTCTCAACTGAGAGCAAGTAAGGCTACACAACAAGAGGTAAGTTCTCTTAGACTTTACAGTACCTCTGGTTAGAAGAAATACTTCCAGCTGGCTTCTGTTCCTGTACAGCTCTGCAGATCCTGTTGTTCCTGGGCCTCAGTCGTGGGGACAAGAGGGAGGACGTCTGGGGGCTCCTGCTCTGCAATTGGAAGGTCAGCAGCGGCAATGGACAAACCTCAATTCAGCGGTCCTTCAGTTTTTCAACTCCTTGCATCTGACAGCAAATAGCAACACTGCAGTTCTCGAATACAACTTCAGACTTTCTTTGCATCTGGGGTCCTTCACTCTGTTGCAGTGGCTCAGGCTTGGTCAGTCCTGTTTCAGGGAATTCCGGAGGATCTTCATGGCTCCCGGGTCCGACGCTTCAGCACAGTAGAAGGGCTTCACCAGGCAAACCAATGGTCCAGAAGTTGCAGCAGGCGTCTCTTCCAAGTTCTTCTTCGGATTCCTTCGTCCAGTGGTTGATGCTGCCTTCCAAGTTGCTGCCTTCCAAGCCAAAAGCTTCGCCTTTTATGCAGGTTTCTCCCATTCATTCCAGCCTAGCTGTCAACCACACAGTAGGGTGGCCTTCCATTGCCAGACAGCCAACCGGCCAATCACCTTTCGGTGCATTCCTGTAACCAAGGGGATTAACACAGGGAGTTTCGGGCACCTTCCTCTTTTTCTGCCAGCCATATTGGAGCCAGAGGGAGGATTCACTCATGAATCCCGCCAAAGACAAAACTAACAGAGAGACCAAATCTGGTTTGGTACGCAGAGTAAGAAATGCCGAAAAAAGGAGACCGGGGCAATTTTGACAAAATGGGCACCCATGGGTGCCTTACTGCTGCTGCAAACGCAGCTCACAGTAAAAGCATACAATGGGAGTAAAAAGTAAACCACTGCCACCAGCCATTAATTGTAGAAAGGGTAACATAAAAATGTTACATGAGAAATCAGACAAAGGGGATACTAGGTAACCCCTCCAGCACCCTATGGTAAGATAGTGTGTGCTGGGTCTAGAAAGTTACAAAATGATAGTAAAGTCAATTTCACTTCACTGCTCTTGGAAACAGTATTTTCACTAAGAGAAGGTATTTAAACCTTTGGGAAATCTAAGACTTCCCTGGGAAATCTAAGAGACTTCCCTGTGCCGCTGCTGTGTACTGTGTGTTTCAATGCAAAGATTATGCCTATGGAGTTTGTTATGGAGAATTCTCAGAAATGTGCCAATTCCTCTTTACCTTAGAGACCACCAGCAACTTTGCTGGATTTTGAGGACTTTGATCCTTTACCTGGAGAGAGTGTGACCCTTTTTCCCCACTCTCTCATGTATTTTAATCTGATTTGAAGCTCTGTTTCTTTTGGTTGTGGAGTCTGACAAACTGCATAGGCATCATCTTTTACATTGCGTCACACAGCACCTTCAGTGCAGTGGCCCCGGGAAGTCTTTCAGATTTCCCAAGGTTTAAATACCTTCTCTTAGATAAACTACGGTTTCCAATAGCAGTAAAGTGAAAATGACTTTACTTCCAATTGTAACCTTCTAGACCCAGCACAAACTATCTTACAATAGGGTGCTGGAGGGGTTACTTAGTATCCCCTTTGTCTAACTTCTCATGTAACAATTTTATGTTACTCTTTCCTCAACGAATGGCTGGTGGCAGTGGTTTACTTTTAACAACCGTGGTGAGCATTTACCGCGGGCTGCGTTAGCAGCTGCAGTAAAGCACCCATGGGTGCCATTTTGGTCAAAATGGCCCAGTTTTCTTTTTCGCCATTTAATTGCAGAAAGGTCCTTCTTGAGATTTACTCTGCACGCCAAACCAGGTTTGTTAGTTTTGCCTTTGGCGGGATTCACGAGTGAAGCCAGTCTCTGGTTCCAGGGTGTCTGGCGGGGGCAGGAAGAGAGGGAGGTGCCTGAAACTCCCTGTGCATGGTCTCCTAGGAGACAGGAATGCACCCTTAGGTGATTGGCCAGCTGGTTGTCCGGCAAGGACAGGCACCTTGCTGAGTGACCAACAGCTAGGCTGGAATGAATGGAAGAAACCTTCATAAAAGGTGAGGCTTTGTGGCTTGGAAGGCAGAGTTTACCAATGGACAAAGGAATCCGAAGAAGAACTTGAAGAGGATGCCTGCTGCAACTCCTGGACCGTTGGTTTGCCCAGTGAAGCCCTGCTGCTGTGCTGATACTTCAAATTCGTACCGACAAGAAGCCCCTGCAAGGACGACTTCTCCCTTTGAGTGGGTTGGACCAATCAACTCCAAAGTAAGCCATCTGGGCATCCTCTCGGAGCTGGTTGAAATTCCACTGCAGTTGCTGCTGGAACCGAATAGCCAGGGAGAGGAACACCAGATCGAGTGCGTTGCTTTTAAGCTGGCCAAGAGCTCCAGGAAGATCCTCCAGACTCCCAGGAAGCAGGGCCAAGACCAAGACCGAGCCTCGTCAGAGTGCGGGACCCCAGATGCAAGAAAAGCCCACCTCAACAGCCAGGAACTGCAATGTTGCTATTTGCAGTAGATGCGAGGAGCTGAAACACCGAACAGCCACTTGTTTGAAGATTACCGGTTGCGAGCGTTGACAGTCCCATTGCAGTGCAGGAGTCCCCAGAAGTCCTCCCTCTTGCATCACGACGGAGGCACAGGAACAGTGAGATCTGTTCCTGTGCAGCTCTGCAGAAGTCATCTACTGCACTTTCCCTTCAATCCCGAGGTACAGTCAAGTCTGAGAGAACTTACCTCTTGTTGTAGAGTTGCTTGCAGCTTCTACCCCTCAGAAGTCTAACAGCTTGTGGCCCTTCATTGATTCTTTTTCTTCAAAGATTTACAAAACATTGCAGGTAAGGAAGAAAAGTCTTTGCACAAAGAAGTGCTTCAGCTCATATTGACGTTTGCCCATTGAGTTTGGCTTAGCCTGTTCCACTGAACAACTCTTATTGGGGTATCTGAAAGTATCTGCCTGCTTAAGAATATTTGTGATCTCTTGTGTGTATAACCTTTTCCTTTGACTTATTCCTAAGTAATTCTAAATGCAACAATAAAATATTAATGTCCCCAGCACCCTAGCTACTGAAGTCACCTGAGGGTGTAGGTAGTGTATGTGGGCCATCCCAAAAGGGTACTTACTGATTTAGAAACTAAGAGTGTGTATTTTTTGAGTGTATTTGTGTGTTGCTTTATATTGCTCCCTTCTGAAGAAGGCTTATTCTAACTGACTGGTAAATAAATCAATCATTGTTTTGTCAAGAAACCTTGTGTGTAAGAGTTTATTTGAATACTTGTCACTGTGAATCTCTGTAACTCACCTACAGCTCACATTGACCCCTCTTGAGATGAGCCTGGCTGCTCCACATGCTACCAACCTGTGTAGTGCAGACTTGTACCAAAGGTTGGGTTTCAATAACTGCATACAATCTTGCCTAACAGTGGGACCAATGAACTCCAAAGCAAACCATCTGGACATCCTCTTGGAGCTGGCTGAAATTCCACTGCAGTTGCTGCTGGAACCAAATAACCAGGGAGAGGAACATCAGATCATCTGCATTGCTTTTAAGCTGGCCAAGAGCTCCAGGAAGATCCTCCGGACTCCTGGGAAGCAGGACTGACAAAGCACGAGACTCAGAGTGCGGGACCCCAGATTCAAGGAAAGCCTATCTCGACAGCCAGGAACTGCAGTGCTGCTATTTGCGGTAGACGCTAGGAGCTGAAACACTGAAGTGCCACTTATTTGAAGATTGCCGGTTGCGAGCAGTGACCGTCCCATTGCAGTGCAGGAGTACCCAGAGGTCCTCCCTCTTGTCCCCATGACAGAGGCCCAGGAACACCAGGATTTGCAGAGATGCACAGGAACAGAAGTCACCTGCTGCAATTTTCTACAACCTAAAGGTACAGTAAAGTCTGAGAAAACTTACCTCTAGGTGTGCCACCTTGCTTGCAGTTGGAGACTGGTCTTGGTTGCCCATGTAGAGTTGTTGACAGCTTCTTTACCTCACAAGCCTAATCAGCTTGTGGCTCTACTTTGAATTTCTTCTTATTCTACAAAGACTTCTAAAACATTGTGCAAGACTTTTACTTACCTGCAAGAAGTGCTTCAGTTCACCTTGACTTTTGCTAACTTAACATTGGCTGGCCGGGTTCCCTGAATGACTCTTCTCTCCTCTGCTTAGGTGTTGGTCTTCCTTCCAGGAAGGGGTTAACTCATTTTGCATTGGGGGGTTACAAATAGTACTTACCTGCTTCAGAATATTTGTGTGATCTCTTGTTTTGTTCTAATAACCTTTTTCCTTTGACATATTCCTAAGTCTGAGTCAAAAAGCAACAGTGATATATTAATGTCCCCAGCACCCTAACTACTGAAGTCACCCGAGGGTGTAGTTAGTATCTGTGGGCCATCCCAAATGAGTACTTACTGATTTAGAAAGTGTGTATTTTTGAAGTGTATTTGAGTGTTATGGTTATATTGCCACTTCTGAAGAAGGCTTACTCCAACTTAAATAAATTAATCATTGTTTATTCAAGAAACCTTGTGGGCAAGAGTTTATTTGAATACTTGTCGCAGTGAATTTCTGTGCAACTCCCCTAAAGCTCACATGGACCCTCTTGAGATTAGCCTGGCTGCTCAACACGCTACCTACCTGTGTAGTACAGACTTATACCAAAGGTTGGGTTAATAGGAAACCAACCTTTGGTATAAGTCTGTACTACAATAGTGCAATAGCCAGGAGGTCAGGTTTGCTGTAGTGCACCCAAAGGGTACTGCATACAATCTTGCCTAACTGTTTCTTTTTGACTTTGGAGTCTGACAAACTGAGTCTAAATCACAGAAAAATATGAGAGAGTGGGGGAAAAGGTTTCACTCTCTAGGACTTTTAATTTATAAACCTGAAGTCCAGCAAAAGAGCTGGGGGTCTCCAAGGTAGAGAGGAATTGGCACATTTTTGAGAATTCTCCCTAACAGGTTGCTTCAGTAAAACTTTCCTCTTCTCACAAGTGTTTAGTATGAGATGTCTTCTAGGGCCTCACACGTTTTGTTTCTTATGAAGGACTCCCCCTTAGTAAAGCCCAGAGCACGAGCCTCTGTTCATCATTGACATATTGATAGGACTGCATGGAGAGTCCCATGAGGCCTGCAGTGCAGAACATGTACTTGGCCCAATGAGACAGGGACAGACATGATGCCCTTGTTCTGTAGCGTTAGAAATACAGATCCATCTTTGTAGCAACGAAGAAATGGCAAAATGGGAAGCCCTAACATTCCATAAAAATGTACCCCTCTACCAGTTACCCGCTAAATGTATAATTCTACTGATGGTGCATTGTGTTGAGATTATGAGAGGCAAACAATGCATCAGAGCCAGCCCATATTTTTCCATTTCACCTTGGGCCACCAGCTCCCGTACACTGCTTTGAAGGAGTGTGACGCGTGCCCTTTTTCATGGGAATTTCCAATGCTTGAAGTTTGCCATACAGGTTTCCTCTCCCCCGAATTAAAGAGTTATCCAAGAGTACATGACTGCTAATAAAGCCTTGGAAATGTAGTCCTCTGTGAGAGTTTCTATGGACAAAAGAAAAGACGAGAAAGGATACAGAAAAATTGAAAGAAAGCTGGGAAGTTCCTCACCTGGAAGCCATTCAGTGCCACAAAAAGCCTGAGTATATCGTTGGTGCCCTCAAAAATTCTGAATATTCGCAGGTCTCTCATAACCCTTTCGACACTGGCATCCTGAAGAGGGAAAATATTTCAGCAGTGATGTTAAAGATAAATTGCATGGTATCCCATAAAATCACAATTAGAATGGGAGTTGGGGGGGCAGCCTCCAAGTGGAAAATAACAGCCACATTCCTCACTCCTTGGCTTCTTTAATAGCGTAGCCCTGATTTTGGTCCCCCACACCTGAATACAGATAATCAATTGTCCAGGTTTCGGTTATACACATCTCAATTGAAAATATCCAGCACTGTAACCCTTAACCCTCCCTACAATTAGGACTGCTGGCACCACTGACCCTGGATTGGGGCGCTTGCTATTTTGGGGTGATCCGGCTTACCTTCATGAACCCCATTCCTCCCATGATTTGGATACACTCATCTGTCACAGTCCAGGCGGCCTCCTGATAAAGGAAAAACAAGAGGTGGATGAGACATTTCCATAGTGTATCCAATGCCTTATTCAGTCAACATTCCCACGCCACTACTCGCGGACAGTGGACTGCCATATTGTTAGGATGGATTTCTAAAATCACCACTCGTGGGCAGATTTTAGGAGTCCACCCTGGTTATGGTGACCAGGGAGACAGAGTAGCCAAAACCCAATCAAGGTAGCAGTGGAGAGCAGTCGAGGCTTAGTCTCAGGAGAGTGCGAGCAAAGTCAGGTTCCCCAATGCATCCACACAGAACACAATATACGTTCACTTTACAAAATATCACTAAATAACTAACGGGTGAAACAGATAGGTACTCAGATGTAGGTAAAATAATTAGAACCAGTCACAAGTACAATTTCCTTTACTTCAGAAGTAAAGCACTAAGATATATAGGTCCTAGAGCCCAAAAGTGACAGTTTCCATTACAAGGTTTCTCTCAGGAAGGTATTCTCTAAAGGGTTGTTAGGCAAGAATGTGTGCAGTACCCTTTGCAAGCATTACAATAACCTTGATCTCCTGGCATCAGGGACCCAACCTTTGGTAGAAGTCTGAACTACACAGGTTGGTAGTGTGGCTGAGCAGCCAGGCTTATCTCAAGAGGGGTCAATGTGAGCAGTGATGTTGTGACACAGTTTCACAGTACAGCTATTCCAATAAACACTTGCACTCAAGGTTTCTTGATAAAACAATTATTAATTTATTTCACAGTCAGTTGTATAAGCCTTCTTCAGAAGGGAGCAATATATGTAACACTTATAATACACTTCAAAACACACCGTTTCTCTAAATCAGATAACACCCATTGGAGATGGCACACAGACTTCCTACACCCCCAGGTGACAAATAGCTAGGACACTGTGGACATTGATTTATCACTGGTATATTTAGAGCAATACTGAATTTGGTGTAAAAGATAGAAGAGAGGAATAAAACAAAGGTTAACAAATAATTCACAAACCGGTAAGTACTTTTAAAACCTTCCAAAGCAGAGTAAATTAACCATTTCCTGGGGGAAAGGCCAAAGCACAAAGTCAGGGGTAAAGAAGAGTCTCTCGGTTATCCAGGACAGCCAATGTTAATTGCACAATGTCTAGGGGAGCTGAAGATCTTTGCAGGTAGGTAAAAAGTCTTGCACAATGTTTTCAGCAACATTTGTAGAAAATAGAATACTTGAAGGGCAACAAGCTGGGAGGCTTATGAGGGGCAAAGCTATAGCAACTCTGCGAGATAACCAAGGCAGGTCTCAACTGAGAGCAAGCAAGGCTACACAACAAGAGGTAAGTTCTTATGACTTTACACAGTACCTCTGGTTAGAAGAAATGGTTGCAGCTGTCTTCTGTTCCTGTACAGCTCTGCAGATCCTGTTGTTCCTGAGCCTCAGTCACGGGGACAAGAGGTAGGACGCCTGGGGACTCCTGCTCTGCAATGGGAAGGTCAGCGGCAGCAATGGGCAAACTTCAATTCAACAGTCCTTTAGTGTTTCAGCTCCTCTCGTCCGACAGCAAATAGCAACACTGCGGTGCTCGGATACCCCTCTTGACTTTCCTCGCATCTGAGGTCCAGCACTCTGTTAAGGTAACTCAGGCTTGGTCAGTCCTGCTTCTGGGAAGTTCGTAGGATCTTCCTGGCGCTCGGTTCCGACTTAAAAGCAACGCACACAATCTGGTGTTCCTCTCCCAGGCACTTCGGTTCCAGCAGCAGTAGCAGGGGAAGTACAGCCAGCTCCAAGAGGATGTCCAGACAGGCTTACTTTGGAGTTGATTGGTCCCACCCTCAAGGGGAGAAGTCGTCTTTGCAGGGCTTCTCTAGTCGAGGCGAATTCGGAGCTTGAACACAGCAGCAGGGCTTCACCGGGCAAACCAGCGGTCCAGGAGTTGCAGCAGGCGTCTCTTCCAAGTTCTTCTTCGGATTCCTTCATCCAGTGGTCGACCCTGCCTTTCATGCCAAAAAGCCTTGCCTTTTCTGCAGGTTTCTCCCATTCATTCCAGCCTAGCTGTCAATCACACAGCAGGGTGGCTGTCCTTGCCGGACAGCCAGCCAGCCAGCCAATCACCTTTGGGTGCATTCCTGTAACCAAGGGGATTAAGCACAGGGAGTTTCGGGCACCTCCCTTGGTTTAGCGAGCAGAGTAAATCTCAAGAAGGATCTTTCGACCAAGAAATGGTGAAAAACTAAAAAAACAATACTGCTGCCATTTCAATGAAATGGGCATCCATGGGTGCTTTACCGCAGCTGTGAACGCAGCCCGCAGTAAACACTCCCAATGGAAGTTAAAAGTAAACCACTGCCACCAGCCATTAATTGTAGAAAGGGTAACATAACATTGTTACATGTGAAACAAGACAAAGGGGATACGAAGTAACCCCTCCAGCACCCTATTGTAAGGTAGTGTGTGCTGGGTCTAGAAAGTTACAAATGTAAGTAAAGTCAATTTCACTTCACTGCTCTTGGAAACAGTAGTTTATGCAAGAGAAGGTATTCAAACCTTTGGGAAATCTGAAAGACTTCCCTGTGGCACTGCACTGAAGGTGCTGCTATGTGTCCCAATGTAAAAAGGTGATGCCTATGGAGTTTGTCAGACTCCATAACTAAAAGAAACACAGAGTTCAAATCACGATAATAAAACATGAGAGGGTGAGAAAAAGGGCTCACTCTCAACACGTTAGAAATTAAAAGTCCTGAAGTCCAGCAAAAGAGCTGGGGGTCTCTAAGGTAGAGAGGAATTGGCACATTTCTAAGAATTCTCCCTAACACTCGCCCAGCATCCACTCTCTTATCGTCCCTATTGGGAGGGATGGATGGATGGATATGCTGATTGCTTGGTTGATGTGGCATTCTGACCCACCAAACTTTCTGGTGTCGGATGTTTAGTGAAATACCCTGGGTCGCTGCTGGATGGTTCTTTTTTTGCAAAATCTTTATTCACTGCAGCCGCAGTATTCAATGCAGCCGCAGTTTCTGGTGTCTCCCAGTTTGCGGAGACCCTTTTTTTGTAATGCAGTGTGAAATGGCAAAATTGGATCTTTCTGGGGACCCTGGTCCAAGATGTTGGTCTTGTAGGAGTAGGCCTGCACCAGCCTAAAAATTCTATAACCTTACTAATTAGTTTTCTATATGAGGAGTCAACATGTTCAGTTGGATCTGGTTTGCCATAGTAACTCTGGAGAAGTATCTAATCCACTTGCTGACTGAAGGTTGTCATACAAGTCCTTTAATCTGGACTCAGATTAGTTCTTCTGGCACATTAGGGGTGCCGATTGTGATCCAAATGGTCTTGTGCCATCATCAAAAGTTTGTTCCTCATAGATGGCTGATAAAGACCAAGTCTTTTTTAGGCAAAGGTCTAAAAAACCTTGTCCTGGCCTACCACTGGTTTCGACAATTTCGAGGTAATTGTCCACAATGACTTCGAAGTCGGGATCGTCTTAGTCAGCGTTGACGCCGATTTTGGTGTCGACGGCTCCTACACCGACGGTGTCAGCGAGGGTGTCAACGTCATGAGTTTCTTCCACGGAACCCTCGATGGGCTGGGTTCCTGACTCGTTGAAGCCCTTGACAGTTTGTCAGATCGAGATGTTACTCGATGTAGTACCGGCTTGAGGCTCGGTTTTCAAAGATTTTGTCTTCGACTTCCCTTTGTGGTCTTTTTGTAAATTGACAGGGGCATGGACTTTCTGCTTGTCCTTCAAGGGGTTGAGGCTGCATTCTCGAAGATCTTAAGCATTTAATTACAAAACGCATCCCACTTTGCTGGGCAGTCGGATCTAGTTGGACACCATTACTTCAGCCGAGGAATCACTGGAGGTCAAAGGTAACCTACGCCGATTCTTGGCCTTCTTCCAGGAAGACGAAGAATGGCATGATAGACTACTCAATCGAGAAAGTTTAGATTTTTTACGTCGAGAAGAAGCCCTCGAATCACCCGTCTTTCTTTGAACTCTTCAACGGATACTTCGAAGGCAACCTCCCCACCGCCAATTTACCTTTACACTTCTTCAGTGCATCGTCGGTCACTGCCTGACAGGAGCCACAGTCGGAGGCACAGTGAAGGGTACCAAGACACCACAGACATAATGAGTGGTGGGTGGGAGGGGGGTGTGGCCGACTAATGACATCTTCCATCCACAGTCTTGGCACTTCTTGAAGCACATCTTAGGCGTCGATGGAGCCGACAAAGAAGACATTGTCAGACAACAATACTATTGAATTCTCGAGAAGAACCGAAGCGCGCCTTAATTCTCTTGAAGCGTTAGCTCAGAAAAACGGACCTGAAGCCAATGGGTGCAGCGTGCGCTACTTATGACGTCGACAGTTGGGACATCGACTCGACGAGACAGCACACATCACCCCCTGTCGAAAAAAAATTACAAAGCAGCTTGAGATCTATTCTCATAAGATGAGGAATATGTGGGAATACGAAATGAAAATTCTCTGTAACAGGCAGTAGCCCATAAATGCAGCAGTAACACTATTACCGCCACATTTAATGCTCTGCCCAACCTCGAGTTAGGTGGAAAGTTGGAGTTTTACCCACAGCTTTTTGCTGGAGGTAGAAATCTCCACTTTCTGCCCGTTTTCAGCCCCATTAGCGCAGCACTAGCTCCCAAATACCTCATTGGGTCCAATGGACCCAATATAGAATGGGAATTTACCACCTTCCCACTTCTCGTGATACGGCACAAATTGCGCCGGACTGAGTAGCAGTAACTATTGCATTGGCAGTATCCCAGTGCTGTTACCGCCGGAATGCCACCAACCTCGTGATGAGGCCCTAAGACTTTAAAAAGTGCATTAGTCCCTCAATGGCTATCATACTGGCACATTTGGCTAATGTTGTAAAATTGTCTGTACCTTTGATGAAGCCAAAACGAAATGAAAGCTACCACCAGCCTACTCCACAACACCATTGTCAGTGATGCAATGAAACGAGGGCCAGAAATGTGGTTCTTTAGAAGCACCCCTGTCTTTTGAGCTTAGGTGAGTGAGGGTTGCAGTGGCAGGGCGACTTCCTATTAAGGCAGTAAGAAGTTCAGAGTTCAAGGAAAAAAACAAGAGAAAAAAGTTTAGGTGTCCTTTAAAATGGGAATTGTACCCTAAACTATGAATGCCTAACATTAAGCAGTTTTCCCTCTACTTCAGGATGGCCATCACTGTAGCAGTGTCAGCCCTAGCTTAATAGGATATTAGATGTAGTACCTCTTTCATTCAGATTAGGGTGGCAGTAGTAACGAGTCTTGCATGATGCAGTGTAGAGTTAGATAATGGTATCTGGTGTGTGATTTACTTAGGGCTGTATCACTGGTTCTCCTTGCTTGAGAGGGGACAGGACTCTTGCGGCGATTCCTCTTTTTGAATGATAAAAGGCAGCATTCAAATACCACTTCCATCTTGGTGTGCCTTCATTAGTAGATACTCACAGAGCCAAATATCTTGCTGATGGCAGCTTCAATCTGAAAGTCCTTTGCACCGGAGTCCATGTTTCCACTTATCATGTAGGCCATAGACTACCAGAGAGGAAAAAAAAGAGCATGTAAGAAACGGCGTACAAAAACAATCCTTGGTGCTTCTTGAGTACATGTCAGCAATATTCTGTATCTCAGACACTTCCTCTAGGTCCCCCTTCTCTTACCTCCCTCTCTTTCCTCCCTTTCTTGACCACCAGCCCATTCACCTGCTAGATCACACATCAGTCACATTCTAATCTCCATGATGTTCTTCCTCCCTCGGACACAAACTCACCTCAGTTACATAATGCAGCATGGCCATGCGCGCCAGTTTCTCCTGGATTATCCCGAAGGTGTGAATCTTACTCCCAAACTGGGTGCGGTTGGCAGCATGATCCACCTATCATCAAGAAAAACAAGTGCGGGGTTAGCAGAAAAAAAGTGAATAAGAGGCAGAACAATTTTCAGATGGAATGGGTTCAAGACGGGAAAGAGGGACAGTTGATGAAAGTGTGGGACAGCAGGACCCTCATTACAGTGAATGAAAGGTTGCAACATCAGAAGACAGTCCAATGGAGATCCCAACACCCATCATGGTCTGTGTGCAGGGAAATGTTCAGTTCGAGTTGTACTACAAAGTTGAAGGGCGGGTCTCTATTAAAAAGGCAAGCACCGCTGAAAGGATGAGAATGAGCCAGGACTGTGGAGAAGGGAGTTCTAAGGGCAGCAGCCGAACTACTGATGTAAGAAAACATGCAATGGGAGCATGCCAATGTACAATGCGCTATGGACAATGTTAAATGCACCCAAATAATGAAAACACAAATTGATGCAGCAGTGCGAATGTTTATTTTTGAAAATAAAATCTAATGGCAATATCACAAGAAGGCACCACATTTTTGGATGAATAGTGGCCTCTCCGTTTTCTGCTTCTATTTTTAAACATACTTAGAGTTAAGATATATTTTATAAAATCTGGGTTGGTGGACAGATTTTAGAGGCCACCCTAGTTGTAGTGAACAGGGGAACTCCGGGAGTTCGGCCAAACCAATCAGGGTAAGCAAGGAGAGTGGATAAGACAGTCTCAGGAGAGGTGAGTGGGGTCAGGGATCCACAATGAGTCCACACAGTGAAATACACATTGATTACACTTAGACAGGAATTACAAAAATACTATATTTATTACAGGTGCAAAAACACACTATGAAAAATAAATCAAGCTGTCAATATTATCACACAACACTCCAAATATAAAACAGACAGTCACAGTTGTTTAATACAATGTTCCCAATTCTGTAAGGGAAAGGTAAGTAGGTTGGGCAAGTGTATCAACAGTGCACAGGAATAGAAGCCCTAACTGAGTCCAACCCCAAATTGAATGGGGGCCTTGTACCCAAAAGTTTACAAAGTACCTTTAGAGCATGAGATAAAGTTAGGAAATGCTCCTGCGGGTGTGAAGATTCGTCCAGATGTCGTTCAAAAGGGAGGTTTAAAACGCAAATGAATGGAATATAAATCAAAGTTCTTCACAAACTGCAAAATGGAACTTCTTAGGGAGAAATCTCATAAATGCGCTAATTCCCTTCACCTTAGAGACCCCCAGCAACTTTGCTGGATTTTTGAGGACTTGATTTTCTTACCTGGAAAGAGTGCGAGCCTTTTTCCCCCCCCACTCATGTATTTTGATGTGCGTTTTACATTTGTGTTCTTGGATTATGTGATTTTAGATAACTCCATAGGCATCTTTTCATGTGCGTCACTGTGATGAAGTGAAAAGATGGGAAGGAGATCTGACACTAGGGAACTCCGGGCTGACCCAGCATCACAGCAATCCTAGAGCATTAGGTTGATGTCATAAAGGGGGTGGGCCCTTGAGTGACAGCAAGCTTGAGCCAATGGAATGGGAGAGGGAAAGGAAGGGTCAGTTTCTCTAAGACTGATCGTTGGAATGTAGATGTTTGTTTTTTTGTTCGTTTTTTTCAGGAGCAGACGGTGGAAGATGGACAAACATACGAGTGGGCCTATTGAAAGGAAAACTATCTTATAAGACTTACGACAAAGTCTTTGCACCTGTTGTGCCTGTACGTTTTGTTTGCACCTGTTGTGCTGAGTGAAATGAGAAGCCGCACGGCTGAGAACGAGAATCCTGAACAGTGAAGAAAAGTCTGTTACGAAGCCGATAAGGTACGAGCAGCCGAGTAAACAGCCGGTACTGTGTTGGGAGAAGAAAGCGAGCAGCCGCTCCTCTTTCTGGCCCCACCGACCTGTGGGTGGAGTTCTACTTCGGGAGTTAGACGAAAAGTCTTGATGAAAGGAGACTGTCATACGCGTCGTTACGCGTCCGGAGACAGCTGGGAGAAGTTAACAGGAACGTGATTGGCTGAACAGGCGGGGCTGAAGGACCAGCCCACCGAAGGACGCTGCGATCGAGGGAGAGGAGGATCAAAGAAAGAATCGTCCAGCTGACTCCGGGCTGCGAGCGAATCGGCTACATCGGAGTACAAGTGAGTGGTCAACATATCGAAGGGGTGAAACCACGCTAGCCTATAAGTTGGGGAGAGACTATACATACGATTCTACTTCAGAGGGATCCAGCTCTCATAATTAAAATTCCCCGCCCAAGAGTATGGATTCTAAAAGGCGTTAAAAGATAAAGAAAGACGATTTCGAGAAAGTCTCTACCATTAAACAGAGCCAGAACGTGAGGAGACTCAAAATCCCCAAAGGTCTCTTTCCATCGCCATCTGTCTAAAGGAAACTGTTTATTAAGTTTGGACATTTTGTAAGAGTTTCAAATAAAAAACATACGTTCAACTCATAAAACTGTCTTACTGGTGTTTTATCCCACCCGGAAGATTATAACAGTCACACAGCACCCTGCAGTGACACGGGGATGTCTTTTAGACTTCCCACAGGTTTAAATACCTTCTCTGGGATAAACTACTGTTTCCCAGAGAATGCAAAGTGAAATTGACTTTACTAGTCTTTCCAAATTCCCAGACCCAACACACCACATCTTACAATGGAGTGCTGGAGGGGTTACATAGTATCCCCTGTGTCTAAATACTCATGTAGAAGTCAAATGCTACCCTTTCCTATTGAAAATGCTGGTGTCAGTGGTTTTACAACAAACTACCATGATTTTTCCCAACTGTGAACACCGGTAGCTAAAAATCACGGAAGCCATGTTTTTCCAGATGGCGCCTTAAGCCCCTTTGTTTAAACAGGCCCCGGTCTTCTTTTTTCGCCGTTTCTTTTTGGAAAGGTCCTTCTAGTGTTTGTCTCTACGCGCCAAACCAGGTTTGGTCCCTTTGTTCGTGTGCCTTTGGCGGGCTTCATTACTGAAGACCGTCTCTGGCGTCTGAGTGTTTGGGGTGGGCAGGAAGTGAGGGAGGTGCCCGAAACTCCCTGTGCTTGGTCTCCTAGGAGACCCAAATGCACTCTGGTGTGATTGGCTGGCTAACTGTCCAGCAAGGACAGCCACCCTGCTGGGTGACAGACAATTAGGCTGGTATGAAAGGGAAAAAACTGTTTAAAAGGCGAGTCTCTGGGACTGGACAGCAGAGTCGACAACTGGAACAAAAGAACCGAAGACAAGCTGGTGAAGCCCTGCTGCAGGTCTGAATTGTCAAACTCCATTCGACAGAGAAGCTCCTTCAAGGACGGCTTCTTCCTTTGAGTTGGTGGGACTAATCAACTCATATGTCATCTGGATACCATGCTCAAGGCTGGTTAGGATTAACCAGGGAGAGGGACACCAGTTTGTGTTCTTGAATCTACAGCTACTGGAACTGAAGTGACTCCATCTTGTTTGCTTTCTTAAAACGATCCTGTGCAGTGCAGGAGTCCCCCGACGTCCTATCTCTTGTCCCCACGACTGAGGCTCAGGAACAGCGAGATCTGCAGGACCTGCCAGGGACCACAACTTCAGCAGCATTTGTTTCTTCATACAAAAGGTACTGTGCCAACCCGATTGAGAGAACGCCACTCTCGCGGTGAAAGTTTGTGAAACTTCCCCAACTTGCAGGCCTAATCAGCTTGTGACCCGACATATGATTCTTTTTCGCCTAAACTCCTTCTAAGAACTTTCGCAAAAACTTTACCGTTTAATACCAGAACTGCTCTTTCCTATTCAGAACCCTAGCCCATTGACGTTGGCCTGGCATATTGACTTGAACTGAACTGAAACTATTTGCACTGTCTAAAAAGTAAATCTGATCTATTTTACTTACCTTATGCCTTTTGCTCCTTTCTAAGTAACATAACCCATTTCAGGGAAGCTCAAACTGTCTCAAAACCTTAGAATTTTGTATGGAAGTGTATTGGTTTATAATATTAAGTTGCCTTCTTCTACTGAAACGTTTTCTAAATGATTGTGTAATAAATAAGTGTCTACTTGAACCACTGTGATTGCAAGTCCTCTGTGCAACTACTTGCACTGCTCACATTCACTCCTGAGATAAGCCTGGCTGCTCAGCTCACTACCAAAAACTTTGTGGAAAATACCTATACCAAAAGGTTGGACTCCTCCTCCTCCTCCTCCTCCTCCTCCTCCTCCACCTTCTCCAGTCTGTACTACACAGGTTGGTAGTATGGCTGAGCAGCCAGGCTTAACTCAAGAGGGGTCAATGTGAGCAGTAGGGCTTTTAACACAGAGGTTCACAGTAACAAGTATTCAAATAAACTCTTGCACAGATTAAACAATTATTAATTTATTTAGCAGTCAGTTGAATAAGCCTTCAGAAGGGAGTGTACTCCAGAGACGCCCGGCCGGCCCATAGAGCCGACGTTTGATCCAAAAGTACTTTAAGATGAGATAGCTGTACCCTTGAGATGGATGGGGGTGCAGATTTATTACTCCAACACCAATTGATAAGGACAAATCAAATGGTTTAGCAAAGGGAGTCCATTTGACAAGTACAAAAAACGGGGAGGCATGGAAATCAGCAGTGATGCGATCGTCCTGCTCGCTGCAACTCCAATGAACTCCATAAAAATCATAGCATTTATACTGAAAACTCTTCATTATTGACGTATAACACTCAAAAGTTAATATGCAATTCTATTGGTTAGAAAAAGGTACATTTAATATAGGTACTATATCGGTATATGGTAATGGAGTGAGGGGAATGGGTAAACACTGTCAGGTGGGTGTCTAAGCCCTTCCTTCAAAGATGACTACTGTAGACATTACTAAAAGTATGACGTCCCATTGGTTCTACTAACTATAGGACCCTAGATTATTTGGTCCATTGTGATTGGGTTGGCACCAACCCCATGCATACATTTCCACTTTGCTTAGCAGCACGCAGAATGGTCAGCCAGGTGCAGGGTGCTCCCTAGTTACCCGGCATTTCTCCAATTAAGGTTACAATCGATCATCACTTCAACAACTATGCGTCAATTATGTTACAGTGGTTGGCCTCGAAACTGCATATTCTGTCTGGGAAAGTTCTGATATCTCTGCCTGGGCGGATGCCAAGCGTAGGTGTGAACTCGCGCTTCTCCTCGCTAGAATGGTCACGTGCTTCCCACACCGTGAATTTGTCTAGTTTCTCTTAATTTGTGCATTTAATTCTTATTCAGCTTGCCACCTGCCTATGCCTCCTTATCTTGACCAATCAGAGACAGGATATTCTGTTATTAAGTTTCAATTATATGTAGCTACTGTTCTTTCCTTTTATTAGTATGACCTTGGCTCTCCTGACACGAGTTGCATCTGCCAAGTTTCGATTCAGCCGTCTCTTCTCGTTTTGCTACAATATGAATATCTGCTCATTCGTCCTATAGTAACCTGGGTTGATTCTACTTCGTTTGCAACGTGGAATTACACTTATAATACTGTGCTTCGTTTTGAGGTAGATTATGTATAATGGCGCTTGCCGCACTATTCTACTTAGCATTGCAAGCCGCATTGTTTTCTTAGCCTTCTTGCGGTTCCAAGCATATGTACAGGCGTTAGCTGGTTGAATATCTTCATCCTGTTTACAGCTTAAGCTTCTTTGCATTTCAACATCGTTCTCCCCTTTTAGGTTCACAATATCCTTATTCATGGCGTTTCGTCTCTGGGTGTCATTCTCGGGTTGTCATTTCTTCTACTTGTACATCAGTCCGGGTCCTTGTGACATCACCATTCGTCTTCCATTAAGACCTTTTTTGGTTTCTTCCGGGACTGTACTTCGGCAATCTTCATTTCGTCTTATTTGCTGGTAAGGTTTCCTTAATGGATACCTTACTGTCCATGGTTTTCTTGGTATCAGTATTTCATTAGGTGTTGCTCTTCTGATAGGTACTGGGTAGAGCCCTACTGCGGCTCTTTGCTGATTTATCTGCTCATCATACGTCACATATTTTTCCTGGTACTTCAAAATGGGCGACTGGAGTGCAGGTTTTATTTGGGACCTCCTCTACACTCCCCCCTCTGGGCGATTCATCGGCCACTTTCACCTCCATCTTTGGATTCAACTTACTTGATTCCTCTGTATTTTTCGTAACTCCATCGCCTGGGTTCAATTCCTTCTTCAACTTCTGGATCTGTACATGATGGTTTGGAGAAGTGTCTCCTTGGAGTCCATATTTTTATTACTCCTTTCAGGCTTCCTGCTGTCCTTACATGCTCATCTTTATTCCATGTTATTAGTTGACATTGACCATTTGGGCTACAGTAAATCCATCTTCCCACATAATTTCTGTGCTTCCTGGGATAGAGAAACTTTGTTCCTTCTAGTGCGTGAATACAAAGTCTCTTATTTCTTCATCAGTCAGGTCTTTGGGCTTCCATCCTGGCTTGACATCAATCATGATCTTCATCCCTATGGCTTTCTTCGCAGTCTTCTGGCATTGCGAGATTATTATCTTGATAACACAAAATCCTAGCAATATCATCACTAAAAGGACTCCCAAGAACTTGAATGCGTCTGCCATCCATTGTGTAACCCATGAGAACAGCGATCCAAACCAGCTGTCATCATCAACTACATCAGTTTCATAGATCATCTGGTTCTGCAGGTTTGTAAGCATACCTATGGCCTTTGTTAAGGTTCCATTCTCCTCATCGTGAGATGGTATAAATGTGCAACATGATTCTACGATTTTTGCACAAATTCTTCCATCCATGGCTGTGATCATGTCAAGGACATATCTGTTCTGAAGAGTCATCAGTCGGATGGTTCTCCGCTCTTCCTTGATCGCATACAATCCTTTTATGGTAGTGTTGATCGTCTGTAGTAACTCCCATCCGGTTATCTGAAACCATTTAGTATTTACTCCAATGTGGATCCTTGCATAAAAATCCTTGTGAACATTGATGCAGTGAGGCTGAACAGCCTGTGTTCATATGGGATTGCATGAAAGGCTTATTCTGATTTAGCAGAGAAGTAATTCTCTCTTCACCCGATTTATCAGTTCCACAGATCTCTTCTTTCTCAGGTGAGCTTCTGCTTTCGGGAAACTGTCAATATTCAGGATCACCAGTGCTGGAACGTGGACATTCACTATTGTGCATATACCTCCCCAGTCTCTTGGCAGTCTGATGTATGCCATGGATCTGCATGCCCAATAATGATCCATAATGACTGCAGTTCCATGCACCATTCCTGAAGCGTTAAAAACCAGTCCACAGTTCTTATTCTCTCCCATCTTTCTAGTGCCATTATTCCTGAAGCAGAATTTTGGGCTTTCTAGTGGCACTATATGCAAGGGTCCTCTGTCTTCGACCCATGTCAATAGTTTTGCAAGTTTCGGCCATAATGGCTTACAGCCATTCTGCACAATGTCAACAGTTTCTTTGTAGAGTCCAGTGATCACCCAGGCTCTGTAAATCACCACTCCTTTTTCCCACCCATCTGGTGAAAGCATTGTTCGCCAAATCTGCATTTGGGCTCTATTCCACTTTCAAGCTTCCTCTGAAATTTTTCCTTGGACATTTAGTCTCAGGTTCACTTCCCATCTTATTCCTGCTACTTTAACTCCAGGCTTCTCGTACCTGATCACATGATTCCTAGTATGAGCTCTGTTTCTTGTCTTAATGTCTTGAACATAATCATCTTTGTCGGGGATAGGCTGTTTCAGTTGCCCATATTAATGAGGCATCACTACCCATGAACTGGCCTCTGGTCTTGCACCTTGCTACGTGTGACAGACAATGTGCTGTCTGGACATCGATTTCTACAGCTACGAAAATCTAGGATTTCCCCATGCTATATGGTAGGAGTGTACGAACAAAGCATTCCCCTTCTGAATTTCGTCTTCCAACTTCTATCATATGCTGGTACCAAATGTTTCCCCAAATGTGCTGTGCTGTCCAGGAAATCATTTAGTTAATTGTCATCTCCATGCATGCTTCTCTTGATTCTTAGTGTTCTCCTGTAGTTTGCTATAACTACATCCCTAAATGCATCTGTATGGCTCTTTCTTGCTGGAGTATTCTCAGGTATCCCGTTCCATGGTGCAGGCTTCCTCATCTGTGCCATTTGAGCGGCCAAACATCTGGCAGCTCTTTCCCTCTCTTCATACATCCTTCTCCTGCTGGTTACAAATGCCCATTCCAACCACCCTGACGCTGGTCCGGTGTAGGATTGTGTTGTAGAACTTGTACTTGTCCCTTGTGTTGGAACATATATGTTTGTTACTGCCATCGTCTTTCCACAATGTCTGTTGTGGAGTTTCTTATGGCAAGCAGTCTTTTTTTTCTACTGTTTTGGCCTGTGGTTCTGCAGTGATTGACACTAGGCCTGTTTTGTGTGCATTCAGTGTTTGCATGCGTGTGGTTGTCAGTAACCTTTCTTCTTTCATTCTTTGCTGACCCTTTCTCCGGCTTTTCTGTTTGTTACCACAAGAGTGTGTGTGTATCATTGCCAATCACATCCATTTCAAGTTAATTCACTCCGCCATCAGATCTTCTAGGGACTGGAATGACTATGTAAGGTCTGGGTGCTTTTGTGGGTTTCATGCGTGCATCATTAGGTGGGTGCACTGGAATTGGAATGCTTTGTGCACCAATAAGAAAATGCAGTTCCGATCGTTAATGACAGTAAAACAATGATGAATATGATACATAAATACATTATGCCCCTGTATGTCAGGCTGCAGCATGTACTTCCAGAGAAGCCTGGTTGTCTCTCCTCCTGTGGTAGGACCAGATTGCTGCTCTGGACCCCCATCTCGATCATTCGCCAAATGTCAATGTTTTATTGTATTCCTTTACACAATATTGTCTTTAGGACTCTGTGGTAAAGGGTCTCAGGTGTTCCACAAGTGTCCCCCCTCTTGCGGGTGACGAATAGTGTCTTATTTCAGGATACAGTTCCTTTGCTATACTATGGGGAAAATCAAATCAACTAACACTTCAGTAAGTCCTTTTACTGTGCATGTTCAAAGTAAGTAAGCTCCCAGTCCACTCCTCGGATTTGCTTCAGTCCTGAGGAAATATTATATGCTGATCAGTATGAAGAAATAAGGAAAAATAACAAATGCAATAGGTGAAGTCCTTTATACCGCTTCCTCGATCTGTCCCTCGGCGGAAGGCTTTTAGAATCTCCTCAGATAGTTCTGCTGATGGTTAGAGAGTTCTACTTGAAGCACAATTCCATGCAAGAGCATGCCCATCTGTGCAACATTAGCTGGATCTCTAATGAATGTGAGGACGTCAATATCGATCGGTCTCCCCACTAGTTCTGGAAAGTCAGTGACTAGGCGAAATAGGACGTGAACAACCTGCTGTCCTCTAGTGACAGGGACATCCGTCCTGTCTTGCTGAGGTTCAGGATTATATGTTCTTTCCTTGATGTAAACAATGTCTGCACTGCCCCGTTGCGTGGAGTGCGACTAGGATCATGATTTTATTTAAAAGTTGGCTTAAATGTTCTGTATTTGCTGGGTCTCAAAGAAACGTGGCTGTGTCTGTTCTTCCGACAAGAGTTGGACAGTGTTCGATTATACGAAAGAACAATGTGTTGATAAGCTCATTTATTTCCATCTGTGTTTGGGACATTTGGTTCTTTCTCACTGTACTCAGGAAGTAAGAGAAATTGTTCGGCAATACCAGTAAACAGTCTTCTTATTGTCTTTTCGTTCTCAGGATCTTGAAGAAAGTCAGTGACATTGGTGAGCCTCCCTACCAATGACCGGTATGATCTTAGCACTAGATCAAAATAGTTGACCACATCCTTGGCGATGTCACTACTGCGGGATACCATAAGTTGATTCCGAATAGGGTCTCGGTGTGAAATGAGTCTGGATATGTGCTTCCAATGTAAGTGTCCTCGGTCAAAATTTGGCATATTCTTTTCTCATCAAGGCTCAAGTGTGCCTCAGTCGAAGGTTCACAGGCTATGTTGCGGCTTATGCGTGCAATTTTCTTCTTCACCCTGCAACTAGGATGCACAGTGTCCGTTTTTTATGTCCTTATCAGCTTTTTTTGCTTAGAGGAAGTGTCCAATTTGAGCCACAATTTGCAAAAAGTTTTTTGTCTTTGTTTGGCTGGTCATGCATCCTTTTTCCTAGTCATGGATCTCCTCTGCACGTGCTGTGGTTCTTCCCCCGTCGCTCGTCGACTTCTCTCGTTGGGGTGCAGGCAGGGGGCCTTCCCCGATGTATTTGATATCGCCGAGAAAGATCCAAGCTCTCCTGCCTTGTTGTTTCACTGCAGATGGAGTACAGTCCTCCACTGTGAAGGGACCGTTAAATCTTGGCTCGTCCCACTTTTTCCTTGTACGATTCCTCACAAGGACGGTGTCTCCAGGGAAGACGGATGGAACACAAAGTATTTGAGCTGTGTCTGTAGTATCTCCTTCTGTGTTCCGTGCTGCCCTGCACCCTTTTTGTCATCTTGCAGCTGGTCTGAAATTACAGTAAGGCAAGATGTCATGCAGTTCAGATAGTTTTGCATTTCAGACCCTAACATATCTCCTGTTGACTGGGCATCACACCTAGCTCTATCTCGGGGTGTCAAGGGAGTTCTCATTCTTCTTCCTGTGGCTATCTCGTGTGGCGCAAGATGATGGTCAGAAGCGGTTGGTTCTGAAGTGCACACAGTGCCAAAGGAAGGCAGTGCAACCATCCCTTTCTTAGAGTCAGCTTCAACTTGGCTATCCTTTCCTTCAACAAGCCGTTGAGCTTCTTACAGATGCTGTTACCTTGCGGATGATACGCTGACGAGACCTTGTGCTTCATACCAAGCAGCAAGCTAATCTGTTCGAATGTTGCATTAACAAAGTGAGGGCCAATATCTGATCTCATGACCTTGCACACCCCCCACCAGAGGAACACCTCTCTCACTAAAAATGTGGCCGCACAGATAGAGTCTGGGTGTGTACATGAACCTGCCTCAATCCATCTACAGAATGGACACACCACAACAATTAAGTATCTGTACCCGTTACATACTTGAATCATGTCGACGTAATCAACATGCAAGTGCTGAAAAGGCCCATTTGGCCTTGAGAGAACTCCTCTCATTACTTTTAATGTGTGCCCAACCGTGAATTGCTGGCAGATTATACAGTTCACTATAAAGAATGCAACGTGCTTGGTTAAATTCGGTATGAACCAGTCTTCTGCGAGTGTTGCTGCTAAATTTACTTTTGTCATGTGCGCTGGATAATGTAACTGCTCCAGCGCTATTTTTAATAGGGCTACAGGCATTACTTGTTTACCAGTGCTGTCTGTTTGCCACAAGCTGTCAGAGGGGTTTAAAGAATACCCTCAACATTTCCAAAGGTTCTTTTCCTCCTGTGGTGCCTCCCCTTGGAGTTCCATTAGCTCCGTTTGTCCCAAACTACTATAACTTTCAGGTGCAGTTTGTGTAACCATCATTCGCTCGTTGGCATGGATCATTTCCACTTCCATGATCATTTCACTTTTGGATGCCATATGCTTGGCTTGCATGTCTGCTGCTTTATTTCTGCATGAGATAAAATCTGTCCCCTCCATGTGGGGGGCGCATTTCACGACTGCTATGCCCAATGGGAGCTGTAGTGCCTTGATCAGCCTGTCCAATAAGGCTGCATGCTGCACTGGCGTGCCATCCACTCGGAGGTAGCCCCTCCTTTTCCACCGTGCTAAGCCTGCATGCACTGTTGACGTCACATAGGCGGAGTCACTGTACACCGTTACTTCCTGGTCTGCGTGATTCTCAATGGCGAGTATCAACGCCAATAATTTTGCAGCCTGTGCTGAATAATGAGATGCTATTGTCAGGTTGCTAATTACTGTCAGTTTTCATTTAATTAAGCTTCCTGTGATTAATAGTTATTAATCAATGATAATTATGTTTATGTTTTATTTTCCCTTTAATTTCCTTAACAATCATTTTATCAGAAGGAGAGTGTCCCAATCCAGCATGGTGGGAAGGAAGAAGGGAATCAATCAGGGATCTGATTGGTAGTCAAGACGCTATTTTGTGTTTGGAAGTTATGGAGCTTTAGAAGGTTCTAAACTGCCTTTCATTGTGTTACCTGGAGCAGGAAGGTCCGGTTTCCTTTGGTCTGTGTTTTTGACTTAATCTTTATATTTGGAAACATATTTTGTGAACTTGAATCCATGTCTGAGGAACTTGCTTCGTTGGACAAGACAAGCGGATTCATTGGTGGGAGCGTTGCTTTCTAAAACTCATTTGAAGATTGTGAAATTCCTTTATTACAAAATTACTTCAGAGAAGAATGTTTATATGACTTCTATTTAATCTAGTTTAGGTATTTAGTTTAGGAGTTATCTGGATTCTGCTCATCAGTGACTGTATGCTTTAAATGGAGTGAGAAGCTTCTTTCACACGCAACTATTTTTATTTTACCTCTCATGCTTGCTTGGTCCGTCACATTTTTCTAGCAAGAAGTTGCTTCAAAAAGGAAAGTGTTTGCAAATTGATTGAAAAGCCTATGCGTTTTCCCTTAAAAGATTCAATCTTTAATACTGTTAAGATATTTACGCGAGACGGCTTCGATATCCATCTCGCGCTTTTGAATTGTGATCTGTCTTGTGCGCATGCGCGAATGACGGAGTTGTTGGAATCGGTTATTCCTGTCATCGCACATGTGTTAATTCAGGACTTTACTTGTTTATTTCTGCGCAGTTGACGGAAAGTTGTAGAGTAGTGTTCCCGTCAATTGCGCATGTAATTTTAAACGCGCATGTGCGTTATAGATTCACTGCTGTAGTGACTATTGGCTCGCGCATGCGCATTGTTTCATGTTCATGGCCTGTGAACACTATTGGCTTGCGCATGCGCGTCTTGTTTTTATGCTGTTTTTTGATTAAATCTTTCGCGCATACGCGAGTAAAATGCAAAGTTTAAATTAATACTTTAGGTTTGCACATGCACGCAAGAGTACAATTGTAAATTGTTTCAGTACATGTGAGCGCATTTTAACAGTGTGTTTAGGTTGAACACTTCTACAGATATATATATATATATATGAATAGAGAGTGTTCAGTCTTGTTAAATAACATTCTGAAAGACTTACAATAGTATGTGTATTGCGTTTCCTGTGAATTATATGAAAGAACTTTGCTTCAAATCAGTTTAATGGATAAAAGACTTTATGACTGAGGTTGGTGAAAAGACTTTATGGAACTGAGCTATAAGGAACCATTCTTGCAACCCAATTTCTAAAAAGGCAATCTCATGAACTTTGCATAAGAGTCATGGATTAGAAGACCTTGGAGTAATACTTTTAAAGTTATCTTCAGTATTCATCAAAACTATTTTAAGCAACTACACTTCAAGTCTCTCAGCTCTTCAGGGAGGCTTTACAGGTATATCTCTTACACTAAGTGAAAACTAAGTAGAAAGGTTTTAGTTAATGAGATTTTAATGTATATGTTTATTTATTTCTGCAGGTTCTCGGCTACAAGAGGAGTTAACTGTGTCTTTGTTATTTTCTCCACTTCCCCTTTCCCTCAGAGTTGAGGAGATTTCTGCTGTTTTATTCCAGTAGTTGACTTCACAGCTTTTGGGGATTGTGGGGGCTCAGCAGCTTCCGCAGACACAGGTACAGGACCTGACAGAATGAAAGGCCAATAAATTGGGTCTGCCTGAGCTGCTGAGTCCATTGAAAATATGGCTGATTTAGGGGATTTGATTAAGGAATTGAGGGATGTACTTGAAATTCTCCATTTGCTGTGTTTCTCCCTGTGGCCTTCTTTAGGGCCTGAAGTAAAGGCTTAGTGTAAGAGCTACAGTCGAAGACCCATGCCCTAATGTAGTTGCATAGGCCTAGAAAGCTCTGCATCTGTTTTATCGTGTGTGGCTTACCTGTGTTCAGTATGGCTTCAGCCTTTTCTGGAGTCACTCTCTTTCCTTCATGTGAGATTAGCTGGCCTATGTACAGCACTTCTTGTTGACAATATTAATTCTTTTCCTTGTCAACCTTATAACTTCTCAGCCAGTATAGTCAATAGCTGAACAGAATCGTACCTGCATTGCTCTTCTGTTGTGCTGCAAATTAAGATGCCATCTACGTATTGCAGGACAACACTTTTTAGTGCAATATTTCTTAGGTCCATTTGCAGGACTCTTTTGAAAATAGATGGAGACTCACAATACCCCTGAGGTAGTCTCGTGCTTTTCAGACGCATTTGTCTGAATGTGAATGATGTCAGATCTTGCGACTCACTGTGCAACAGGATTGAGAAAAATGTATTTTTCAAGTCAATCACTGAAATATTTTGCCTCAAAAGGTATATTACATAGAATTGTAGCCAGGTTAGGGACTTGTTACGCTCACCTGGCTCCCACAGGGGCGTCGATCTGAACTGGACAGCTGCGGTCACCACCAATGTGACGCGTAGTGTCGAGATGACAGACTGGACTGGCCCACCTAGCTTTGTTTGCTTGGCCCGTAGGCGTATTCTTCTGCAAATGGAGAAAGGGAATTAACCACCCGTGGAGTTGAGTGTTTAACCCCCACCCCCGCTGTTCTCCCCACTGATCACCTTTAATGTCCCCTCTAATAGTCTCGTGATGGTTTGGAAAGATGAACTCTCCATCCTGCATTGAGCGCAGGGGCGCGTAGATAACCAGTTGCTTCACTGGTTCGAAGGAATTGGTGAGTTCCAGAACAATATTGACTCAGATTTACGGTGAGACGCCGTAATTATATAGTTCGTAAGAGTTCAAATGTCTGACTTTCACTCGTCCGATTCCTTGCAGGTTGCAGCTTGACCCTAGCAAAGAGTTCCTCGTGGCAACCGGTAACATTCAGGTAAGGATTAGTATTATCCGACACAGTTCGATAAAATAATGTCTGTATGTAACCTGTTGCTTTCTCCCTTATTCAGGTGCTGAGAGAAATTATGAAGTCTCGGGAAATAATGCCTCCGGCGTTAAAATTAGGCAAGTCTATTGTGGTGAGAAGGATTCCCCTTGTTTGTCCCTTTGTTTCACCTTGCTGTCCTTTTGTTCCCCTTAGGGGCCGGAGTACGGCAAAGATGCGGTGGAGGCTGCGCCGACCCGTGAAGAGGAATAGTACCCCTGGCGGTAAAATCAGGTAAGTCTATGGGGGGGTAACTAATATTGCCTCTGTTTATTCCCTTGGCTCACCTTGCTGTTCTTGTGTTCCCCTTAGGTGCTGGAGTGTGGCGGGAACATGCAGAAGGATGCGGTGGATAGTGAAGATGCTGCGAAGGGCGGTGAATTCAGCGCGGCGCTGCAGCAGGCAAGGCGACGTGCATAAAATAACTTTTCTTCCAGCTCGAAGGCGCGGTGGATCGGGAATTCAGGTAAGGATCAAATGTATTGCTCTTGTTCTAACCTTTTCTCTTTCTTTCTCCCTTTTTCTAGGAGCTCCAGACTCGAGGCGGGCGTGGCCGAAGACTGGATGCAGACTTGCAGGCACGGTGAGCGTTACGCTGCTGGATGCAGAATAACGCAAAGCGTGCGCTGCTCTTCGGCCGTGGTTTAAATAGCCTCCAAAGTAGTCCCAGGTAAGTATTCATCCCCGACCCCACCCGAGTAAAAAAGAAAAAAAAAAAAAATAAAATTAGTCCCTGGTAAAGTAGTCCCTTCCAAGCCTCTTTTGGTTTGGAACTCTTGCAGCATGGTCTGCATCAGGTAAGTTTTAATCTATGAGCCTGGCACCTATGGCGCCAGGACTGACTCCCCATATGAGCCTGGCGCCATCGATGCCAGGACTGCACCCAAATAGCCCCTAGCAGGGGTTGTTGGGCTTGCTTGGAATAACTTTATGCCTGCTTCCAGGGTTGCTGGACTTGATCTGGATCCCCGGGGGCAGGCATCATGACAGGACGAAAGGGAACTCGGCCTCAACAATATCATTTAGTGGGCGTAAATCCTGGATTAGCCTCCAAGACCGCCCCTTTGATTTTTTGATCAGATAAACCAAAGTATTGCATGACGACTCTGAAGTCACTAAGATGCCCTGTTCTAATAATTGCGGAAATTGTCTTAAAAAATCCCCTCATCTGCCTCTCTGGACATGAGATATTATCGGGCTTTTGGTAGAATTGCTCCTGGTTTCAATTTAATCTTCACTTCTCCAACCCCCTTCAAAAGGCCTACGTCATAGGGTCCTGTAGTCCATACTGAGACAGGCACCTGGGCCATGTCGTCATCAAAATATTCAGGACGGTTTAGTGCCAACCTCATTCTTTGAGGTACTTCTCTTTTTTTCATTTTTACCCAAAAGGTGAGACTCACTTCCACCATTGTCTCTCCCATATCTGCTTGTTCTTCAAACAGATCATCATCTGTGACGTCAGTCAATCGATATCCTTCTTCAATGGCAATCACTGCGCACCATTGGCGGCCCTCGTCGTCATAACCCTCAATCGAGGCCATTCTCCCTCGCACTGCAGCTGTGTGCATCATCAAGGGAAATACTTGTCCCTTTTCCTCGTGCATCGGTATTCTTGGCCAGAATAGGAATTCATCAGGGGTTCTCATGATTCTGTCTGCAAGGCCTGGCAATCCTGCCATAAGGACACGCATACCATATGCAAATATTTCTGGCTATAATGGTATAGCCCTCATGGCTGTGTGTCCCGCGTATGCTCTGATTATATCGCATACATTTGAATAGTGCATTCCTGGTGTTGAACATACTATGCCCTCCTCCGTGAACGAGATTGTCATGTTTAATTTTGGCATTAAATCTCAACCTTGTGGAAAATTCCCCATGCTCTGAGGTTGCACGCCTTGTTGCGCTACTGGCGCTTGTTGCACTGTGTGATTCTGTGCAATACCCTGCTGTAAAACTGCAGATGGATTCGCCATGCCTGCTCCTTGGCCGTTCTGAATCATGCCTTGGTTTCTGCATGTGCGGGCTAAGTGCCCTGTCTTTCCACACAACCAACATACTGGCGGTGGTCGGATCATCTGCCCATTTGACATATCTGGATTACCATTTTGCATAATTTGAAAACCTCCTTGTTTATTTTGGAAACCTCCCTGATTGCTCTGCCATCCTCTTCCCCTAAATCCTTTTCCACAGGGGTAAAACCTGTATTGCCCCGATTATTCTGCTGTGGATTAGTCACCTGCTGCATGCTCGATTCAGCTGGCTCCCTCAGGAGCAGATTTTGACAATTTATTCTGCACCAATTTCGCTTCCTCACCCTTACGTGCAGCTTCCTTTTTGCGATTCTTTTCTTGCAGCAATCGCTGTATTTCAGCCCAAGGCTTGGCCTCAATTCCCACCAATTTCTTGAGTTGTTTCTGTACAGGCTCTGGCAGCCCTTGGCACAATATATGGTAGAACACAGGTAGATTTTGTCCAAGATTCATGAGTCTCGAGTACCCATGTGTCTTGATCATTCTGTATATAAATTAACGGATCCTCAGACTCCTTCATTTTTTGTGTCATTATAGCTCCCATATCGGAAGTGTCTGGGTATAGCACTCGTAGTGCTTTCCAGACTGCGGCTCTACAATTGTTAAATGGAGCTCCGTAATGCGAGGTATTAATTGTGGTTACACCAGGGTAGCATGCTCATGCCCACACATTCACTGCTGTCTCACCAAGTATGGCGATTAGGAGACCCTTAATGTCCCCTATGGCCAACGTGTTCCCTCCTGTCATTTTCTCTAACTCATGTATCCACTTTCCGACTCCCGATGTCAGTATTGGAAGCTTGTTTTTCAAAATGTTCTAGATCCATGTGTGGCCATTGAATATATTATGGTGTTACTCCCCCTTTCTCGAGTAACATGAATTGGGATGCATAGCCCTCTCTCTTCTCTCATTGTTCTGTCTATTGCAGGGGAAATATTCCTGCAATGCCGTCTGCCTGGCAAAGTCCTGGGCCTGTCCACGTAGGGCGGTGAAGACACCCCCCTCTGACTGTGTGATACTTCATGTCGGCCTGACTGCGTGGCTGACTCGGATGCCCTCAGTGCAGACTCACTAGTGTCCGACCATCTTACTCCTTTCTCTCTTGGGAGTCGTCTTTGGCTCCGTCTCTCTTCCTCATTTTCCTCATGCTCCTCCCTTTCCGAGTCGGACAGTGTCTGTGCCCAATTAGTGCCACTTCTCGTGTCTTTGTTCCTACTTATTTCTAGTTTATCCAAGGAAAGGTCTCTATTCCCACTACTTCGGGAGACATCCTCAGTTTCGTAAAGCTGAGTGCTCTCCAGGAAATCGTCTTCCCCCTTCCCTTGGAGTGTTTGTTCTAACCCCATTTCATCATATATTCTATTAATCGGTTCTCAGATGCTTCTGGTGTCGAAATCATCTTCCATATTTGCCCTAGACGTGCCTGGTACTGAATCGTACGCAGGAAAATATTCAATGTCTTCCCAATCTACTACTGGAGCGGGTTTCCTAACTCCTCTCCCCAGATATTAAAGATCGCGTGCTCTCTGTCTCCGCTTACTTTCTATGTCGTCATCGAATTCTCTGCGCTTCCTTGCCTCTTCTCTTACTCTTTCTTTTTCTTTTCATTTCTATGTTCATCTGCCCTTCGAATTTCCTCATCTCTTCATCCATTTATTCTTTTCTCTCGTATCCTTTGTTCTTCCTCTGACCTTTGCTGTTCCTTTCTGTCATGATCGGTTGCTGCTCTTTGTTTGCTATTGAGCTGTCTTTCTTGCTCTTCGCGATATAGCTGTTCTCGCCTTTGTCTATTTTTCTTTATTTTGTCGTCTCTTAACGCCTTCTCTTTTCTCTGTACATCTAACCTCTCCTTTTGTTTCACGTCATCAATGCCAATGTGACTTCCATCTATTTGTTTTTTGCGAATGCCATCTCATCGGTTCTATCTTTGTTCCCCTTCCATCACTTCCCTTCTCTCTCTTTGTCGAGAGATGCGCTCGTCTGTGCTTGATCCCTTCATTCGTCATAGCGTCTCCCCTTGTCCTTTGGGACTGTGGAGGCATTATCCTTATCCTTATCTTTCCCTTCATTTTCGTCACTATGCGTAGGTGACTCATATGCGGGGTTGCTATTCCCCGTGTCTGCTTTAAGTTCTCTAAGCGGGTATAATCCCTCGTCTTTACGTTCTTCACCCTTTGTTTCGGATGGGGCGTGTGGTGCAGTAGGTGTCTCACATTAAGTATTCAATCTATTGGCGGCTCCTCTTCCTTTCCCTGTTCATACATTTTCCAAAGTTCTAGAACAGCAAGGCGTTTGTCTAACTTTTTGCCCGTGTATGTGGCATGCAAATATGTACTCATGTGTTGCAAGACAGCTTTAGATAAGGACCCACCCTGTGGCCATGGCATAAACATATTGTGGGCGGTTTCTTTAACCCGACATCTTGTGGGCAGTTTCTTTAACCCACTCTGTACTGTATTTCTTCAGTTTGGGTGCGTGTTTCGGCAACTGTTTGCACAAGTGTGTCAATGGTGTCATGTCTTCCATACTTAAATCTGTTCCCTTTCCTCTTATATAGCACTTGTCAACACTTATGATTGGCTTAAACAGTTCCAACAATATGAGCGTGCACCAAACACTGCAAGCTCCAATCCAAATTTTCACAAAATTTTATACCTTCTAATTTACTCGAAAAACATCAATTCCTATGCGACATTATCTTAGCTATGCAATTGCGTAAAATTTTAATCTGTTTAGGAAAATTTTCCGATGTATAACATCACAACAAAAAACATGCAAGACAGACGCTTAACAGACTAGACAAACACCAGCTGATCACAGATATCTCTGCCTCTAATCATTACCCCTTCATGGAGTCTAAACGTACCCCTTTCACAACGTCTTTAACCGCCGTGGTAGTCTAATCATTCCCCCTTTAGCTGGGACTCTGGGTACATGTTTCTTCTAGCCACTTGTATTAAAAGCGTAGTAATAAGGCAAATCCTCTCACTTCTCGGGTGTCCTCCCCAGTAACCTATCTCTTCTCAAATATTCATTATATATATATGATACATTACTCACCGTAATCGTATTTCTGATGCTTGTATCTGCTTAGATTCACATGCTGTGCATAGGCCGACATCTTGTTGAAGCTGCGGAGTATTACAGTTTGTTTATTCGAAACTCGAAAATGGGCGTCGACACAGGGCGTGCCAGTAATACTATCCCTAGTGTGACGTCCACTGTACCCAAGATCCCTCACGCGTCTAGGATCCTCAGATTGTATTTTTTTCTGACATGAGGAGTAGCGCGAGTACAGATAATCCAAGCAGATAGACAGAAAGGTAAGACTACATTTAATCATGCGCCTTCTCTCGGAGGGGAGGAAGGGTGGGTCGCTGGTGAATCTAAGCAGATACAAGCATCAGAAATACGATTACGGTGAGTAATGTATCCCTTCTGAGGCTTGTGGAATCTGCTTAGATCACATGCTGTGCATAGATTAGCGAGCAGTACCAGAAGAAGGAGGTGGGATGTGAGAAGGATCATGAGCAAATAAGTGTCTTAGAACCGCTTGTCCCACTTGTGTATCTGCCTTGGAATGGGTGTCAATGCAGTAATGCTGAGTAAAAGTGTGAATAGAGCTCCAAGTAGCTGCTTTGCAAATGGTGTTGAGGGGAACATTTGCAATGAAAACCAGAGTGGCCCCAATGCCTCTAGTAGAGTGGGCTCTTGGCGTAAAAGGCAGAGTCTTTTCAGAGAGTGAGTAACACAGCTGGATACAGTTAATAATCCACCTCGAGATGGCACCTTTAGAGACGCGATCCCCCTCTCTGCCTGTAGCTACGGAGACAAACAGTTGATCTGTTTTCCTTAGCGGTCTGGTTTTATTTACATAGTAGAGGACCGCCCTACGCACATCTAGGGTGTGTAGTTTCACCTCAGCCGAGCTTTGCGGGTTCTGGAAGAATGCCGGAAGCTCGATGGACTGGTTTACATGGAATTTTGATATAAATTTAGGTGAGAACCTAGGGTGTGTGCGTAAAACCAGTTTGTCTTTATGGATAGTAAAGAAGGGATCCTGCACTGACAGAGCCTGAATTTCACTGACCCTTCTTATAGAAGTAATGGCTACTAAGAAGGCCGTTTTATAAGTCAGGTGTTTGAGACTGCTTTTATGCATGGCTTCAAAAGGGGGGCCCATGAGCTTGGCTAGCACCACATTAAGGTCCCACCCTGGCGGTGGGTTTGAAATAGGAGGGTGAAGTCTCTTTACTCCTTCCATGAAGGCTTTAACTACTGGTACTTTCCACCACGACACCTTGAAGTGGTGAAAGCCGAGAGGGCTGCCAGGTGCATCTAGCAGGTGGAGCATGTATGTAACAATGTTGGAAGGAGTGCAATCAACCGGGTTGATTTGTCTACTCTGGCACCAGATAACGAACCTCTTCCACTTGTCAAAGTAACAGTGCCTTGTGTTTGGTTTCCTAGATTCCTTTAGGATGTCCATACACCTCTGTGGCAAATTAAGATGTCCAAACTCTATGACCTCAGGAGCCATGCTGCCAGGTTCATTGAGTTGGGTTGCTGGTGCACTGTTTGACCTTGTTGCTGGGACAGTAGGTTGTACCAGGCTGGAAGTTTGATGGGCTCGCACACCGCCATCCTGCGTAGGTGTGGGATCCACGGTTGTCTCGCCCACATAGGAGCAACTAGGATGAGCGTCATCGATTCCTTGTTCATCTTGTTCACCACCTTCCTGATGAGGAGTTGGTGGAAAAGCGTACGCAAACATCCCTGACCAGTTCATCCACAGGGCGTTCCCCTGGGAGTCTGGTTGGGGGAACCTGGATGCAAATCCTGGGCATTGGTTGTGGCGAATAAGTCTATAGTGGGGAAACCCCACTGAGAGAAGAGATCTTCTACGACCTCTCTGTGAAGAACCCATTCGTGGTTCCTCTGGGAGGGAGTCTCTGCTCAGAGCATCCGCTAGGGAATTGAGCTCCCCTGGAACATGTTGCGATGACAGGAAGATGTTCCGTCTGAGTGCCCATATCCAGATTTTCTGGGCAAGCTTGGACAGATTTGGCGAGCGAGTCCCTCCTTGCTTGTTCAGGTAGAACATGGCTGTAGTGCTGTCCGTCCGGATTTGCACTGACAGGTTTAGTAGATGGGGCTCGAACGCCTGAAGCGCTCTGAATACTGCCAGAAGCTCTAGCAGGTTGATGTGGTTCTTGGCCACTGAGTGAGACCAGAGACCCTGAGCTGTGTGGTGGAGATGGTGAGCTCCCCACCCCGTCAGACATGCATCTGTAGTAACTACTGCCTGTACTTTGGGATCGTAAAAGGGTTTTCCCTTTGCGAGATTCTCGCTTGTCCACCAGTGTAGGCTTTGTACCAGTGTTGGCGAAACGACCACTAGATCGTCCCACTGACCACTTGCCTGAAACCACTGTTTCGCCAACCATTCCTGCATGGGACGCATGCGCAGGCGACCAAGTAAATGCATGACGCCATCATGCCCAGTAACCGCATCGCCTTGCGTACCGTTATTTGTTGACCGGACTGATAATGCAGAATTTGCAGTAGTATATTCCGAATTCTTTCTTCTGAAGGAAAGGTCAACCCCTCCTGTGTATCTAGGATTGCTCCTAGGAATTGTTTTGAGGTTCTTGGCACCAGGCTTGACTTCTTCTCGTTGATTGAGAAGCCTAATTCGTGGAGGAGGTCGATAGTCCTCTGAATGTTTGTCCTGCAAATTCCTGGGGTTTCCCCCGTTATGAGCCAGTCGTCCAGATAAGGGTACACTGGGATTGCCTCCCTGCGTAGGTGTGCAGCCGCCACCGCCAGTACCTTGGTGAATACCCTTGGTGCTGAAGCTATCCCGAAGGGCAGTACCTTGAATTGGTAGTGGCGACTGTCCACCTTGAAGCGCAAGTACTTTCTGTGCGCTGGGAGCATGGAAATATGAAAATAAGCATCTTTCATATCCAAGATTGCCATGTAATCCCCCCTTTTTTAGGAGGGGGATTACTTCTTGTAGCGTGGTCATATGAAATTTTTGGGGCTTGACATACTTGTTGGCAGGCCGTAAGTCCAATACTGGGTGCATTGTCAAGTCTTTCTTTGGCACAAGGAAGTAAGTTGAATAAATACCCTTGTTTACCTGGTGTCCCGGGACGAGTTCTATCGCATCCTTTTCTAGCAGAATGGCGATCTCCTCGAGGAGAATCTTCTGATGTTCTAGGGAGTGTACTCTTTGTCGTGGAGGATGGTTCCGGGGACGCTGTAGTAGTTCTATACAGTACCCTGAGGATACTGTTGACGGCACCCATCTGTCTGATGTGATCCCTTGCCAAGCCTGGGTGAAGTTTGAAATGCGTCCTCCTACTGGGGTTGCGTGAGAAGGGACTCTGAACTGAGCGTCACTGCTTTGGTGGAGGCGTGCCGCCTCCCTTGCTGGGGCTGCCTTTGCCTTTCCCACGACCTCTCCTATTCCCCCTGCCGTAACCCTGGGGTAGACTGTTGGTTGTTGTTCCACTGTGTACCCTTCCCCTGGGAATAGTTAGATCCTCTCTGGGAATTTTGGCCGCGTGGGCGACGAAAATGACTATTCCCTCTCTGGTTGGGGGGTTTATTGGTTAACTGGCCAAGGGATTTGAGAGTCTCGTATTCGTCCTTGGCATTTTTCAGTGCGTCTTCGACCGCCTTCCCAAACAGATCGGCTTCCACCGGTTTGTCCAACAATGATGCCCGAGTTTCTGTCTTAAAACCAGACTGCCGTAACCACGCATGGCTCTTGATAACAGTACCTTCTGCTATCAATCTGCCTGCGTTGTCCGCGGCGTCGAAGGTTGCTTTCAAAATGCAACCAGACACGGCTCTACCCTCTGCGGAAATCCGAGCTAATTGGCCCTTTAACGGTTCAGGAGCAGAGGCTATGAGAGCCGCGACTTCTTCCCACTGATGGCAGTTGTAGCTGGCCAACAGGGTGGTGGAGTTAGCAATCCTTGCTTGATAGGCGGACGTTGAGGCTACCTTCCTGCCGAAACCGTATAGTTTTTTGCTCTCCTTGTCGGGAGGAGCTTCTGACGAAGACAAGGGTGTTCCAGCCCTCTTACGAGTGTTGGTAACAACTAGGGAGTCTGGCTTCAGATATCCTCTTATATAGAGAGGGTCAGACTGGGCTGCCCTGAAAAGTTTTTCAACCCTGGGATTGACTGCTCTGGTGAGGTTTGGGTTCACCAGGGACTACCTATACTCCGCTGGATGGATTTAAGGATAGGGATGGTCTGGGCAACCGGCCTCCTTTCTCCCACCAACTCTTCTGCAAAGTCCCTTTCCTCCTGTACACCGTGGGTGTCAATGTGAAAATGTTCTGCTGCGCGAGCGAGAACCTCATTTAGGAGGGGCTGGTTATCGACCGGGGAGTCGGTAACTGGGGCTTCGTTCTCTACTGGGGAATCTACTCTGTATGTTTCCGGGTCATCCTCTTCTTCATCCTGGTCCTCATCCCCATAGTATCCCGTCCCGGTTTGCTCTTCTATCATATCAAACTCTTGATACCTAGAGTATGGTGTTGTGTAAGGTTGCACCTCGAAGGGTTCAGACTTCATCAGGGTTTCAAACCGGGCCTTCTTACTCAGGGGGATAGGATCAGTAGAGCCTGAGGGTGTGGCCCCTTGTGGATCATACGAGAGGAAATGTTCAGGATTTTTATCAAAAAAATCAGCCAAGGAAGACATTCTTGACATGACTATCTATGTCTTCACTGGACCATTTCTTGGAACTGGGAATGACTCTCTCCGGCAGTCTAAGGGATTTATCCTGAGTAACCTTGCTGGTTGTGGACCTATCAGCAGACCTGGACTTGTCTGTCTGTTTAGGGGGGTTGGATTGTCTTACAGGTGTGGAAGAATGTGCAGGTAGTTTCTTCTGCTGTTTTCCCCCCTCCACGTGCGTAGAAAAATGTTTTCCCTGTCCCTTGGAGGCACCGGAGTTCTTCGACGCTTGGCGTCGAGGATCGGGAGAGGTGTCCCTGTCCTTCGAGCGTGGGGCCTCGCTGGTTTTAATTGCGGGCTCCGCCTCCTGGAGCGCGGCCTGGGGGTGGAAGTCGTCTTCGTCTTCCGACGATCGAACTTCTGTTAGCCTAGGGAGCGAGGCACTCTTGGCAAGAGTGGATGATTGCCTTGCGTCATGCGGCGATCTCGATCGAGAGCGCCCAGAGGACACCGAGTCGGACCGTTCTGTCTGTGCCTCTTTCCGAGAATTCGACGTCGAGTCTCGGTTGGACTTCGTGTGTTTAGTGTGTGTAGTATGTGAAGCGCTTGCGTCGCCGGGGGTCTTCCCCATAGCCGCCCTGCCGGACGACCTTCCGAGGTCGGGGACCTGCGCTCGGCTGTCTTTCGACGCCGTAATGCCCTCGCCATCCGAAAGTACGGCGTCGCTGCCATCGCTGAAGGCGCCCTCCGCTGCCATGGCCGCCTGCCTGGCATGGTGGGCCCAACGCTTCGAACGGTCCTTAAGTGTCTTAGGTTTAACCTACTACACGCTCTGCAGTTCGCTTCGGGGTGGTCCCTCGGCAAGCAGAGATTGCACGTGGCGTGCCCGTCGACCCAAGGGTATTTGCGGTTGCACTTGGAGAAGAATTGAAAAGGGGTACCCTCCATACGCACCTTGAGGCAGCGGGCTGATAAATGTAGGAAATATATAAGGTGTACCTATATACCAAGAGTGTAGAGTATGTACCACCCCCCACTCTCCCTACTTGCAGAGCCGAGGCCAGCGGCCTACCAGGCCCGGGCCGAGGCCAGCGGCCTTCCGAGGCCCAAATCCGTCGTGCAGCAGCCGACGGTCGATTTCTTCTCCAGCCGGCGTCGAGTGTCGAAGTTCGACGTTGGGGTGGGGAAGGATGTCAATAGATTATTATATACACACACACACACACACACACACACACACACACACACACATATATACATACACATTCTTGTCTACTCCTAAAAATATTTTGTTTTTTCCTTTCCCACCTCCCTCCGTTACCTTTTCCTTTTACTTGTTCTAAGGAATGGCTTTTGGCAAGACATTCAATCTCTTTCACTCACCTTTCGCATGGATCCTCTCTGGACCCTCAGGATCACTGCCTTTGTTACAGCCTTCTTCAGCTTTTCACACGCTCAGCTGCCCGTAGGAATGGGAAGGGATAGCGTGAGGAGCAAGGGTCTCTTCAGGCCCTGGTCTGCAGTTTTTCTTAAACTACCACTGTCTACGGGGAGCTTCAGGGTCTACTCCGCCGAATGTCAAAGGACTCTTTGCCAAAGACCTAGAGTTACTTTATGTCGACGGTCGATGGTGTCTTATTCTAATCAATAATCGATAAACCATCAATCTCTGCTACCAAGTGTACTCCGGAGACCCCTGGCCGGCCCATAGAGCTGAGGCTTGCTCCGAAAGTACTTAAAGACGAGATAGCAGGACCCTTGAGATGGATAGGGGTGCAGATTTATTACTCCAACACCAATCAATAAGGACAACTCAATGGTTTGGCCAAGGGAGTCCGTTTAATGACAAGTACAAAAAACCGGGAGTCATGGAAATCAGCAGTGAACTTCATAAAAATCATAGCATTTATACTGAAAACTCATAATTGACGTATAACACTCAACTTAATATGCAATTCTACTGGTTAGGAAAAGGTAATTTTAATATAGGTACTATATCTGTATATGGTAACGCAGTGAGGGGATTGGGTAAACACTGTCAGGTGGGCGTCTAAGCCCTTCCTCCAAAGATGACTACTGTAGACGTCACTAAAAGTACAACGTCCCATTGGTTCTAGTAACTATAGGACCCTGGATTATTTGCTCCATTGTGATTGGGTTGGCACCAACCCCATGCATAAATTTCCACTTTGCTTAGCAGCGCGCAGATTCATCGCTCGGATGGTAACGTGCTCCCCACACCGTGAATTTGTCTAGTTTCTCTAAATTTGTGCATTTGATTCTTATTCAGCTTGCCACCTGCCTACGCCTCCTTATCTTGACCTTTCAGAGACATGATATTCTGTTAAGTTTCAATAATATGTAGCTAATGTTCGTTCCTTTTATTAGTATGACCTTGGCTCTCCTGGCACGAGTTGCATCTGCCGAGTTTTCTATTCTTCTACTTAGCATTGCAAGCTGCATTGTTTTCGTACCCTTCTTGTGGTTCCAAGCATATGTACAGGTGTTAGCTGGTTGAATATCTTCATCCTGTTTACAGCTTAAGCTTCTTTGTATTTCAACATCGTTCTCCCCTTTTAGGTTCACGATATCCTTATTCATGGCGTTTCTTCTCTGGGTGTCATTCTCGGGTTGACATTTCTTCTAGTTGTACGTCAGTCCGGTTCCTTGTGACATCACCATTCGTCTTCCATTAAGACCTTTTTTAGTTTCTTCCGGGACTGTACTTGGGCAATCTTCACTTACTGTCCATGGTTTTCTTGGTATCAATACTTCAAAAGGTGTTGCTCTTCTAATAGGTACTGGGCAGAGCCCTACTGCGGCGCTGTGCCGATTTATCTGCTCATCAAACGTCACATTTTGGTGTGAACGTTCCTGGTACTTCAAAATGGGCAACTGGAGTGCAGGTTGTATTTGGGACCCCCTCTACAGGAGCAATATATATGTAACACAAGGTGCATGGGTGATCCCATTGCTTAAAAAACCTTCACTAGACCCCAACATACCCACCAACTTCAGACCCATTACTACTGTCCCATTTTAACTCAAGATCTTGGACCGCGCAGCATACCTTCAGATCCAAGACTACCTGGAATCTAACAACCTACTAGGTCTACGACAATCTGGATTTCGGCCCAGACATGGGACCGAAACGGCTTTGATAGACTTAAAAACCCAAATTGAGGTACTGAAGGACAAGGGTAAATTAGCTTTGCTACTTCTTCTCGACCTTTCTGCGGCATTCGATCTGGTCAAACACCAGATCCTATGCAGTCACCTCCACTCTGCTGCCCACTTCTCCACCTCAGCCACGGCCTGGATCAAATCCTTTGAGTAACAGATCTATGAGGGTCTTTGCTCCGTCCGCATCTGCAGATCCATCTCCTATTCACTGTGGCGTTCCTCAGGGATCCTGTGTGTCACCTACACTCTAACATTTTCACAAAACCACTCTTTGATGTCATTGACTATCTGGGTGTCTCCTACACAAACTATGCAGACGACACCCAGATACTCATTCCCATCAAAGGTGACTATCTAGCTGATAGGTTACCGTGGAGGACACCCGAGAAGTGAGAGGATTTGCCTTATTCCTAGCTGACTCCAAGGCCCTTAATAACGTCTACCTGGTCATGCAAGCCTGGATGGCTCAACACCAGTTATGCCTAAATGACGACAAGACTGAGCACCTCATCCTGGGCACGTCGCAACGCCTTAGCAAACTAGAGTCTGCCTACAAGTCCTTTGCCATTGACGGCAACACCATCCAAGTCGCGAAGGACACTAAAACTTTAGGTTTCTACCTTGACGCCACCTTATCCTTATCTCGACAAATAAATGCAGTCAGATCAGCCTCTGCATACACATGTAAACTCATTGCAGCCTGCAGACCGTTTCTTACCACTCCCAACACTGTCACACTAGCTATAACCCTCATCATGGCCAAAATTGACTATTGCAGTGCCCTCTACCTAGGAACCAGCCAAGAGAATATGAATAAACTTCTAACAACCCAAAACAACATTATTAGAGCCGCCCTAAACATCCCTTGTAACCATCACATCTCTGAATCCAGAACCAATCTAATGTGGTTACCTGTGAAACAGAGAATCCCACTAAAAGCACTTGCCCTCACACACAAATGTCTGGCTAATAAGGCCCCCCCTACCGCTGCAGTCGGCTGTCCTGCCACTCGACATCCGTCCTGCCACTCGACATCCAGACCTCTTAGAACCGCCCAGACCTACTGTCTTTCGATCCTGAGGTTCAAACTCCAAAGAGCGGGAGGCACAAGCTTCCCTGTCTTAGCTTCCAAGCTATGGAACACCCTCCCCGTTACAATCAGATCTGAAGACTCTTTCAACACTTTCAAGGCCAAAACCAAATCTTGGCTCTTCAACCAGCACTAAGACACGTCTTGCACACCTGCCTTCCACACTCCACTATATATACATAGACACTTGCTATGTCTCACGTCTTACCCGCTTTGTAACTTTGTACATAGGATTGCTTGTTTATTATCTTATGTATTATTCTTATATATATGTATATATGCTCTGTATGTAACCCTGCACAAATTCATAAATCTTTATGTATGTCTTTATGCTCTGTATGTAACCTCTGCTTGAATTGCACCCTGATGCCTCCAGGCCCGATGATCTGCGCGTTACAAATAAACAAATACAAATACCCACATAGTCACTCTAAATCAGCAAGTACACATTTGGGATGACAGATTCTCCCTACACCCTGAGGTAACCTAAATAACGAGGACACTGTTGATATGAATATATCACTGGTACATTTTAGAGCAATACCGAGTTTGGTGTCAAAGAAAAGGGTTTTGGAATAAAACAAAGGTTAACAAATATTCTGACGCAGGCAAGTACTTTTGAACCCGGTTATGCAGAGTTTGTATGCAGTACCCTTTGCGACCACTATATACAACTATGACTACAGGTGTAAGCAAAACCAACCTTTGGTAGAAGTCTGTACTACACAGTTTTTGGTAGCAGAGCTGAGCAGCCAGGCTTATCTCCAGAGGGAACGTGAGCTGTAAGGATGTTACACAGAGGTCTACAATTCAAATTAAAATCTTACACTCAAGGTTTCTTGGTTAAACACTTATTAATTTATTCGACAGTCAGTTATAACACATTCACTAGAAGGAGGTAGTTAAATATCATACATCAATACACTTCAATACTATACTCGTTAAGTTTGAGGCATTTAAACTACTTTGAAGGAGGGGCAAAATGGCATTCAGAACAATTTCTTAGACAATGCAGATACTTTGAGTTCACCAGAAGAGTCAATTCAATTCAATAGAATAGGCAAAAGACAATGGGCAAGAGTCTTGGATAGGTAAAAACGGTTCTGGTAAGTAAACTGTGAAGTCTCTGTAGAGGTTTTACTGAGATTTACTCTGCATCCCAAACCAGGTTTGGTCCCTTTGTTCATTTTGACTTTGGCAGGATTCCCTGGTGAAGCCAGCCACTGGCTCCAGCGTGTCTGGCAGGGCAGGAAGCGAGGGAGGTGCCCGAAACTCCCTGTGCCGAATCCCCTTGGTTACAGGAATGCACCCAAAGGTGATTGGCTGGCTGGCTGGCTGGCTGGCTGTCCTCAGAGGACAGCCGCTCTTCTGTGTGATTGACAGCTCGGCTGCGAATGAATGGTGAAACCTACATAAAAGGCAAGGCCTTTTGGTTTGGAAGGCAGAGCTGACCACTGGACGAAGGAATCCGAAGAAGAAGAAATTGAAAGAGAAGCCTGCTGCAACTCCTGGACCGTTGGTTTGCCCAGTGAAGCCCTGCTGCTGTGCTGAAGCTCCGAATTCGCTGCGACTAGAGAAGCCCTGCAAGGGCGATTTCTTCCCTTGAGTTGGTGGGACCAATCAACTCCAAAGTGAACTCGTTTGGACATCCTCTCAGAGCTGGCTGTACTTACACTGCTGCTGGAACCGGAGTATCAGGGAGAGGAACACCAAACAGAGTGCATCACTTTTAAGTTGGACCCAAGCTTGTGGAAGATCCTCCGGACTCCCAGTAAGCAGGACGGACCAAGCCTGAGCCACCTCAACAGAGTGCTGGACCCCAGATGCGAGGAAAGCCCAGAGTGGTATCCGGGAGTCTGTGGTGGTGCTATTTGCTGAGACACGAGTAGATGAAACTGTGAAGTGCCGCTGGATAGACGTTTGTCTATATCTGCTGCTGACGGTCCCATTGCATTGTGGGAGTTCTCAGACGTCTTCCCTCTTGTCCCCACGATTGAGGCCCAGGTAAAACAGGAACAGAGCTGCACAGGAACAGAAGCCAGCTGGAACGATTTCTACTAACCAAAAGGTACTGTGACATTTAAGAGGACTTCCCTCTTGTTGTTGTAGCCTTACTTGATCTCAGTTGAGACTTGGATTGGTTGCTTCTGTAGTGTTGCTTGCATCTTCTACCTCTCACAAACCTCACAGCTTGTGACCCTACTTTGATTCTACGTTTTCTACAAAGACTTCTAAACATTGTCCAAGAGTTTTACTTACCTTCAAGAAGTGCTTCAGCTCACCTAGACTTTTGCTCAATTGACACTGGCTGGCCTGGCTCCCTGAATGACTTCTCTCCTCTGCTTGTGTCTTACCTTCCCTCCAGGAAAGGGTTAATTTACGTTGCATTTGGGGGGGGGGGGCAAAAGTACTTGCCTGCTTCATAATATTTGTGTGATCATTTGTTTTTATTCTGAAATCTCTTTACTTTAACACTCATCTCAGTACAGCTCTAACTGTACCAGTGATATATTAATGTCCACAGTGTGTTAGGCAGAATTCTCAGGAATGTGCAAATTCCCTTCACCTTAGAGACCCCCAGCAACTTTGCTGGATTTGGAGGACTTGATTTATTTTTACATGGGGACTGTCTCCACTCTTGTATTTTGATATGTGTTTTACCTATGTGTTTTCTTTGGTTATAGAGTCTAACCAGCTCCATAGGAATTATCTTTTCATTTGTGTCACACAGCACCCTCAGTGCAGTGGCACAGGAAAAGCTTTAGGCTTTCCCAAGGTTTAAATACCTTCTCTGGGATAAACTACTGTTTCCTAGAGTAAGTAAAGCGAAATTGACTTTACTAGGTCTTTTAAATTCCTAGACCCAGCAAACCCTATCTTACAATATAGTGCTGGAGGGGTTACTTAGTATCCCATTTGTCTAGATACTCATGTAGCAGTCAAGTGTTACCTTTTCCTCTGAGAATGGCTGGTGGCAGTGGTTTTACAACAAAACTACCATGATTTTTCCCAACCGCAAACTATTCGTAGCTCCGGTAACTTTAAAATCGCGGGAGCCATGTTTGTCAAGATGGTAGCTGAACCTCCTTTGTTAAAACAGGTCCAGGTCGTCTTTTTTCGCCATTTCTTTTTGGAAAGGTCCTTCTAGAGTTTGTATCTGTGTGCCAAACCAGGTTTTGTCTCTTTGTTCATTCGCCTTTGGCGGGCTTCAGGAGTATAGATTGCCTCTGGCACCCGAGTGTCTGGGGTGGGCAGGAAGTGAGGGAGGTGCCTGAAACTCCCTGTGCTTAGTCTCCTAGAAGACCTTAATGCACTCTGTGGTGATTGGCTGGCTGACTGTCCGGCAAGGACAGGCACCCTGCTGAGTGAGTGACAGCTAGGCTGGAATGAATGAGAGAACTGAATAAAAGGAGAGTCTCTTGGCTTGGAAGGCAGAGTCAACCACTGGAACGAAGGAACTGAATGAAGAAGAGCTTGAAGAGGACGGCTGCTGCAACTCCTGGACCATTGGTTTGCCCGGTGAAGCCCTGCTGCAGGTCCGAATCACCAAGTTCGCATTGACAGACGCCCCTGCAAGGACTACTTCTCCCTTTCAGATGGTGGGACCAATGAACTCAACAGTAAGCCACCTGGACACCCATCTTGGAGCTGGATGAATTTCCTCAGAGCTGCTGCAGGAAACCGTAGAACCAGGGAGAGGGACACTAGTGTGTGTGCGTTAATTACAGCCGCCGGAATTGAAGTTGCCATTTGCAAGCTTTTGACTGTCCCAGTGCAGTGCAGGGCAGGAGTCCCCCGACGTACTCCCTCTTGACCCCAAGACTGAAGCCCAGGAACAGTGAGATCTGCAGTAACTGTCACGAACAGAAGTCACCAGCTGCCTCTTTCTTCAATATAAGGAACTGTAAAACAAGACAGAGTACTTACCTCTCGTGGTGAAAGTGTTTTAACTTTTGCAACTCACAGGCCTAATCTGCTTGTGACCCAACATACGATTCTTCTTTCTACAAACTACTTCTAAGAACTTGTGCAGAGACTTTTCCATCTACTTACCAGAACTGCTTTGTCCTATCCAAGACTTTAGCCCATCGACTTTGGCCAAGCCTATTGAATTGACTCTTCTGGTGAACTCACTGTAAGAACAATTGTAACCTTTTATGTTCTAATAACCTTTGCCCTTTACTCCTCTTGAAAAGTATTCTGAATGCCAACAGTAAGATATTCTTGACACTAGCACCCTTGTTACTAAAGTTACCTGTGATTGTAGGTTGTGTCTGTGGGCCATCCCAAAAGGGTCTTATCTGATTCAGAAACTTACGAGTGTACAGTATTGAAGTATATTTGTGTCATTATATTATTGCCTCATTCTATTTAGTGTTTTATAACTGACTGGTTAATGAATTAATAAGTATTTAACCAAGAAACCTGTGATTGTAGACCTCTGTGTAACATCATTACTGCTCACATTTCCCCTCTTGAGATAAGCATGGCTGCTCAATACGCTGCCAAAACTGTGTAGTACAGATTTATACCAACGGTTAGTTTGCTTACACCTGTGGTCATAGTTGCTTGTAGTGTTCACAGAGGGTACTGCATTCAAACTTTGCCTAACAGTAAGTCACCTGGGGGAGTAGGAAGTGTCTTGTGTGCCATCCCAAATTGGTATTTGCCGATTTAGAGAAATGAAGAGTGTGTATTTTGGAGTGTATTTATGTATTACCATTATATTGCCCCTTCTGAAGAGGGCTTATTCAAACCAACTTAAATTAATAATTGTTTAATTAAGAAACCTGGAGTATAAGTGTTTCTTTGGATACTTGTCACTGAGAATCTGTGTAACCACCCTACTGCTCACATTGACCCCTCTTGAGAGAAGCCTGGCTGCTCAACACGCTACCAACCTGTGTAGTACAGACTTATTCCAGAGGTTAGGGTCCTATTACGAGGTCAAGGTTGTTGTAGTGCACCCAAAGGGTACTACTCCAAATCTTGCCTAACAGCTACAATGAAGGATTTTGTTCATGGGCTACTGCGATTTTGAAGGGATAGTGCATTTTATGTGGAATATCCGCCAGCCTTTCTTTTTTCCTGTGAATAACCTAGGGTATCTCCATTCTGTTTAGTGAGGGATTCCTGCGACATATCCTGGGAAACTTGACGAGTCAGGTCATCATGTTGTTAGTCTCAGGATCTGTAGCCCACGATTAGGGTACTTCGTTTCCACCCTCCCAGCACTCCTGCACAGTTCATTGAGCTGTACACGATCAGAGTAAGTTAATTAACCCATTGGGAACCATCCATAGGGAAGGGATTATGTTCCTGAGGGACAATGGCCATGGAACACCATAGGGGTGGTGTGCACGTCCTTCAATAGGAGATGCAATTTGAGCTCTGTAAGCAATGTAATTTTAGTTGTATAATTAATTGGCCGCTCAGGATAGCATGCAAAGTTCTGAAGATGATTTAATTACTGCTGCACCTTGCCGGCTGCCGATCTAGACATTTTGCTTAATCGAGTTGTTACATTAATTAATTCGAGCTGTGACCTCTGCCTTGGGATTTGCAAAGCAGCAAGAGAAATGAAGCTGTCAACACACCAGAGAAGTCAGGTAATGAAGGAACTGCACATTGGAAGGAGTGAAGAGCAGAAAGAGCGTGAGCTGCACTGAAATGTGTGATGAAAAGCAGGAACTGCAGGGAAGGAGAAGAGAAGAAGCTGGAGAAGGGACGAAGGCAGAGAGCGATTGAGAGAGCGAGAGAGAACTGAAAGTATGAGTAAGCGCATGAGAAGCCAGAGAAGTTAAGGCATGAGAACAGCTGAAGATGGGCAAGGGAAGAAGAGAAGGATCTGAAGAGGAGTGAGAGGAAACAAAGGAGGTATTGTGCGATAGATGCAAGAAAGTAGAATGGAGTGTTAGGTTAGAATTGGTGCCGTCACACTGTGAGACTACACAACACGCAACTGCTTGGTGTTGGTTAACCCACCTTTTGGTATAGGTCTGTACTCCACAAGTTGGTAGTGTGACTGAGCAGCCAGGCTCATCTCGAAAGGGGTAAACATGTGAGTTGTAGAGTAGCACAATGAAATCAGTAAACACAAGGGACCAAGAAACACTTACACTCAAGGTTTCTTTTATAAGGAAATATTTATTTAAAATCCAGTTTAAAATAGGCACTCTTTAAAAAGGAAATTTGTATAAAAATAAAAATATACTTTAAAAATACTTTTCAGAATCAGAACAAGTTAGTGGATAATCTTTGGATATGTTTCATACACAATTTCTACACCCCGTGGCAACTTCAATCACAAGGATAGTACTGGCATTTATATATCACACTTATACATTGCAGATTCTGAGGTTGCAGAAAGCTAAGGTTTAAAGGAAGGAAAAGGTTAAACAGGTTCTCAGTATATGTGAGGACACGTTAGTCTTCCAATAAAATATAGACAAGCCTTTCCCAGCAATAACAGTTTAAAACAAGTTACCACCTATGAGGGTCAAACAATATCAAAGCCAATGGGCTAGAAGAGTCTGCAGGGAACCAGGACAGCCAAAGTCAATTTGAAATAAGTCTATGGAGCAGAGGCACTTCTTAGAGAAAAGTATTGCACAAAGTTAGAGTTTTTCTAAAAATCACTTGTAGGGTCACAAGCTGTGAGTTGGAATCAACTCTAAAGGTAAGCCATTGCAATTCCCAACTGAGAAAAGCACAACTTAAAGACAATGAGGCAAGTACCCCAAGTTTAAACAGTACCCCTGGTTTGGAGAGTGGTCCAGCTGGATTCTGTCCTGTTACAGCGATGCAGACCCGTGTTCCTAAGCCTCAGTTGTGGGGACAAGAGGGAGGACTCCTGCGGCAGTAGTTTGGAGGTCATTGGCAGCCACGTGCTCTTTTCGGTTCAGTAGTACTTCGCGGTTTCAGCAATTGGTAAACAGCACTGTCGCAGATCTTGGATACCGGTTGGGCTTCCTGCACTCCTTGGGTCCTGCACTCTGGTGAGGGGACTCTAGCTCTGGTCGTCCTGCTTCTGGAGTGTCCTTAGGAGACTCCTGGAGCTTCCGGCCGGATTTCAGACATTGCACTCTACTATGGATTTCTCGACCCCTGGCACTCGGTTCTTGCAGCAGCAAAGAAGTACAGCCAGTGAGGGAAGATGGTCGAGTAGAGTTCGTCTCAGAGTTAGTTGGTCCCACTAACCCAAGGGAAGAAGTAGTGTCTTCCGGAGCGTCTGTCAAATTGAAAAAAAAGTTCCAGCACAGCAGCAGGGCTTCACCGAGCAATTCAAAGGTCCAGGAGGATGCAGCAAGCTTCGTTCACGGGTTCTTCGTCGGGTATTTCTCCCGGTGGTCAAATGCCTCTTGTCCCAAAACCATCGCCTTTTAAGCAGTTTTCTCCCATTCTGGTGTCAATCCAACAGCAGGGTGGATGTTCTAAAAGGACAGCCAGCCAGCCAATCAGGACTGGTTGCATTCAGGCACTCCTAGAGATAAATGACAGGGGAGTTTCAGGAACCTCCCTCATATCCTGCCTCTTCAGACACACTGGAGCCAGAGGCGGGCTTCAGGGCTGAAGCCCGCCAAAAGCAAGACGAACAAAGGGCTAAAACCTGCCTCAAAGCACAGAGTAAAACCCAAGGAAGACCTCAGAAACAGAAAATGGCCAAAAAGAATACCGGGGCCATTTTGACAAAACAGTCGCCCATGGGTGCTCTACTGCAGCTCAGGATTCAGCCTGCCGTAGAAAAGCACAATGGTAGGAAAATTAAACCACTGTCACCAGCCATTTAAAGCAGTGAGGGCAACATACAAATGTTACATGAGAATGTAGGATAAGGGGCTATTAGGAATCCCCCCCCCCGCCTCCCCAGCACTCCACATAAGATGGGGTGCACTGGATCTACAAAGAGAAAAGGTAAGTACATTAATTTCACTTTATTATTCTTGGGAACAGTAGTTCACACAAGAAAAGGTTGTTAAACCTTCTGAGAAATCTAAAGGATTTCTCTGTGACACTGCACTGAAGATGCTGTGAGTCACCATACAAAAGGTAGATGCCTATGGAGTTTGTCAGACACCAAAAACAGTGGAAACGCATAATCCAAACCAGTTAAAAAACACATGAGAGTGAGAAAAAGGTCCCACTCACTCCAGGGTCAAAATGAAAAGTCCTTAAGTGCAGCAAAAGAGCTGGGGGTCTCTGGTTGGGAGGAATTAAGCACTAAAATGAACAGTCTCCCTAACCTGGAGGAATACAAAAGCAGGAGCTGCAGAGTAAAAAGGGTGGGAGCAATTACTAAAAGGAGTGGGAGAAAGGGCAAATCTGCAGAGGAGTGGTGGGAAAACAGGAACTGCAGTCGAGCAGAATGAGAGGAAGAAGAGGCAGGAGGAAAAGCCAGAGGAGAATGAGCTGGAGGAAGAACCGAAGGAGGGAGAGAAGTAAAAGTAGAGAAGCGAGAGAGCAAGAGCAGGAACTACAAAGGAGGAACAGAGGAAGAAATCATTAACTGCAGAAGAGTGTGTGGCTTGTACGCTGTGTGACAGTTCTGGAAAATTCTTCTATAGTACAGGCTCCGATTTCGTCCACGTTCCAAGGGACATCCGATCTGTAGAGGAAAGGGGACGGGACGTAAGAGTATGGGTGATTGGTGCGGGGTGACCTTGGGGGCCGAAGCATCTTACGATTCAGTGGTGCAAGCCTCAGACGGAGAAAACAGCGGATCTCTCAAACTCCCCAGTCCATCACCAGCATCTGGTTACTTACCCCTTTTATGAACCTTAACCAATCATCAAGAGAAAGAACTGGCCAAGATAGAAGGTTGGCAAACCGCGATGTTAATCCACATGAAGCCAAATCACTTGAGCTTTAGGGGAAGCAATACTGGTATCCAATGATAGAAACATAAAGCCAAGGGTCTCTCACAGACACACACTAAAACCATTAGAACCCGTCTGTTAGAGTAGATTTCCTTTTTTGTGTGAAAGTCTCTCCACCTGTGAGTGGCCCCAACACTTTTGACTGGACCACTGGATTTTTGACTAGCTCTCCTGAGTGAATGGGACCCTTTTTCCACATTCACTCATGCTTTTACTCTGGTCCCGGGAACCCCTTCTACATCTTTTTGGAGTTCCGCTTTCCTCCAACCTTTCTGGCATCTACCTTTTACTGTTGCAGCACACAGCACTTTCTTCATTTTCCTTGGGTTAACATACATTACTGTTAGGGAGAATACTCAGAAATGTGCCAATTCCCTCCACCTTAGAGACGCTCAGCAAATTTGCTGGATTTTGAGGACCTGATTTTTTTTTTTTTTTTAACCTGGAGAGCGTGTGGCCCATTTCCCCACTCCCATGGATTTTAATGTGATTTTGTACAGTGCGTTTATTTTGGTTGTGGAGTTTGACAAACTCCATAGGCATCACCTTGTGTCACACAGCACCTTCAGTGCAGTGGCCTAGGGAGGTCCTTCAGATTTCCCAAAGGTTTGACTACCTTCTCTTCGTTAAACTACTGTTTCTAAGGGCAGTAAAGTGAAACTGACTTACATTTTTAACTTTCTAGACTCAGCACACACTATCTTATAATAGGGTGCTTGAGGTGTTGCCTAGTATCCCCTTTGTCTAGGCTCATCTAACATTTATGTTACCCGTTCCTCACTGAACGGCTGGTGGCAGTGGATTTTCGTTTTAACTACCATGGTGTGCACTTACCGCGAGCTGCGCTCGCAGATGCAGTAAAGCACCCAAGGGTGCCATATTTGTCAAAATGCCCCCCCCCCCCCCCGTCTTCTTTTTTCGCCATTTCTTTGTGGAAAGGTCCTTCTTGACATTTACTCTGCGTGCCAAACCAGGTTGGGTCCCATTGTTTTTCCTTTGGCGGGATTCACGAGTGAAACCCGCCTCTGGCTCCAGGGTGTCTGGGGTAGACAGGAAGTGAGGGAAGTGCCCGAAACTCCCTGTGCTTAGTCTCCTAGGACACCCAAATGCACTCTGAGGATTGACTGGCTGACTGTCCGGCAAGGACAGACATCCTGCTGGGTGACTGACAGCTAGGCTGGAATGAATGGGAGAGCACCGAATAAAAGGCGAGTCTTTTGGCTTGGAAGGCGGAGTTGACCACTGGACGAAGGAACCGAAGAAGAACTTGAAGAGGACGCCTGCTGCAACTCCTGGACTGTTGGTTTGCCCGGTGAAGCCCTGCTGCAGTGCCAAAATGACAGGTTTGCATCGACAGAGAAGCCCCTGCAAGAACGACTTCTCCCCTTGAGTTGGTGGGACCAATCAACTCCAAAGTAAGCCACATGGACATCCATCTCGGAGCCGGTTGTATTTCCACATAGTTGCTGCTGGAAACCGAATAGCCAGGGAGAGGAACACCAGATTGTGTGCGTTGCTTTTAAGCTGGCCTAGAGCGCCAGAAAGATCCTCCGAACTCCCAGGAAGCAGGACTGCCTGAGCCCCCTCAACAGAGTGCGGGACCCCAGAAGCAAGAAAAGTCCATCTCAACAGCCAGGAACCGCTGTGTTGCTATTTGTGAATAGACTTTCAGAAGTCTGAAGAAAAGAACAATCAAATTGTGGGGCGACAAGCCGATTCGGCTTGTGAGTAGTAGAAGATGCAAGCAACTCTACAGCAAGAGGTAAGTTCTCTCATACGTTGTACAGTGCCTTTGTATTGAAGAAAAAGTGCAGCAGATGGCATCTTAAGAAATATTATGAGTGTGTATTTCATGAAGTGTATTTCAGTGTTACTGATATATTGCTCCCTTCTGAAGACGGCTTATTCTGACTGATGAATACATTAATAATTCTTTATTCAAGAAACCTTGAGTGTAAGAGTTTATTTGAATACTTGTAACTGTAAATGTCTGTGCAACTCCACTACAGCTCACATTGACCCTTCTAGAGATAAGCCTGGCTGCTCAACACGCTTCCAAAACTGTGTAGTACAAACATATACCAAAGGTTGGGTTTCCTATACTGTTAGGGCGAATTCTCAAAGTGTGCCAATTCCCCTCTACCTTAGAGACCCCAAGCTCTTTTGCTGGACTTTGAACTTTTTAATTCTGTTGGTTTTCTGTGTTTATTTTCTTTGGTTATGGAGTTTAAAACAGCTCTATAGGCATCATCTTTTTGATTTGTGTCACACAGCACCCTCAGTGCCGTGACACAGGGAAGCCTTTTTAAACTGTCCCAAGGTTTAAATACCTTCTCTGGGATAAACTATTGTTTCCCAGAGAATATAAGGTTAAATTGACTTTACTGGTCTTTAAATTCCTAGACCAAGCACACACTATCTTCCTATAGAGTGCTGGAGGGGTTACATAGTATCCCCTGTGTCTAGAAATTCATGTAGCAGTCAAATGCTACCCTTTTTGATCGCAATGGCTGGTGGCAGTGGTTTTAGAACAAACTACCATGATTTTTCCTGACCGCGAACACCAGTAGCTAAAAATCGCTGGAGCCATGTTTTTCAAGATGGCGCCTTAAGCCCCTTTGTTTAAACAGGTACTGGTCTTTTTTCACCATTTCTTTGTGGAAAGGTCCTTCTTGAGATTTACTCTGCGAGCCACACTAGATTCAGTCCCTTTGTTTCCATGCCTTTGGTGGGCTTCAGGACTGAAGACTGCTTCTGGCGTCCGAGTGTCTGAGGTGGGAAGGAAGTGAGGGAGGTGCCCGGAATTCCATGTGCTTAGTCTCCTAGGAGATCCAAATACACTCTGGCGTGATTGGCTGGCTGACTGTCCGGCAAGGAAAGCCTCACAGCTGGATGAGTGGCAGCTAGGCTGGAATGAATTGGAGAAAACAGTTTAAAAAGGCAGGTCTCCTGGACTGGAAAGCAGAGTCCACCACTGGAAAGAAAGAACCGAAGACGAGCTGAAGAGGACGGCTGCTGCAACTCCTGGACCGTTGGTTTGCCCGGTGAAGCCCTGCTGCAGGTCCGAATTGCCTAGTTCATCTTGACAGAGAAGCCCTTTCAAGGACAACTTCTCCCTTTGAGTTGGTGGGACCAATCAACTCGTAAGCCACCTGGATACCATTCTCGAAGCTGGTTAGGATTAACCAGGGGGAAGGACACCAGCTTGTGTGCTTGATGAACAGCTACTCGAACTAAAGTGACTGTTTTGTCAGCATTTTCCGACAATCCCGTGCAGTGCAGGAGTTCCCCAATGTCCTCCCTCTTGTCCCCATGACTGAGGCTCAGGAACAGTGAGATCTGCAGGAACTGCCAAGGACCAACATCTTCAGCTGCATCTTTTGCTTCATATTAAGGAACTGTGCCAACCCGATTGAGAGAACACTTCCCTCGCGGAGATAGTTTGTGGAACTTTCCCAACTTGCAGGCCCAATTAGCTTGTGACCCAACATATTATTCTTTTTCATACAAACTACTTTTGAGAACTTTGGCAAAGACTTAGCCGTTTACTTCAAGAACTGCTCTTTCCTAGCCAAGACACTAGTCCATTGACTTTGGCCTAGGCCTATTGAACTGAATTGAGTCCTCTAGTGAACTTTAACTTTTTGCACTGCCTAAGAAAGTATTTGTGATCTATTCTGCTAACTTGTGCCTTTTTTGCTCCCATTGAAAGTAACTGAAATGCCATTTTGCTCCCATTTCAGGGGAGCCCAATTTGTTCAGAAACTTATTGGTTTGCTTTTGGAGTGTGCTTGTGTATAATATTGAGTTGCCTACTTCTAGTGAAAGTTTTCTAAATGATTGTGTAATACATTTATGAGTGTTATACCAAGAAACCTTGAGTATAAGTGTCTACCTGAACCACTGTGATTGTAAGAGCTCTGTGTAACCTCTTGTACTGCTCACATTCCCTCTTGAGATCAGCCTGGCTGCTCAGCTCGCTACCACAAAACTGTGTAGTACAGACTTATACCAAAGGTTGGTTTTGCTTACACCTGTATTCCTAATTTTATGTGCCGGTCCCGGAGGGTACTGGTTGCAATTCTGCCTAACATATACCTGTAGTCAGAGCCGTTTGGAGTGTTCCCAGAAGGTACTGCATACAAACTTTGCCTAACACTGGTGGCAGGTGGTGAGGATATATTGTAGAGTTGTCACACTAAGAATTTGCTTTACCTTTGTTCAACTAAAGACCTTCACATGGCTAAGCTCCACTAGAAAAGCAATTGTAATATGGCAGATATGGATAACTTCAGGCAGGAAGCCCTGATCATTTTGGCAGTGGGTCAACTGAAAGTCAGGAATCTCCCTGTTAAAGAAAAGAAAAATGAACGGATTGCAAGATTGTTGAATATTCGAAGTCTGGGTAGTAGGCCCGTCGCACCTACTATTCCAGGAAATGTTGAAAATGATAATGAGGATGATAATTGAGTCTAACTCTAATATTATTGAAGAGTCAGAGGAGTCTCAGGAAAAGAGCCCCCTCTTTACCTCAATAGGCCCTTTTGCCTTAACCTTTAGCCAAAGGGACCCAACCAGGTCCAGAATGTGTGTCTCTTGAGAAAATGAGACTTGAGTTAGAGTTCAAAAGATTATAGATCCTAGCTGAAACCAAACATCAGGACATCAAACTAAGGGAAATGGAAATTCAACACGCTCTTGAAATGAAGAAATTGCCTCTTGAAAATGTTTCTATCCCAGAGTCTCCTAGGTCTTCCAGTCCAAAGAGACCTTGCATGCCTAAAGGAGCAGTGAGTATGTATGATGTGAAACTTGGTGTTTTGGATTGGTTGGGTGTTTTTGAATACAGCTATGGGATTCAGTTGATTCCTTGGCTTCTGTCTAGGCTCCCCCATGTTGCAACTAATGCTGTACTGGAGGTGGGGGAACTTGAAAGGTTGGAGTATGAAAATGTGAAGCTAGCTTTGATAGCTAGATTTGGAAAAACTCCTTCCCAGTACCTCAAGAGGTTTAGGACCCTCAAAAAGACTGATGGTACCCTTTGGGCTACCTGGGTGTGTGAAAGTTTGAAAAACTTAGATGGTTGGGTTAAGTGTCACAGGGTGACCTCTTTTGAAGGAATGCGAAATCTGTTTATGTTGGAATCTATTTTTGATGCCTGCTCTCCTGAGCTGAGACAGCACTTGGCTGACTCAAAAGAGATTGATCCTAGGAAACTAGCAAAAGCTGCTGACGTATGGGTTGCCAACAGGGTTACTCACAAGGATTATGGGGCCACTCAAAAATAATGAGGGGAAATAGCACAAGAAAGATGACAAAGAACTCTAAAACCTCCCATCCAAAAAAGGGCCACAAACATAAGGGTAAGCCACATGGGGAAACCAGGTCAGTCTAGTGAAACCTCTGGTGCCAAACCAGAGTGAGGTCAGCAGAAGCCCTCATTTGTCAAAACATTTGGAAAATGTTATGCTTGTGGGTCAACTGACTATGTGAAAGGGGATCCCAGATGCAAGGGTAAACCTTCAGGGGTCCACACTGCCTCCTTAGCCTTCATCCCTGAGGGAGACTTACATATGGCAAGTAGAAACCTTCAATTATTGGCTGAAGACCCCATTGGAGTCTCTGCCAGTGTTTTAGTGTCCCTGGGTCTGTTGGAACAGCATAATGTAGATGTGTATAACTATTCCAGATAACACAAAAGAATACTACAAGGACAGTGTACTTGTAAATGGTCAGGAGACCCTGCCATTAGAGACACTGGGGCCAGCATCACAGTGGTGGATTAAACCTTTTTCAAACCGGAGGATGTTGCCAAGGCACCCAAAGGCCCCACTAAGCTTGCTGGAGGCCCTATCCATATGGTTCCAATACTACCCGCTCTCATCCAGTACAACAATATGACTAAGAATACTTGGTCAGTGTACAAAGTGAGGTGCCTGGGAGAGTCCTGCTGGGGGATGACTTAAAAACTCTTGGAGTTGTATCAAGCATCCCCAGGCCTCCCAGTAAAAGGAAGCAGGAGCAGACTAGGAAGGCCAGATAGCTCACTTTAAATTGCTCTCAGTGGGATGTTAAAGACAAATCTATAACACCCAGTCCACAGGAAAAGCCAACTTCTATTTCAAAGAAGAGACAAAGGGGAAACCCAAGGTCTCAGGAAACCAGAAAGATAGCACTCCTGTGCATCAAACCAGGACATCCTCGAGAGGACTGTTCAAAGTCACACCTGTGACTACTCCACCAGCTGAGGCCAAGTGCGACTAGAAGAGGCTGAGTCAGCTACTGATGACACACAGCTGAAAGAAGACCTTCCCCCCTGTTGGGAGATCTGTATCCTGAAGACCATCCTGAGCTGCAGTCTTTACTGGCAGAAGGTGGCCCCATAGGGCAGACTTCAACAGAGGGCAAAGAGAGTGTCCTACTCTTGAAGGGCTTCACCAACGGGCAGCTTCCCAGCTGGAAGGGCAAGAGCCAGGGAAGCATAGGTTTAATGGGAGGATGGCCTCCTCTACAATGAACCTATTGAGTCTACAGGAGACTTGTAGTGCCCCAGGAGGTGAGACCTCGGTTTCTGCAGTTAGCCCATGAGATTCCTTTAGCTGGTCACTTAAGCTTTAAGACGACCAAAGAAAGGATTTCCCTTTATTTCTACAGGCCTAAGAAAATGGGGTCTGATGTAGATAAATTCTGTAGGCGCTGTCACACTTGTCAGACCTCTGGCAAGAGTGGACCCAAGAAGTAGTGGGAGTGCCTTTTGAGCCGGTAGGAATCAACATTGTTGGTCCCTTAGACCCTCCAACATCTTCAGGCAACCGACTTATATTGGTTGTGGTAGACCATGCTACCAGGTATCCTGAAGGGTATTCAGTTAAATTTTCGAAAACACATTTTGGAAATGCCATTTTTTCGAAACAAAAATGGCGAAAAAATACATTCTGAATGTTTTTTTTATTTTATGTTTTATTTTTGTTTCGTGTCTATATATATAAAAAAAATAAAAAAGAGGGGCTGGGGGATCCCCCCCCATTTAACCCTTTAAGTGCCAAGGACGAGGTATCTCGTCCTTGGAAGTGCACACGCAGTGCCAAGGACAAGATAGCTCGTCCTTTTCGGCACCTTGTTTTGAGCGATCCCTGCAAAGCAGGGATCGCTCAAAACTGTAATCCAACCCCCGGGCTATGTGAGGGGGAGGTCTCGTAACGCACGTCGGCGTGAAACTGAAAGTAATTCCACCACAGCAGCCATTTTCGGCTGCTGCGTTGGAGAGAGAAGGTGAGTGCCCTTCTTGTTCCGCCTCGATCTCCGGCTGTATTTCAAGCCGGAGATCGAGGCGGGTATCGTTGGAAAGGGGAGATCTTCCCCTTTCCAACGATACCCATTGTGTGGCTTTGCTGCCCGCTAGGCCACCAGGGATTGAGCAAAAAGTGGTGTCCCTGGAAAGGGGACTTTCTCCCCTTTCCAAGGACACCACATATGAGGCATTGCTGGTCACGGATCGGCGCAGAGCGTTCGATCCGTGACCAGCAACCCACTAGACCACCATGGATCTCTTTGTGAGGTGGGGGGGGAGGGGGCTGCTTCAAGTAAGCAGCCCTCTCCCCCATCCCGAACCCAAAGCATGGGGGCATGTGCATGTGAACCCTGGGGCAGATGGCTGACCATCTGCCCCAAGGGAATGTAAAATAAAAAAAAAATGAAATGATGGGAAACGGGGGTGGGGTGGGGGCCACTAGCCACCATGATTTTTTACTGAATGAAAGGGGGGGTGCCCCCCCAACCGAAGTAGAAAGGGGGCACCCCTTGTAACCCTCCCTGGGGGCAGATATCTGTTCCTAGGAAGGGGCATCTGACCCCAGGGAGGGATGCATGAGGTGGGCCCCCCCTATCTGCCCCCAGGGAGGGTTGCATGAGGTGGGGCCTTCCATTTGGGGTGGGGGGGGTTGAGGGCCACCCCCCGTTGCGGTACATCATGCGCTGCCAATTTAGGGTGGCCCTCAGCCCCCCCTAAAAATCAGCCTGTGATTTTGTATATTTTTTTTTGTTTACCCAACTTTGCTTGGTGCAGATGGCCACATTAGTGTGGCTATCTGCCCCCAGGGTGCCCAATCCCTACTGCCCCATCTATTGGAGGACCTGCCCCACCTTTTGGGGTGGCCCTCTCCCCCCTCACCCTAAATGGAGGTGGGGTGTACCTCACGCAGCCGTTTGGAGAAGGCCCAGGGAGGCCTGCATGAGGTGTCCCCCAGCCATTGGGGGTGGGGTGGGGGGGCACCTCAAAAGGTGGGGCAGGACCCCCAATAGATGGGGCAGTAAGGTTTGGGCACCCTGGGGGCAGGTAGCCACACTAATGGGCCCATCTGCACCAAGCCAAGTTGGGTAAACAAAAAAAAATATACAAAATCACAGGCTGCTTTTTAGGGGTGCTGAGGGCCACCCTAAATTGGCAGCGCATGATGTACCGCAACGGGGGGTGGCCCTCAACCCCCCCCACCCCAAATGGAGGGCCCCACCTCATGCAACCCTCCCTGGGGGCAGATAGGGGGGCCCCACCTCATGCATCCCTCCCTGGGGTCAGATGCCCCTTCCTAGGAGCAGATATCTGCCCCCAGGGAGGGTTGCATGAGGTGGGGCCCTCCATTTGGGGTGGGGGGGTTGAGGGCCACCCCCCGTTGCGGTACATCATGCGCTGCCAATTTAGGGTGGCCCTCAGCCCCCCCTAAAAATCAGCCTGTGATTTTTGTATTTTGTTTTTTGTTTACCCAACTTTGCTTGGTGCAGATGGGCCCATTAGTGTGGCTATCTGCCCCCAGGGTGCCCAAACCCTACTGCCCCATCTATTGGGGGTCCTGCCCCACCTTTTGGGGTGGCCCTCTCCCCCCTCTCCCCCAATGGAGGTGGGGTGTACCTCACGCAGCCGTTTGGAGGAGGCCCAGGGAGCCGTGTCCCCCAGCCATTGGGGGTGGGGGGGCACCCCAAAAGGTGGGGCAGGACCCCCAATAGATGGGGCAATAAGGTTTGGGCACCCTGGGGGCAGATAGCCACACTAATGGGCCCATCTGCACCAAGCCAAGTTGAGTAAACAAAAAAAAATATACAAAACCACAGGCTGCTTTTTAGGGGGGCTGAGGGCCACCCTAAATTGGCAGCGCATGATGTACCGCAACGGGGGGTGGCCCTCAACCCCCCCCCACCCCAAATGGAGGGCCCCACCTCATGCAACCCTCCCTGGGGGCAGATAGGGGGGGGCCCACCTCATGCATCCCTCCCTGGGGTCAGATGCCACTTCCTAGGAGCAGATATCTGCCCCCAGGGAGGCCTGCATGAGGTGTGTCCCCCAGCCATTGGGGGTGGGGTGGGGGGGCACCCCAAAAGGTGGGGCAGGACCCCCAATAGATGGGGCAGTAGGGTTTGGGCACTCCGGCGCCAGATTGGCACACCAATGTGCCCCTGTGCACAAAGGGGAGTTGGGTTACCAAAGGAAAACAGTGAAATTGTTGGAAGGTTTTTTTAGGGGGGTGGTGGAGCACCCCAAAGGGTTGGGAAAGCTTCTAAAGGAATGAGGCGTTCACCCCCCCCCTGGCCATAATGGAGTGGGTGCCATGTCATGCAGCCCTCCCTGGGACCAGATATTTGCTCCTAGGAACGGACGCCTGAGCCCAGGGAGGAGTGCAGGACAGCCTTCCCCCTTATCTGCCCCTTGGGAGGGCTACATGAGATGGGCCGCCCCTCAAATTGGGGTGGTGGTGGAGAGGTGCAACCCCCCCCACGTTAGAAAATTCCACAGCGGTGTAGGGGGCCCCTCCGCCCCCACAAAAGGGCAGCCTGCCATTTTGAATTGGGTTCTTAGTTTACTATACCTGCCTTGGCGTAGAGGGGCACATTGGTGTGCCAGTCTGGCGCCGGGGTGCCCAAAACGTACAGGCCAATGCAACAGGGGGGCCAATATGGGTGGTCTGGTATTTGGGTGGGCTGACACAGATAATATATGTTTTGTTCTTCCCTTTACAGGTCTTGAGCAGTTCAAGCTTCTCCCTTGTTATGTACGTATGAAATGTTGCTTATTCCAACATTTTATAGTGGGTGGAGGGCACATTGCTATTGGGTTGGGGGTGAACAGGGCCTGTAGTGTTCTGTTGTGAAGGAAGTGGGTGCTCTGGGGAGGTATTGGGGTGGCCAGGAACACACTTGCCCGGGTTGCGGACAAAACGCCCCCCAGTGCAGCTGAACAGTGCTGTTTCCCTGGGAGGGAAGTTGGTCACTTAGCCATCTGTGCAATGTTTTTTTTGTGTGCTGGGGGTTGCCATACACCCATTGGTCTTAGGCCAGTTTGCTATCACTGTGCAGTCCAGCCTTCTGTGGAGGTAGATGACTGAGAAGTTTCATGTATGTGGTGGAAGGAGCTGAAAAATGTACAGATATATGCCAGACAGTTTGGATGTGTTATTGGTAGGCAAAGCACTGAATGTAAATCTTTTATGTTTCTGTTGCAGTTGCGGCTACTGAAAAGCTTATGCTGACTTATGTAAGTACCACATATATATTACTTGGTAATGTGCGGGTGGAGGGTTACTGTGGTGGGAGAAACTGTGGCTGCAGTGTCAGTGGTATGGGTGAGAAAGGGTAGTAGGGCGGTCCGGGGGCCAGTGATGGGAGTGCCTTGCATTGAGGAAGGTGGCTGCTTTGCAGAAGGAAAAATTGGCCGACATAAGTAGCAGCTCCTTTTCAAAAATGTTGCCGGTAGTAATGCAGATGGTCATTTTGTTCCGAGCATGGTACGCGTACTTGATACAGAGAACACTACTTTTACTGCAACGATCACCATTTCTGTGGTCCTTTTCCAGCAGTCGTCCCAGTGAGCCCCGCCAGGCTCCCCATCCTTTTGCAGGGGGAAAAGCTGTAACGCAGGGTAGCTAGAGGGGCAGGAGGGGTGGGGGATGAAGTCATTGCCCTTGGGCGTCCATCTCCCAGATGGATATTTTGTCCCTCAAAAGCAGCAGTGGGTGCAGGGTGCCCCGGCACGGTCCCCATCCCTTCCTAGAGGGGAAAGCTGCAGTGCTGGCCTGGCAGAGATGTAGTGTGGTGGTGGTTGATGTGTGTGACCTTGGCTGCCTCTCTGCCTTGGTAGTTGAATGGCCCCAAGTTCACCAGTACTTTAGGAGCTGCGCCCCAATTTCTCACAAAGTGTCCAAATTTGCATGCATGTGTAATGAATGGCGCACATTCTGTCAGAGGAACTATATTCGGAGAGGTTACAAAACACCCTTGCTGCACAGGTCATATCCTCTGTCAGACTAGTCACCCTGCCAAAGTGTAATGGTGTAGCATGTGGAAGTCACCTTACCACCGTGCAGTGCAGGCGGTGGGCCACAGGAGCAGACAACCTTTACTGATTACAATTGCCCCAGCAGAACTGTATTATTGGCACAAGGTGATATACTGTCTTCCTCACCTCTTTGCCACCTCCTTCCCCTAAAACACAAGTGCCAATTACGTAATGACCTACTGTAAATTCACATGAGAGGTGCATGTCCGAATGGGTGAAGTGTGTGTCTGGGATTGTTACAAGAGCCATGTGTTCACACAATCATTCAGCTAGCTGGTAAACTGTATGTATAGGCATATTCATGGGGGTTCACTTGTTTCCATATCATAGTGACGATGAGGGTTGTGTAGATAATTGCCTACTCTTTCACCCAAAGGGCTGCACGATTTTCCGAGGGCCAACCACATCTGGCTCTCAAAGGGATGCCCTCCTGGTGCATTGGTTTGGGGTTAGGGAGAAGTGCTTTCACCAGCTCAGAGGAGCCATCAGCGATGTCCATGCAAAAGGAGATGCAACCCCAACACCCTACAGTGGTGCACCTGGGAGGAAAAGATTTAGCGTCTGTGGGAGGGGAAGGGATACATGAGCTGCTAATGGAGGAACTGGAATGGATAGCACAGATGTTTCCAAACAGTGATGGTTTGGTGCCAGATTTCCGGAATTTATTTATTTTTATGTTTTTTCTGCAGGATGCCATATGCCCACTTGTCTTATTTCCATTTCCAATCTGTGTGCAGTCTAGCCTTACGTAGTGGTAGATGACTGAGAAGTGTCATGGAACTGGTGGAAGGAAGTGAAAAATGTACAGATAGTTGCCAGACAGTTTGGATGTGTAATTGGTAGGCAAAGCATTGATTTTAATTCTTTTATGTTTCCTTTGCAGTTGCGGCTACTGAAAAGCTATTGCTGACTTATGTAAGTACAACATTTATTACTTGGTAATGTGGGGGTGGAGGGTTACTGTGGTGGAAGGAATTGTGGCTGCATTGTCAGTGATAAGGGTGGGAAAGGGTAGTGGGGAGGGTCGGGGGCCAGTGATGGGTGTGCCTTGCATTGAGTAAGGCAGCTGCTTTGCAGAAGGAAAGGTTTGGCCGACAAGTAGAAGCAAATTTTAAAAAAAAATTTCCAGTAGTTATATAGATGGTCATTTTCTCTGAGCATGCTAGGCACACTTGTTACAGAGCTCATTCCTTTCACTGCAAAGTTCACCATTTCTGTGGTCCAATTTCAGCAGTGGTCCCAGTGTGCCCTGTCAGGGTCCCCATCCTTTTGCAGGGGGAAAAACTGTAACGCAGGGTAGCTAGAGAGGGGGGTGTCATTGGCCTTGGGCGTCCGTCCCCCAGGTGGATATTTTGTCCTCCAAATTCAGCAGTGGGTGCAGGGTGCCCTGGCAGGGTCCAATCCCTTCCAGGAGAGGAAAGCTGTAGTGCTGACCAGGAAGCTATGTAGGGTAGTGGTGGGTGATGGGTGTGACCTTGGCCACCTCCCTTCCTTGGTAGTGAAGTGCCCCCAAGGTCACTAGTGGTCCTGGAGCTATGGCCGAAACACTCACATTGAAAGTGTCTGAAGGTGCACCCATTTGTGGTAAATGTGGCACATTCTATCAGGGTACCTATATTCAGAGAGCGTACAAAGCACACTTCCTGTGGACTTCATATCCTCTGTGAGACAAGTCACCCCGCCAAATTGTAACGATGTAGCATGTGCAAGTCACCTTACCACCGTGCTGGGCAGGCGGTGGGCCACAGGAGCAGACAACTTTTACTGATTACAATTGCGCCAGCACAACTGTGTTATTGGCACAAGGTGACATACTATCTTCTTCACCTCCTTCCCCTGAAAATAATGTGGCAATTATGTGTCGACCTACTGTTATCTCAAATGAGAGTTGGTTTCCGAATGGGTGAAGTGTGTGTCTGGTATTGTTACAAGAGTCATGTATTGGTGCAATTGTTGTATAATGTGGTAAAATGTATGTGTAGCCATAATCATGGGGGTTTTCCTGTTTCCATTTCCTAGTGAGGATGAGGGTTGTGTGGATTTACCGCCACTCTTATATCCAAAGGGCTGCACGACTTTTCCGAGGGCCACCTACATCTGGGTCTGGAAGGGATGGCCTTGCAGTGCATTGGTTTGGGGTGGGGGAGATGCGCCTTCACCAGCTCCGAGGAGCCATCATCACTGCCCAAGCAAAAGGAAAGCCCCCCCCCTGACCTTATAGTGGTTCACCTGGGAGGAAATGATTTTGCGTCTGTGGGACGGAAGGGGGTACGGGAGCAGCTCATGGCAGACCTTGAATGGATTGCAGAGAGGTTTCCAAACACTGTGGTGGCCTGGTCCCAGATGATTCCCAGGATGGATTGGAGAACTCAAGGGAATAGAAGGGCCATCAACCGCTCGGTGTGGAAAATGAATGCCGAGTTCACTAGACTGACAGAGGGCAACACCAGAATACGGACCATTCACCATGGCAATATCAAAGGTGCTGTGATGTTTCACAGAGATGGGGTGCACCTTTCCAAAACAGGCATGGAGCTGTTCATTGGAAACATAATGGATTTTGCCCAGACGCTATTTTAGGGGGAGTTTGCCCAGTGACTGATGGACACACTGGAAGATGTGAAAAGTTAATAGAAATGGTAGTAAGTATGTTGGCAGTGAGACTTCCACTTTCTAGCAATTGTTTGCATTCATGGCATGTCAAAGCATTCAGTATGTTTCTGCTACTTATTTCTTAGGTACCCATCACTACTTGCTTCAGCCTACATCAATTTGCTTGGCCCTGCAATAATTTTGTCCTTGTGAGCTTTCCTCTTACAATAAACACCCCTATATGAATGAGCAGGTGTTTTTGTCAAAAGTGTGCCAGCAGTTGCCCGGAAGGGCCAGCCGTGTACTTTATCTTCCCTTTCTGCTTCTTCATTGCCTATGGCTTTTCAACTCACCCAATCACTAATACGTTGCATGGTTCCTTCTCACCTCGATTTCCCATCCACAAGCATCCCATGGAGGAGGGCATGGTGCAAAGCATGTTGGCTGTTTCTGAATAGGTAGTGTGGCTGAAATCCTCGTCCCCACGCTTGTATTTCTGTACAGTTTAGCGGAATAGTACATTGTCCATAGATTTTTTGTTCTCTTTCTTTTAGGTGCAGGTGTGTTGTAGCTGTCTACCCACTTGTAGGAAAGCAGTCAGCTGGTCCTTAGCATTTCACGTGAGTGTTTGCAAAGTACTACTCCGTTTATTGTAGCGTGCAGGGAGTACGTCATATTGCAGAGGGCTGCTACAGTTTGTGAGCAAAGTCTGGACCTTTTGGTGTACTTGTGTGGAGTAGGTTTGTGGCACTGAATACCACTTACTGTGCTACGTTCCATACTTTCAGAAGCACACATACTTCTTGTTTCAGTCTTCATCTGGTCTTTGGGCAGTGAAGGGTTCCATAGCGAAGGTACTCATGGCTTCTCGGCGATCAATGTCTGGTGCGGAGGCATTAGCTGCAGTGATGGAGTCTGGCTCAGAGCAAGGCACAGATGTGTACATGCATTCTGAAACAGATAGTGCTTCTGAGGGGCACGAGGGAAGTGATTGGGGAAGTGAGATGGCCATTGACGAAAGTCCCTCCTCCCACTCATCATCGTCATCATCTGATGATGAAGAGGAAGGAAGAGTGCGTCCACCTTTTCGCACACTTCCCACACGCAGGGGACCTGTAAGGGGGAGGGGACGTGCAAGACGGCCACGCAATGTGGCAGTTCCTGACATGACTCAAGAGTCGCTCTGGGTGCCTCCAGCAATGGCTCAGCCTGTTGTTCCCCCTTTCACTGGTATATCAGGGTGCACAGTGACTACAGAAGGGTTTCAACCTATTGATTTTTTCAACCTTTTTGTTGATGATGGGTTCATTGCAGATGTGGTTGAGCAAACCAATTTATACGCTGCACAGTTCATGAGGTCTAGGGGTCCCACTCTGAAACCCCACTCCAGAGCACAAGCATGGGTACCCACAAACGATGTTGAAATGAGACAGTTTTGGGGTCTCATTTTGCTCATGGGAATTGGACACAAGCCGTCTGTCGCAATATACTGGACTACTGTAGCACCACTTTATTGCCCGTTTTGTTCAGCTACAATGAGCAGAAATCGCTTTCAAGCACTGCACCGTATGTTGCACTTCAATGACAACTCGGCAGCATTACCCAAAACGGACCCAAACTTTGTTAGGCTGTTCAAACTTGAGCCATTTCTGGACCACTTCACTCACCGATTTGCAGAGGTGTATGTTCCTAGCCTGAACATATCCATTGATGAATCGTTGGTGTTGTTCAAAGGTCGCCTTGTATTCAGGCAATACATTCCTAGCAAGAGAACACGATATGGGATTAAAATGTACATGTTGTGTGAAAGTACCACTGGGTATGTCAGCAGCATGAGAGTCTACACCGGTAAAGACTCTACCCTAAACCCTCTGGGCTGCCCAGCCCATTTAGGGACAAGTGAGAAGATTGTTTGGGATCTTCTCACACCATGGCTCCACAAGGGACATCATTTGTATGTAGACAATTTCTACACCGGAATTCCACTGTTCAAGGAATTGTTCAATGTGGGCACACTGGCATGCGGTACAATCCGCAGTAACCGCAAAGGCTTCCCCAAACAACTTGTGTGTAAGAAGTTGGCCAAGGGACAATGTATGGCATTGCGGCAGGATGAATTGTTAGCAGTGAAATTCTGCGACAAAAGGGATGTGTACATGCTAAGTACTATTCATGATGAAAGTACTTCAGCTGTCCCTCTGCGCAGGCAGACTCAGCAAGTGTTGAAGCCCAATTGCATTCTGGATTACAACAAGTACATGGGTGGAGTAGACAAAAATGACCAAGTGCTTGAGTCATACCACGCTGAACGCAAGTCGCGTTTCTGGTACAAAAAGTTAGCCACACATTGTGCATATGGCAACGCACAATGCTTAAGTGGTGTACCGTGCAGCTACTCCACAAAACAAGCTCTCCTTTTTGGATTTTGAATTAGAAATTGTTCAATCTCTGGCTAATGTTCATGTACAAATTCCCTCCTTTCCAGAGGTCGAAGATGTGGCCAGATTGCAAGGGCGACACTTTGGTGATTATGTTCCTCCCACTGCCACGAAGGCACAACCGTACCGAAAATGTAAGGTGTGTACAAAACAAGGAAAGAGGAAGGATACTCGGGTGTACTGTCCCCAATGCCCTTCCCAGCCTGCCCTCTGCTTTCAGCCTGGTTTCCTTTTGTATCATACAAAGGAAAATTATTGGGAGATCGACTGATTTCCGAAAATGCCCATCATTCCTTGAAAGGGACCCTTAGCCACTGAAATCGTGCATGTCTTGTAAAGGAATGGCACTCTTGCACCCTGCCCTGGAGGAGTACCTTCAATGAAAATGCAACAGGATGTCAACTCACTTCACTTGATTTAGCGTGCATTCACGAGCATCGCTAGTCCTGCTTCCTCCACTTGAGGCCTGCCTTGGCAAGGCAACCACAGCCGTAGCTTTCCCTTGAGGCCTGCCAAGAAAATGTACATCAGTCTAGATCCCTCAGCTCAAAGCGTGACTTGCAAAGGAACGCTAATCAGGCTCCTTCCATTGGAGGCGTGCCTACGAAATAGTAATCATTATGAGTCCCTGTACTTGAGTTGTGCCATACGGGTCTTTCCCCTTTGGCGTGCTTTGGCAAGCAATGCTAGTCCTGCCCCCTCCACTTGAGGCCTGCCTGGGAAAGAGAAATCACCCCCGGTACCTTTCACTTCAGGTCTGCCTCATAAGGAAAAGGCAGTCTAGCTCCCTCTGCGCGTGGTGTGCCTTGCAAAGTAACGCAATGCTTGTTTCTTCCAAAGAAGGCGCATCTTGGAAAGGAATGCCACTCCACCGCCTCTAGTTGAGGCGGGCCATGGAGAAGAAGGGTGGAGCACTCTGGGTCACTCCCCTATGGGAGTGCAGCTTGCTCCTGTTCGGGATTGCCTTACAAAAAAAAAAAAAAAACGTCTGGAAAACCCCATCCGCTTCCGGCGTACTTTGGACAGGAACCCAAATCTGGCTCCTTCCACCTAAGGTTTGGCAAGCAAAGAAAGGCCAGTCCCGCTCCCTCTACTCAAGCCGTGCATTGTGGAAGACCAGAACACCATTCAGGTTCCCTCCACTCAAGGGGTGTCTTTTCAAAATAATACATGCCACTTTGGCTCCCTCCCTTGAGGTCCAAGTGTCATGAAAGTGGTACTTGGACACCAACTATATGGCAGCGGTGTCTTGCGTACCTCGTAAGATCCTGCCTTGTTTATTGTTTTACTGCGAGTAATGTTATGTGTGGTGTAAGTGACACGTCTTCTGTAGGAATGAATTGGATATGATTGGTGTGTGAATTAGGTAAAGATACAAAGAACATGCAAATGCAATTTCTGTGAATGGACTTTTCCAGCACTGCCGAAATGATTGTCATGTTGCAGGATGGCTGTTTTGTGTGGGTACGGTGGAACATAAGAATGTTTGTCCATAGTTGCTATGGGCATACTGAAAGCTGGTGTGGAAGATAGCGCCTGTAGGGCAGGGTAGCGAAGTCAGCCAGTATGCACTTGCTATCACTGTCCACATGTGATTGCCGGCACATAAAGTTTGCATGCAGACACAGTTGCTATGAAATTGATGCCAAATGATAGTTAAGAAATTGCTAGAGACACAGTTGCATTGTACACACATGTCCATGTGGTATAAGTGTGTAGATATGCTCATGTGTAGATACACTTGCTCTGGTGCTAGTGATTTGGTAGAAGTGCAACTGCTGAAATGGATGCCAACTGACTGCAGACACGAAAGGGATACAAATGGCCAGTGATCCGGTGGGTGCCTTGTCGTGGCATCACTGCTCACAAGGACAAACCTTCTTGTGCAACACAAGGAGGTTTGTCCTTGTGCTAAATCCCACCTTGCGTGTCTAACTGCATTGCGTCTGGTATGTATGGGAAGTGTGAGGAAAGGTGCATGTGAAAGGACACCCGTGGGAATCCGCAGAGGTGTGATTTGAGCACATCGCCCCAGATTTTTTTACCCAGACACCCCCACAAAGTCCGAAATGTGCCCCGGACTTTGCGGGGGTGTCTGGGTAAAAAAATCTGGGGCGATGTGCGCAAATCACACCTCTGCGGATTCCCACGGGTGTCCTCTTTTCGGAAATGCATGGGGTTCCCTGTTTTCCTTGCTGGCTTCGACACCCTAGGCCCATATCTGTATGTTGTGCCGGTCGGCAGAATGGCTGAGATTCCCCTCTGCAAACAGACTGGGGGTTGCTTGCGTTTGCGGCTTGCCCCTTGCCGGCCAGGTAGGTGCACCCACGCATGTGAGGTACCGTTTTCATCGGGACACCTGTGGGAACGCGGGACGGTAGGCCATGTGTTGTTGGGGGCGTGTTTCGATGGGTGAGCCGAGCGAAATGTGCGGAAATTGCGTATTTTTTCCCACATTTTGAACTTTGCAGGGGTGTCTGGGTAATAAATTCTGGGGCAATTTGGGCATATCATACCTCTGCGGATTCCCACGGGTGTCCTCTTTTTGAAAATGCATGGGGTTCCCTGTTTTCCTCAGTGGCTTGGACACCCGAGACCCATATATCTGTATGATGTGAGAGTGACATTTCCGGTGTGAAAACAGACTTGGGGTTACTTGTGTTTTAGGCTTTCCCCTTGCCGGCCAGGTAGGTGAACCCACACATGTGGGGTACCGTTTTCATCGGGACACCTGTGGGAACGCGGGACGGTAGGCCATGTGTTGTGTTTGTGTGGTTTTCATAACGTTTTGACCCATTTGCTGGAGCCCTTTGTCTCACAACCCTTTCTTTTCCCAAATGTGACCTACATTTAGTCGCTGCTTTAGCCACCATACACTTTTGTAACCTGCACAAGTCACCTACCCTTGAAAAGGTCTGCCTGTGCCCTTTCAAAAAATGTATGGCTGCCGTTCCTCACCACATTGGTTTTCCCAATTTACACATGCTAAGTGCGTCTGGTCAGGCCGTGAGCGTAAAGCTCCTGTGTACCATGGCTCAGTGTTTGGCTTGTGGTATTGCTTGTTTTGTACAAACACTACAAAAATGGTATGCTCTCCTAACTGCAAGAGTCGGGGGAATGTAGCGGAGCATTGCTTTTCTCAAAATTCATAGAAGCCATTGCCGTACCAAGCCAACCATGTCCAACACATACCTTTTCTTTCAGTCATTTTCCCGCTTTTCCCCCATTCAATGGCATTTTCCCCTACCTAGTTGTTGCCTGACCTATGCAAATCACCCCTTCCTAAACTTGGAATTTTGTCTACTTTTCAGAAATATATGCCTCTGTCCTCCAATTTGGCTTTCCTGCCCTTTTCTCCCATTCCGTCCATGCATGTCCAATTGGCAAAAATGGCAAAAATCGCCTACCTCTCACAAAACGGTTGATATCCCCATCAAAAAAATGTTTTTCCATTTCCACTCAACCTGTTCCTGAAAGCCAACACATTGGGGAACTCAGCACAGCAAACCATTTGTTCCTAGCTCTTACAAGGAAAAAACCACAGGCTTCTTTGTACATCATTTTATTGGCATTTTTTGAAAAAACCCAAAATTTTCGCACATTTTCCTTATTTTCTCTCACCCCCCTACAGCAACCTGGGATTCCTGGGTGGCGTTACGACCGCCTACATGTGGGAAAAAAAAGGAGCCAAATTTGGCCGAGATATCTCATGTAACGAAAAAGTTACAAGCCATTGAATGGCCACATACCAAAATCACCAAAAAAGGCTCTGGCACTGGGGAGAAATACCCATGGTACTTAAAGGGTTAAAAAATAGAATTAAAAAAAATACATTTGGTGTCGAAAAAAATGGCATTTCGAAAATGTGACGTTTGAAAATGTCACTATAAACCATCCTGAAGCCATACCTAGGAGGACTGTCACAGCTCAGGCCATGGCCAAGGCTCTACTTGGTATTTTTACCAGAGTACGTTTTCCTAAGGAGGTTATCTCCGACAGGGGATCTAACTTTATGTCCCACTACATGCAAGCCATGTGGAAAAAATGTGGAGTGACCTACAAATTCTCAACAGCCTACCATCCCCAAACCAATGGGTTGGTGTAGAGGTTTAACAGAACTAAGAAGAGCATGATAGGTGTTTTAGAGGAACCCCTTAGCAGAAAGTGGGACCCTCCACTGCCATGCCTTCTCTTTGCTTATAGAGAAGTCCATCAGGAAGGGGTTAAATTCAGTCCCTTTGAGCTTTTCTATGGTCATCCGGTTAGAGGTCCATTGGCCCTAATCATGGAGGGGTTGGAGAGTGCTCCTTTGCACAAGCCAGTGAGAGTCACTAACTAAGTGTTGGGTCTCCAAAGAAGAATGACACACATGATGACTGAAGCTTCAGGTAACTTGAAAGCAGGTCAGGCTCTGAAGCATTGGCAGACCAGAAGGCCAACATCGTTGAGTTTACTCAAGACCAGCTAATCCTAGTTATGGTGCCTACAAGGCAGAGGGCCTTGCAGGACAAATGGATTGGACTCTTCAGGGTTGTGGGAAAACTTGGAGGTCAATTATTTGGTGGACTTAGGCAATCCTAAGGAGGCCCCCAGGGTCTTTCAGACCAACCGCCTAAAGGCCTATGTCTCTAGACCAGAACTGGGAGCATTGCTTCTAGCCTCTGCTCAGGAGGAGGAGAGTGAGCTCCTCAGGGGACAACCTTTAGATGGGAAGATAGAAGGAGTTCATCTCTCTTCTGATTGGAGACTGGAACAAGGGGAGGAGTGTAAAGCTCTGTTAAATCAGTTTGCCTCTCTGTTTTCACTCTCACCCGGTTTGACCACTTGGGGCCAGCATGAGATTCTCACTGATGACTGTTTACCTATTAAAAGCAGAGGTTACAGAATGTCAGACAATGTAAGAACCCACATAAAGGAAGTGGTCAACAAGATGCTTGATCCCGGGGTAATAGAGACATCTACAAGTCCATAGTCTAGTCCAGTCCAGTCCAGTTGTGCTAGTACCAAAGGCAGGATCCAAGGGGTTGAGTTTTGTGTGGACTGTAGAGCCTTTAATGCAGTCTCCACGAATGATGCCCATCCTTTACCTAGGACAGATGAGCTGGTGGACAAACTTGTTTCAGCCAAGTACCTCAGTACATTTGACCTAACCTCAGGCTATTGGCAAATAGCTCTGACAGACCATGCCAAGGAGAAAACTGCATTTTCAACCCCAGGAGGCCTCTACCAGTTTAAAGTTTATGCCTTTTCGACTAAAGTATGCACCTGCTACATTCCAAAGGATGGTGAATCAAGTTCTTAATGGGATGGAGGACTTCTGCATGGCATACTTGGATGATAATGCAGCCCTACTTGGAAGGAACATATTGACCACTTAGGCTATGTATTGCAGGCTCATGAGCAGGCCAATCTGACCATAAAGGCAAGTAACTGTCAAATTGGTCAGAGTAAAGTGGTCTACCTTGGACATGAGGTAGGAGGAGGTGAAATAAGGCCATTGCCTAGCAAAGTACAAGCTGTACAAGACTGGGCCACCCCTACTACTCAAACCCAAGTGAGAGCCTTTTTAGGTCTCAGAGGTTACTATAGGAACTTCATTGAGAACTATGGGTCCATTGCTTTTCCCTTGAATGCGATCTCCTCACCCAAATTTCCCAAGAAGATCAGGTGGAATGAGGACTGCACTAAGCAAGCCCTTTGTCTGTCTGGTCCTGAGATCTTCGTCCGCAGGAGCTGCTGAACAACACAGTCCCCCAAAGTTGTGTAGTGAACTACTGATAGTACAGCAGCCGTCTCAACAACCCAAAGGGAAAGGTGAAGTGGAGAAAATAAGAAAAGACACAGGTCACTCTCGCTTCAACAGTCAGAGCACCTGCAGAGGGATAAACAAATACAATATATTTTTTCCTATCTACCACATTATTCCCCCAATTCTCCCCTTGTAAGTTGTATACCTGCTGAGCCTTCCTGGAGAGCTGGGAGGCCTGGAAAGAAGTTTCCAGCTAGTTCCTTAGAATGAAAAAACTTCTTTAAAATATTGCTGATATTGAAAGAACAGAGTTCATAAGTTCTTTAGTGGGATTTAGGAATTCATTTCCTAGTCTGAGAATCCGAGTTCCCCAGATGGAAACGTGTCTCTTTAAAGGGAATTGGAAAATAAAATTTCTTGTCCTTATAGTCTTGTTTTCTAGCAGTTACTACTTGTTCAACCTGAAAGTAGACTGCTCTTAATTGTTTGATCCCTGTGACGCCATCAGACTATGGTTATCTTCAGTGTACTGCTAAACAGACCATTTACAATGCGTTCCAAAACACAAAGCATACCACAGTTCATTTCTAAGAATCAGTTAGTTTGAAATTGAAACTCAGATTAACAGCCAAACATTGTGACTCTGTTCAACTAGAGAGACCCTAGTCTCTTATGCATGCGAGCGGGCGACCACCAAAAGGATCAGGGTTACCTCGCCGTAGCGCATATCTTCTAACTGAATTCACAGAGAAGCGAAGCGGGAGAAGTGATTACTTCAATTCCGCTGCGTTAAAAAAGAAGGTTCACTTTTTCTGTGAGCATGTGCACGAACGATAACCAAAACAAACGCTCCAACAGCACGCATGCTCAGTTTGCTAAACACTTTATTTGAGCATGCATGCGAGCGAAAACAAATGCACTACACTAGTGCGCATGCTCAGACAACATTCACTCTAATTGCCATGCGTGAGCGAGCAGCGGTTGTATTACCCAATCTCTGCTTGCCGACGCGTATTACTTAAACATTGAGTTTTCTTCCATATACATTTAATTTTGATTATACATATACTGCATATTAAAGATACACCAACAAGCACATTCCTCTACTAAGAAACCTTTAAAAGTGCAAATGCAGCAGATTGTTATAACTTGACTCCCTGGTTCGTTGCAGCACAGTACTCAAGAGTTCTCTTCAGAAACGTTTCCCATCTACCACTAAATACCTAAGCTAACCGCAGTGTTTCTATTTGCGGTAGACGCAAGGAGCTGAAACACTGAACAGCCACTGAAAGAGAAGTTTGCCGGTTGTGAGTTTTGACCGTCCCAGTGCATTGCAGCAGTCCCCCGACGTCCTCCCTGTGTCCCCAGGACTGAGGCCTAGGAACAGTGAGACCTGTAGAGCTGCACAGGAGCAGGAGTCATCAACTGCATCTTTCTTCATCTTTAAAAGGTATTGTACAAAGTCTGAGAGAACTTACCTCTTATTGTAGAGTTGCTTGCATCTTCTACTACTTGCAAGTCTAATCAGCTTGTGGCCCAACATTTGATACTTTTCTTCAAAGACTTCTAAAACATTGTGCAAAGACTTTTCCATTTACCTACCAGAGGTGCTTCATCCCATATAAGACTTTGGCCCATTGACTTTGGCTTAGCCTATTGTATTGAATGATTCTTTCTGGGGGGTTCCAAAAGTATTTGCCTGCTTATGAATATTTGTGGTCTCTTGTATGTTCTAAATCTTTTTTTCTTACTCCATGATTCTCAATGCAACAGTGATATATTAATGTTGCCAGCACCCTAGCAATTGAGGACACCTGAGGGTGTAGGTAGTGTCTGGGCCATCCCAAAAGGGTATCTACTAATTTAGAGATAGTAAGGGTGTGTATTTCATGAAGTGTATTTGAGTGTTACTGTTATATTGCTCCCTTCTGAAGGTTTATTCTAACTGACTGATACATTAATTAATAATTGTTTATTCAAGAAACCTTGAGTGTAAGAGTTTATTTGAATACTTGTAACTGTAAATGTCTGTGCAATTCCACTACCACTCACACTGGCCCCTCTTGAGATGAGCCTGGCTGCTCAACACGCTACCAAAACTGTAGTACAAGATTATACCAAAGGTTGGGTTTCCTATACCTGTAGTCAGAGTTGTTTGTAGTGTTCCCAGAGGGTAGTGCATACAAACCTTACCTAATAGGGGCCATTTTGACAAAAATGGCACCCTTGGGTGCTTTCCTGCATCCGCGGTAAATGCACACCACGGTAGTTAAAGGTAAACCACTGCCACCAGCCATTCAGTGAGTAACGGGTAACATAAAAAATGTTACACGAGAGTCTAGACAAAGGGGATACTAGGTAACCCCTCCAGTACCCTATTGTAAGATAGGGTGTGCTGGGTCTAGAAAGTACCTAATGTAAGTCAAGTCAATTTCACTCTACTGCTCTGGGAAACAGTTTATCCCAGAGAAGGTATTTAAACCTTGGGAAATCTGAAAAGCTTACCTGCACCACTGCACTGAAGGTGCTGTGTGACACCATGTAAAATATGATGCCTGAGTTTGTCAGGCTCCAGGCTCCATAACCAAAAGAAACAGTTCAGAAATCACATTTAAGATACATGAGAGAGTGGGAAGAAAAGGGTCTCGCTCTCTCCAGGTAAAAAAAAATCAAGTCCTCAAAATCCAGCACAGTTGGTGGGGGTCTCTAAGGGGGTGGGAATTTGGACATTTCTGAGAATTCTCCCTAACACTTCCCCATCACAGAAAACACCCCACAGCTACTCAGAAATCTTAACGGGCTTAAGATTAGTACATACCCAAGCCAACAAAGTACCTCCGCATTGAAGATTTTGCAACAGGAGGACTACAGGGTCTGCAGCTAAATACCCAGTCAGTGGATTCCTTGTTGTGGTGACTGGAAACAAGACCTCAGAAGGGACTTTGCAGCAGGGATCGATGAAGGGTCTATGCAAGGTTTCCCTCGTGGCTGAATGCGATTCTGCGGATTTGGCACCTTTTCAAGGAGCACAGAAGACAGAAAACAGCGGTTGAATTCTCGTCCTAACAAAGATCCAGCACTCTACTGAGGGAACGTTTCGGACTCGATTCGTGTCTCTGGAGATCCACCAGGATGCCCACGAAGTTTCAGTGAGATTCGGAATTCGGAAGACTGTGCACTGCATGATGGCTTGTGGTGCCAGGGTATTGCAGCAACGCAAGGTTGCAGCAATGCGTGGGATGGCTCAAAAAGCAGCTCTTCTAGAGTCTACTGGTCTCACCAGGCTCTGGGCCAGGGTCATCGTTTTCGGAGTCACACGGTCAAATGGAAGGAAGGGCTGCCGCATGCTCCGGTTACACAGCAGGCTCTCAGTTTGCTGGAAATTGCTTCTGCTGCTTTTCCTTAATCATCCTCTTCGGTTTTGGTTCCAGCGGTCGACTTTTCTTTAGCTTCCAGGTTTGCAGTATTTATCAGGAACTACAGCACAACCTCTGTATTTTCTCCCCTCATTTTACAAGAAGGGGGGAGCCAGCCCCTCCCACTGGGATTTGTCCCCATTCAAGCAAGGCGTAACACAAAAGGTTGTGGAGTTTTGGACTCCTCCCCCGCTTCCTGCCCTCACAGAGACTGGAGCCTGGGCGGGAAGTCCAGCGGACTCCCGCAAGATAAAAAAAAAAAATCAAAAAAAAAATAAATAAAAAAAAAAATCACACAAATGAGTTTCCCGCCCTGGATGTCAGGGGAATTTGGAATTTGTTTTATTTGTAAAGGGCTCCTGGCCCTGGGGCATATGGGCGCATGTCATACAGAATATAGTTTTACACAAAGTATACAATCATTTTACATAGGTTGTTACATAGGAACATGAAACAACAAGAAACACTAAAATGGCGACAAAAGATGACGGGGGCCATTTTGGGAAGAAAGCCTGCGGTAAAGGTACACAAAAATTAATACACAGTATCACTGCCACCAGCCATTGAAGGTAAGCTTGTCCCTGTAACAGAATTGTTACAATTTTTGTGTGAAAGGGGATACATTGCATCTTCCCAGCACTCCACATAAGGTGGGGTGTGCTGGCTTCACAGAATAAAACGTAACATGGATCCAAAGATCCTTTCTACCCTTGGGAAAGGTAGTTCTCTCAAGGTTAGCAAATGAAAGCTAAAAGGGGAACCCCCTAGGGCAACCCAGGAACAGGCACTTATTGCCAAGAAGTTGTTCAAGAGGATAACTTTAAAAAGACACTATGGAGAGTCATAAAATGACACCCACAAATAGAGTTAAAGATTCTGCGAGTGTGGAAAAATGTTCCCACTCATTGAGGTATTAAGGAAAAATATCCCACTAATAAAGCAAAAAGTTCTGCGGTTGACCCAGGTCAGGAGATATTTACCAGTTCTGTGAAAATCTTACCCAACATCCTTCATCTTTGGTAATTCAGAAGTCCAGATCCGGTTGGGACCCAGAACCCAAGTCTGAAAGCGGAGACTAGCATCAATGACTGTTAGGGAGAATTCTCATAAATGTGCTAATTCCCTTCACCTTGGAGACCCCCAGCAACTTTGCTGGATTTAGAGGACTTGATTTTCTTTCCTGGAGAGTGTGTGCGCCCTTTTCCCCCACTCTTTTACTCGTGTTTTTTGATTATGGAGTTTTAGATAACTCCATAGGCATCATCTTTGCATTGTTGTATCACACAGCACATTTAGTGCAGTGGCACAGGGATGTCCTTCGGCCTTCCCAAGTTTTAAATACCTTCTCTGGGATGAACTACTGTTCCCCAGAGAATGTAAAGTTAAATTGACTTTACTAGTCTTTTTAAATTCATAGACCCAGCACACAATATCTTCCTATAGAGTGCTGGAGGGGTTACTTAATATCCACTATGTCTGAACACTCTTGTATCTGTCAAAATCTATCCTTTCCTATTGAAATGGCTGGTGGCAGTGGTTTTATAACAAACTACCATGATTTTTCCCAACTGCGTACACCGTTAGCTAAAAATCGGGCCTGTCATTTTTCAATATGGCGCCCAAGACCCCTCTGTAAAAACAGACTCTGGTCATCTTTATTCGCCGTTTCTTTGTGGAAAGGTCCTTCTGGTAGTTAACTCTGCGTGCCAAACCAGGTTTGGTCCCTTTGTTCGTGAGCCTTTGGCAGGCTTCAGGACTTAAGTCCGCCCTTGGCGCCTGAGTGTCTGGGGTGGGCAGGAAGTGAGGGAGGTGCCCGAAACTCCCTGTGCTCGGTCTCCTAGGAGACCTAAATGCACTCTGGCGTGATTGGCTGGCTGACTGTCCAACAAGGACAGCCACCCTGCTGGGTGAGTTGCAGCTAGGCTCGACTGAATGGGGGAAACTGTTTAAAAGGCGAGTCTCCAGGACTGGAAGGCAGAGTCGACCACTGGAACAAAAGAACCAAAGACGAGCTGGAAGAGGACGGCTGCTGCAACCACTGGACCGTTGATTTACCCAGTGAAGCCCTGCTGCAAGAATTGCCAGAACTCCATTCGACAGATAAGCTCCTTCAAGGACGGCTTCTTCCTTTGAGTTGGTGGGACCAATCAGCTCAGAAGACACCTGGATACCATTCTCAATGCTGGTTAAGGTTTAGCCAGGAAGAGGGAAACCAGTTTGTGTCTTGAAGCAACGGCTACTTGAAGCAAAGTAACTCCATTTTGTTTACTCAGACGACGATCCCGTGCAGTGCAAGAGTCCCCTGACGTCCTCCCCCTTGTACCCACGACTGAGGCTCAGGAACAGCGAGATCTGCAGGAACTGCCAGGAACCAACGTCTTCAGCTGCATCTTTTTGCTTCACATTAAGGTACTGTGCCATCCTGTTGAGAGATCCTAGCTCTCGGTGTGAAAGTTTGTGAAACGTTCCCAACTTGCAGGCCTAATCAGCTTATGACCCAGCATATCATTCTTTTTCATCTAAACTACTTCTGAGAACTTTTACAAAGACTTCTCCATTTGTTACCAGAAATGATCTGTCCTATCCACGAACACTGGACTATTGATTTTGGCTTGGCCTATTGATCTGAACTGACCCTCCTGGTACACTGAACCCTTTGCATTGCCTAACAGAAGTGTTTCCTAATCCATTGTACAAACTTATATCTTTCTAGTCCCATTGAAAGTAATTGAAGTGCCATTTGGCTCCTTTTTCATTGGAGCACAAACTGTCCCTACAACTTAGTTTGATACTGTAGTGTATTGGTTTTTCATATTAAGTTGATTACTAGTGAATGTTTTCTAAATGATTGTGTAAATAAATGTATACATATTTTTAGAAAGAAACCTGGAGTGTACGTGTCTACTTGAACCACTAATTGTGATACTTCTGTGTAACGTCAACTACTGCTCACATTCCCACTTGGGATAAGCCTGGCTGCTCTGCTCGCTACCAAAAAGTCTGTGGTACAGACTTCTACCAAAGGTTGGTTTTTGCTTACACCTGTAGTCCTAATTGTGTGTGGTGGTCCCAGAGGGTACTGCATGCAATTCTGCCTAACAATGACTCACTAGATTCAAACCAAACACCAAAACTTAACTTTGCACCAGCGTCCCCGGACCCTCTATCACAGTGACCAATAGAAATAAAAGCTGCTCCCAAGTCCATAGACCTACCTGGAGTTGCATTACTGCTTAGCAGGAATTGGAATGGTATGGGTGCATACCTCTTGTACTCCCCTAGGACTGCATACACTCCAATAGGTCGAAGCCCACCTCTGCATCCACCCTAGCCTTACCTTTGGAGGAGACCACTTGATGTTCCTATACCCAGGTTCTAAAATCCAGACCATGAGAATCTTGCGAAGTAACCTGCAAGTACCAATTTGCAGAACATGCCACTAACCTTCCCTACAGACTCCACCTATTGTAGCCTATGGGTGGAATATTCATATCACTTAAAAAAAACTGCCATAATCAAGTGACTTTCGTTACTTACCTGTGACTTTGATTGCACGCCTCGCAGGTTTGTTGGTGGAGATTAATTGGGTACATACGGGTATCTGTACAAGGCACAATTAACTGTTAAGAGAAATAGAGGAGCAGCCCTTTCTGCTAAACTGCGTACTTCCAAGCAATAAAGCACCACCCTTGCCCCTGCCCACACTTACTGCTGCAGCAATAGCGCCCTTCATGGTGCCGGAAAGCGCAGCTGCCATGCCGAAGCGGCCATTGTTCAGGATGTTCATGGCCACCTTGAAGCCGCCGCCCACCTCTCCAAGCACATTCTCAGCTGGCACGCGAACATTGTCAAAGTGAACCTCGGCTGTGTTGGAGGCCTTGATGCCCATCTTCTTCTCTGGGGGGCCACTGGGCCAGGGCAGAGACAAAGAAGAAAAGAGGCAAGTGTTATAACACAATCCATCGGTCAAGCCGTATAGGGGAGGTCCAAGATAGCACAACAGGCAATGTGAAAGATGGGGTTGGTCCCTTGAGTTCGGACCATTCAATAAGATTTGTAGGTGGAGCTTACCAGTCAGATCATTGTCCCTTGCAGAATTAATAAAAAAATCTTACAATATTTATTATTTTTTCCACCAAAAATGCTGAAACCACTTTGTAACTTCTCCAGGCAGATGTAAAAAATACTAACTGCTAGAGTTCCCAGTCTCACTCCCAGGTTCCATATGCCATTACTCACGCCCTTCCCATTCACATGGACATAGGACCAGCAATAGCAAGGACTATGGATCCAATAAATTGCAACAGCACCAACCTTAAGGTGCAGCATAATCTTTGGCCCAACAGCTCAGCAGAGGACACAGGAGATGCTGCCTGGCAAACAAGTCATTGGTTAACAATTTGTTCTCAAGTGGCGGCTAAGCACAATTGCTTTTCTGTTATTGGGGGCTCAAATATTCCAACTTCCCACAGTGGTCTAGGCATCGGCAGCATTGAAGACATCCTGGCAGGGTCAATGAGATGAAAAGGGGAATTCTGCCCAAATTCTTCATTTATATGTAATAGTTACATCATTTATGTACCAATAATGAGAATGTGTTTTGCAACAGTATTTCATTGACAACTGCACAATTTATCCAAGGCCCTCCTTCTAGGAGGTCAATAAAGACAACTCAAAACAGTGTTAACTGAGACCTTCAGCTGTGCTGTGCCAGATATACCAAGACATCCAGAGCCAAGTTGAGGGGTACCATGCACTTAACATTCACACTTCTAGTTCTGCAAGTCTCTGGTTTTTGCTGCATCCATCAGTAGATATGAGCGCATCATGCCGTACTGACCTACATCCACCATGTACATAGTCACTGGATTGACACACTTTAATAATGTGAATTTGTAGGGGAAAAGGGCCCTTGTAGGCAACTGCAACATGATTCATAATCATAGCAGATAGGTGTTGGGTGGCTGGGCCCATGAAAAATATGCTCTAGGTGTCACAAATGAAGGGAGGTGAATGGATTCTGGCTTTGGCAGCCAACATACGCTTGAGGCTCAACTCCGCCATCATACTTTTTGTAGATCTATAGAGGGCCACTGTTGGGCAAGATTGTATGCAGTAACCTGTGGGAGACTGCACCAGCCTTGTCCTCTTGGCAATAGTTAACCTAACCTTTGGTATAAGCATGTACTACACAAGTTGGAAGAGTGACTGAGCAGCCAGGATCATCTCAAGAGGGGTCAATGTGAGCTGTAGGGTTACAACAGAGTTTCACAGAGCCAAGTATTCATATAAACACTTACACTCAAGGTTTCTTGATTAAACAATTATTTATTAAGTTAAGTCAGTTGAATAAAACTTCCTTAGAAGGGAGCATTATATAACACTTAAAATATTCAAGGAGCCCTGGTGTGCAAAGCTATGGAACTATTGGGAATAATTCTCCCTCAGGACGAATCGGACCTATAATGCTTTGAGAGGGGCTGCGCATTAACTCATTGGTAAACCACCTGTCATACAGTCTTGATGCCTCGTCGGACCAACCGAGGCGCACAAATGTTCATTTCCGTTTCAGTTCAATGCAGCGGGAGGGCTTCCACTTGTACTCTCGGATCTGGGGGAGGGAGGGAAAGGGGGGGGGGTTAAAAGTTGGGGGAAACTGGGTTTTTGTGTTTAGAACAATACTGAGTGATGTCAAAAGGAAAAGGTTAGGGAATAAAACAATGGTTAAAACATATTCTGAAGCAGGAAAGTACTTTTGAACCCCCAATGCAAAGTAAATTAATCCTTTCCCAGCTACACAAGTTATAAAATGTGTGACTTGTCGGAGGGATAGTTAAAGCACAAAGTCAGAGGTTAGAAGAGTTATCCAGGGAGCCAGGACAGCCAATGTCAATTGAGTAAAAAGTCTAGGTGAGCTGAAGCACTTCTTGAAGTGAAGTAAAAAGTCTTGCACAATGTTTTAGAAATCTTTGTAGAAAATGAAATCACTGTTCGGCCACAAGCTGGGAGGCTTGTGATGGGCAAAGCTGCAAGCAACTCTGCAAAAGCAACCAAGACAAGTCTCAACTGAGAGCTAGCAAGGCTACACAACAAGAGGCAAGTACCCCTTAGTTTTACAGTACCCTTGGGTCTGAAGAAATTGGTTCCGGCTGGCTTCTGTTCCTGTTGTAGGTCTGCAGATCTGTTCCTGGGCCTCAGTCGTAGGGACAAGAGGGAGGACTTCTAGGGACTCCTGCACTACGAATTGAAGGTCGACGACAGCAATGGGCAAACTTCAGATCAGCGCCACTTTGAAGTTTCTTTCAGCTTCTCGCAAATAGCACAACTGCGGTTCTCAGATACCTTATGGACCTTTCCTCGCATCTGGGGTCCAGCACTCTGTTGAGGTGGCTCAGGCTTGGTCAGTCCTGCTTCATGGGAGTGTCTAGGATCTCCCTGGAGCTTGGGTCTGACTTAAAGACAACACACTCGATTCTGGTGTTCCTCCCCGTGAAATCGGTAACTGCAGCAGCAATGGAAGTACAGCCCGCTCCGAGAGGATTTCCAGATGAGTTCGTATTGGGGTCAATTGGTTTCACCAACCCAAGGGGAGAAATTATAATTTTCAGAACTTCTATTGTCGAGGCGAATTCGGAGCTTCGGCACTCCAGCAGGGCTTCACCGGGCAAACCAATGGTCCAGGAGTTGCAGCAGGGTCTCTTCCAAGTTCTTCTTTGGATTCCTTCGTTCAGTGGTCGACTGCCTTCCAAGCAAAAGACCTCACCTTTTATGCAGGTTTCTCCCATTCATTCGAAGCCTAGCTGTCAATCAGAGCAGGGTGGCTGTCCTCCGAGGACCCCAGCTTGTGGCCCTTCAAGTCTTCTATGTTCTACAAACATTTCTAAAAACATTGTGCAAGACTTTTTACCCACCTGCAAAGAAGATCTTCAGCTCCCCTTGACATTGTGCAATCAACATTGGCTGTCCTGGCTCCCAGAGAGTCGCCCTTTAACCTCTGACTTTATGGTTTGGCCTTTCCCCCAGGAAAGGGTTAATTTACTCTGCTTTGGAAGGTTCTTAAAAGTACTGAACTGTTTAGGAATTATTTGTTAACCTATGTTTTATTCATCTATTCCATCTTTAACACCTAACTCAGTATTGCTCTAAATGTACCATTGTTAAATCAATGTCCACAGTGTCCTAGCTATTTAAGTCACCTGTGGGTGTAGGAAGTGTGTGCCATCCCCAATGGGTATCTAATTTAGAGAAACGGAATGCGTTTTGAACTGTATTATCAGTGTTATCTACATATTGCTACCCTGAAGGCTTATTCAACTGACTGAAATAAATTAATAATTGTTTTATCGAGAAACCTTGAGTGTAAGTGTTTGTTTGAATAACTGCTATTTTGAAACTCTGTCACAACATTACTGCTCACATTGACTCCTCTTGAGATAAGCCTGGCAGCTCAGCCACACTACCAACCTGTGTAGTTCAAGCTTGTACCAAAGGTTGGATCCCTATTGGCAGGCGGTCAGGGTTGTTGTAGTGCACCCAAAGGGTACTGCATACAATCTTAACACTAGACAAAGGGGATACTAAGTAACCCCTCCAGCACCCTATTGTAAGATAGGTGTGCTGGGTCTAAAGTCAATTTCACTTTATTACTCTTGGAAACACTAGTTATCCAATAGAAGATATTTAAACCTTAGCAGAAATCCAAAGGATTTCTATGCGACACTGCACTGAAGGTGCTGTGTGTCACAGTGTAAACAGATGATGCCTATGGAGTTTGTCAGACTCCAAAACTAAAAGAAACTGTTCAAAATGCAGAAAAATAAATGAGTGGGGAAAAAAAGGTCTCACTCTCTCCAGGAAAGAAATTAAAAGTCCTAAAGTCCAGCAAAAGAGCTGGGGGTCTCTAAGGTAGAAGGGAATTAGCACATTTCTGAGAATTCTCCCCAACAATCACCTAATCAGAATGTTCAAGATTGCAAACAGTGCAATATGGTATGGTCAGAATAATCTTAGGACTCAAGAGGCGAGATCATGTGTCAGAAGCAAGACACAACTTACATTAGTTACCAGTAGAGGCAAGAATTGAATTTCACCTGCTTCTAATCACTCATAAGTGTCTGATGGGCTCAGGTCTGTCATACCAGAGTGAAGCACTGGCTTACAAATCTAGTACCAGGTGCCTGAGGTCGCCTAACACGAACCAGCTCAAAATTCCATCTTGTAAACAGACAGTGGTTAAGAAATGTGATTTCGCCCAGGCTGCTCCTGCAGCCTGGAATGCTATCCCACCCGATCTGAGGGCGATCAGGTCCACTGCTGAGTTTCGGAACAAAATTATATTTAGCTAGATTGTGTCTCTCTGTGGGACTGTCACTTCTGATCTCTCCTAGTGGGACTGTTGCTATAGTTCTGAGGTTTAGGTTATTCGTTGTCTGTCTGTTGTGCCAATAAGGCTTAGGGACATTTGGTGCACAGTATAATTGTAGCAAAGTAAAAATAAGGTACTGTGGGGGCAGAACTACCTTTTGCCATTTGTAGTGCTCCCTAGCTTGGGAAGTACTATTGTAACCCCTTTGGAATTGACTCAACTCACCTGTGCAGGCCTTCCAGCTTGTGCTCCATCAGCAGGGCTCCCCTTGAGCTCCTGTGATTTTTCAACGTACTCCTGACTGATACAAATTTTCTAAGAAAAGCTGCATCAGAACTGGAACTGCCCCATTGACTTTGGATGTCCTGGTTTCCTAAAGGCTCCTCTTCTGAACCCTATTGGCTTTCGCAGTGTGTGTTCACTTACAGGTTTTAATTATTGACTATCATTGCTGGGATAAAAGACTGCCTACATCCCTCCTGGAGAAAATGACTATTGAACGTGTTGAGTGTGTTCTACTTTAACTCTAACCATTTTCCCTCCTCAATCCAATTTTGTAATTGAACAAAAATTAAGTGCCAATACTGACCTAGATTGACGTCACTCCCCGTGCTGGAACATGTTTAGCATACAAAAGAATTACTTGCCTGCATTATTGGTTCATGTTTAGATGAATTCTATTGTCCATTGAATGTTATTAGTTGCTGCTTTTTAAACAATGCTTAATTTACCTTGTGTATATATAAATAAATAATTTAATAGAACTCTAAATGTTTAAGTGTTTACTTAGTGCCTTGTGTACACTGATTTATTTGTGCTACTCTATAGCTCACATTACCCCTCCTAAGATGAGCCTGGCTGCTCCGTCACTGCCATCTTGTGTAGTACAGGCCTATATCAAGAGTTGTGTTTACCTAATACCAAGAGAAGTCGTGTGAAGTCCCACACCAGCTGGACTTTACAAAATCTTACCCAACAGCCTCATGGGGAGAAGGGACAAATTCCCTCGATTCATCAAACGCCATTTATTAAAAATAAGTTTCAAATGTTTCAAGTTTAAAAAGCATGTGGTTGTTTTATGACCAGAAGCCGTACAGGGACAAGTTCAGTGTTTAAGTGCAGGGCGAAGGGCAGTTGTGCTGGATAGAGGTATACCTCCAACCCTCATTTGCTGACTTTGTGCAGAAGAGGCATGATGGAACGGGGTCAGGGAAGAAAATTAACGTAAGGATTCCCACACATTCTTTAACCGTGAATGAGGTGGGAAGAGGGTGTACAGCGGGTTAGGGATTATTACAAACATTCTAAAAAGTGAAAGAACATTTTTTCTTTTATTTGGACCCAAATGTTTTGCACATATTTTCTTCACAATTGAACTACTGTTTGAATATGGGGACACACTATTTTTCACCAGACTGTTTGGGCTTCTCATGGGGTCTCCCAAAGCACCAGGTGCCAGCAGCCACAAGAAGATGCAACTGCACCACTTGACACCAGGTCACGCCACTCACCTTGTGACTCCTCCAAAGGCACGTTCCACAATAAATGCAGTGATCTTGTCCTTCATCTCCCCTGTGCTTGGATCCTTCACTGGTGTCTTGGCAAATACAGTAAAGATTTCAGCTAGGCCAGCGTTGCTGTGCAGGAAGAGGAAAAACAAAAAAATACAAAATACAATAAGTTTCACTCCTTTTCAGAGTTGGATCTTCTTTGGTCTTCCCAGCACCAACAAGGCTTTTTCCAAACCAATTTCTTTTAGGTTTCTAAAACAGTAACATTACGTTTTGACCTTAAACAGACCAGGATTCCAACAATTCTAGAACTGCATGAAGGCTGCAATAACTGTACTGGTGGAAAGATATAGGAAGTGCAAAGTGGACCAGATGGGAAGGAAAGAGAATGGGAAGCAGGAAAAGGTAAAAAGGAAAAACAGGAAGGGTAAATAAATGGGTCACTGGTAAAATCAAGCAACTATATACTTATTCCAGATCCAATACCTTATTTAACACCCAAGTCCATGAAGCCTCCTGGGCCTCTTCCTGGATCATGGATCTTTTATCCGAGTTGGCCAGCCTGCCAAATTCGAGTAGCCACATTTCCACTTACAGCTTGCTATCTGCTTTAATTATTTTAAAGTGTTATTTGCAGTACTGCAGCACATACTGCGACACTCCGCATCGATATCCAAGAAGTGAAAAGACTGAAGACCAGCTAGGACTCTATCCAAGGCCATAACCTGACTAACACTAGGTGTCACTTCTGTATCAGTACATTCGCCCACAATAAAAGGCATCGAGCGCCAAAACCAACCCTTCTTACTTGCACTGCCGTTAGTGGCTATCCACATTAACCTACGTGCCCATCCAATTGTTGGGTGAACCTTATTCTGACCTGATGATATTGCTATTACAAGCAGTAGGTCAGTTCCTCAACAATGTTTTAAAGGAACCATTTCTGAATATCAATACATTTGTCCAACCCGTGTTGGAACAGCAATGCTAATCCACCAGAAACTCCCCACCTCCCCTCCCTGCCCAGCCTCTTCATTTAAAAATACTTACATTCTGTGCCAGAGGCAGCAGACCTACTCCCTTGTTTACACTAATCTTACCAGTTCAGGTGAGCGTAGAACCATCACAAACAGTACTGGATAACGGCTTAGATTACCACATCCCATAGATCTTACAGCAGCACTCCCACCCATCGGATGGTTGGGACATCCCATTAGTATGGAGGAAAAGGGGTTGGGGAAGTAATCTTACAGGGCTAGAACTTTTAAACTCTTGTGTTCCAGTTATTTTTACAACTTCCTGCCATTTGCAGAGCAGTGCCATCTCTCTGGTTACAGAGAAATTCCAGGCTTAGTCCTTTTACATCACATCTACTTCTTGTGTTTTAAACAGCCTGTACAGACTCAAGCCCCACTCAGCCAACCTACTCTCAAAGATACAAATCTTACAGTCTCAAAGTACAGACAGCAGAGCTACACCGCATGGGACAGACCTTTCTGGTTCATGCCAAAGCAGGCTATTACATGGGTTACATAGATCACACTCTTCATTGATATGGTCCAATTGTCTACCACCATCTTGTACAGCTATCATGCTGTATTGGGAGAGGCATACAAATGCAAACATTGATTCCCTAACAGCAACAGGTGAACCAACACAATGATCCCTCAGACGGTTGACCTTCGCAGGACACCACATGTTCTTCCAAGTAGTGTTGACCTTACTCTATCATCAAGGCTTGCGTGGTCACTGTTCGGTCAGAAAGCCATTTTTGGCTCTCCTTAGGACAACTTGAGTAGTCCCATAAATCGTTTGCCACTCTGGTCTCCAGGCTTTCTTTTTTTGCAGATATCGGTGTACAGATTTCTCCCTGAAAGCTGGCAGAGATGTTCAGAGAGAACCCCATTTTGCTATGGCCAAGTTTCCCAACCCCACAAAGTGTGTTGTAAAGTAAGCCGGTGGGATCTATGCATTTTTCTTTAGGCTTCACCACAGTAACCTCTTTACCCCATTGGCAGCCACTTGCTCCCTTAATAGGAGGTGCAAGCTGGTGGGGATCACCTAACGTGGCATTCAACATCACAAGCAACGGTCTGCTGGACACCGCATGCAGCCCACACACAAAGAGGAGATCGGACACAGTGGCAGCAGAAAGGAGGGTGAGGGGGGCCCACCAATTAGACAAACCTAGCGCCCGCACCCGGTGGGCTTCCCCTCCTGCCACTCCCTGGGACTGCATAGAGACCCCTGATCCCCTCCCCCCCTGCACACAACCAAACCGTGGCCCTGCTTAATGCTGGGCCCATACACAAACAGTAAAGCCCCAGCAGCACGGAGACTGAAGCAGACAACTGGGTACAGACAGTGGAGGCCCCACTGCAGGAGGGATGGAGGGGGCCAGGGCGCGGAGTTGTGGACTGTGGAAATAGCGCTGGCTGCGACCACCAGAAATAAGGGACTGCAACCTCAAGAATAAAGTTGCCAGCGAAGACGTTCCAGATTGAAGCACCCCATGACTACACACAGCCAAGGGCAAGACACAGAGTGGACCCTGAGGATATAGCAGTAACTGAAGCATCTAGAAAAGCCTCTCCAAAGAGAAACAGCGTAGAGGTACTTACCCAGGGCAAGACATTAAAACCACAATGAGCCACAGACCGCATCACATTCATGGAAAACCTACTGCTGCAGGAAATCGGAGCAGGAGAACTCTCAAGGGTTTACAATTGAAAGAGCGCATCGCTCCCTCATCAGAAGACCGCCCCCAGGCTCTCTGCCCGGGCCAGTGATAGCCAAGGTGCTCAATTATAGAGACTGAGAAAAGATACTGGCCTTCTCCAGGGCGGAGGAAACGATACAAAGAGACTCTGCTAAAGTAGCCGTGTACCCTGACTATACATGTCAAGTTCTGAAGCGGAGAACACCACAAAGGCCAGTCTACGAAAAGCAGGATTCAGTATATGCTTATATAACCAGTGAGACTAAAAGTGATTCACAATTGCAATTCCCTCTTCTTCGAATCACCTGAGGAAACGCATGAATGGATGGATGGACAGGACACAGTTGCCCGACGAACCGGAGACCGGCCGGGGACCTGGATGAAGTTGAAAGAAGTAGCCGAGCAGTGATGTGGAGCTTCACGATGCTGCAAAGGGGGACAATTGAATGTAATGGCTAGATATGATGAGTTAAAAGTGCAGGAGCAGAACGGGAATCATGGACATCCGGTAGAGGGAACGCTAACGCAGACCCTATATACCCCCTCTTAGGTAGTTGAGGGCCGCGGTTTAGGGCCCACCCGTAGAGCACACCAGAAAACTAGTCTTACGACCAGGTGGAATGGAGCGTAAACAGGTTTATCCCAGCATGCAAGGCATAGTTGGACTAGTTATGTTTGAAGTGGGGTATGTGTGTGAGAGGAGGTAGGAGGGTGGGACAATAATGGGAAGCCTGTCACAGCCAATAGTGGACTGCATCGAACTCCTACTTCGGCTGGCCAGGCTGGTGGCCATACTAACTCCTCAACATAAGCAATGAACATGGTCAGAATTATGACTTGGCATGTGAGGGGACTTAATAGCTATGTGAAACGCAAGAGAGAGAATGTATATCCGGAAAAACAAGGTTGGGATAGCACTATTACAGGAAACACACTTAGATGGGCAGAAGCAAAATAACCTGGAAAGGGCGTGGGGGGTGTGATGGTGGGCTCAACTGTTAGTCAAAGTTTGAAAGAAGAAAAGAAAAGAAGAATCAAATGTAGGGCCACAAGCTGATTAGCCTGTCAGACTTTATAGTACCTTTGTATTGAAGAAAACGTGCAGCAGATTACTTCTGTTCCTTTGCAGCTCTCTGTTCCTGGGCCTCAGTTGTGGGGACCATAGGGAGGACTTCTGGGGACTCCTGCTTTGCAATGGGACGGTCACTGCTCGCAACCAGCAATCTTTCCAACAAGTGGCACTTCATGGTTTCAGCTCCTTGCGAGTCTTGCAAATAGCAACACTGCGGTTCCTGGCTGTCGAGATGGACTTTCCTTGCTTCTGGGGTCCTGCACTCCGTTGAGGGGGCTCTGGCTCGGTCAGACCAGAGAATCTTCCTGGAGCTCTTAGCCAGCTTAAAAGAAACACACACAATCTGGTATTCCTCTCCCTGGCTAATCGGTTTCCAGCAGCAACTCTGTGGAAATTCAACCAGCTCTGAGAAGGACTTCCGGGTGGCTTACTTTGGAGTGGATTGGTCCCACCAACTCAAGGGAAGAAGTCGTCCTTGCAGGGGCTCCTCTGTCGATGCGAGCTTGGCATTTCGGCACTGCAGCAGGGCTTCACCGAGCAAACCAACGGTCCAGGAGTTGCAGCAGGCGTCCTCTTCAAGTTCTTCTTCAGTTCGTCCAGTGGTCGACTCTGCCTTCCAGGTCAAAAGCCTCGCCTTTTATTCAGTTCTCTCCCATTCATTCCAGTCCACCCGTCAGTGACCCAGCAGGGTGGCTGTCCTTGTGGGACAGTCAGCCAATCCCTACAGAGTGCATTTGGGCCTCCTAGGAGACTAAGCACAGGGAGTTTCTGGCACCTCCCTCACTTCTAGCCCACCCCAGACACCCTGGAGCCGGAGGCAGGCTTCACTCGTGAATCCCACCAAAGGCAAAGCGAACAATGGGACCAAACCTGGTTTGGCGCGCAGAGTAAATCTCAAGAAGGACCTTTCCACAAAGAAATGGCGAAAAAAGAAGACTGGGCCATTTTGACAAAAATGGCACCCTTGGGTGCTTTACTGCAGCTGCGAACGCATCCCGCGGTAAATGCACATCACGGTAGTTAAAACGAGTCACCGGCCATTCAGTGAGGAAAGAATAACTTAAAAAGGTGAGGGGGCATGACTAGCTAGCCATGGAGTAGACGCGTTTCCCGGGACGCTCGTGCATATCCTGGACTGATCCGCATCAGAAACGAGTTAAAAGCTACCTGAAATCCCTAAAATTGGAAGCAAGTACGTGGGAAGGTGCGCAGCATACCGCATGCAAGGAGCGCGTACAAGGGGAACGAAAATCGTATGAAACGGTGCCTTCTAGGGTGCGGAGACTCGCAGCTGACGAAATTAAAATGGCGGATTGTCACAACAAAGAGATCTGACAGTGCAGCGGTCACCATAGCACTTCCCTTGGAACCCGGATGTGATCAGGCTGAGGACGAGAGACGCACTCTACAACACAAACAGAGCAGAGAACCGATGTCTGTAGGTCAGTTGCAGGCAATCGCGGTGACGGCACCTAGGGACAAGAAATGTCCGTCAGGTGAGTGACTGCGGGACCGGCTGGCTATTCGTGCACCACTGCCTTGGATTCGATCGGGCGGCAGGAGCTGGGCACCAGAGAGGGCAAAACGAAACAAGTCTCGGGCGGCCCGCACGCAGACCGGCCCCCCCCGTCTGTAGCAGCTGCAGGCGGATGCAGCGCTGCACGGCCAGGAGGACACTAACAATAGGGCACTGTTCCCCCGAAAGGGAAGGGAACACGGGAGGGGCAGAGAGCGAGGCTCCAGAGGCGCGGCTGCTCGTTAGAATTAGTAGTGAGGCCAGCCGGAGCTTGCACAACGTAGCGGATCTAGACCAAGACACATTGTAGCGGCCATGTACCGACATATAAACAGCAGAGCTCAGAACAAGATGTAACGAATACTGGCTGGCTGGAGTAACATCAAAGGACACTGGAGGCCTGTTGTGCTGGGGGACACAGGCAAGCCACTGGAAGTGCTGGGGTGGGACCAGTGCGTGACTGTGGCTCTCTGAAGGTGAACATTAAGTGTGATACACAGGCCACGAGGGTTGACCAGCAGTCTATACAAAAGATTTATCAGTAACCACCAGTGGGACATGAGATGAGGTGAAGCCCTCGCCGGCCTGACGCATCGAGTCTGGCCCGTTGACCTGTTCAGCCCGTCTGTGCCCCCCTCAAACTTCCTTGGGGCAGACTACCCCCTGGTGCAGGGAAGTTTAGGGGCCCCCAAGATACCCAGAAGCAGCGGACTGCAGAAGAAAGCCTTTGAACTGTGCATAAATGCTCTTAGCGACAGGAGAGTGGCCCACCTGGGAGCAGAATCAGACCAGCGGCCCCTACATAAGCAAAGATGGCATACAGACTGCCCAAAAGCAAAGGGAAGCAATCCACCTTGGAGGACTTTGCCAAATCACCGCAGGCAACAGCACAGGCCAGCAGAACAGGGCAGGGCGAGCATATGGCGCTCAACAATCAGCAGATACTAGACGCCTTTGCCGAGCTGAAGGGATCATTGGAAAGTAAAATAGGCATTGCTATCTCGGATCGGAGGGCTGCGCTGGAATCTAAAATAGATGCAGCGAGTATAGATGTGTATCTGCTGTGACAGGATGTACGAGCTCTGGCCGAGCGCACGGGCACCCTTGAAAAGGAGGTGAAGGCGAACACAAGCACATGCACGACTAACACGAGTGACATCCATGTGCTACAACAGCAGATACTTAATCTTGAGAATAGAGCCAAAGAATCGGAGGAGCTGGCCCGCAGGAACAACGTGCGCATCGTAGTGCTTCCAGAAGGCGAAGAAGGATCAGATTCAACGAACTATGTTGAGAACATGCTGCTGCAGGAGATATCAGGTCGCTGAGCCAAGGGTTCGAAGTAGAAACAGCGCACAGAGCCGCGTCCAGGAGACCACTGCTGGGGGCCCCGCCGCGGCCTATCATTGCCAAGATCCTGAACTACAAAGACAGGAAGAAGGTCCTGGAGCACTTTCGCAAAGGGGGAACTATTAGCAGAGCGTCCGCCACCATCACCGCGTACCCTGAGTATACTCCCATGGTGCAGAGACAACACTTGAATTATGGTGCGGTGAAGAGAAGGTTGCGTGAGGCGGGCTATAGGTACATGCTACTGTATCCGGCAAAAATGAAGATGCTCCATGGGAATAAAGCGCTATTTTCCGAATCACCAGAAGATGTGACTGCTTGGCTGGATTTGAGGAACTGCCCGATGGGTGCGGAAGGCCAGCAGGAGAGGACGACTGAAAAGTGTTGCCTGGCCAGAGCTGTGCTGACGCACAAGCAAACGATATGAGAGATAAGTAAGGCCCCATATAGTGAAACTGGGACTGGAATATAAAGGATTGCATTAGAGATGGATAGGTATGCTTATATGGTCCTGAACTGTATGAGCTGTTAGTGCTTAGCAGGAAGCAGCACCGAGTGACATGGTACCATCCCCCCTGCAGGTAGTTTAGTCGGAAAACTGTCCAAGCGGTATCCCCCTGCTGAGTACCGAATATTGGTTGTACCGAGAGGAGGGCTAGATGCAGGGTAGCCCGAGATCCAGAGATGGAGATGGGCAAAAGTTTGTGGAAGTTGGAGGGCGGAGGTCGACAATTGTAAGCTGGGGAGTTTGAGTTTGGGTCGGGTTGGGTTGGGGGAGGAGAGGGAGTGGGGAAGGGATTTTGGGGAGGTTGAACAAGCTTATCTCCATGTGCTGCTGCGCATGACACAGAAGATAAGTGACGACAGATATGGGACCGGATATGGGTGAAGATGGGAGACCTTAAGATAGTAACCTGGAATGTCAGGGGGCTCAACAGTTACTTGAAGTGGAATAAGATCATGATTTATTTAAAGAGGCAGAACATAGATCTTGCCCTATTACAAGAAACTCATCTCGCGAAATAAAAACAAGAGGTAATAAGGAAGAAATGGAAGGGAACCACCATAGGGGGAACATATTCAGCATACGCCATAGGGGTGATTACCTGGGTAGCACCACATGTCCCCTTTCAGCTATTGCAATCCTCAGCGGTCTCCAACAGCAGGATGGTGGCGATCCAGGGGTTGATAGAAAATGGAGAATTGTGTATCAACACATATGCATTGTATACACAGCTAGATTATATGTTTGTTGCTCCAGAGATTACGTGAGAGATAGTGCGGTCCGAATATAAAGCGAAGGTCCTCTCGGACCACTCGCCACTGGTCTTAACATGGCAATATCTGCCTCCTCGAGCTAGGATCCGAACGTGGCGGCTCAGAGCCGAAGCATTGAAAGACAGTGTTCAGAGGGGACCTTAGGGAGGAAATTGTGGAATACTTGAAAATATCACTGGAAGTGTAGAATCGGCCAGCACTCTATGGGAGGCATTCAAGGTGATGGTGAGGGGATCAGCTATAGCTAAATCTAAGGGGCTGCAAGGAGGCATACTGCAGGAGTTAGAGGGCAGAGGCAAAACTAGAGGCAGCCATGAGTAGAAGAGATAACTCCCTGGAGGAGGCCAAAACCATAAGCCAATAACAGCAAGAGTGTGAAGGGCACTGGGAGAGGTTATGTAACTTGAATTATAAAAAAATACATAGAGAGGCAGCACGCTGGTGGAGACAAGCCGGGGAGGCTGCTAGCGTGGTTATACAAAAATGAGACACCCAGATCAACGATTAGAGCAATACAGGGGGGAAGGGTAGACAAACACTAGATACCCAAGAGGGCATGAACAGAGGGTTCCGCGAGTTCTACAAACAATTGTACGGATACGTAGAAGGGGGTGAACAGAGTGAGATAGTGGAAACACTACAGGATATTGGCTTATCTAAATTGAGTGTTGAAGAGAGAGAGAACCTAGATGTCCCAATCACACTAGAGGAACTGGAAGCAGTGATTGAGCAACTACCTACTAGTAAGGCCCTGGGAGCAGATGGACTCCCCAGTGAGTTTTACAAAACATATAACATGGAAGTGCTCCCCCACTACTGGCAATGTTAAATGGAGCATACGAAACAGGGATTTTGCCTGAGAGAGGCGATCATAATTCCGCTTCTCAAATCAGAAGGGATTACGGGTCGTACAGACCGCTATCCATGCTAAACCAGGACTGCAAGATCCTGATGGATGTGTTGGCAAATAGACAGACAGGTCATAAGCAGACTTATACACCCCTACCGACTGGATATGTCCCGCACAGAAACATCGGACAATCTTAGAAGGCTCCACCGGGTCATAGAGCAAACTGAAGGAGACTTGCATGAAGTTGCAATTGTCTCATTAGATGCAGTGAAGGCCTTCGACTTGGTCAAATGGCTTTGGCTGATAGCAGCCCTGGAAGAATATGGAATAGGGCCCGGGTACCTGAACTGGGTGAACCTACTGTATAGCTCACCACTAGCCAGAGTCAAGACGGTAACGACTATTTCAAAGAGGTGGCAACTCGGGGGCACCAGACAGGGATGCCCTTGGTCCCCAATGCTGTACATTCTCGCACTCGAACCCTTAGCGATATACCTGAGGCCACAATATAAGGAAGTGGGGATTTACACGAAAGGAGGGCCACCTGCAGTACATATTAGAAGTGGAGCGATTTGCGCTGCTATCTGGCATCGCAGTTAATTCTAAGAAGTCGTGTATATGCCCCCTGGGGAGATATAAAGGGATCCCGTGGGAACACTTACCGATACTACAAATACCCTGAGAGACCAAAACCTTCAGATACCTGGGGATTGAGATTGACATCTATTACACAGTGGAGGCTGAATATAAACAGAATACAGAGAAGGTAGTGGCAAATATTGAGAATAGCATGAGTTTCGGGACTAAGCTCCCTTTGGCCATGGTGGGGAGGGTGGTGCTGTTGAAGAAGATGGTCGTACTGCCGAGGCTGTTACACTTTTTTGGGAATATACCATACGTGATACCCAAGAGATTCTTTGTTAAACTTCAGAGCATATGCAGAGGCTTCATTTGGCATAATAGGAATAGAATAGCCCTGTGGAAATTACAGAAGATGTATGACAAGGGGGGCATAAAACTGCCCAAGTTTGAGATCTATCATTCTCAGAAACGTGCTAATTCCCTCCACCTTAGATAACCCCAGCAACTTGGCTGGATTTTGAGGACTTGATTTTTTTAACCTGTAGAGAGCGAGACCCTCCCCCCCCCGCTCTCATATATTTTACTGCGAGTTTTGAACTCTGTTTCTTTTGGTTATGGAGTCTGAAACTCCATAGGCATCATCTTTTACATTGTCACACAGCACCTTCAGTGCAGTGACACAGGGAAGTCTTCCAGATTTCCCAAAGGTTTAAATACCTTCTCTGGGATAAACTACTGTTTCCCAGAGCATTAAAGTGAAATTGACTTTACTTACATATGTAACTTTATAGTCCCAGTAAACGCTATCTTACAATAGGGTGCTGGAGGGGTTACTTAGTATCCCCTTTATCTAGCTTCTCATGTAACATTTTTAGGTTACTGTTAGTGAGAATTGCTGGATTTTGAGGACTTGATTTTTTTACCTGGAGAGAATGTGACCCTTTTTCCCCACACTTGTATTTTTGTGTGAATTTTCCCTCTGTGTTTCTTTGTAGTTATGGAGTCTAACCAACTCCATAGGCATCATCTTTCACGATTGTGACACCCAGCACTTTCAGTGCAGTGGCAAAGGGAAGTCTTTTGCATTTCCCAAGGTTTAAATACCTTCTCTGGGAAAATCTACTGTTTCCCAGAGCGGTAGAATGAAATTGACTACTTAGCATTTTACTTGCTAGACCCAGCACACCCCATCAGAGTGCTGAGGGGTTACTTAGTATCCCCTGTGTCTAAATGCTCATGTAACATCTTTTATGTTACCCTTTCCTCAATTGACTGGCTGGTGACAGAGGTTTCATTTTGAACTACCAAGGTTTGCATTTACCACGACCGTTCGCGGACCCGGTAACATTAACCGCGGGAGCCATCTTACAAAATGGCGTCTAACCATCGTTGTAAAATGGTGCCCAGTCTTCTTTTTTTGCCAAGTCTTTGTGGAAAGGTCCTTCTAGAGTTTTTCTCTATGCACCAAACCAGGTTTAGTCTCCTTGTTCATTCGCCTTTGGCGAACTTCAGGAGTGAAACCCGCCTCTGGCTCCAGAGTGTCTGGGTTAGGCAGGAAGTGAGGGAGGTGCCCGAAACTCCCTGTGCTTAGTCTCGTAGGAGACCCAAATGCAGTCTGCGACGATGAGGTGGTGAGTGGCGGATAGGCTGGAATGAATGGGAGAGAACTGAATAAAAGGCGAGTCTCTTGGCTTGGAAGCCAGAGTCGACCACTGGACGAAGGAACCGAAGAATAGCATGAAGAGGATGGCTGCTGCAACTCCTGGACTGTTGGTTTGCCCAGTGAAGCCCTGCTGCATGTCCGAATCGCCAAGTTCGCATCGATAAAGAAGCCCTGCAAGGACGACTTCTCCCTTTGAGTTGGTGGGACCAATCAACTCCCAAGTAAGCCACCTGGACAACCATTTCGGAGCTGGTTGAATTTCCTCAGAGTTGCTGCAGGAAACCGTAGAGCCAGGGAGAGGGACACCAGTTTGTGTGCTTTGCTTGCAAGCTGGCCTAAAGCTTTTGGAAGATCTTCCGGACTCCCACGAAGCAGGACTAACCGAGCCTGAGCCCCCTCAGCAGAGTGTGGGACCCTAGACATGAGGAAAGTCCACCTTGACAGCCAGGAACCCCACTTATTGCTATTTGATGTACCGCAAGGAGCTGAAGCGCGAAACAGCCACTGAAAGTAAAGTGTGCCGGTTGCCAGCTTCGACGGTGCCAGTACAGTGCAGGAGTCCCCCGACATCCTCCCTCTTGTCCCCACAACTGAGGCCCTGGAACAGAGATCTGCATAGCTGTACAGGAACAGTAGTCTTCAGCTGCATCTTTTTCTTCTTTACTAAGGTACTGTAAAAAATAGCCTTAGAGAACTTCCCTCTTACTGTGGAAGTGCTTGAAACTTCTGCAACTCACAAGTTCAATCAGCTTGTGGCCCTACATTTGGTTCTTCTTTTTATCAAAGACTCCTAAGAACTTGTGCAAAGGCTTTTCCATTTACTTACCTGAAGTGCTGCATCCTATACAAAGACTTTGGCCTATTGATTTTGGCTTAGCCTCCTGAGTTGAATGACTAAGTGCTATCTGAAAGCGTTTGCCCTGCTTATAAATATTTGTAAATTCTTGTTTTCTAATAACCTTTGCCTTTTACTTACTTTTTAAAAGAGTATTCTGAATGCCAACAGTAAGGTATTCATGTCCCCAGCACCCTTGTTACTGAAGACACCTGTGGGCTATCCCAAAATGGTCTTGTCTGATTCAGAAACTCGAAGCGTACAGTATTGAAGTATATTAGTGTTACTATTCTATTGCTCCCTTCTGAAGAAGGCTTTATCACTGACTGATGAATACATTATTAATGGTTTATGCAAGAAACCTTGAGTGCAAGAGTTTTTTTGAATACCCGTTACTGTGCATCTTTGTGCAACTCCACTACAGCTCACATTTCCCCTCTTGAGATAAGCCTGGCTGCTCAACACGCTACCAAAACTGTGTAGTACAAAGCTTATACCAAAGGTCGGGTTGCCTATACCTGTAGCCATAGTTTTTAGTGTTCCCAGAGGGTACTGCATTCAAACTTTGCCTAACAGTTACGGTTTCCTCACTGAATGGCTGGTGGCAATGGTTTACTTTTTAACTACCATGGTGTGCATTTACCGTGGGCTGCGTTCGCAGCTGCAGTAAAGCACCAAGGGTGCTATTTTTGTCAAAGTGGCCCTGGTCTTTTTTCACCATTTCTTTGTAGAAAGGTCCTTCTTGAGGTTTACTCTGCACGCCAAACCAGGTTTGGTCCCTTTGTTCGCTTTGCCTTTGGCAAGATTCATGAGTGAAGCCTGACTCTGGCTCCAAGGTGTCTGGTGGGGGGAGGAAGCGCAGGAGGTGCCCGAAACTCCCTGTTCTTAGTCTCCTAGGAGACCCAAATGAACTCTGTAGTGTAGAAGAAGAACTTGAAGAGGACGCCTGCTGCAACTCCTGGACTGTTGGTTTGCCCGGTGAAGCCCTGCTGCTGTGCTGAAACTCCAAATTTGTTTGGACAGAGAAGCCCCTGCAAGGACGACTTCTCCCTTTGTGTTGGTGGGACCAATCAACTCCAAAGTAAGCCACCTGTACATTCTCTCGGAGCTAGTTGTATTTCCACAGAGTTGCTGCTGGGAACCAAAACGCCAGGGAGAGCAACACCAGATTGTGTGCGTTGCTTTTAAGTTGGCCAAGAGCTCCAGGAAGATCCTCTGGACTCCCAGGAAGCAGGACTGACCGAGCCTGAGCCCCAACAGAGAGCGGGACCGCAGAAACAAAGAAAGTCCATCTCGACAGCCAGAAACTGCAGTGCTGCTATTTGTGGTAGTCGCCAGGAGCTGAAACACTGAAGTGCCACTTGTTTGAAAATTGCCAGTTGCACGTGGTAACCGTCCCATTGCAGTGCAGGCGTCCCCAGAAGTCCTCCCTGTTGTCCCCACGACTGAGGCCCAGAAACAGTGAGATCTGCAGAGCTGCACAGGAAAAAGTCATCAGCTGCACTTTTTGTTCAATACAAAGGTACGGTAAAGTCTGAGAGAATTTACCTCTCATTGTAGAGTTGCTTGCATCTTCTACCCCTCACAAGTCTAACAGTTTGTGGCCCTACATTGATTCTTTTCTTCAAAGACTTCTAAAACATTGTGCAAATACTTTTCTACTTACCTACCAGAAGTGCTTCAGCTCATATACACTTTTTCCCATTGACTTTGGCTTAACCTGTTATGCTGAATGACTCTTCTTAGGGGATCGAAAAGTATTTGCCTGCTTAAGAATATTTGTGATCTCTTGTTTGTTCGCATAACATTTTCCTTTGACCAAGTTCTAAGAGTATTCTAAATGCAAACAGTAAGATATGAATGTCCCCAGCACCCTAGCTATTGAAGTCACCTGAGGGTGTAGGTTGCGACTGTGGGCCGTTTATTAAAGAAACCTGGTGTGTTAGTGTTTATTTGAATACTTGTCACTAAATCTCTGTGCAACTCCCCTACAACTCACATTGACCCCTCTTGAAATAAGCCTGGCTGCTCAACACGCTACCAACCTGTGTAGTACAGACTTAAACCAAAGGTTGGGGGCCTATTGCCAGGAAGCCAGAGTTGTTGTAGTGCACCTAAAGGGTACTGCATACAATATTGCCTAACACTAGTGGACCACTTCAATTTGCACGTCTTGTGGAGGGCTGAGCATTGTGGGCTACATTGACCCGCTGAACAGAATTTTGCCAAACCAAGCTGCATTCGCACAGAAGCAGCAAAATGGTTGCGCTGGCTCCTGTGAGCACCATGGCCTTAAAACTGGGAGGTCCCACGCCTTATACCTCAACCTTTCAGAAGCCAAGCGTGAAGTTGAGGAATCCGACCTCTGGATGGAGAACCTGACCCCCCACTCGTGAGAGCAGATCGTCTCGGTAGGGAAGACGAGGTGGAGAGCAGATGGACAAGTCGAGAAGGTCCGGGTACCACGTACTCCGGGCAAACACCGGAGCAATGAGGATCATCCGGGAACCGAACCTCCGCAGTACTTGCGGGATGACGGGGACTGGAGGAAACGCATACAGCAGAGGGAATGACCACTCCACCATGAACGCGTCTTCTAAGGCTCCTTTTGGAGGAAATTCCCACGAGCAGAACCGGTCACACAGTCCGGTTGACACTGGAGGCGAAGAGATCCACTTGAGGGGTCCCCCAAAGGGCGAAGATCTCCAGGAGAATCTCCTGAGCCAGCTCCCACTCGTGAGAGATCGTGGTCTGCCTGCTCAGAGCGTCCTCCGTCTCGTTGTCGTCTCCGGCCAGATGAACAGCTGCGATCGAAACTTCCTGCTGGATGGCCCAGAACTCGAGCTGCATCGCCTCCCTGCACAGAGGAAGTGACCCTGTCCCCCCCCTTTTTGTTGAGGTAGTGCATGGCCACCGTGGTGTCCGTTAGAATCAGGACACTCTTTCCTCGCACAGTCAGCAAAAAAGCCTTCAGGGCTAGCCTGACGGCCCTCAGCTCCAACCGATTGATATGGAGTCTGGACTCCGACGGAGAAAAACGACCGCTGACTGACAACTCGTTGGCATGAGCTCCCCATCCCGTGAGGGATGCGTCCGTCACGATCGTCACCTCCGGCCAGGGTAGCCAAAATGGAGCCCCCCTTCATCAGATTGCCTTAGACAGCCCACCACAGAAGGTCCTGGGCGACTGAGGGCAGCACCTGAACAGGGTCCAACATCCTGCCGGAGGACTGAGACCACTGGAGTTTGAGTGCTTATTGCAAAGATCTCATTCGCAACCTGGCCTCTGGCACCAGAAGAATGCAGGATGCCATGAGGCCGAGCAACGTCAAGAACTCGAACGCCGGGAGCGTCTGGGCAAGTTGAAACTTGTGCACCATCTGCTGAATGTGAAGAGCCCTCACCAGGGGAGGAAAACACAGCCCCAGGGATGTGTCGAGCACTGCTCCGATGTACTGGAGACACTGTGCTGGCGTCAAATGGGACATCTTTAAATTGAGGGAGAAGCCCAGCTTGTGAAGGGAGTGGCAGGTGACGGACAGATGGTCGAGGACTTGCTCGGGAGAGCTCCCCGTGATCAACCAATCGTCCAGGTAGGGGTAGACGTGAATCCCCTTTCCTGAGATGCGCTGCCACCACCACCATGAGCTTGGTGAAAACCCTCGGGGCGGAGGTCAATCCGGACGGCAGGACCCAAAACTGAAATTGCGAGTCGCCAACCGCGAACCTCAGGTACTTCTTGTGCTTGGGATGGATCGGCACATGGAAGTAAGCGTCCTTGAGGTCGAGAGACACCAACCAGTCCTGAAGTTGAAGGGCCTGGAGGACTTGAGAGAGTAACCATCTTGAACTTCCGGAGGAGTGTATTCAAACCGCGCAAGTCCATGATAGGTCTCAATCCCCTGTCTTTCTTCGAAATCAAAAAATAAGGGGAATGCCATCCCTTGTTCCTCTCCGCTACAGGCACCAGTTCTATGGTGCCTTTCTCCAGCAGGGCTTGAATTTCCTGCGCAAGGAGCGGATCTGCACTCTTCAAAGAGAGGTTCCCAGGTGGATTGTCGTGAGGCCTCTGCCGAAAAGGAAGACAGTAGCCGTGGGTTATGATCTCCAGAGCCCACACATCTGAAGTAATGGCACGCCACTCTACAAGATGCTGCGCCAGCCTTCCCCCAACCGGCGAACCATGGGACCCGGCCTCATGACTGAGTGGTAGCGGCTGCAGCGTTGCCTGAGGGCAAAGAGGCAACTGCTCGAGCAGCCTTGGTACCTCGAGTACCCTGTTTTCCACCTCTGGCACTCTTACGGTGGCCTCTGACTGACAGCTCCTCTCCCCTCCATTGTTGTCCCCTAGGACAAAAAGGCGGAGGTTGTCGAACTGCAGCGTCCAACGACTTCGCTGCGGCCTTCGAGGTCTGCAACCTCTCAAGGCTCTCGTCAGCCTTGCTGCCAAAAAGATGTTCACCGTCAAAGGGCATGTTGAGGAGCCGGGACTGTATATCAGGAGCGAACCCCGAGTTCCGCAACCACGCAAACCTGCGTATTACGGTGCTCGCCGCCATGGACCGGCTGACACAATCTGCCATGTCCAAACCCGACTGAACGGCCTCACAAATGGCATCTTTGCCATCCTGAACCATAGCAAGGAAACCATCCCGTTCGTCCCCTTCGGGAATACGTTCAGCCGCTAATGCAATGCAGTTCCACAGAATGTGTGTGAAACGAGACAAGGCACAAACACTTTCTTCGCCCAGCCATCAAAACGTTTGTCGTCCCTATCTGGAGGGATGGTAGGATACGACGCCTGCTTTGCCGGGGCCGTAGCCGCCTGCACCACCAAACTCTCCGGAGTGGGGTGCCTGGACAAGTAGCAGGGAGACTCTCCGGGGCAGTCCAAGGTGCCGCCACCCTTCTCTGCAGAGCCATATGAAACGGCAGTACCGGGTCAGTGAGGGGACCAAGATCAAGGATGTCCGTGAGATCATCCTGAACAAACTCCCCTGGGGAACCCGACCATCCCAAGTACTCGGAGACCCGAGTAGTAAGGCGCCGGTACGAAGAATCGGCACGAGTGCCAGGCTCCGGCCTACAAAACTCCACCTCCGGAGAGGTGTCCAGTCCACTGGCATCATGCAGTGACTGCCTCAGGTCATCAAATTGGCTATGGCCCGAGAGAAGCTCATCAGGCACCGTAACCGGAACCAAGCCCTCAGAGATCTCATCACCCTCTGAAATGTACTCCAGGCGGTGAGAGGAAGAAACCTGGGGACCAAAGCTATGCCTGACCTTAGCCAGAGCCTTTATAGGGGCTACCCCTGTGCCACGGGGCCCCTGCAACACCACCGCCTCGAAAGGCCGAACAGGTTATAAAAAAAACGAGAAGAATACAACAACTCCAAAGAGTCGAGGCGTACCGAGATTCACGAAGCGAACACGTTCGCGGAAAAAACGGAACTGAGGCTACGGGCGTCGTGCGTCCTACTTATCACATAGGGTGACGTCGGCCGTCGGAGGAGGTCCTCGGGGACGGCGCATCGATGTCATCAACGCAGGACGCAGAACATTTTCCGAAGCAGCACAGCTGTGGCGATTACTGTCATAGATATGGAATACGTCGGAGGACCCAATCCCTTCGAAACAGTGTTTTGCAGCAACAAACATGTACACATTGGGCAGGATGGAACCAGGGGACAGATGGAGGGAGCGTGCCAGTGTGTTCTGACATATACAAATAGAATAAAGTGAAAAGGCAGCACTGCTTTGCTGAAAGCCCCAAAATCCCCATTCAAAAAGGAAAACTTTTTCACCTTTAAAAATGCTGCTCTGACGCTATTCCCATCTGTTCTTCATTAAACCACTGTGATTAATAAGGCCTGCCATACCCACTATATTTCATTGTGCTTCCGCAAAACCAGGCATGATTTCTGAATGACAGGTCCTGTCAAATCAACTAAGAAAAATCAACAAGGAGCTTCACTTTTCCCGCATAGGAAAATGCGTTCATTTTCTTTACAAAGTATCAAAGCTCAGTAGTTCAAAGAAACGCCAGTTATCTGAGCCATGTCAATTTCAATACATCTGTGCTTCAAACAAAACTACTGCATAAAAGAAAAGCTGCAAGGCAGTGTGGGAATCCAGGGGAAATGCAAAATCGAATTTAAAAAGAAATGCCAGCTTTTTAACCACACATGTAAAAAAAATGGGCTTTGCAAAAACTTAAGGAGAGAAAGGCAGTTTTAAAAGTAAACTGTTGAATGAAAACCTGCCATTACCTAGCAACGTGAAGGGGTTTGTGGCTGGGGAAAATACACACATGGGGATTTTATTCCACAGGTTTGTTTCAATTCAAGACCAAATATAAGAAAATAAAGGTTTTAAACCGCCTTGGCTGGACTTTGCAAGCTCTCAAAAACAGTGTTTTCCAGTTGGCAGAGCTAAAGCTTCCCCCAAGAAACTGAACCACCATAAACGTTTAGTTTTCTGCTGAGAGGATGACAGAAACAAAAGGGCCCCTCAGTAGATACCAACACCTCTGTGATAATTAATAGGTTGGACAGAATCTAGTCTAGGCTGAACCCACAGACAATGGAATTTCCAGGACAAGGAAGTGCGAAGTGGGGAAGGGGCAATAAAACTTCAATCAAGCTGAAAAACCCCCACCTTCCTCAGGAGCAAATGACAGTTGGTTGCAGCTGAAGAAAATGGTCCAGTGACAGACAAAGTACTGCCATTTGCTTCCAAAGACTATTTTATAAATAAACTTTAAAGACGTTTATCGCTGCAGCAAGACTTTGGAAAAATATTGCAGTTTAAAAGTGATGTTTTGTTTTTTATAATTTGAGACATTGTAGAAGTCACTGACACCTTGGGAATAGAAATGGCAAAGTATTGCGGATTATAAGAAAACTATCAATATCATCAATGCACATTTTTATACTTGCATCCTTTATAATGATCCACACATGTGTATAAAGTTATGGAATTTTAGGCTGAATCTTTCATACACAAAATGGCTAAAAAGTATTAAACGGACAAAACAATGTCTCACAGATTGCAGAGTTGGAGTGCTATGCTCTACACAAAATATGTAACCTGTGTATATAATTTGCCAAGAGATTTCAAATGTACAAATGTACCATTTGTGGCAAAATCAGATTTTGGCTAAAATAACTGTAGGAGGGTTTTTTAACATTGTAAACTCACATCATAAGTCTGCCCTCCTGCTTTGAAATCCAATCAGTTGAGAGCGAGGCTGAGACTAGCACCCCTGACCAAACCAGTCAGTTAAAGGTGCGTTTAGCTAGGCCTGCCCAGCCATATACTTTGATGTCACGATGCATTATAAATAAGAGTCCCTGACCAGCCTCTAGACACATACTCTTCCAGATTTTCTGGTGTCAGCGTTTCTGTTCCATTCATCCTTCTGAGTCCAGATTCCAATTACAAGGCCAAAGCATTGCTGATCCTACTCCAGGGCCCACTGAAAAAAAAACCTGAGCATTGCTGATCCTACCCCAGCAAGGCCTCAATTCTGAAATCCCACTAAAATTCCCAAATAAACAAAAGGTGAAAGCTGTGGTATTCTTTTGGGAAGCATCCTGAACCAACCTGGCTCGCTGTCCAATAACTGCTTGCCCACTAACTGCATCCAGAGGTACCTGTGCCATCCAGTGACCAGAATTACCATCCGGTGACACGACCCGGTCCAGATGTCTTTTGCCCAGCTGTCCTTTGCCAGGCGCGCTGCCGTGTAGTGACCAGAACCATTGACAGTCCAAAAATCACGAACTAAAAGTGGACTGTAAGTATAATCCCTACCCCATAGAAATCAATAGTCTAGCTTGTCTTGCGAATTTCCTTATCCCACTTTCTATGCCCTTATCCCACTCTCTAAGCAATCATAGCAATCCTATCTTACCCCGATAACTTGTTGAGTGTTGGAATTATCCTCGCATCCTGTCCTTAATTTTTAAGTGCTAGTGCCATCTCTTTTCAATTTTGTCTTGCGTAACCCTAAGCCATTCGTCATATTTTGAGTGATCGGGCTGGTTTCCACCAGGGTTAGGCGCTGGGGTGATGTGGTTGAACTTGCAAATCAACCTTGGATCTTACTGTGTCCATCTTTGGTGGTCTAGCCTTAATACTCTAGTTTAAAGTAAAACTGTTCTCGTCACAACTGATTTCCTTTCCTATTTCACGGCTTCATTGTACTAAAAGCACACCTTTTTGTATCTTGTATAACTCACCCAGTTTCATAGCTAGAGACCTATTTTCACCTCCATGTAGTCCCTGTGATATATATCCATCCCCCAACCTATAAACCGCACTCCAAATCATTACAGTATTTCTCCCGTTTTTATTAAAAACCGTTTGAGTAAATTTACACGTAAATGCAACTTTTACACGTGTCATTTTGCTGCAATACATTTTAAACGTTCTACTCAGTTTTCAATTGTATGCTCTTGGTAATCCATTTCTGGTGATTGTTAGTGTCCATCCATTGTTGCTTTATTGAGAAATGTTATTTACCTTAGAGTTTTAAACACACATTAATTATTTGTCCATTTCCGAATGTCATTTCATAACATTGCAAGGGGTGTAAAATCCGTTTTCCACTCTTATTTAGTAAGGGAAGGCCGGATTCCGATTCCGTTTTCCTGCCTCTTATTCCCGATTACCTGCTGTGTCTTTCTATCCATTCAGAATCGATTATTTGTGGGTTGAGGGAACATTGCAGGGGGAAACCTTAACTTGGATGCTATCTTTCCTAAATCAAAAGTGCTCCTATTCCCTGGGGTTGGTATCTGTTCCACTAGAAGGTTAAATCAAGTGCATTTCTTACATTCTCATTGTAATTATCACCCCATTGGCTGCCCCATATTAAAAAATGGTACGATTTCTTTTGAATTTAAAAAAAATAAATATTGCATTTCACCAACCAGCCTGGTTCATGGTCCATTGTGACCAGGGTTATTTGAAAAGGGGGTGTTATATGAGTTGTGTATCATCTCAAACTGAATCTGCATAAAATAAGGAGAAAAGCATCTCAGTTGTGTGCTACATACTAGGCCGAGACCAAGGTGTATGTCGCCTGATTGAAATCCTTAACAGCATGGAGACACGAGGTGCATTCCCATTACTCAGCGCCACAGAGTGTACACCAGAATAGACTATGTTCACAGGAGGGGAAAGAGGATCCGACACTACATTTGCTGAGCATGTCAGAAAAAACATAGAAGTAAACGAGGGGAGCGTACAAAAAGAGGGCATAGTCTGCGAAGCATACAACAAAGTGGTTATATGGAGAGTGACGATAGCGGAATCAGGAGGGGTGCAGAAGGTCCCAATGAGGGAATTGGAGAAGACAGAGGGAATTGAAGAGGCGGGAGGGGAGGCCTTGACAAGAAAGGAACATTTGGATGAGATGATAGCACTAAAGCAAGGGGCGTGGCCTGATGCTCAGGGTGTGAGGACGCGGTTCCCTTGAGCTCCGGCCGAGCCGCGCAGTCCGATCCTGATTTGGGCACTAAAAATCCAGCAATACAGTCCATCCTTTGGAGCAGCTGTACATCAGGCGATTAGCTGCAACCTACGACTTCTCCCGACGAAAATCGGAGACCAGGGAGCATTCCCGACGCTTCGGCCCGGCCCCCCTGTCCCCTGAGGGAGGCGCGCGGGACCAGCGAGCCGCGCATTCACTGCTCGATTTGGGGGGTGCGGGCAGCCTGCAGCACCCAGCCTTCGGTGTAGCCGTACATCAGGCGATTGACTACACCCGACGATTTGATCCGACAAAAATCGGAGCTCCGGGGCCCACTGGGACGCTCCGGTCGGGCGCCCCCTGCACTCCATGAGGGACTCCCAAGATGGCGGCCGTGGCGATTTGAGCGGATGAGGAGCGCGCACCCCGAAGCGACCTGATCCCGGCCCCTCGGACGCCTCTCCCATTACCCCCCACCGCCCAGAGGTGCAGAGTGTTGCTGGGCCCTATCGATACGCAGGCTGGGGGCCAAGACTGAGCGCCCGGTGCTGGTGCCCGCAACGACGTAGCTGAAGTGCGACTGGGGGAGGACCTCAGAGACAAGACCATCGGATCCTCAGGGCCATCTACCGCGACTCCGACTTTCAACTTCCCGGCGAGCGGAGCCCCCAGGCCTGCATTCCTCGACCTGGGTCGGCGGCTGTCTCCAGATATACCCGGACCATAACGCTCACAGGTGAGACCTCTCCCCCCTTGGGATCAGACCTCGCCACAGTGTCCGAGCTGGGTCACACCTAGCTAGGCCCGACCACCTATTCACCGGGTTGCGGGTCCCCGCCTGCTCACCCCGAACAATACTGAGAGCCCACACCGCGGCGCTCCCACTGAACTCCCTGCTCCTGCATCCCCCCCAACCAACCTTACCACACCAAGGGACCAGACCCACAATGCGAGCAACGTTGCAGCCCTGAACAACCCGGGCCCCACTGTCTCCTGTCCCACTAAAGCAGGGCGGCCACATCCGCTGGGCACCCAGACCCTGGATCAAATAAAACTTAATATCCCCGCACCACTACGCACCAAAATCAACCCGGGGAAAAAAAGCGAGAGAGTCCGCCTGCCTCAACCAGGCCCGAGACAATCCACAATGGCCACAGCAAGAAACAAAGCCAAAAACGCCACCCTAGATCCTTTTGTCACGGCGAAATCTAACCCCACCACCCAGACCACATCGGACGACCTAGCAACACGGGATAGCCAGGACACCAGACACAATCAACTGCTGGGGGCGATTGAGGCTCTAAAATCATTTATAGACACGAAGATCGGTGAAGTAAAAGCCGACATCCAACTGATAAGGCAAGATGCCCGCAACCTAACGGAACGCGTCACCATTGTGGAGTCCTCTCAGGAGGATATGGCAACTGAATCGGCAGCCATGAAAACAGAACTCGCAGACCTTCAACATAAGGTAGCCCTGCTGGAGGCGAGGTCCGAGGAGGCGGAGGGCCGCGCTAGACGCAGCAACATTAGGATACTGGGCGTACCGGAGGGGACGGAGACTTCCGATCCGACGGCCTTCGTTGAATCCCTAATCCAGCAAGAGATCGGGGCGGCAAATCTCTCACAGGGCTTCGCCATAGAGAGAGCTCACAGATCGCTCCAGAAACCCCCCCCCCCAGGCTCCTACCCTCGCCCCGTCATAGCGAAGGTCCTCAACTTCCGTGACCGGGAGGTGATCCTGAAGTTCTCGAGGGAGGGAGGAGAGATAGAGCGAGGCAACTCAAGAATCACGATATACCCTGATTATACTCAGTCGGTACAAAGAGCGAGGAACTCCTTCGTCCCAATCAAGGCCAGGCTGAGGAAACTAAACCTAAAATACATGCTCCTCTATCCCTCCAGGTTGAAGGTAATCTATAAAGGAAAAGCAATATTTCTCGAGACACCAGCCGCGGCCAACATGTGGATGGAACATAATAACCTGGCCGAGGTTCCTGTCGAATCCCTGCATGGGAAACACAATGAAGGTGCCCAAGGATGAGGGCAATACACCCCGACACAGGGGCTTGCACCCTCCCACAAACACCTGAGAGATCAGGAGACCCCAACCTTAGAAGCAAAACTACAATGTGAGAAGCTAAATGACTGCGGGGCTCGCCAGATCTACCACACATGAACACAGACCACGACCCTACGAAAGATCAGTGCAGGCCAGTTGCCAGCACTCACCTACTCGCGCCAGACACCCGGATTGGGACAGGCGGCGCGAGAGCACCCGAGCACTCCACCGTTGTGTTAGTTGCTGGGTGCACCAGTTATAATTGTTCCACACAAGTTAGTACTGTTTTAACTGCCTTGACTCTGAGGACCTTTGACCAAATGGAATCGAACCCAAAACTAACAGAGTTAACCACTCCACGCGACCAGAACCAACCATGGCTCACAATAACAAGCGAACAAGCCCCAGGAAGGACATATACCTCTCCCCGACAATTAATACAATCAAGCAATGGCGCCAAAACTTAAGGTAATCACATGGAACGTAAGGGGGATGGGGTCCTATCTCCGGAGAAATCGAATACATTCTTACCTAAAGAGGAAGAAGGTATCAGTTGCCTTACAAGAAACGCACCTCACTGCCGACTCTGCAGATAAGCTAACAAATTACTGGGGGGGGACAAGGTAATGGTTCATCATACTCGAAGTATGCAAGAGGAGTATACACTTGGGTGAGCCCGGACACACCAGTCCAACAGCTGGGGGTAGAATCGGATAAAGAAGGCAGATACCTGCTGGTATGGGGCATGCTGGAGGGCAATCGAATATGCATAGTGAACTCATACTTCCCCCAACATGGCATACCTTCCTACCTCAAGGGGCTGTGCGCCAAAGTCATGCTTCACAGGGACCACACTCTACTGTGGGGAGGCGATTTCAATTGCGTCATGAATGCGGAAATGGACAGATCCACCACCCCACAATCGCACAATTACCTCCCTGCTCGGGCCCTCCACAGAACAATCGAGGACTTGCACCTGGTTGACACCTGGCGGGACCTTCACCCCACGGATAGATCCTATTCATTCTACTCGGCCCCTCACAACTTGCACACCAGGATAGACTACCTCTTTATAAATGACGAGCTGACCCCTCGGGTCGAGTCGGCGGAGTACCTGGGCAGATCAATTTCGGATCACTCCCCGCTAATAATACAACTCCGCCTGCGCCCCCCCCTACCTCCTATCCCAACGTGGCGTATGCCAGTGGAGACACTAACTGACCCCGTATTCAGGGAGCACCTGGCCGAGAAACTAGAAGAGTATGTGGAAATCAATAAGGGATCAGTTGAAAAATGGAGCACTCTCTGGGAAGCATTGAAGGTGGTGACAAGAGGAGAGGTGATAGCTGAGGCGGGTGGAATTAGGAAGCAACTAAGAAAGGAGTTAGAAGCCAAGGAGGAAAAGATCAGGCACCTTGAAAACAATTCCCCTCCCACAATTGGGACAGATCAAGCTGAGGGAGATCAGGGAGGAATGCAGAACCGCATGGGAAAGGCTCTCGAAATTTGACTTCTCCACTCGCACCATGAGAGCTCACAAAGAGGCAGATAAACCAGGCAAGATACTAGCCTGGCTATGCCGGAAGGAACATCCGAAGCGGGCCCTTACAGCGATCAGGGACGATAATGGCACAGTCCACAGAACACAGCAAGCAATAAATGAGGTCTTCACCGACTTCTATGCCGAACTGTATGCTCACAATGACCAAATTCCCGAAGCAGACATAAGAGACACCCTGGAAGAAGTCGGCCTACCAAAACTGAACCAGGAGCAAAGAAAATTGCTAGGAGAGGACATTACTATTGAAGACATAACCGAATCGATTAGATCCCTCTCCACATGCAAGACCCCTGGAACCGACGGCCTTACCCCTGAGTTCTACAAGGCATACGAAGCGATCCTGTCCCCCATACTGCATGAAGTCTATGCGAAGGCATTTGAGACGGGCACACTACCAGGCACCATGAGAGAAACCCTCATAGTGCCAATGCTCAAACCTGGCAAACCGCCCGAAAAATGTGACTCATATCGCCCACTCGCACTTCTAAACTACGATAGCAAGATACTTACGACCATACTGGCCAAGAGGCTCTCAAAGGTGATAGGTTCCCTGGTTCACGTAGACCAATGCGGCTTTGTCCCTGGACGCAACACTACAGCCAACCTAAGAAGGCTCCAGCACATAATGGCACAAACAGAGGAAAGCAAAGAAGACCTAGCGGTACTCTCGCTTGATGCCATTAAGGCTTTTGACTCGATCTTCTGGGAGTGGCTAATCGAAACCTTGAGAGAGTTTGGAATGGGTGAACACTTTATCCGATGGGTCAAAGTACTCTATAATAACCCGATGGCAAGGGTCAAAACAGGGGGCATGGTGTCAGGGGCCTGGGCTATCCAAAGGGGGACCAGACAGGGATGCCCGCTCTCACCAATGCTATATATCCTAGGTCTGGAACCAGTAGCAATTTATTTCAGGAAACAGTTATTCGACGCGGGCGTAAGCATCGCCGGTACAGACAACATCGTCTCCCTGTACGCAGACGATGTTCTCTTATATCTTCGTGACCCTCAGACGAATGCCCCGATAGCTCTAGATATCTTAGACAACTTTTCGAAATACTCAGGCATAAAGTTCAGCCGGCAGAAATCATCCGCCTTCCCTCTGGCTGGCCTCAGGGGAAAGAGCACAGAAGAACTCCCCGAGATTGGAATCCAGTGGCAAACAGAATCCTTCCGCTACCTGGGCATCACCATCAAGCACACACCAATCTACACTCATGAAAGCAACACTGAAGCCGCATTATCGGGGGTACGGAGATCCGCCAAATTTTGGTCGAAACTTCCGCTTTCGGTGATGGGCAGAGCCGCAATATCCAAGATGATAATATTGCCCAGATTCCTCTATTACTTCACCAATATAACATTTTACATTCCCCCATCCTTCTTTAGGAAACTGGAATCCCTGATCAAAGATTTTCTTTGGGGTCGATCCAGGCACAGGCTTGCACTGAACATCCTCACACTTCCCTACTCCACAGGCGGTATCCAACTACCGGACTTCAGAAGATACTACCTAGCGGCCCAACTAACACATGTCGCCAAATGGCTGAGCGACGAGCCCTCAGCTGAGACAAACCTCCTCTGCCAACTAACCTCACCCCTACACCCTAAAGAACTGATATCGAACAACAAAATGGGGCCTCCCGACCCGCCCATAATAGTACAGGTGGGTCGACAGGTGTGGAAAAAGGTTAACTCTATGCTGGGGCTGCAACACTCGTACTCACCCGAAACCCCCATCCTAGCAGACATGTGTAAAGTCCCCGGCGACCTACCAACAATGAGGAGATGGGAAAACTTCGGCATCTACACGTGGGGAGATATGTTTGAGGAAGGGCAATTCAGGGACTTCGAATCATTGCAAGAGAACGAGGGGATCACCCTGAGCCACTACTTATGGTACCAAAAGGTGAAATTTATCGCCAAGGAGAAATGGGATGGGTGGCCCGAGGAGCCTGAAACACACGCCCTGATCCAGGAGATGTACGGAGTAAACGATGGCTGGAAACCAACATCAAGGCTATATGCCCAAATAAACGATAGGCCCAACCCAAGAAGCACACGTTTGAAAGAGAGATGGGAATCCGACTTAGGGACCGAAATTACGGAGGGGGAATGGTCGAGAGCCCTAGCATACCCGAAGGAGATATCTAGGAACGCAAGATTCAGGCTAATACAACTCAATGTCCTCTATAGGACCTACATGTCTCCACATAGAGTTTCTACCTTCAATGACAGAGTCAACCCAACATGCCCATGGTGCTCCTCTGACCATGCTGACATGATCCACATGTTTTGGACTTGCCCTAAGTCTCAAACTGTGGTTCGCAGTTTGAGACTTAGGAACAGACCTGCAGGAAAGCTGGCCTTGAGGCATATGATTGGACTCCGAAAAAGTGCCTCCTAGGCACCTACCCGAGACTGGGCAAAATCAAACACTTAGTGAAGCTGATGGACATAGCATGTGTGCTTATAAAGAGAACGGTCGCAATGGCCTGGAAATCCTCAGCAGGCCCCAGGTACGAACCTTGGATCAGGGAGATGGAAAGATGGACGGCAGCAGAAACCAGAGCATGGGAGGAAGGGAACAATCGGGGCGGCGAAGACCCGAGCACCACACTGGAGGCCTGGAAGACCCTTCTGAGAGACATGATCTTCTCGACGAGCTATAAACCTCCCTGAATCAACCCTCCACAACCGGCAAAACGGCATAACCCAAGCACAGTAGCATCCATTTTACACCCACTCCCCCCCCCCCCCCTATGTGCCATGGACACCAGCCAGAGCCCAATGGAGTGGAGACTGGGGTTCATCTACGGAAATGAGGACTATAACCACACAGAGTTCAAAGGACAGTCACTGTTACTACTGTTACTTGTTCTGTTTTCTTTCTTTTTCGTTCCTTCTTTGTTTATTTTGTTTGTTGTTTAATAACACCCGTGCCTTGTAAGACATAAGAGATTTGTAATTCATGCATAGACATAAACCACGATTGTACTGGTTGGAAATATAACGATGAATCCCAAATGCCAATAAAAACATTTTAAAATAAATAGCACTAAAGCAAACAGGCCTAGCACAATGGGACATGCTTGGGAAGTTTAATTATGAAAAGCACCTGGAGAGGAGTCACGCGCAAGGTGATGAGCCAGGGAGGACGCTAGCGTGGCTGTGTAAACGTGAGACCGCCAGGTCTGCGATTTGCTCAATCAGGAAGGTAGAGATGGAGGAAGTGCGCATGCAGGAAGGGATAAATTAGGTGTTCTCTGAATATTACAAGGCATTATACGTGTCGCCCCCCAGGGCGGCACTTAGGAGGATATACAAGATGTACTTTTCCAGATAAACCTACCCAAATTAGATGGTCCTCAAGCGGAGTCACTGGAGACACCCATAACACCGCAAGAGGGGGTGGTCACTCTTAGATCCCTGATGAAGGGGGAAGGCAACGGGGACGGACGGGCTCCCAAGTGAGTTTTATAAGGCATATGTTGATATACTGGCGCCACTGTTGGCCAAGGTGTACGAGTCGTTGGGGGACAACACCCTGCCCGCAAGCATGAGAGAGGCCCTGATAGGAACACTGCTCAAATCAGATAAAGTAAGAACGGACTGAGGATCCTATAGGCCTATGTCCCTACTAAATCAGGATAGCAAGATCCTCACAGCTATCTTGGCAAGTAGACTGCGGCGGGTAATACACAGGCTGATCCACCCTGATCAGACAGGGTATGTGCCCGGGAGAAGCATCTGAGCACTTGAGACGGCTTCACCACGTAATTTACAGCACGGCAGATAGGTCCTCACAAGGCGCAGTCGCCTCTCTAGACGCTACAAAGGCATTCGATTCAGTGAACTGGGACCGGTTGTATGCCACGATGACTAAGATGGGTATTGGCCCACTGTTTATGAGATGGGAGCGCTTGATATACACAGAACCAATGGCCAGGGTCAAGACAGATGTACTCAGTGGCATGGCAGCTACACAGAGGCACTAGACAGGGGTGCCCACTGTCCCAGATGTTATAGATTTTGGCTGCAGAGCCCATGGCGGCATACCTGAGGCAGGAATACAGGGATGTGGGCATAGACATAATTGGAGACGTGATATCTATGTACGCAGACAATGTGCTGGTATACATGAGGTCCCGAGGTGAATCTGCCATACATATTGGAGGTGCTGGACAACTCTAGCAAGTTCACAGGTATTAAAATAAACGAGAAGAAATCATGTTTGTTCCTGCGGGCGGCCACCGCAAAGAGAGGAAGGGAACTTGCCAGACATCCCCCTGCCCTGGTAGGACTTCCTTTAGATACCTGGGTATTAACATACATCAGGACCCCTCCTTAGAGCATGAAGGTAACACAGGGCATGCCAAGGCTGGACTAGTTGCCCAAACAGCTACAATCCTCTGAAGAGCTGCACACGATATCTGAAAGCCCTGGATGGAATCTCGAAACTATGCGAGACAAATAAGGCATGTGAGAAGCGGCCTTTGTCCTTCGCATACCAATTAAGAAGCGAGGAGACGTTACATGTGTAGCAAGCTGGGAATACAAAGAACGAAAAGCAAATAAAAGCACCCTGATACAAGAAAAAGAGAAGCCTTCCCAAAATGAAGGGAGAAATAAAGAAATTCCGTCTTGTAAACATGACAGATAGCCAATTGTTAGAAGTGCTCACACCCTGAACACTAGTATTTATAGTACAAGCACGTTCTTGAGACCGAATATTGGGGTAAAAAAGACAGACGCTTCACTTGAAGGAATAACCCGTCCTAAAGAAGGCCAAAAAACTATTTACTAGAGATGGTGCCTAATTGTGTTTATAATGGCCGAAACACGTTGACCATCTTGGAAACTTGAAATTAACAAAGTCTGTTCTTCTAATTAGAAGCTAACATACACTTCTGAATACTAAAATTAGCTGGAGTATATACCATGAAATAAGTAAGATTGTGTGATACAAACTGTTGAACTTAAGTCTGTACGTAAAATTTATGACACGATTCTGATGTGTCATCTATGACATAAGACAATACAACAGCCCCTCACTTTCTCAAAAAAAAAAAAACCACTTATTAGTTTGATTAAATTGGTGAATGTTGTGTTCATGATGGACTATCATATAAACCAAATTTGGTGTATGAATAGATGTAATGAATGTATTGGATTTACTTGTACTCTTTTTTAGAGTTGTGTTGAAATCGTATGTGCCATTTTTAAATGTATGTAGTCGAATAATAAAGTCTTCATTTTTTGATAAATCGATTTGTGTGTATTTCCATTGTCTCGTGGCCGAGATGTTCACAAATGATAGATTTTGGAAAAAAATGAAAAAAATTCTTAAATTAAATCTGATATAATAGTGCCATCAATACGCTGTTCAGGTTGGATAGAGGGGTAACCAGTGCCTTTATGCGTGTATAGACTCTTGAATTTCTCCCAAACAGATACTGGTCCCCCAGTAGAAAAAAAGTAGGGCGAATACTCATTAGCATATTACTGGACTAGTTGGATCCATGGGGTTCTGGGGTAGACTGCTCCTTTCAGTGATGGGGAAGGCTGCATTGTTAAAAATGGTGGCTCTACCACGACTTATGCACTGCTTTGGAAATTTCCCATTTGACGTTCCGGGACATTTCTTTCAGGAACTGGAGAAGTTGTGTAGGGGTTCCTGTGGCAGGACAGATGAAATAGGGTAGCCCTGAATACACTACAAAGGCGGTATGACGAGGGAGGATTAAGGGTACCGAACTTCGAGCTGTATTTCCTAGCGTGCCAACTACAGCATGTAGTGAAATGGATGGCTGGCAAACCCACGATAGAGACGGCACTGCTGCAGCCCACATTACGGCGACGGCACCCGAGACCTCCTCTGGGGGTCCTGCTAGGGAGCAGCATGAGAGCCACTAGCTGGTGAAACTGGGAATCCGAATCTGGCACCGAGCCTGCAGGATCATGGGAATAGTGGGCCCGCTCTCTCCGCAGACACCGATAGTGGCGGTTCTGTGAGGTAGGGAGAGCGACAGGACCATGATGGAATCAAGTTGGGAGATGTGTGGAGTGGCAACGGTGGGGGACCCGAGGAACGAGGGAAGGTGGAAAACGTTTGAGGAGTTGCGAGAGGATGCTGGAATACAAGCAGGACATTCTTGTTGCAGAACATGGTCCTGGGGGTGCTATCAAGAAGATGGCCAAATGTCATGGAGGGGGATATTGAAAATGAGGATATTAAGATTTTGCTCACAGTGGCGGAAGGCAGACGCGCTGTGTCCAGAATCTATGAGATCTTGCTAAGCTGCACCGCACAGGCTGAATTGAATTGTAAGAGTAAATGGGAGCAGGAATTGGGGAAGACATTCAAAGAGAAAGAGTGAGGAGAAATAAAGCGATATCACAAGACAGTATCCCGAAAAGCTAGGTTACAGTTAATACAAATATATATAGTGCAAAGGGCATACCTCACACCTGCTGTTATCTCCACATTTAAAGGGTCTGGGAAGCAAGTGTGCCGCAAATGCAGGGGGGGGGGGGGCGGCTGGGCTAACGAATATGTTCTGGGGATGTTCGGTTATACAAGGGTTCTGGGAGAAGATAACAGTCAGGGCGGCTCAAGGAGGCATTGAACTAGATGTTAAGACACCGGAAGCCTGCATGCTGGGGCGATACAAGAAGAGCACGAAAGACAAACCACTGAACAAACTCAAAGACCTGATGTATATATTGACCAAGCATAGCATAGCCATGGGGTGGAAAGATACGAGGGACCAGAGTGTGTACAGATGGTGGAAAGAGTTGTGAAAGTGGTGCACAGCGGAAACAGGGGTCTGGGAGAAGGCCCTTTAAACGCAGAATACAGAGCCTGAAATAGACATACAAAGATGGATAACGCCAATGGTAACACTGTTCGCAAATGTTGGAGAGAAGGAAAGTGTACAGCAAATGGAGGATGTAGATGCAACATTTGTAATTGATTGACTAACATCAAGGCTGCGGGGGAAGGAGGTTATGTAGTAGTAATTAGAATCGATAGGTACATAAGTTGTTTAAAATGTTGTGTATTATATTAGAGCTTGTTGCCCTGTGTGGTCATTGTTACGACATACAAAACATAATCAAATCTTTTGTCCAAGTAGGAAAAAGAGCTGCGAAGTAATCCCCCAGTACTTCCACATAAGATGGGGTCTACTGGACCAACATAGGAAAAACAGGTAAGTAAAGTCAATTTAACTTTACTACTTCTTGGGAACAGTAGTCTACACAAGAGAAGGTATTTAAACCTTAATAGAAATCCAACGGTCTTCAATATGACACTGCACTGAAGGTGCTGTGTTTCACAATACAAAAGGTTGATGCCTATGGAGTTTGTCAAACTCCAAAACCAAAGAAACACAGAGTCCAAATCAGATAAAAAAAACATGAGTGAGAAAAAGGACTCACTTACTCCAGGATAAATATTAAAAGTCCTAAAGTCCAGCAAAAGAGCTGGGGGTCTCCAAGGTTGAAGGGAATTAGCACAGAAATGTGAATTCTCCCAAACAGTGGTACCAACCAGTCTCAACATCTTCTCATGGTCCTGCAGTTTGGAATCTTCGGAAGTATCCTGGGCCAACCAGTGGGCTAACCAACTCCATTTTGGGCTACCACAGCAGATGGATTGCTGTTCAGTGATTTCGCCCAGAACTTTGGTGGTCTCCAGCTAGTCACATATGTCGCCTTCCTTCGAAGTTTCATCGTGCCAGCAGCAAAAGGTCTGGAACTATACTGCTTCTTACTAATGGGACTACTGACTCGCCCGCCCCCCCCATCTCATCGAGTGCCTTGTATAGTCCTGCATTGGTACCTGCTGCATTATCCCACTGGAGGGGTTGCACAGAGCTCCTGGACCCGACCAGAACTTCAGTTGCACCTGCAGCTCTTGGGCATCATCAACCAGAACCAACGGCAGGAAAACCTACCTCCAGCAACCCTCCTTCGACCTGCCATGGCCGAAGAAGAAAAACAAATAATAAAAGTGTGGGTGGCAGGTAGTAACAGTACTTACATGTGCCCCCGTCTCCACCCTTTAAAAGGTTGCTTTGGTAACACTTGTTCCAAAAGCCCCCCAAAAGCTAGAAAAGCATTTTGCTCACCAGTAGCCCAAAGCAGAGTGGGACAGGGCGCCTTAAGACCATTAAAAAGGAAGTGAAGCGTGGTATGAATCACAATAACATGGACACTTGTCTGTGGTCTGCTCCTGCTGAATTTCACAAGAAACCGTGCATAGAATTGTCGTTCTTCCTGTAGGGGAATTTTAGAATTGGGTTGAAATAAGTTAGTCGTTATTGATTGCATCAAAGTAAATTTGATTTGGAAGACAAGTTATTATGTTTTTGCATTGAAATAATAGCTGACCAGATGAACAATTTCCTTTTTCCGCATGCATTATTGGACGTTAAAATAATTTTAAAAAGCTAACACTGGGAGACCACCAGGGGTGTGCAGAAGGCAATGTCTGCCTGAAGCTCGGCTCCCGCCTCGAGGTGTCAAATGCAACGATTTAGAGTGATCCCAGAAAAGAATTCCACTGAAAAACACCCTCTAAGCGAAGAAGGTCCTATGGAGAGAGGTTGGCCCGAAAAAAAGTGAAGATGAGCTGAGAAACCAAGACGGGAACAAACAGCCCATCCCCCACTAACGAGGGCCTGAAACATAGTAAACGAGTGAAGAGACCCAGCTAGTACCGAGGTGCCCCTGTGAGTCTGGGCGGCTGTAAACGGGATCCAAGTGGTGCCTGGATCTGCTGAATAGAGAGCGGGCTAGGGACAGGTCCTTTGGAGGTGCCCAGTGAGCGCCTTGTGGTCCACAGTGGGGGCTTGACACGGTGCAGTGCAGGGACAAGGAGCAAAGCCCAAGAAGAAAGGCTGAGGTCTGGGCGTGTGAAGGGTGGGCTCCACGGCGTATTGCAGTGGGACCCGTGTGAAGAAGCAGCCCGGGACGCCCAGCCAGGTGCGTGTAGTCGCTGCGATAAGTGGGCCGCGGCTGTGCAGGGAGGAGACAGCAGCGGTCCCCTTGGCCGAGGAGGTTGCGGCCTGGGAGTGGCGCTGGTCCTGTGAGTAGAACAGAGCCCCAGCACAAAGGAAGCTCCCAGAAAGAGGTGCAAGCTCCTCTCAAGTAAGTGGGGTGGAACATGCGACCCCCTCCTGGCGGCCAGAGACTGGTAATTAGAACTGGGGTCCCAGACAGTACCAGAGGGCACGGGCAAAGGAGAACAGCTGTTAGGCAGAAACCTGTGCAGTTCCCTTAGGGACCACTGCAAAAGATTTAAGACTAAAGGTGTTTGGCAGTAAACCCACTTGGTAGCAGTCTGTACCACATAGATTCACTTGGTAGCTGTGGCTGAGCAATCAGACTTCCCTCAAGAAGAGTTAGGCAGTATGTAGAATATACACAATAGGTACAGAGATACAGTAGCACAAGCAAACACTGACCAGAACTTTGGTGTAAAAGTATAATTATTTATTTTAAAGACACACTTGTAAATTACACTAGCACAAAGAGGTCAGTAAATTCAGCACACAGTCACCATTATATATATACAACCCTAATTACTTATTAGACAAGTCTTAGTGAGAAACGCCACTGATTTTCAGACAGAGGTGAGCGCTTAACATAAAAGATGGCACTCTATAAGTTATTAAAAAGGGAGGGAAAAAGGCAGAGTTGTGGAATCATACAAATTTCAATACTTTTAAAAGAACCACAGTAAGGCAGGATAGGCAGAGTTCTACTGGAGAGCAAGGAAGTCAATTGCAAGGCCCAGCTCTTGGAGAGAGCAAGCAGAAGGCGTCCAGGTTCACCCAGTGGAGTTATGCCCAAAGAGTCTTGTAGATATTTCGCACACAAAGGATGAAATTAAAGTCAGGAAAAGTTAGCTAGGTTGTCCCAGGCCAGCCCAGGTTAGAAAGTCGAGGTTTTACTGTCACCCCGAACGATCTGTCGCAAGGGAAGCCAGGCGGGACACAGTACCTTAAGTGTGAAGGAAGCTCCAACGGGGGCAGTTGTTCCTGGCAGCGGGTGCAAGTCAGTGTTTCATCCAGAGGAAGAGGAGGTCTCGCCCTGGAGGAAAGATGAAGGTTGTTGCACTGCCAGGGAAGACACCAGCCGCGGAGTTCGTTCCTTTAAAAGGTACTACCCTTCTCTTTGCGGTAGTGGTAAACCGTGGTATTCCAGTTGCCGGGGTGCTTGGCTCGGGCAAGGCGGCCACGAGATGCTCCAGGAAGGTGAAAAGAAGGCAAAATTGGTTATCCCCACCAGTCAAAGGAAGAAGACTCTCCGGACTGGAGATCTCCTCTGTCGTCGGGAAAAGTGGCGAGACGGTTCGGCAGGGCTCCACCGGTGGTGTCGTTGTTGCAGGTCGGCTCAGCTTCTCCCTCCTCGGATTTTTAGGTCCTGTGGCGACTTCTGAAGTTCCAGTCCCCAAAGCCCTGCTTTTATGCAGAAAACCTCCATTCATTCAGCCTAGCTGTCAAACATGCTAAGTGGTGAGCCGGCCGGCTCACCACTTGGGCCAATCACACAAGAGTGCGACTTGAGTTGCCAAGGCAACTCAGTCCAGGGTGCCTAAACCCTCTCCTACACCCCCTCTGGTACCCAGACAGATTGGCACCACTTTTGGAGGCTTCTATGGAGAAGCCCGCCAAAAAGTGGAACAAAGGGCTCGACTTAGGTTGGAGTCACAGAAGAGAACACAAACGCCATTTTAGAATCGAGTTCTGGCAAAAAAATACAAACCGTTGAATTAATATTAAATAAATAAACCGGCGGTATGTTCGAGGCTATAAGAATTAAATAATTAAAGTTGGTAGCCTCGAACAATGGGAAAATCCCATAGAGATATATTCGCGGTCGAATATAAAAAGTAGTATCCACTGCCACCAGCCAAACCTCGATCAGGGGTGACGGAGACGTGCCCCCGCGAACAACAGACCCCGGGGCAATCAAATTGCCCCGACCAGTCCCCTCCCAGGCCCTCTGCACTGCACTGGCCTCTCACTTCATCTCTAAAACTCAGGTCATCTTGTCCTCACTCTCCTCCTATCACCTCCCTCCCTCTCTTCCTGGCTCTTCCTCTGTCCCTTCTGCAGCCACCCCTCCTCCCTCCTTCTCTGCCTTTCCCCTTTTTTCTGCTGACGAGGTTTCCAGACAAGTCCGAGCTATGAAAGTCTCGTCTAAACAGGTTCACCCCTGTTCCTCCAAAACTATTAAGGACCACATCGACTCCCTGGCTCCTGCCCTGGCTGACTTTTGCAACCACTCCTTCGCCTCTGGAGTCTTCCCATCCCCCCTTAAGCACTCCCTTGTGCACCTTCTTAAGAAACCCTCTTCTGACCCCTCCTGCCCGGCTAACTATCGCCAAATCTCCATCACTCCCTTCCTGGGCAAGCTCCTGGAGAAACTGGCCATCTCCCAGCTTAACCTCCATGCTAAATCTGTTGGCAGTCTTCATGACCATCAATCTGGATTCAGAGCTGCCAGAAGCACGGAAACTGCTCTACTGAACATCCGTGAGGACCTACTCTTGAACCTTGACTCCAACACTCCGTGTGTTCTCATTCTGCTCGATCTCTCTTCTGCCTTTGACACTGTCAACCATACCATCCTGCTCAACCGTCTCCGTGATAACCTGGGTATCACTGGTCAGGCTCTGGCGTGGCTGACCTCTTTCCTCTCCAATCGACCCTCCCAGGTCCAACTGGGGTCCTTCCTCTCTGACATCTTTTTCTCCACCTGTGGTGTCCCCCAGGGATCAAATTTCTCCCCCTGGCTGTTCAACCAGTACCTGGCACTCCTTGCCCACCGCATCGCCACTCTCTGCCCCAACTTTCAGTGCTATGCGGACAATACCCAGCTCATTTTCAGGCTACCCTCGGCCTCCTCCTCTCCTTCCCTCATCTCTGACTGTCTGCTATCCAGGAATGGTGTGCCACCAATGACCTCTGCCTTAATGCCAGTAAGACTGAGATTCTACTCATCGGCACACCCACTCCCTCCTTCCCTGCAGCTCTCTGGCCGGCCTCTCTTGGCCCTCTTCCTGCAAGGCAAAAAACCTTGGGGTGATCTTCGACTCCACACTCTCCTTCTCTCTTCATATATTTGACGTCTCTAAGAAGTCACACTACTAGCTGCACCTCCTCAGAGGTATTCTTCCCTTCCTCTCCTTCCCCCAGAAGCTCACTGTCTCACGAGCCCTGGTTCTCTCAAAGCTGGACTACTGTAACAGCCTCTATCTTAATCTGCCTGCCTCCACTCTCCGCCCTCTGCAACTCATCCAGAACAGAACTGCGAGACTTGTCCTTGGCCTCAAGCCCAGGGACCGTATCTCCCCAGGACTGAAGTCTCTACACTGGCTCCCAGTGGCTGCGAGGATAACGTTCAAAACCCTCTGCATTGTCCACAAGGCCTTCTGGGGCCTCGGGCCTAAATGCCTTCAACTCTCTCTTCCTAAATGTCTTCCTTCCCGAGTCCTTCGCTCATCCGTCTCCAACTCCCTCAGGGTCAGCCGCTTCTTGAAGCACCGAGCTGGGGGTGGATCTCTCTCCGCGGCAGGGGCCTCCCTCTGGAACAGCCTTCCTGCCTCCCTGAAACTTGAGGAGAACCATCTCCGGTTCCGGAAGCACCTCAAAACCTTCCTCTTTGCTTCTGCTTTCTCTCTCCCTCTCCCCTGCTAATTCTTCACTGAATCTGCACCAAATCTGCAACTAGGCCACTCTCGCCGACCTTGGTCCTGGGCCCAGCCACTCTCCACTTGCACTGCCTCCTTGGCAACCCCTGCACTGCGGGACTGTCTCTGTATCCCCCGTTCCCAGCACTTGTCTGCACTTACCTTGCACTTGCCACCAGCTGGCCTTTATTAATTTTATTCTACTTACCTTGTACTGCACTTCCCCCCCCCCCTCCCCTCGCACTTCTCCCTTCCCCCTACCCCTGCACTTGCGCGATCTGAATGACACCTGGCCTAGTAGGATTGTTGTCCGTCTTCCCCTTGTTCCCCCCTCCCTGCCTCGTCGCGCCTTGAAACACTTGAAACACTTGTGTATAGGCGCGTTACAAATGCCATTTCATATCAGTACGTCCACAATATGATGGTTTGTACTTGTTTCTGTTCATAATTTGGGACTAGTAAAGCCAATGGTGACTTTACATGCCCTGGGAGACACTCAGTCCCAGGGTATGGAGTCTATGTTGGGGGGCCGCTACGACATCCCTGGGTTACGGCACGGAGGGTGCTGTGTAACCCACATAAAAAAAAAACACGAGACCCTATGGAGTAAAAGACCCCATAAAACACATGGAAAGACAAAGGAACACCTCAAATCATGTCTAAGAGTGGGAGTAAAAGAGTCTCAATCTTAGCAGGAGAAAAAAATAAACCCCAAAAATCCAGCAAAGCTGCTGGGGGACTCACTATGTTTGGGAAATTAGCCTTTACAGAGAATTCTCCCCAACAACAGCAACGCTCCAAGCGGGGACCCATCCATGCAGGGGTCACCTGCACTGTGTGAAGTTGCCAAGACTGCATGGGCTAATATACCCACCAAATATATGATAATCACAGAGTGGGAGCTGAGTGAAATAGCCACCACAAACACAACTCATACTGACAAGGAAGCCTAGGGGCAACAGCTGAGAACCAACAATTAGGCCTGAAAAGGTGCCAAAGTTGGAGGCCCCCCCCCCAATGGGAAAGTGGGAGGGCCCAACGTAGAAAATCCAAAAGAGGCATTAACATTTGCAGCGCTTCAAAAGTACTAAGAGGTGAAAGGGGCCTCAGGAGGCGAAGGAAACTCCCACCTAAGCGGGTGAAGGTCTAGAACCCACCAGGGCGCAGTGGCAGTGAGTGGGGAAACAGAAGCCCCCGCTAAGCGGTAAGGCGAACCTGGCGGCTAGAACGAAACGTGAAACCCACAAATACTTGAAGGGGACAATTGAAAAGCTGCAGAAGTACAAAAGAACACTGGACATTGGTTTGCAATCTTCAATTAAAAAACCAGATACAATGGCCTCAGCAGCCACCAAAGAGGACATAGCAGGAATAATGGCAGAAACAAAAGCACTGCGCTCTGACATCCAAACCTCCATCTCGGAACTACGAGGAAAGGTTGAAACAATGGAGAGGAAGTTCGAAAATCTTGAGCACAACCAAACTAATGTGGACCTACTCGAAATGAATCTTGATGCTCGAATGACGGACAATGAGTTAAAAGAGGAGGAATTGGTGCTCAAGATTGATGACATGGAAAACAGAACGAAGATTGACCTGAGGGTTCTCGGGGTCCCGAAAAGGATGGAGAATCCCTCCGCCAAGTTGAAGACAGTTCAGGACATAGTAAACCAACCGTTTGAAGAAGAGGGGGGAATCAAGTTTCCATTGAAAGAGCACACAGAGGGGGAAGAGCATATGGGAAAGGACCCCGCTCTATAGTTGTGAAATTCCGGAGATACAGAGAAAAAACAGAAATCTTAATAAGGGCGAAACAGAAGCAGATATTGCTTTCAATGGGGCTAGAATAAAGATCTTTCAGGACTTATCAAATTTTACTCTGGCTATAAGGAGAGCTTGCAGGCCGCTCACTACCTGGCCGACAGATCACTCCATTCGCTATAGATGGGGATACCCATTTGACTTGACCTTTGAATACAAAGGAGAGGACTACAGGATTACAATACCAGAGGAGGCAAAGTCCTGAACCATCTGGAAAATCTCAATGTCACTACGGGTCCCGTGGGCTCACTAAATGTTAAGGGGCTCAATTCGCCCTCTAAGAGATCCCTGGTAGTAAGAGAATTTGACAGAGCAGAACTCGATATATTATTTATCCAAGAAACCAGACTAAAGGCTGGGGAGGAACGGATGCTTAAGGGCAAATCAGTGGGCCAAGCATTCCGGGCATCAGGGAAAACCAAAAAGGGGGGCGTGGGGATTATCCTAAGCAAAAGAATTAGACTAGAGAATCCGACAGTGGAGCCTCAGTTCTGTTTTTCCCCCTCACTTTTGTTCCATTGTGTAGATGCTGCCGGTAGTCAGGTATCAGCCTTGCGAGAGTTGAAGTGGCAATAACCCGGAAAAATCTACAGGGGGATAGGCTGGGAGGGCGATGAGGAATACGTTGGAGGAAAATCCAATCGAAAGAACGTTACCAGTTGGTAAGTAACTTATTGTTCGAGTGGATTGTGTCCTCCAATGTATTCCTCATCTTAGATAGACTCCCAAAGCAGCATGGACAATTCTCTGGAGGAGGCAGTAGATTTTTTGATACCCTTAAACGGCTGAATATAGTACTGCTTTAACAAAATTCAGCTCCTTAGACTGGGAAGCATCCAGACTATAGAATTTTGAAAAAGTATGCAGCGAAGACCAAGTTGCTGCTTCACAAATGGATTTTATGGGAACGCCTCTTTGAAGAGCTGTCGAAGAGGCGATGCCTCTGGTGGAATGGGCCCTTAAGCCTTCTGGTGGGTCTTTCTCTGCAAATATGTAGCATTCTGAAATGCAAAGCACAATCCAACGTGATATGGTTTGTTTTGACACGGATCCGGTGTAGCCAATGAAAAGTTGATTATCCACTCTAAGCTTGGAAAGCCTAGAAATGTAAAAGCTTAGAGCTCTTCTCGGGTCCAACCTGTGCAATCTTTCCTCCTCCTTACTAGGATGAGGTGGAGGGTAGAATGCGGGTAAAAAAAAAAAAATCTGATTTAAATGAAAATCAGACACAACTTTAGGTAAAAATGAGGGTCTAACCCTTAATACCACTGTCCCCATGGAACACAGTATAGGGTGGCCCAGAAGACAGCGTCTGCAATTCACTCACTCTTCTTGCAGATGTTAAAGCAACTAGGAAAGCAGTTTTCCATGTCAGTAATCTTAATGGACAAGTGTGCAAGGGTTCAAAAGGGGCACACATGAAGAATTTTAGAACCAGATTAAAATCCCAAATTGGTACTTGAAAAGGGTAAAGAGGAAACACATTGGGGAGCCCTTTTAAGAATTGTACTACTAAAGGAATTGACAAGGATCAACATTCTTTTCTCTGCACCAGTTGCAAAACTTTTTCCAACGGCAACGTTATAGAGATTTTGTTGCTGGTCTTCTTGCCGAAAGCAAAACCTCCATGACGTCATCTGGAATGTCCCAATCCTTGTATCTCAGCCTTTCAGATACCAATCGTGAAGGTTGAGAATCTTGACCTCTGGATGGAGAACCTGACCCTCCATTTGTGAGAGAAGGTCCTCTCTCTGAGGAAGATGTACTGGGGGACAGATGGACATGTCTAGAAGGTCCGGGTACCACGTTCTCCTGGCCCAATCCAGGGCAATGAGGCTCATGCGGTTTCCGAACTGTCTCAGTCTCCTGATGACCTGAGGAATGACGGGAATCGGAGGGAATGCGTATAATAGTAGGAAGTTCCACTCCAGAATGAACGTGTCCCCTAAGGCTCCTCTCGGGGGAAATTCCCTTGAGCAATACCTTTCGCACTTCCGGTTGATTTCGGTCGCAAATAGGTCTACTCGGGGGTTCCCCAAAGGGCGAAGATCTCTTGAATGACTTCCTGAGCCAGTTCCCACTCGTGGGACACCATGCTCTGCCTGCTCAGAGCGTCTGCCGCCATATTCTCCTCCCCGGCTAGATGAACTGCCGTTAAGGAGATTCCTTCTTGAATTGCCCAATACCAGAGCTGCGTTGCCTCTCTGCACAGGGGTAGTAATCCTACACCTCCTCTTGTTTAGATAATGCATGGCCACTGTGTTGTCCGTCATTATCAAGACATTTTTTCCTCTGACAGATGGTAGAAAAGCCTTCAGTGCTAGTCCGATTGCTCTCAGCTCTAAAAGGTTGATGTGTAGTTTAGACTCCGATGGAGACCAGCGACCGCTGATTGTCAGATCGTTGGCATGAGCTCTCCACCCCATGAGTGGGGTGTCCATCACTACTGTAATCTCAGGCCATGGTTCCCAAAAATGCTCTCCTTTTAGGATATTCTCTGTGCAAGTCCACCGAAGATCCTGCCAAACTTTGTTCGGAATCTGGAGAAAATCCGTCATTTGACCTGAGAACTGGGACCATTGAATCTTTAGAGACCACTGAAGGGATCTCATCCTCAGACGTGCCTCCAGCACTAGGAAGATGCAAGATGCCATGAGGCCGAGTAACCTTAAGAAGTCGTAGGCCTGGAGATTTTGGGCATTTTGGAATTTGGAAACCATCTGAAGAATGTCTTGAGCCCTCGACTTGGGAGGCGAGCTCTTTCCCAAGGATGTGTCTAATACAGCCCCTATGTACCGGAGCTGTTGGGAAGGCGTCATTTGTGACTTCTTGAAATGGAGGGAGAAGCCTAGTCCCTGGAGGAAGTGGCAGGTGACTTTCAGATGATCCAGTGCTTGTTCAGCAGAACGTGCCCTGATCAACCAATCGCCAAGTAGGGGTAGACGTGAATCCCCCTCTCCTGAGGTGCGCTGCGACCACTACCATTAACTTGGTGAAGACCCTCGGGGCAGAGGCCAATCCGAATGGCAGGACTTGAAACTGATAATGTGAGTCGCCAACTACGAACCTCAGGTATTTTCTGTGCTTGAGATGAATTGGCACATGAAAATAAGCATCCTGGAGGTCCAATGACACCAACCAATCCTGAAGTTGAAGGGCCTGAAGGATCTGAGAAAGAGTGACCATCTTGAACGTGTCCTTCCTGAGGAACTTGTTCAAGTTTCTTAAGTCCAAGATGGGTCTCAGTCCTCCGTCCTTTTTGGGAATCAAAAAATGTGGGGAGTAGACCCCTTGTTCCTCTCCGCTACAGGTACTGGCTCTATAGCAACTTTCTCCAGCAGGGTTAGAACTTCCTGTTGTAGGAGCGGGTCTGAAAACTTCAAAGGGTGGGTGTCTCCCTGGTGGATTGTTTTGAGGTTGCGTTAGAAAAGGAAGGCAGTAACCTTGGGCTATTATTTCTAGAGCCCAAACATCTGAAGTAAGGGCTCGCCATTCTTGCAGATGTGACAGCCTGCCTCCCACAGGTGTCTTGTGATGCAAGTCCTCAAATTGGTTGTGGCGGTTGCTGCGGCTGCTGATGGCAAAGAGGGTGCAGCTGGAGCTGGCTTTGCACGTTTTCCTCGTCCACCAGAAGTGGCCTTTTTCTGGCCCCTTGGACTGGCCATTCCTCTTGCCTTTCCATATGAGGAGTAGTAATGATAGGATCGTCCCGTCAAAGAGTGTCCTGGCGCACGAAAAGACTGAGGTTGCCTAATAGCAGCTCCTAAAGACTTGCCAGCTGCTTTTGAGGTCTGCAACCTCTCAAGGTTCTCGTCAGTCTTGCTGCCAAAAAGGTGAGACCCATCAAAGGGAATGTTCAGAAGGCGGTTCCGTAAGTCTGGTGCGAAACCAGACTTCCGTAACCATGCAAATCTGCGTATTACCATGCTAGTACCCATGGACCTGCTCACACCATCTGCAGTATCCAATCCAGATTGAAGGGATTCCTGCATGGCCTCCATATCTAACAATGGCTAGGAATCCTTCCCTTTCATCCCCTTCTGGTATGTGCTCTGCCGCCCTTGCAACGCACTCCCACAGAGTGTACGAAAATTTTGCCAAGGCACATGTGGAGTGATTTTAACGCCATACTCCCAGCTGAAAATACCTTGCGTGCCCAGCCATCTGTTTAGACAGATAGCCGGGGGCGCTACTGGCAGGGCAGCATTTGAAGTAAGGGATTTATTCACTGGAGGAATAGAATCCGAAGTCTCCCAATTCTTGGTCCCCCTATTTTGCAAGGCTACATGGAAGTGTAAGATTGGCTCTTCGGTGGGACCATGGTCCAATATATCGGTCAAATCATCCTGGATGAACTGGGTTGGTGGTCTAGCCCATCCTAAATAAACAACCACTTTTGTCATTAGTTGACGGTATGAGGGACTGGCATGCTCTCCTGGTTCTGGCCTGCCGAAATCTGTTTCAGGTGATGTATCAATGCCACTTGCATTATGTAAGGAATCCACCAGGTGCCTCATCCTGCTTTCTTCAGAAATCAGGCATTCTGGGACGTTTGGGGTACCATATTTCAGTCCAAAGGGTACATTTTCCTCATCAGATCTCTCCTGTTCCTCAAAAATTGAGGTCAGGCACTTGAAAAATTCCTTTCTTAGAAGAGGTTTAAAAACCTTTTCTGGGAGAGGTGGGAGAGGTGCGTTGGTGGACCCTGAAGGCATGGCAGGTTTTGCAGCCTTCTCTTCCCCTTTTCCTGGCTGAGTTGGCTGAATTGGAGTCTTTGGAACTTTTGGCGCCGAGGGCTTCAGGGTCGATGGCGTCGACGGAATAGTGGTAGTTGACAGAGCCGGCTTCGAGGGCATCTATTTGCCCTTCGAGCGGAGTTGGGTTTCGGGCGGCAACGGTGACCCTAGAGCGGTCTACTCGACTCGAGTGGTCTTTCTCGATCCTTCCTTCTTCGATCACCCGGGCTTGAGGGAGCGCGAGTGTCGGAGCGATGACGCGCCCTGCCGGCTTCCGAAGAAGGCGCAGACTGAGGCTTTGCTTTTTCGAACACCTCCATCATTTTAACTGAATGCTTCTCACTCTTCGAGGGAAGAAGGTTTTGTGGGGCATTTCATTCTTTTGGGGGATTAGTCTGAGGATGAGGGAGTGGGGAGGGACTGTGGGTTCTTTTTTGATTTTTTGACGACGAGCGATGGGAATCGCTTCGGGACCTGGACCGATGCCTTTCGCGTGGAGGAGACTTCTCCTTATGGGACCTCGACTCGAAGCTAGAGGCTTTCCGGTCGGATTTATGACCTACCTGTAGTTTTCCCCTTCCTCTCTCACGAGGCCTTCCCCGTCATCGCCTGACACTTTGTACAGGCCTACATGTCGTGGCCTTGCCCAGGACACCACAGACATTCTCGGTGCGGGTCCGTGAGACATTTTCAAACCGCAAGATTTACACTTTTTGAAACCTGATCGCCGGGTCGTAGTCAGCGTCAATGACGAAGACATATCAATATATATCAGTAATATTCACTGCATCACAGAACTCGAGGCGCGCAGAATCTCCGAAGCAACGTGTACCACGGAAAAACGGAACTGAGGCCAATGGGCGCCATTGCGTGCTACTTGTATACCCGATGACATCACCCTCAATGGAGGCCTTCGAGGGACCATCGACTCAACAACATCGACGCACAGCGCCCTCTGCCGAAAATGTTTGCTGAAGCAGCTAAAGCTGGATAGAATACATCTAAGATGAGGAATACGTTGGAGGACACAATCCACTCGAAGGAAGACTACTTCCAAATCAATAATAATGGGGAGGTGACCGCAAACACGGTATGGGAGGCTGGGAAAACGTTGTGGAGGGGACATCTCATCAGAGAAGGGGCGAGACGGAAGAGGGAGAGCAAACTGCTCAAAGATAAGCTGAGGGAGGAAATAGCAGAGGCAGAGGGAAGGCTACACACACAGGGAACCTACCGAGCAGATCAACTGTGAACCCTTAAAAGGAAACAGGAATAACTGAAGGCTCTGGGAGAGGGAGATGTAATAAAGTTGAGATTCCTAAAACAAACCTTCTACGAAAAGGGGATAAGGCTGACAGAATGCTAGCCTCCAGGTTGCGGCTCAGAGGGCGGCCAGATGGGTTAAAGCCATCCAGACAGGAGAAGGGTCCCTTGCACGTGTGCCGCAAGAAATAGCGGGAGAGTTTGCAAACATTTATGAACAGCTATACAAATCAGAGGGTGATCAGGGGGGTAGGGAGATAAAGGATTACATTGAAGCATCAGGCCTCACTCAGAATCTGAGCAAGCCTTCCTTGATTCAGATATAACAGAGGAAGTCAAGATAGCTATTAAAAAGACTCCCTCCAGGAGCAGCCCCGGGGGAGGACGGGTTCACTCTGGGGTTCTATAAGTATTTCACGGACATGCCCCGCAGTCATTCTCCACAGCTCACATAGTAGTGATACCCAAGGAGGAAAGAGACCCCACTTGTTGTAAGTCTTATTGGCCAATATCACTCCTGAATGCGGATTCTAAGATATACACTGGGGTGCTGGCAACCGGCTCGGAAGGACATTATGCCCCGCCTGGTCCACCCGGATCAGGTAGGCTTCATAAAGGATAGACAGGGGTCAGATGCAATGTGGAAAACTCTTGACATTATGGAGCATACGAGGTCCCTAGAAGGGAACCATGCCCTTTTGAGCATGGACTCCAAAAAAGCTTTTGACAGAGTAGAGTGGGGGTTCCTGTGGGCTGTTCTGAGCGGTATGGGATTTGGGGAATTGGTTATAAGAGGAATCCAAGCTATGTACAAACACCCAAAAGGAAGGGTGGTGGTCAACGACACAGTGTCAAGAGAAATCATCCTGTCACGAGGTACCAGGCAGGGCTGCCCCCTGTCACCGCTCCTATACACCCTGTCGATGGAACCGCTGGGGAATAATATCAGAGATGAAAAGACCATTAGCGGAGTCTTCGTAGGTGAGGTGGAATATAAGCTGGCGATGTTTGCGGACGACATCCTCCTTTATTTGGCAAATCCACAAACAGATGTCCCAACGGTGCTGGAGGTTATCCGTAATTTTGGTAGGTGGGCCGGGTTGAAAGTAAACCCTGAAAAATCAACCACTTTCCTCTACAAGGACACACAGCACCACAACGGTGACATCGCAACAATGGGAGGCATAGCAACAATGGGAGGCATCCCGACAGCTCAGCATACACTGCGATACCTAGGTATCCATATCACTAGATCCCCCGAAAAATTGTAAGACTCCAGCCTACCTCCACTGGTGACTGAAAATAACAAAGGAACTTTCCAGATGGGTGAAAATAACTATATCATGGCTGGGGCGGCTAAATGCTGTGAAAATGGTAGTGCTCCCTAAGCTGCTGTACCAATACCAAATGCTTCCCATTGCTACACCAGGGACCCACTTTGCAGAAATAAAGAAAATATTACTCAAATTCCTCTGGCAAGGGAAGAAGCCGAGGATATCATATGCTAGGCTGACCCAGCCCAAGGAAAAGGGGGGGGCAGGATTCCCTGACATGTACACACACTATCGCGCAGCCCAATTCAGGGCCTTAGTCCCGCACCTACGTGGAGACAAACAAAAACAATGGGTGGCCATTGAAAATCACAAGATGAGACCAGTGTTGTTGGGGGAATGGTTGTGTGCCCCAAAGAACCCTTTTCCGAAAAGTGTCACCAATCATTTTGCAATGGGTTCCCTTCTGAAACTATGGTGGCGGAAGAGTGAGATGAGAGGGCTCACAACCTGGCCTTCGCCTAGGAGCTGCATATGGACCCCACCGATCCGGGACAGTATAATGGATCGGTTGTGGTTTCAGTACTGGTATGAAGCAGGGCTGCAAAGAGTGGGGCAATTCACAAAACCCAAGGGGTGCATTTCTATTCAGGACCTAGAGGCAGGCCTACAGAGGGGGCTGTTGGATGTGTTCAGATTCCTCCAACTGAAGGGCATCCTGACTGCAAAGAAATGAGATCTCTCCCCTTGGAAACAATCCTGAGTGAATCCACCCACACAAAGGGACTCATGTCGGGGTTCTATGCAGCTCTCAACAAGGCTAAAGGGGACAAGACAGAAACCTTACAAGGAAGATGGGAGCAGGACCTGGGCCCGATGTCGGATAGTCAATGGTCCATGCTGTGCAGGTCAGCCCACAAAACCTCAATCTCGGCCCAATACAAGCTTCACGGGATAAAACTTTTGCACAGGTAGCAGTTTCACCCTAAATGAATTTCCAAGATGTTTGCCCCTTTTGGGAGGATGGGGTTCTGGTTTGAGCGGGCATGGGCCGCATGTTTTTGGTTTGAGAAATGCTTAATAAAACAAATTTGAAGAAAAAAAAAACAGGTAACACTGAGCATGGGTATGTGCAACAAATATTTTCTTCTTTGGAAGAGTTGAAATATTTCCTAATTTTCACTGCACAGCTTGCAATTTAAAGTGGAAGATAATATTTTTGTGACATTTGTTCCTGAAAACGAAACCTACCTTTTGGCAATGTGAACACACAATACAGGGTCTCTGTTATTTGTTTTTGAATCCCTCGTATTAACAATTTTTTTAACCTTTCGTTTATTGGCAGAAAGTGAAGACAGGAATAGCACATTTTGCACAGAGATACACAGAAATCACAACAGCACAGTTGGGAATTATATCATGCATTTTGAGACGGCTCCAGAGTGTGGGGGGGGGGGGGGAGGGGTATTGACAACTCAAGAGGAGGCAAGGTGTCTAGTACTTATGGCAGTGTGTCAGGCTGACCCGGCGGGGGACCCATTCAATCTCATCTTTATTGTTCAGATAGGTGCAGAATTCCATCCACACATTCTTTGGACGAGATGGCATGGGCAAGGATCCAATATACTCCTCCTCACAAGTTTGTACCCAGGTGAGGGCCTTCAACCACATTCCAAAGGTGGGGGGGGAGTGGCGTTTCCAACCTTGCAAGATACTAGCAACAATAGCACATACATTAAAGAATTTAGCATTTTCTCCAGAACATATTCCAAACAACAGGGCCAGCGGGTCGAGGTCTACTGGGGACCCAATTATCTCTGAGCGCCCTCGTTACTTCCAGCCAGAACGCCCTCAGCGCAGTACAGGACCAAAACATGTGCATATGATCTGCCTCTTCAGAGTTGCATTTCGGGCACTTGTGGGTAGGGGAGCGTGTGAAGTTAGCTACTCTGAGCAGTGTGTAATAAAGTCTATTGAGTAGTTTATATTGTATGCAGCGTAATCTAGCACTTAGGGAGACTTTGCGCGTGTGCGCACACATGTTGTACCACATGCCATCAGTGATTTCCATTCCCAGCTCTCTGGCCCAGGATTCCCGTGGTTTTGTCAGGACTGGCTGGGTTAGTAACAGGAAGAGTAACAGGATTAACATTGTGCTTTCAGAGCTGGCTGGGTTAGTTGTGCTTTCAGAGCTGGCTGGGTTAGTAACAGGAAGAGTTTGTTCATAGAATTAACATTGTGCTTGCCCAAGTCAAGATGGAGCGAAAGAAACGTAATCTGATTGGTTAAAGGAACAATGATATGTTTGGTTTGCCTGATTGGTGGAAAGGACAATGGGTTTGATTCTTGGGAGGTGAGCAAGATTCTAAACTGCCTTTCATCCATAGAAATTCAGTGGCTGGTTGTACATTAGTTAAGCTCCTTAAGTAAGGCCTTTTCAGAGCTCAGAAAATCTACCAAAGAAGTAAGAATATCGTTAGCTGATCCAGTTTGAACAAGAAGGCATCAGGTGGGATCGTTCTTTTAAAGATTTTAAGATTGTCACAGTGAACTTTCATTTTCTTTTATAAGAAAACTTAAAGAGTTAACAAGTTTCAAAATTATTTGAGAAAAGAGACATTTACAGTTAAAGTTATTATAAGGAAAACAAGCTTGAAGATTGTGCGTAGAAGTTTAAGGTTAATTAACTGCGTGTAATGTTCTTCAAGACTGTTTAATGTGTGCGCGAGCTCGCAAGTCATCGTTTACGTGTTTTTTTTTAAAGCTCGTGTTGGTTTGCGATAGAGCGCGTGCCCAAATGAATTGCGCGAGTGAATTTTAGCGTGTGTAAATTTTTAACGTGAAAGACGTCTCATGAGAAAGCGCGTGTTGGTTTGCGATAGAGCGCAAGTCCATTTTGATTAAGCGCGAGTTGTTTTTAACGCGTGAACTATTTTACGTGAATTACATTTCGTTTCTCCGCGTGAGTTCGGAAGCGATAGAGCGCGAGTCCATTTTAACTAGCGCGTGTTATTTTTATCGCGTTTACGTATTTTTTCACACGCGCGGGTTTGGTAAAGAATCGCGTGTGTATTTTAAACGCGAGGACAATTCTTCACGTCTTCTGATTTCACGTGTTTAACGCACACGCTTATCAAGGAAGAAACTATACGTTTTGTGTAAATAAGGAAACAAGTCACACACAGAAGGAAAGCAGCATTCCAGAAAGTTAAAGAATATTTATTTAATGTAATTTATGCAAATGGAATTCAATACTTCAGAGAAAGACTGCATTTTATAAAAGCATTGAAAACTACATAGAGTTGAAAGAATTTTGAAGCAAGAAGAATATCTAGTTCTGAAAGGTGTTTGCAAGGGCCATCAATTTAGGATTCTAAAGAGACTTGAGTGGCTTGAACTATACGCACTACACAAGATATTATTTACAAGATATTCCACACAGTTTACTAGCCTTTAAGTCTTTTACTGAGGTTTAAGAGGTAAAGAGTTCAGAGTTTATTTAGAATAATTTTAGAAAAGAAGTTTCTTATCATATAAGTAACCAGGTGTATTTGTTTACCACAGATACCAGAGCCTACCAGACGGTTGCAGGGCTGCAGTGTCTCCGTTGTTATTTTCTCCAAATTCCCCTTTCCCTTTCTTGGGGTTTTCAGCTCAATTTTTATTTAAGGGTTGAGAGGTGAACTCCTGGTGAGGGTCTGTGGGGCCAGCATCAGCTCCTGTGGAATTCAGTCAAGCCGGACCCTGACAGGTTTGAGGGATGCATTCTCTTGCTATGTTAGCTGCATTTTGTACAGGGAGGACACTATACCCCTACCACCTGTGGAGATTGCTATGTATTGGAGTTCGAGCGAGTCTGGGGGCTCGTTTGGGTACGACAGCCATATTGCCCGGACTGCCGCTCTTAGCCTAAAGTATTGTAGTAGCACAAGCGCTGAGTTAGAGTGCCCGGGTCTCCATGTTTGGGGGGTGATTAATTTACCATCTGGGTATAGGTCTGCAAGTGCTCGGTATCCCAGGGCTTCCCAGTGTTGGATAAAATGATGATCTTGTGTGGGGGAGAGACCTGGGAATTGACGTAAGGGTAGCCATTTATAGTATGGGCTATGCCCTTGTGCCGGGTTCAAAATCATTCCATGCTCTAATCGTAGTGGCCACGGGGTCTGCAGGTGCTTTGGTCTGGGACGTATGGTGTAATAGGGTCATAATGTTAGTCCCGTCCCCCGCCAGTTCCTCCAATTTGACGTGCGGAGGTGGGTTCAGGTGCGCATACCAATGTGAAGCGTGATGGGTCTGTGCCGCAATCCAATATAGGGTTAGATCTGGGGCTGAGAAACCCCCTTTATCGTATGGAGGGGTCATGTGTGGCCACTTTTTGCAGACTGCCCCAAAATGCCAGAGGAACTGGGCACACACAGCGTGGAGTCTCTTAAAATATTGCTTCCCGGGCCAGACTGGAACATTAGCAAAGATGTAAAGGAGCTTAGAGACCGCAATCATTTTAACTAGTGAGTCTACCCGCCAGAGACAGAGGGAGGTTGCACCATTTGAGCAGCTTAGATTCAATGTGCTGTGCCGTTGCCTCGTAATTATCAGCCAGTAAGGAGGCTTTGGTCAGTGAAACTTGTACCCCTAAGTACCTGATGCCTCCCGGGGACCATCGTAGGGGAAATTCACATGTTGGCTGCTGGGTTGCCGCAGTGAGGGGGAATAGCTCAGATTTAGAATAATTGATGGTAAAGCCAGAGTACGTTCCTATTTTGGTTAGGTCTCCGATAATCGGGTCGAGATGTGTGGATGGGTCTCGGATATATAGGAGTACGTCATCAGCATACAATGAGATAATTTCCGGCGAGCCCTGTAGGCGAATGCCCTTGCAAGTATGTCTGTCCCTAACGTAATCTGCCATGGGTTCGATGGCGAGCGCAAAAAGGATGGGGGAGAACGGACATCCCTGACGGGTGCCCCTGTGTAACACAAAGGGGGAGGAGACGATGGAGTAAACAAGCACCTTGGCCCTTGGGTTAGTGTATAACAATTTTATGTAGGAAAGCATGTTCGGACCTATTCCCATTTTTTCCAGTACGGCCCATGGGTATTTCCAGGAAACCATGTCAAATGCCTTCTGGGCGTCTAGTGTGACTGCCACTGCGTCCGCCTTTAGGTCAATTCTGGACATTATATTGAATAATCGGCGGATGTTGAGAGCAGTGGAGCGGCCTGGAACAAATCCACTTTGGTCTGCATGGATCAGATGGGGCATAAATGGGAGGAATCTATTCGCATTTATTTTGGCAAAAATGTTCATTTCCGTGTTGATAAGTGATAGGGGCCTATAGGATGCACATTCATCTGGGGGTTTCCCTGGTTTTTGGAGAACGGCGATTAGGGCTTCCCTTAAAGAGGGGGGGGGGGGGGGGGGGGGAAGAGTGGCCAATCGAAGGGATTCGGTCCAGACCCTGTGCAATATAGGGGCTAGGATAGCGACATGTTCACGGTAGAACTCAGATGTGAGCCCATCGGGACCCGGAGCCTTATTTTTTGGAAGGTCAGAGATCACCTGGACTATCTCCTCCAGGGTGAACAGGACGTCAAGTTGTTCCCTGGTACTCTGGGAGATGAGGCTCATAGGGATGCGTTCGAACACATTGTCTAGATCTTGAGCGTTGTGTTCTGGTTGGGGGCCATAGAGCCTGGCATAGAAGCCAGCGAAGATGTCAATTATGGGCTGGTTGGACCAATGTTGTTTGCCTTGTTAGTCTATAATACTATCTATCCGGGATCTGCCACCCTCCGCACGTACCAGTTTAGCCAGGGTTCTGCCAGGTCTGTCACCCTTGCCGTACCGTCGGGCGGCCACAGGGCAAGCAAAATAACGCACGTCGCTCAGGGCGTGGGATTCAAACATTTCTAGTTCTGTTCCAATTTTTGCAAGGGTGGCCGGGCTTGGGGCGGAAGCATGTTCTAGGATTTTGAGCTTCGTTTCGGAGCAGTGTAGGGCTTGCCTTATGGCTTTAAGAACCCCAGCCTCCCTCAAGATACACATCCCTCTGATGTAAACTTTAAATGCTTCCCAGCGGGTCCCCTCAGGTGTGTCTTGCGTGTTATTGTTTTCGAAAAAGGTGTTTATATCTCAGCTTTGAAGACGATGTCAGACAAGGCCTCCGACTTAAAGCGCCAGGCTGATCGGGCGTCTAGGTGTTACCCAGCTGGATCTGCAGCAGCACGGGGGAGTGATCAGAGAGCTTGCGGGTGAGTATCTTGACATCTGACACCCTACCCACTTTTCACCCCGACAATAACAACAAGTCTATTCGCGAAGAGCTATAGTGCACTGTGGAATAGAGGGAGTAATCTCTGTCCTGGGGATGAAGCGTTCTCCACACATCATGTAAGTTCTGGGAATTCATATGTGTAAGGAGCCGTTTGGCGGCTCGGCACACGCTCCTACGAGTCGAGGTTGTCCTGTCCATGTCATTGTCCAGTATAAGATTCATACGCCCACCCCATATAATGGGAACTTCTACATATTTCATGATAATGGCAGTCACAGCATCTATAAATTCGGGGGAGTCGGTGTTAAGGCCATAAGAATTCACGAGTAGGCATTCATCGTTAGCCAGGGTGCAATGAAGGATCACATACCTGCCCTCTGTGTCAATGTGGGATGCATGGAGTTTACATTTCACCGATTTGTGAATGAGTGTTAGGACTCCTCTGGATTGAGTGGAGAATTGGGTATAAAATCTATTGGGGCCCCAGGATAGTGCAAGATTGGACTCTAGGAGTTTCTGAGCGTGGGTCTCCTGCAGCAGGAGTACTTTAATCCTGTGTCTTTGTGCATATGCTGTGATCCTACGGGACTTTGTAAAATTTGTCAATCCCCGAATATTCCATGTCATCAATTTAATAGCCATGCTGACATTTTATGGGACATTCCAACTGTAAGAGTTTAAGGATCTGTGTCTGTTTACCAAGAGATGTGCAGCTGTGGCCTTGTTGCGCCTCACTTCGGACCCAGTCATCACTTTCTTGCCGATTTTCTTATATTCCCACAACTTTCCCACCCCCCACCCTCAAGGAACTAGCAGTGTGATAATACCTTCCCCCAATACAACCAAGTGCGTGCAGTTCCCAGTTTGGCAACGCTTGACTAACAGCCTAACGGGGGCTCAACCATAAACACTTCGCCTCAGAAGGCATTGCAACTGCAGTGGGGGGCTACCGCTGCCGACAACCCACATTTGTTAACACATGTTATGATGGTACATCATAAATATTTTACATGGCTGATGAAACATAGGGTTACAAGGAAGGCATGTACTTAGGTCATGAGAACCAAGCCATTGTTGGAGTGGTCTGGTCCTCAACTGATATGCTGAGGTGACGAGGTTCGAGACCAGTTGGAAGAGGCATAGCTGATAAAGTCCATAGTAAGGTCATGCAGCCTTGGGTTTACAAACATCAGAAATCTTGTTACGATGGGTAAACTTTAGGCGAGCCGGGAAGAGCATTGCATACTCCATTTCTTCTCTCTCAGCATCTTTTTGACTCCTCCAAATTGATGACGTTCCATCTGCACTCACACAGAAAAGTCAGGGAAAATTCTAATGGTTTGTGAGTCCAGCCTTAGTTCCCCTTTTTCTCTGGCCAAGCGGAGTATATGGTCTCTGTCTTTGTAGCTTAGCAGTTTTGCAATTATTGGTCTGGGAAAGTCGCCAGTTTTGGGTCGGGGTGCTAGGGAGCGATGTGCTCTTTCCACGGTGAAGAATGGCGATGGCTCTGGGTTGCCAAGTAGGTCCTTAAGGAGTTGTTTGACCGCTAGTTCCATGCGACCTTTTAGAGCCATTTCGGGAACCCCCACTATGCGTATATTGTTTCTCCGTGACCTCGATTCAAGGTCATCACACTTGGCTTTGACCCGTTTCATATCTCGGACAAGCTCTGCGACTGTGCCCTGTAAGGTGTGAACATTATCCTTGTTGGCTCCTATTCTTTGCTCTGCCTCCGTGATTTTTGCACCATGTTGATCCAGTTTGGCTCTGAGGGAGGCTACGTTAGCGTTTATATCGTCCAGTTTTTCATGCAAGGCTGCAAAGTTTTTGGCCATAGACTATCATTACAGTTAAGTCAGGCAGAGGTGGATCCGGCAGGGCATCGCCATCTTCTTGCACCATGGAGGACGACGCCTGGTCTGACCTGGGTGCTGCCTTAGTGAACTTGTCCATGGCGCCTACCTTGTTCGCTCCTCGTGCTCTGTTCGACATTGCTGTCTCAGATGGGCAGACTGGTAGTGGACTCAGTACAGGAGTGCAGAAGTGGGGGCGGCAGCTGACCAGTAGTTTTGGCGTGTAGCTTAAGCGCCTAGTAATGCGAGTATTACCCCAACCCGTAGACAAAGGCCAGCGCAGGGGTGGCCAGTAGTAGTGGGTACGCAGTGGAGAGGGGTTGGCTGGGGCGGGGGGGGCAGTATGAACGTGGGGTTAGCAGGAGCACCGTGACCGCTTCAGGTACAGTCGGCAGAGATGGTTGGAGAGAGGTTCGATGGGCTCCAGAGTAGCCAGAACCCAGGTGGCGTTGAGGCTCATTTGGGTAAGTTCAATGAATGGGGCGAGTGTGGGGCCCTCCTGGGCATAGTGTCGTTCTTGCTACCAGTTGTAGGCACTAATAATGAAGGGTGCCCTCCGCCTCATAGTTTATAGTGCTGTTTTAGCTCCCTGGCTGCATATGTCCCATAGGTGGATTAAAGGAGTCTCACGCCGTGAGGAGCAGCTGCGCGGAGCAGCCCGCAAGTGTCAGCTGCACCACCCTTGAATTGTTCACATGGTTCTCCCAGCCCGCAAGTGAGGAAGGGCTGGGGAGACTCATGCAGCAGCGGTCCTCGCCGCCTCCGGTGGCGTTAGGATCGGGGAGCAGCCACCGCTGCAGCAAGCAGACCCAGAGAACGGCAGTCGCCGACAAGGCAGTGGGGGGCCGCGGCCAGCACCACCCGAAGATCCGGGTACAGGCGCGGGACGTCGCAGACCGCCGCCGCGCCCAGAGGGGGAACAGCAGGTAATGTCGAGGTGGAGGGGGGAAGGCGGGAGCGAGCCGCAGTCGCCTCAACGATGGAGCGGGGCCCACCGGAGCTCCGGCGAGCCAGCGGATGGTTGGCAGCGCGCAACCTGCCCCCAAGGCACTCACCTCCTCCGCCCGTGGTCGGCGGACCTCGCGGCGGCAGACCAGAAGAAGCACCCGTCGCTGTCCCAGGGTGGCAGCACGGTCTCCGCCCCGTGGCGGCTGCACGCCAGGAGGCCCCTCCACAGATCTCAGCCCCTGGCCCGGCGGCGGCGCACACAGATGCCACAGCGCCCCGCTCTCCGAGGTACCAGGAGGCAGGCCCAAAGGCCAAACAGGGCCGGCTGGCGCAGTCGGTCGTATCTCGGCAGCAGCTGATTCCCAGGCAGCGGATTTTTCACAGTATGTGCCCCGCAGCTAGGGGAGTTATCTGGTGCGGTTATCTGGGTTGGAGATGTGCGGATTACGCCGTTGTCCGCCGATGTAGATGTGTGGGTCTCAGAGCTCCGTAGCTAGGCGGCCATCTTGTCGGCTGCTCAACAGCACCCCCCTCGTATTAACAATTTTAAGGACACAATGTGGTAAATAACCACAAAGAATTGATAAGATTCACTATAATGAAACCCAACATAAGAAAGTGAAATTTCTATTAATAAGGAAAATTTGCAAAATATAAGGAAACCTTTACATAATATTTATGCAACTGATGTTTGCAAGTGTGCTGTATGCTTGATTAACGATGTGCCACTGATGTTCAAGTTGGTGCAAAGAATAGACATTGTTATTTAACATGCATGTACTGTGTATATTATTTTTGTAAATGAGTACTGAAATATATTTTTGCCTTTACAAATTTCGCTACATCTTTGGGATATGCGGCGTTTTTCATAGATTCAAGCTTCCTGTGGACTTATTTTTTTTAACCAAAGCCAAACAATCATCAATAACGAACCGTAATATTCCTATTTTGGAACAATCGTCTGGCACCAGTTTATCTATTTTCACTGAGTGATACGGAGCAACAGGCCAGTGAAGAGGAAGTGTCCAGTATCCTCCCCACTCCAGTTTCCCCCCTCCCATTACCTATTGGATTCACACCAAAGTATGGGACGTATGATAAACAGTTAAATCAGCAGAGAGCAGCACATGGGCTTTGCCCAGTACCTATCAGGATGACAGCACCTGTTAACATACAGACACCTAAGAAAACCTGGACAGTAAGGTATCTTTTAAAGAAGCCATTCCTACATCCTAAACAATATGACGGTTTTTTGAATAAAATACCTGAAGAAGCAAAGATGATAATGAAGGAAAATGAATGGCGACATCATAAGAAAATCGGACTGATGCACATATAGAAGATATAATGACCCGAGAATACTGACAAAAAGACAGAATACCATGGATAAATGACATCTTGAGCCTAAGGTGAAGAAGGTGATGTCAAAATGAAGAAACTTATGCCACATACATGATGAAGATAGTTAGTTTAAACGTGTACAGATGCAAGTAACTGCAAGAAGCAAAGAAATTGTGAAGCTTGCTTATTCTTTATAGTTGATGGATTGCTGCAAGCGCCAGCGTTTACAAGTTTATACCCCAAGAAGCACTTTATGCATGAATCTAAGTCCACTACGCACATAAGCAGAATCGAACAAAGGTTCCAAAAGGCCTCAGATGGAGTGCGTCGCAGCAAGAAAATTGAGAATCAAGACAGAGCAAAACTCAGCTAAGGATGACCATGCCAAGAAACCAAGGTCTTTTATGGCTGGAATAAGCTAACACTGTATACAATTAAGGAGAGAAGAGAACAGAGGCTCCTTTTCAGAAAGGTCAAGATAAGCCACAGACGTCAGAAGACTGGTAGAATTAAATCAAATATACAAAAAAGACAGTCCTTTCACGGTGTCCAGTCACGTGACCAAGGCAAGCTGGAAGGAGACTTTCACACCTACGCATGGATCCCCGCCATGATCATACTCCTTGAAAGTTCTCAGAATACAGAACAGACACAAGGCCAAACTACAAAGCAGTAATTGACACATGACCACCGAGGTGATGATTGATTGTAGCATAATTGGTGGGAAGCTAGCTGGGGTGCAGACAAACTTCTCTGCACCTAGATGTTCTTTCTGCATGCTGCTAGACATAGGTGGAAAAGTAGCAGTGGGGTTGATGCCAACCCAAACATAGTGGACTGTGTAATCTAGGGTCCTATAGTGAGTGGAGCCAATGGGACATTGTATTTTTTGTGACGTTCATAGTGGCCATTTTGAAGGGAGGGCTTAGATGCCCCACCTGACATTTATTATCCAATCCCCTCTACCCGTTACCAAATACAGATATAGTTCCTTATGTTAAGTTACCTTCCTATAACCAATCACATTGCATGTTAGGTTTTAAGTTAGTATGTGCGCAGGTTGTACGTCAGCAATGACGAATTTTTGCTATAAATATTGTGTTTTTTCTAAAAGTGAAGAGAGCGAGAAGATCAAGCGGTTGCTGATGTTTGTTGTGCTCCCCATTTTATGAACTTGTTATTAAAACGGACTCCCTTTGCTCAACTATTCAGTTATTTGATGTACGAGTATGAATCTGCATCACCATCTATCTGGAGGGTACTGTTACTCATCTTAAAAAGCTGTTTGAGAGATCATCCACTTCACCAGTCTTTATGGTAGGTATACGCGCTGATCGCAAAGTTTAGCATTTCAAAGCAAAAGGAGTCCTTTGGTCTGACAAATCAATCAAACATTGGAGATGGAATGTTAGGGGGAATTCTCAGAAATGTGTTAATTCCTCTATACCTTAAAGACCCCCAAAAACTCTGTTCCATAGGCATCTTTTTACATTGTGACACATGGCACCTTCCGTGCAGTGGGCACAGGGAAGTCTTTCAGATTTCCCAAAGGTTTAAATACCTTCTCTTGGATAAACTACTGTTTCCAAGAACAGTAAAGTGAAATGGACATTACTTACATTTGCACACACTATCTTACAGTAGGGTGCTGGAGGGGTTACTTAGTATCCCCTTTGTCTAGCTTCTCATGTAACAATTTTATGTTACCCTTTCTACAATTAATGGCTGGTGTCAGTGGTATACTTTTAACTACCATTGGGAGTTGTTACCACGGGCTGCGTTCGCAACTGCAGTAAAACACCCTTGGGTACCCATTGTCAAAATGGCCCGGTCGTCTTTTTTCACCATTTCTTGCTAGAAAGGTCCTTCTTGAGATTTACACTGTGCGCCAAACCAGGTCTGGTCCCTTTGTTTGTTTTGTCTTTGGTGGGATTCACGAGTGAAGCCCGCCTAAGGGTTCAGTATGTCAGGCAGGGGCATGAAGTGATGGACGCGCCCTAAACTCCCTGTGCTTAATCCCCTTGGTTACAGGAATGCACCCAAAAGGTGATTGACCGGTTGGCTACCCGGCAAGGACAGCCACCCTGCTGTGTGATTGACAGAAGGCAACCACTGGACGAAGGAATCCGAAGAAGAACTTGGAAGACACTTGCTGCAACTCCTGGACCGTTGGTTTGCCCGGTGAAGCCCTGCTGAAGCCCTGAATTCACCTTGACTAGAGAAGCCCTGCAAGGACGACTTCTCGCCTTTAGTTGGTTGGACCAATCAACTCCAAAGTGAACTCGTTTGAACTCTCGGAGCTGGCTGTACTTCCACTGCTGCTGCTGCTGCTGGAACCGAAGTGCCAGGAAGAGGAACACCAAATGGAGTGCATCACTCTTGTAGCCTTACTTGATCTCGAGATTGGTCTTGGTTGCCCCTGTAGGGTTGCTTGCATCTTCTACTTCTCACAAGCCTCCCTTTGGCCCTACACTGATTATACCTTTTCTACAAAGACCTCTAAAACATTGTGCAAGACTTTCACTTACCTGCAAGAAGCGCTTTAGCTCACCTAGACTTTTGTCCAATTGACATTGGCTGGCCTGGCTCCCTGAATGACTCTGCTCTCCTCCGATGGTGTGCGTTTTACCTTCCTTCCGTGAAAGGGTCAACTTACTTTGCACTTGGGGTGTTCAAAAGTACTTACCTGCTACAGAATATTTATGTGATCTCGTCTTTTTCTGAAACCTCTTTTCTTTGACACCAACTTCAGTATTGCTCTAAATGTATCAGTGATATATTAATGTCCAGAGTGTCCTAGTGATGCAAGTCATCTGAGGGTGTAGGAAGCGTCTATGTGCCATCCCAAATGGGTAGTTGCTGATTTAGAGAAACTAAGCGTGTGTATTTGGAGTGTATTTGTGGGTTACTATTATAGTGCCCCTTCTGAAGAAGGCTTAGTCAAACTGACTGGTAAATAAATTAATAGTTGTTTAATCAAGAAACCTTGAGTGTAAGTGTTTATTTGGATACTTGTCACTGTGAATCTCTGTGTAACCACCCTATTGCGCACATTGACCCCTCTTGAGATAGCCTGGCTGCTCAGCCACACTATCAATCTGTGTAGTACAGACTTCTACCAAAGGTTGGGTTCCTATTGCCTGGGGGCCAAGGTTGTTGTAGTGCACCCAAAGGGTACTGCTCCAAATCTTGCCTAACATGGAACATAAGCAGATTAAATTTAACCACTCGGAACTTGGATTGCACGATGAAAATACAGGGATTAATGTATCGATAAGGCAATTGGCAAGATTTGATGGAAGTTGACAGTTTAGGAATACATTGGAAGCATGCCATGTAGTAAATGTTTTATGGTAATCACTTTTAGTCGCATACGTTTTCAATGTTTCCATGGGTATAATCTTCTATTTTGAGCTTCATGTTAAAAATATGACTTGTTTCATTATTTATATTTTCTTTAAAGTTTTCTTCGTTTTATGAAAAGAAAGTGAATTTTTACACTGTGTGTGGATGTGTTTGTTGATCTTTCTGGATTTGCATTAGGTGCCGTGAGGACATAGATGACAGGGTATGTTTAGCTACGTGGTCAACGAACATCATTAGAATAGGTGGAGCGTATCTTTTTGACATGTCACTGTTAACTTGAGGGGCAGGTGATCTGATTTACTGCCGTGTTGCACTTGAACTTAGGGCGATGGATCAACTGATGAGATTATCACAAGATGGCGGTTTCTGACCTGCGAGTTAAGCATGTGTACATTTGTGAAAATGGAAGGTAAGATTAATTGGAATTTATGAGAGAACTTCCCCTTGAAGTCCAACTAGTGATTCTGAGGTGTAATGTGCAAGAGGAGTGTGCCCGTGCAGTGTAGTGTAGTGTAGTTATATGTTGCGCTTATCCTGCCTACCCAGGAGCGCAAGTCACCAGCGGCTACTCACCTGATCCAGAGCTTGCCTCCATTCATGGTGTAGAACTTGCCGCAGTCGCTCTTCACTGCTGTGGTTTTGATGGAGGCGGCATCCGAGCCACTGGAAGGTTCCGTTAGGCAGAAGGCCGCAAGTGTCTCCCCTGGGGATCAAGGACAGAGTGAGATCAGGGACTAACAAACTCAGCCCTTCTTTAGGGAATCTCTTACCAACAACACCCTTGTACCCATAAAGAATCTCCACAGTTGCAGGGTCTCCCTTCAGGCTTCAGCCTGGTGCAAGGACTCCCTTTGAACCCCTTTTCTGATTCAGATTCCCTCCCATCCTCTTATGGCCATCTCCTGTGCATGTTTACCAAACTTCTTCCCTTTGGCAGCTATTTTCTGTGCACAGTCTCAACCCTCACCCACTTCTCTATCTTCCTCTCCTATCCCTCTGAATATTTCTCTCCCGTAACGGCATGCTTGCTCACCCTCATCAACTTCAGGTCCTGCTCACCTGTGGCCAGCTTAGGCAGGTATTTTTCCTTCTGTTGCTTGTTCCCAAATAGGAGGATGCCCTTGAACCCAATGGACTGATGGGCGCCAAGGGTGATTCCTACGCCGAGGTCATGCATGCCAACAATCTCCACCAGACGGGCGTACTACAGAATGAGAGATGGACAGCATGAACGACCCATTAATGTTATGAACAAGAAATTGGAGAGAGCAAGAGATATACAGTCAGAGTTCCAGCATACGTTGAACACACACTAGCCCAATATCATGCTTGGCACATACTACAATGCGTGATATCTGTAAGGAGCAAAGGACACAGGGAGGACAGGCTAGTGACATAGCAAGGTGGTTCACAGTACCTTACTCAAACATGCCAGTGAGACAGACAGTACAAACCAGATTCCTTTACTGCACCTTTTCTTCCATTTCTATGGACCCCAACACCTTTTGCTTTTATTTCTGAATCTGACCTGTTCTTTTTACAGTGCAGTGAAGCCTGAAGCTTCACTACACTCCCTGTTGCTCATCTGTTAGGGGGAAACTGGCTGTTAGTACTAGGCAACATTGTTATCCTTCGTCGTGTTACTTCGTTACTACTTTTAGAAACCGGTTATCCCTTGTGGCAACATTTATATCATTGTACAAGGCATAGGGTACATTTTTTGTTTTACCCTAGACTTACACGGAGAGGATTTCTGGTTACTCTAGGTGTGCTAAATGGACAAGCCAGTGGCAGCAATGACTTGGGTACCATTTTTTTGGTGCTTTTCATTTTAGCCTTACCACATTTACAGTGTTTGGCTACTCACCGCGGCTAGTGGCCAAGCATAACCATGCCACGATTTTCCGCTTATCCTTTGGCCATCTTGTCTTTTAGCCTTCCTCCTGGCCTGTGAGGCCCGGAAAATCCTTATATGGACTTCTAGTGCCCGGGAAAGTAGAGGCTTTTGGCAGGCTACTGGAGGGCTGTGTGTTTGCTTCCAGGAAGTGGGCTGGGACTGTCTGGTCCTAATCGACATACTGGTGCCAGTGTGTCTGGGTGGAATGAATGAGTTTTGCAGCCAGTGGTCCTGATTGGAACACTACTAGGGTGTTTGTGTGGGACAGGTCTGTCATTGGCTAGTGGGGGCTGCTGCTCTTAGCTGGCTTTTTGGATAAGAAAGAACCGTTAGGTAAGAATTGGTGCAGTCACACTGGGTGAGACTACACAACACTTACCTGCCTGGTATTAGGTAACCCACCTTTTGGTATAGTTCTGTACTACACAAGTTGGTAGTGTGACTGAGCAGCCAGGCTCATCTCAAGAGGGGTAAATGTTAGCTGTAGAGCTGTATGAATGAAACCCGTCAATACACGTAACCCAGTAACTCTTACACTCAAGATTTCAGTTATAAATATTTATTTAACATCAATTTTTAAAAGGGCAATTTGTTGCAACACTGTAAATATACTTTTAAATTCTTTTGAGAATCAAAAAGTGTTAGTGGATAATCTTTGGATATGCTTCATACACACTTCCTACAACCTGAGGTGACTTCAATCAAAAGGACAGTAATGGCATGTATATATCACTAGTGCTTTGTTGATTCTGAGGTTGCAGAAAGGAAAGGTTAGGGAAAGAAAAAAGGTTACAGTTTCTCAGTACATGTGAGAACAGCGAAATCCTCCAATGAAGTCTAGATACGCCTTTCCCAGCAGTTACAGTATACAACAAGCTACCACCTATTAGGGACAGAAAGTATCAAAGTCAATGGTCTAGAAGAGTGCCTTCAGGGAGCCAGGACAGCCAAAGTCATTTGGGACACAGTCTATGGATCTGATGCACTTCTTGGATCAAAGTCTTGGACAAAGTTAGAGAGTTTTAGAAAAATCACTTGTAAGGTCACAAGCTGGGACAAGAGGGAGGGTGTGGTGGGCTCCTGTGGCAGTACTCGGTAGGTCGTCGGCAGCTATGGGCTCTTTACCGTTCAGCGGCACGTCGCGGTTTCAGCGCTTAGCAAACAGCACCAAACCGGATCTCTGACACCAGTTGGGCTCTCTTCAATCCCTCAGTCCTACAATCTGGTGAGGGGATTCTGGATCTGGAGGTCCTGCTTCGGGATGGTCCTTAGGAGTCTCCTGGAGCCTCAGGCCGGATTCATTCCGCGGCAGACATTGCACTCTACTACGGACACTCTACACCCCTGGCATTGGGCTTACGAAGCGACGGAGAAGCACAGCAAGTTGGGGATAGTGGTCCAGTGGAGTTCGGCTCGGGGTCAGTTGGTCCCACTAACCCAAGGGGAGAAGTCGTTCTGTCCGGAGCTTCTGTCGAGGTGAAAAAGGAATTCAGAACAGCAGCTGGGCATCACCTGGCAATTCAAAGAATCAGGAGGATGCAGCAAGCTTTGTTCACGGTATCAGCATTTCTCCGAGTGGTCGACTGCCTCTAGTTCCAAAACCCTTGCCTTTTAATGGGTTTTTCCGATTCATGCACAGCCTAGGCTGTCAATCACAGCTAAAAAGTCCTAAATCCAGCAAAAGAGCTGGGGGTCTCTTGAAGGGAATTAGCACAAACATGAAAATTCTGCCCAACAAGGACCCCTGCACCCAGAGAGATCCTGGAAGAAACCTAAGGAGCCAGACCCGCAGGAAGGCGGCTTGGCGACCAAGGGGGTGCTGTTGCGCGGCTTGCAAGGTGGCCGCTGCCTGAAAGGCTCCGGCACCATAATCCTCATCAATATCCTCTGCATCGGGGCCCTGCTCACCCCCTGGAGCCAGGTCACATGATTAGCAAATACAGGGGCACCTATTGAACCTATCATCTCCGCCTAGCCGTGCACTTTGAGAGCAGTGCGGGACGCTGCCAGCAAGGCCTCGCCGCAGCCCCTGGAGGCGAGGTGGGGGGGGCAGGGGGTGGATCCACCGAGCCCGAGTGTGGACAGCAGGCAGTGCTTGGAGTCCTGCATGGGGACCACTCGTCTCGGCCCCAGCCTGGTCCCTGTCTGTGGAGAGAGCGGAGGGGTGTCCTGCCTGGCCGCTCCTTGGGGAATAGCTGATCTCTCGAGAACTGACGGGCGACTACAACGAGAAACCGGAGACTGGGTGGCCGACCCGTGGCGGCGTTAGGGAGAATTCACATAAATGTGGTAATTCCCTTCACCTTAGAGATCTTAGAGACCCCCAGCAACTGAACTACAGCCAAACCTTCATTGTGCAAACAGATGCTTCCAATACAGGTATAGGTGCAGTTCTGAGTCAGCTGGATGAGAAAGGTAGGGAACACCCAATGCGCTTCATCAGCAGGAAGCTGAAGGAACCTGAGACAAGGTGGCAACCATAGAACAAGAGTGTTTTGCCATTGTGTGATCTCTGAAGAAGTTTAGACCATACTTGTATGGATCTACTTTTGTGATTCAGACAGACCACCAACCCTTGAGATGGTTAACGCAGATGGAAAATCATAAATTGTTAAGATGGTCAATCAGCCTACAGGGGTTTGATTTTACCATTGAACACAGGTCAGGGTGTAGTCACCATAATGCTGATGGTCTCTCCAGAATGTATGACCAAGTGGAGTAAGGAGATTAATCCAGGGGTGGATTAAATCCTCCTGTCCCTTAGTCTGGGGATTTTAGGGAGGGAGGACGAGTGGTAGGGAGAATTCTCATAAATGTGCTAATTCCCTTCACCTTAGAGACCCCCAGCAACTTTGATGGATTTTGAGGACATGATTTTTTTACCTGGAGAGTGTAAGCCTTTTATCCCCACCCTCATGTATTTTGATGTGTGTTTTACTCTTTTGTTCTTTGATTATGGAGTTTGAGACAACTCCATAGGCATCATCTTTTCATGTGTGTTACACATCACCATCAGTGCAGTGACACAGGAAAGCTTTTTAGGCTGGCCCAAGGTTTAAATACATTCTCTGGGATAAACTGTTTCCCAGAAAATGTAAAGTTAAATTGACTTTACTAGTCTTTAAATTCCTAGACCCAGCACACACTAACAATAGAGTGCTGGAGGGGTTACCTAGTATCCCCTATGTCTAGAAACTCATGTAACACTCAAATGCTACCCTTTCCTATCAAAATGGCTGGTGACAGTGGTTTTACAACGAACTACCATGATTTTTCCCGACCGCGAACACCAGTAGCTAAAAATCGCGGGAGCCATGTTTTTCAAGATGGCGCCTAAGCCCCCTTTGTTTAAACAGGTCCTGGTCTTTTTTTGCCATTTCTTTTTGGAAAGGTCCTTCTATAGTTTGTCTGAGCGTCAAACTACGTTTGGTCCCTTTGTTGCTATGCCTTTGGCCTCTGGCGCTCGAGTGGCTGGGGTGGGCAGGAAGTGAGGGGCGGTGTTTGAAACTCCCTAGGCTTAGTCTCCTAGGAGACCCAAATGCACTCTGACGTAATTGGCTGGCTGACTGTCCGGCAAGGACAGCCAACCTGGGTGAGTGGCAGCTAGACGAATGAATGGGGGAAAACTGTTTTAAAAAGGTGGGTCTCTTGGCTTGGAAGGCAGAGTCTACCACTGGAACGAAAGGACCGAAGACTAGCTGGAACAGGACGGCTGCTGCAACTCACTGGACCGTTGGTCTGCCCGGTGGAGCCCAGCTGCAGGTTCATCTCAACAAAGAAGCCCTTCAAGGACAACTTCTTCCTTTGAGTTGGTGGAACCAATCAACTCGTAAGCCACTTGGATACCATTTTCTGAGCTGGTTAGGATTAACCAGGGGGGGGGGGGGGGGGGGGGGGGAGGACACCAGCTTGTGTGCTTGAAGAACAGCAACCGGAATCAAAGATTTGACTATTTGCCAGCTTTGTGACCCGTCCACGTGCAAGAGTCCTTTGGCGTCCTCACTCTTGTCCCCACGACTGAGGCTCAGGAACAGCGAGATCTGCAGGAACAGAAGTCTTCAGCTGCATCTTTTTTTTCAATATAAGGTACAGTGAAAACCTGACCGAGAGAACTTACCCCTCACCGCGAAAGTTTGTGGAACCTTGGCAACGTGCAGGCCTAGTCAGCTTGTTATCCGACATATGAACCTTTCTTCCGTGAACTACTGCTAAGAACCGTGGCAAAGACTTTTCCGTTTTAAATACCAGAACCGTTTTTACTTATACAAGACACTAGCCCATTGACTTTGGGCTACCCATTTCATTGAATCAACTCCTCTGGTGAACTCAAACTATTTGCACTGTTTAAGAATAACTAATATTCGTTTTATTAACGTATGCTTTTTTGCTCCTACTTCAAGGGAGCTCAACTGCTTAGCAATCAGTACTGTAGTATAATCTTTGTGTGATATTGGCTGCCTTGTTTAGTGAATACTTCATAAATGATTGTGTAATAAATGAATAAGTGTTTTTATCAAGAAACCTGGAGTAGAAGTGTCTCTGAATACTTGTCATTGTAGACCTTTGTTTAACACCCTTACAAGCTCACATTCCCTCTTGAGATAAGCCTGGATGCTCAGCTCGCTACCAAAACCAAACTGTGTGGTACAGAATTATACCAAAGGTTGGTTTTGCTTACACCTGTAGTCCTAGTTGTGTGTAGTGGTCCCAAAAGGTACTGCATACATACTCTGCCGCGGTCCACGCAGAGGAGCCTGGCCCGACTGTGGGCGGACGTGCCACATAATCCACGTGGTCCACGGCTGAGGCGGGGCGGCCCGGACCAGGACGCAATCACCCGGGGGCCTCATAAACAGACTGGAGCTCACCTGTGCCTGTGGTGCCCCCCCCCCGGCGGTGTCCGTCAGGCCATCGAATGCCCCCTGCGATCCCAGCATCTGAGATGAATCTCTGCGTGGCCCATAACACCTAAAAGGGACGGCACAGCCGCCGGTTACACCGGAAGGGGTGGGGTCGGATGAGGGGGGCATTGTGACGCGCCGATATCCTGTGTGGATTGGAGCTCCTCTGGTCGCATCATTCTCCAGAGCCCCTGATGCAATGCAACATGACGCAGATACAGCCGGAGCCCAACTCATCTCGCCGCAACAACAGTCTTTGTGACCCCTAAGAGGCGCATCTCACATCAATATCACAGCAACCAACTGCTGCGGAAAATGTACCCCCGCGTCGGGCCCTAGACCGGTGGAACTCCCCCTTCTCCACGCCCAGAGTCTGACTACGCGTGCACGCAACCAACCCCGTCTCGAAGGGTGAAACTGCCAGGTCTACATTGCACAATCCCTGCACCTCCGAGACCTGGGGGCTACTGTGGGCGCGACCCTTCCCCATCTCATGAGTGGACTCGTCAGCTGGCCATACCTGCGCAGGGCTCGTCTGGGAGGGGTGGGGGAGGGCTACCACAATACAACTGCATACAGTGGCGGGGAGCTTCTCCTCTGCATGCCAGACAATTAATTGCCACCAACTCACCTGCATAGCAGACAACACCTTCCATAACCCCTCCCCCCTACCAGCCTTGGAATAGACAGTGAATGCACTACTGTACACGGAGAGACCGGCTCAAAATCAACTACGAGGTGACTGATAACCTCTCCTGTTCCACTGCTCAGATCAGGGACTGGTGCTGAACTACACAATAACTAAGAGCCAGCTACCGCCGCACTGCAACCACTATGTCTCCGATACACCGAGCAACGCCTACAGACCTTGTTGATCCCGGGGGGGCTGGGCAGGGCTGACCCAGCGAGGGCTCCCCCACCATGCGTGGGATCTTAAGCATGTGGTGCTATGGCCCGGACAGTGGGGGGTGGACCTGGGGAGTCCCTCCTGAAACTGAGAAACTATCCACACCTAGTCAGCGCGACAGTTGGGAGCTTTGAGGAGACCAGCGTACACAGTGACCACCTTGGACTGCACAGTGCATACGTGTCAGGACTGGCTAGTTTAATAACAGGAAGAGTAACAAGATTAACATTGTGCCTTTAGAGCTGGCTGGGTTAGTTGTGCTTTCAGAACTGGCTGTGTTAGTAACAGGAAGAGTTTGTTCATAGAATTAACATTGTGCTTGCCCAAGTCAAGATGGAGCGAAAGAAACTTAATCTGATTGGTTAAAGAAACAATATGATGTTTGGTTGCCTGATTGGTGGAGAGGACAATGGGTTTGATTCTTGGGAGATGAGCAAGTTTCTAAACTGCCTTTCATCCAGAGAAATTCAGTGGCTGGTTGTATATTAGTTAAGCTCCTTAAGTAAGGCCTTTCCAGAGCTCAGAAAATCTACCAAAGAAGTAAGAATATCGTTTGCTGATCCAATTTGAAAAAGAAGTCATCAGGTAGGATCGTTCTTTTAAAGATTTTGAGATTGTCACAGTGAACTTTCATTTTCTTTTATAAGAAAACTTAAAGAGTAAACAAGTTTCAAGTTCATTTGAGAAAAGAGACATTTACAGTTAAAGTTATTATAAGGAAAACAAGCTTGAAGATTGTGCGTAGGATTTAAAAGTTGATTAACTGCGTGTAATGTTCTTCAAGACTGTTTAATGTGTGCGCGAGCTCGCAAGTTGTCGTTTGCGTGTTCTTTTTAAAGCTTGTGTACATTTTTTTTACGTGAAAGACGTTTCCTGAGAAAGCGCGTGTGGTTTGCGATAGAGCGCGTGCCAAAAAGAATTGCGCGTGTGAATTTTAGCTTGTGTACATTTTTTTTACGTGAAAGACGTTTCCTGAGAAAGCGCGTGTGGTTTTGCGATAGAGCGCGTGCCCAAAAGAATTGCGCAAGTTAACTTTAGCGCGTGTACATTTTTTTTTACGCGAAATACGTCTCAAGAAAAAGCGCATGTTGGGTTGCGATAGAGCGCGAGTCCATTTTTATCAGCGCGTGTTATTTTTATCGCGTTTACATATTTTTTTTACGCGCGTGGGTTTTGTAAAATTATCGCGTGTGTATTTTACACGCGAAGACAATTCTTCACGTCTTCTGAGTTCACGTGTTTATCGCACACGCTTGTTAAGGAAGAAACTATACGTTCTTTGTGTAAATGTGTAAATAAGGAAAACAATTCACACGCAGAAAGAAAGCAGTATTCCAGGAAGTTAAAGAATATAATTTAAAGTAATCTATGCAAATAGGACTCAATGTTTTCAGAGAAAGACTGCAATTTATGTAAGCATTGAAAACTACATAAGGTCAAAAGAACTTTGAAGTAAGAATATCTAATTCTGAAAAGATGTTGCAAAGGCCATCACTTTAGGATTCTAAAGAGACTAGATTGGCTTGAACTATTTGCACACCACAAGATATATTTACAAGATATTCCACAAAGATTACTAACCTCCAAGTCTTTTACTGAGGTTTAAGAGGTAAAGAGTTTAGAGTTTATTTAGCATAAGTTTAGAAAAGAAGTTCTTATTATATAAGTAACCAGGTGTATTTGTTTACCACAGATACCAGAGCCTACCAGACGGTTGAAGGGCAGCAGTGTCTCCGTTGTTATTTTCTCCAAATTCCCCTTTCCCTTTCTTGGGGTTTTCAGCTCAGCTTATATTTAAGGGTTGAGAGGTGAACTCCTGGTGAGGGTCTGTGGGGCCAGCATCAGCTCCTGTGGAATTCAGTCAAGCCGGACCCTGACAGGATGAAAGGCCCACGATAATATTTTCCACCTGAGCTGATATGGATCCCACAGAGGCACTAGCTAGTTCCATAAGGGACATGTTTTCAGAGTTAAGGGAGGAAATGAGGGCTGTGCGAAAAGAAAATCAGGAATTACAAGTCAAGTTTGAAGAGTTAAACTCCAAGGTTACCCGTAAGGGTGAAGAAATTTCTTTGGAGTCAAGAGATTCAGAGGATACTAGTAGAGAATTACCAGTGTTAATTAGAGAGGATTTGGGTGAAGGAACGAGTTCTCAAGAAAGACGCAGGGGAAGTTTGAATATACCTGTAGGTCCAGTCCCCTTAGCACCTCCAGAGCGTTTTGGGGGAGAGGCCAAGAAATGCCATATTTTCCTTACACAGTGTGAACTTCATTTCCTTTGTCGACCTGAAGCTTTTAACACAGATGCTTCTAAAATAGCTTTTATGCTGTCTTACCTCACTGGTGAGGCGGCAACTTGGTCAGTATTATTGGTTGGTCAAGAGAATCCTATACTAAAGAACTTGTTAGCTTTCAAGTTAGAATTTAAAAAGATGTTTGACAGACGCCAATTATCTCAAGAAGTAGATGGAGAACTATTAGAGTTAAAACAGGGAACCAAAGATTTAGTGTCTTACATCACACAGTTCAGATCTTTAGTATTAGAGAGCAATTGGCCAGAAGAGAAGCAATCCTCTTTATTTTATAGAGGTTTGAAGGAGGAATTGAAAGATGCCTTATCTACAATTGTTAATAGACCCACTTCATGTGAGGATTTAATTAATCTGGTCATACAAATTGACTATAGATTAGGGGAACGCAAGGCTGAGCGTAGAAGAGGAGGAGTTGAGCAACCCAGAGTTTTCCCTAGAGTTGATAGAGGAAGATTAGAATTTGTAAATAAAGAATTGAGAACTGGGAACGCAGAGAGTAAATAAAGTGAGAGGTCCTTTAACTAAGGAGGAGAAGGATAGGCGAAGACAGAATAATTTATGTTTATATTGTGGGAAATCAGGACATTTTGTTGGAAATTGCCCTTGGTGTCCAAAACCTTCTGCATCTACTAACAGCTCCAGAAATCAGCAAGTGGCTAATACCATCCAAGCAGCAGTACCACATATTACATTGAATGTATCCTTGTATATTAAAGAGGAATTAAAGGGAAGTGGTCCAGTAGTAATAGATTCAGGAGCCACTGGTAACTTCATGGATTGGAATGTGGTTAAAGATATGAATGTGCCTTACGTTGTAAAAGATATACCAGAGTATGTGAGAGCGGTGGATGGGTCTCAACTGACAGGTTTAATTACACATGAAACAATCCCATTGGAAATGGAAATTGGAGGACACTGGGAGGAAATTGTGTTTGAATTAATTGACACTCCACAGTTGAAAATAATTTTGGGAATGCCTTGGTTGACGTATCATAACCCTCAGATTGATTGGGGAAGAAGAGTGGTGAAATTGGATTCTGCTTTTTGTGTTACAAATTGTTGTAAAGAAGCAATTCAGGAAAATGTTTCTAGTGATAATTGTTCAGAAGTAGTGGAAGGTTTGGTGAATTTGGGAACTATAGTACATTCTCTAGGGGCTGTAATGGGAGAATTACCAAAGTGTTACCATGATTTCAATGATGTGTTTAGTGAAAAGGAAGCTAATGAATTACCTCCTCATAGAGAGTATGACTGTAAAATTGATTTAGAACCAGGGGCCCACATTCCTTGCAGTCGCATCTATGCCTTAACAGAAAGAGAATCAACATTTGAAGGATTACATCCAAGAAAATTTGAATAAGGGGTTCATCAGGCACTCTCAATCGCCAGCAGCTTCTCCACTATTTTTTGTTCCCAAAAAGGAAGGCACTTTACGAACATGCATAGATTATAGAGCATTAAACAAGATAACAATTAAAAACAGATATCCGCTGCCTTTAATATCAGTAATGTTAGACCAGATTCAAGGCGCCTCAGTATTTAGCAAACTAGATCTTCGTGGTGCATATCATTTGGTGCGAGTACGTCAAGGTGATGAATGGAAAACGGCATTTAGAACAAAATTTGGTCTTTTCGAATATCAAGTAATGCCATTCGGATTGTGTAACGCTCCCGCAGCCTTTCAATTTTTTATAAATGAGGTATTAAGAGATTTTATTGACATCTTTGTAGTAGTATACATAGATGACATTCTCATTTATTCTAAGGATCTAATGCAACATGAAGAACATGTAAAGAAAGTGTTACAACGACTAAGGGAGAATAAACTATTTGCTAAGTTAGAAAAGAGCCAATTTCATACCAGAGAAGTGGAATTTTTAGGTTTTATGATTTCTCCCAAAGGTTTGGAAATGGATATGAAGAAAATTAAGGCAGTTGAACAGTGGCCAACTCCAACTTGTGTTAAAGATATCCAAAGCTTCCTGGGCTTTGCAAACTTTTACAGGAGATTCATTAAAAATTTCTCTCAAACTGTTGCTCCTATCACCAAATTATTGAAGAAAGGAATGAAATTTGAGTGGAAAGATGAAGCGGATCAAGCTTTCAAAACATTGAAGAACTGTTTTACATCTGGACCGATCTTATTACACCCAGATCCTTCACAACCATTTTTTGTGGAGGCAGATGCTTCTAATGTTGCAATTGGAGCAGTGCTTTCTCAAAGGCATCCTGAAACTGGACAGTTGCATCCTGTGGCCTATCTATCTAAGAAATTGCTTCCAGCAGAAGTGAACTACACAATTACAGACAGAGAACTCCTGGCAATCAAGAAAGCATTTCAGGAATGGAGACATTATCTGTTGGGAGCAAGATTCACAGTAACCGTTTTAACCGATCATCGAAATCTTCTGTTTTTGAAATCTGCTCGAACACTATCACCTCGACAACTTAGGTGGTCACTTTTCTTTTCAGAATACGATTTTGTGATAACATTTAAGCCTGGGCGGTTAAACGGTAAAGCGGATGCTTTATCACGACAAGGATCTTCGGGAGAAGTTGAAAATCAATTATTACCAGAACCAGTGATTGCAGAAGAAAAATTTATTCTAAGTGCTACAAAGGAAGAGAATCAACTTCTTAAAAAGATTGTAAAGGAATTACCAGAAGATTAAATTCAATCTTGGTTAGCGGAGGATTCTGGAAGACATTTAATTGAAGGATTTCCATGTGTCCACTCTAAAATTTACCTTCCAAGCAAGGAACTGCAAAAGGAAATTATGCAAGAATGTCATGAATCCAAGTTGGTAGGTCACCATGGAATTCGTAAGACTATTGAACTGGTTGAGAGAAGGTTTTGGTGGAAAGAAATGAAAAAAGATATTGAAGACTGTGAAAACATGTGAAGTCTGTGCTCGAGTAAAGTCAGGAGGAGGAAAACCATCGGGTTATTAAATCCATTACCAGTACCCCCTAGTCCTTTGTTTACAATCTCTATGGATTATATTGTAGATTTTCCCAAAGATCAAGGTTACACTACAGTATTAGTAGTTTTGGATTTACTAACGAAAGCTGGGCATTTCATTCCCATGAAAGGAGAGGCTTCTGCAAGGAATCTGGCAAAAAGTTTTTTGCAAGAAGTAGTACGATTACATGGTCTACCAACACAAATTGTATCAGATCGAGGGTCTCTGTACAGAAAGCTCGCCAAAACTTAGAAATTAACTGAGTTGGGAATTGAGGTAAAGCTTTCTTCAGGTTATCACCCACAGACCAACGGCCAAACAGAGCGAGTAAATCAAGAATTGGAAAAATATATTAGAGCTTTTTGGCAAGAAAGAGGAAGTTGGGTAGATCTTCTTTGGCTAGCAGAGTTTAGTTATAACAATTCTGTCAAGGATTCTACTAAGTATTCTCCATTTTTTAGCAACTATGGTTTCCACCCACGATTTTTGAAAGAAGTGTTGCCATCTGAGTATTCCAATCCAGAGGTTGAGCAGCGATTGACTTGTATTAGATATGGTATAGTGAAAGCTAAAGAAACCTTAGAAAAAAGTAAGCTAAGATTTAAGACATTTGCTGATAAGAAACGTCGTAAAGCACCACATTATCAGGTGGGTCAAAAAGTTTGGCTGTCCACAAAAAACCTACGTTTAAAAGGGAAGAACTAAATTTAGTCCGAGATTTATTGGTCCATTTGAAATGGAAAGAATAATAAATCCCGTAGCAATCAAACTGAAATTACCCGCAAGTATCAAAAGTCACCCTACATTTCATGTCAGCTTAGTTAAACCTTGTGTGTCAGGAACTAGATTAGGAAAACCACCACCAGCAGTTTACACAGAGGAAAATGACGAAGAGTTTGAAGTTAAGAAAATCTTAGATTCCAGGATTGTTAGAGGTACCTTACAATATCTTATTGACTGGAAGGGATACGGTCCTGAGGAAAGATCTTGGGAGGATCAAGTAGATGTACATGCCCCTCAATTGATAAAACAGTTTCACAAGAGGTTCCCTGCTAAACCAGGCCCTGGGACAGGGCTTTGAAGAGGGGGGTACTGTCAGGACTGGCTAGTTTAATAACAGGAAGAGTAACAAGATTAACATTGTGCCTTTAGAGCTGGCTGGGTTAGTTGTGCTTTCAGAACTGGCTGGGTTAGTAACAGGAAGAGTTTGTTCATAGAATTAACATTGTGCTTGCCCAAGTCAAGATGGAGCGAAAGAAACTTAATCTGATTGGTTAAAGAAACAATGATATGTTTGGTTGCCTGATTGGTGGAGAGGACAATGGGTTTGATTCTTGGGAGATGAGCAAGATTCTAAACTGCCTTTCAGCCAGAGAAATTCAGTGGCTGGTTGTATATTAGTTAAGCTCCTTAAGTAAGGCCTTTCCAGAGCTCAGAAAATCTACCAAAGAAGTAAGAATATCGTTTGCTGATCTAATTTGAACAAGAGGTCATCAGGTGGGATCGTTCTTTTAAAGATTTTGAGATTGTCACAGTGAACTTTTATTTTCTTTTATAAGAAAACTTAAAGAGTAAACAAGTTTCAAGTTCATTTGAGAAAAGAGACATTTACAGTTAAAGTTATTATAAGGAAAACAAGCTTGAAGATTGTGCGTAGGATTTAAAAGTTGATTAACTGCGTGTAATGTTCTTCAAGACTGTTTAATGTGTGCGCGAGCTCGCAAGTTGTCGTTTGCGTGTTCTTTTTAAAGCGCGTGTACATTTTTTTACGTGAAAGACGTTTCCTGAGAAAGCGCGTGTGGTTTTCCGTTAGAGCGCGTGCCCAAAAGAATTGCGCAAGTTAATTTAAGAGCGTGTACATTTTTTTTTTACGCGAAATACGTCTCAAGAGAAAGCGCGTGTTGGGTTGCGATAGAGCGCGAGTCCATTTTTATCAGCGCGTGTTATTTTTATCGCGTTTACATATTTTTTTACGCGCGTGGGTTTTGTAAAATTATCGCGTGTGTATTTTACACGCGAAGACAATTCTTCACGTCTTCTGAGTTCGCGTGTTTATCGCACACGCTTGTTAAGGAAGAAACTATACGTTCTTTGTGTAAATAAGGAAAACAATTCACACGCAGAAAGAAAGCAGTATTCCAGGAAGTTAAAGAATATAATTTAAAGTAATCTATGCAAATAGAACTCAATGTTTTCAGAGAAAGACTGCAATTTATGTAAGCATTGAAAACTACATAAGGTCAAAAGAACTTTGAAGTAAGAAGAATATCTAATTCTGAAAAGATGTTGCAAAGGCCATCACTTTAGGATTCTAAAGAGACTAGATTGGCTTGAACTATTTGCACACCACAAGATATATTTACAAGATATTCCACAAAGATTACTAACCTCCAAGTCTTTTACTGAGGTTTAAGAGGTAAAGAGTTTAGAGTTTATTTAGCATAAGTTTAGAAAAGAAGTTCTTATTATATAAGTAACCAGGTGTATTTGTTTACCACAGATACCAGAGCCTACCAGACGGTTGAAGGGCAGCAGTGTCTCCGTTGTTATTTTCTCCAAATTCCCCTTTCCCTTTCTTGGGGTTTTCAGCTCAGCTTATATTTAAGGGTTGAGAGGTGAACTCCTGGTGAGGGTCTGTGGGGCCAGCATCAGCTCCTGTGGAATTCAGTCAAGCCGGACCCTGACAATACGGTACTAGCAGGACAGCAAGCTCGCCCGTACTGTGAGACGAACACCCTCCCTCCCCACGGCCCAAACACCAGGCAGAGTAATCCCTCCTCACCAGGCAGTCATCAGCTGGCTTCCTTATGAACACATAAGGCACAAGACCCATAGAAAATCCAACTGGGGAAACAGCAAGCCAGACCGGAGATTACAAGCAGGATAAAAAAAGTTCCAAACACCAGACGCACTGGGATCGGTTGGAGGAGATCAACCTGCTCCTCGCAACCATTAGCGGAGCACCATCACTACACTGAAACGTGCATCACACACAGCGACACCTGCGCTGAAACAATCTGTAGATGATCCTATCATGGTCAACCCCAAGAAACAGGCCAGGATAGACCAATTTGCGCAAGCAGAACTGCCCGAACTTCCTCGGTCTCCTGGTCAAAGCCCGACGTAATCCCAGATCGACGTTGCAGCCTTGAACCAGATTTTATTGGCCCTAAAGAGCAGCACAGATAACTTGGGGGCAAAGATAGACGCACTAACATGCAAGGTGGACACCTCAGATATCCAAAATCGGCAAGCTGTGCGGGCGCATGACAGAGGCCGAACACAGACTAGGAGAGGGCTGACCTGCAACAAACTGTAAAGTAAGTACTCACCAAAAATGAGGACCTGGAAGGGCGCTCAGATGGAACATCCAAATCCTAGGCGTACCTGAGTCAACCCTGTTCGAAAGTATGGAGCAGTTCACAGAGACACTGCCATTGGAAATCCTAGGGAATCGCCCACTCACCCAGATGTTCATGGTGGAGCGGGCACACCGATTGCTGGCCGCCTCTGAACGCCAGATTATAGCCAGGATCCTCTGCTACAGGGACCGAGACACCATCCTTCGGTCTGCCAGGGAGAAAGGGGGAACTACGCTTGGGATCTTCCATTATCTGACTGTTCCCGGACTTCAGCCCAGCAGTACAAGATCAGCGTAAAACGTTCCAAAATGTCAAGAACATCCTGCGTAAAAAGGGTATCAAATACTCTATGCTGTACCTGGCAAAACATTGCGTTCAACATAATGGAACTACTTTTTTTTCACCTCACTGGAATCAGAACGCTTCGCAACAAATCTTCCCGACCCCGGGGGCTCCCCGGGACGATCCTCACACCGCCCTTGAACGACTAATGGGTGGAGACATTATGCTGCAAGACTCTGATTAAGGTATGAAACGGCTCTGGAGCATGTGCAGGGCCCAGGGGCTATACTGAACTGCCGCACCACTTGGAGTGATCTAGCCGCCATTAGCGCACCGCTACCTGCAGCCAATGTGGGCTGTTACGTTATGTTATTGTTGGAAGTTAGGGACAGGAGGAGTAACTGGGAGCAGTAGGTTATAGTTTCTGGCCTGGGTGGGTTTGGGGAAGAGGGTGGGGTGTGTCAGCGCAGCAACGGCTGGTTAGCCTGATATTAATGGTAATTCAGGTTACTGGAAGGTTTTTGAGGGCTCACACACCTCAGAAAGGACTACCATACTCTGCCAGAATGGATATCGCAACACATGCACACACGATGCAAATTACAACACTAATCTACAAGTCACCAAAAGTAATATGGCCATACCCACAATAGGAGGAAAACAAGGGGCAACTCTGTCTATTCTGTCCTGGAATGTAAGGGGGCCAATCAGAAGAACTCTACGTTGATCGTAAACTACAGCAGAAACCATGCAGTAAACATATTGTGTCTACAAGAAACATACCTTAAATCGAGGCACCCCTCTTCCTAGGCTACCGGGATGGGGCATCCATAGATACTATACATCGCACTCCAGAGGGGTGGCCATCTCCATTTACAGTACCCTGCACTATAGATTACATGAGCAGATTAAAAGAGCAGGAGGGACGGTACGTCATGCTAGTTGGGGAGTTACTCAGCACTTAACTCATACATAAACATCCGCACCCAACACGGACTCCCTCGATTTTTTCCACCAATGCGCCAGACACATCCACAGGTTCCAGGGCTACGAAATCAATTGGGTCGGTGACTTTAACCTGGTGAGTCCTAAAACAAAGTCAGTAAATTACAGTACCTTCTGTTGGTGCAGTCACTATGCTTCTACACACATGAACACAAACCCCTGCTCTGCCACGGGGACTTCCTCCTAGGGCTTTGGGAGCCCTTATTCTACTTTATTTCCTCGTTGGTGGTTTTTATTTGGTTGGGGCTCTGGCCGCCCCAAATATTCATTAGGGCTTAAAAGCCCATGCTCCTTGATGACAGACCAGGGGTTGATGTTTCGGTTTCCTCCGTGACGGTGCAAGTATGGTGGGTTTATAGAAAATTCCCAGGCAGGGATTTATCCTCCGACCCCACCCAGGCGGCACACCTCACGCGAGCCCCAGCTGCAATGCACATCGCGACCAGGGCTCCAGGTATGTTCTGCTTTCTTCACTCCCCGCCTGGCCCCGGGGAGAGCAGATGCTGCGAAGGCTTCCCGGTGGTGACAGCAGACCCGCCCCCTCCCCGCCTGCGCGGTCTAGGTTTTCTTCCTCTTCATCGCCCGCCCCGCTTGGCCATGGGGCAGGCTGACTTGCTGAAATGGCCATAATCTTCACCTGGGTCGCACAGCACATGCGGCACAGGACTTCTTATACCTCCGGGCTGCCCCCAGCAGCTTATCACCCTCACGCCACGTCCCGTTAATACGTAGTCCGAGCATTATGATCATCCAGGACTTTTCCCATCTTCTGGCCCGCCCGGGTTGGCAACCGGGCGGGTCAATGCCTCTCAGGCCATGCTCTCGCTTTGGGTCCGCCCCGCTCAAGCGGCCCCGGGCGTTTGTCTTCACCCGGGCTACATCACGCATGCAACACAGGGATTATCTTCATGCTTCACGCCGGGCTGCAGCTGGCAGACACAGCGTGGCTCGACCCCATCAGAGGGCTCCAGGGGCTGCGATCCACCAGGGAACACAGCTTTCTTTTACTCTGTCTTTTTACATTCTCCTTTCACTGCATTTCTTTCCCAGAGTATCTTTTTTCAACTGTCATTTTTAACAGTTCTTTTCTTCTCCCAGGTGAGTTCAATCCATGTCTCTGTTGGTTGGGAGGGGAGACCTGCCATTGTCCTTCAGCCTCCAGGTTCCATGTGTCCCCCGTGGTGGGGTACATGGTACAGTCAGGTAAATCTATTAGTAAGCATAGACATTAAATTTAAAAAAAACTTTGACTCCTTGTTGTCTCCGTTTTATTTGGTCTCCCTATATTTTATTATTAACCCCCAATATGGCCTCAATTAGGCCAGGGGTTACACACCCTACGTAAATTCCAGCAGTGGGCCCGGGTGAACAGGATGAGAGGACTACCAATCACAAGAAACACCCCAAAGCTATACAGAAATCACACAGGCTTAAGGTAAGTAAATACCCCAGCCAACACAGTACCTCAGCAGAGAGCAACAGTTTGCAGTGGGGGAGACTTCAGGATCTGCAGCAAAAAACCTGGTCAATGAGTTCCTTGTTATAAAGACTGAAGACATGACACTGGAAGGGATTTTGCAGCAGGGATCAGCGGCTGTGGTTTTGGCACCCTTTTCAGGAGCCAGGGGAAGATTGGATATCACTGGTCGTATTCGTACTTGCTAATCTGGTCCAGCACTCTGGTGAGGATACTTAAAGGACTTAAATCGTGTCTCTGGAGAGCCAGGAGGAGGCCACCAAAGGCTCAGCTCAATCCACTAAAGTTTCGTCAAGATTCGGAAGACCATGCACCACACAATGGCTCGAGATCCCAGGGTATTGCAGCCTGCAAGGTAGCAGCATGACGTGGGATGGCTCAAAATGCAGGTCCCTTGAGTCTAGGCTCTGGGTCGTCCTTTTGGGGAACCAGAGGCCGATTGGAAGGAAGGGTTACAGCAGGCTCCGGTTACACAGCAGGCTCTCCGGTCGCTGGAAATCGCTACGGCCAGCTCAGTGGTCGACTTGTCAGCAGCTTCCAGGTTCGGAGTATTTAACAGGAACTACAGCAAAACTTCTGTAATCCATCCCTGCATTTTACAGAAAGGGGTGGTCTGGCTGTCCAATCAGTACGGCTCCTTACAGGCAAGGTGAAAGACAAAGGGCTGCAGAGTTTGACTCCTCCCTCGCTTCCTGCCTTCTCAGACACTTTGAAGCCTTCGGCAGGGAATACAAAAGATTCCTGCCAAAGAGGAAACTCCCACTGAGGTCGTTCCACCTGGAATGGCAGGGGAAGACCTCAGAAACAAGCAAGCAAGAAATGGTGCAGAAAAGAAAAATTTAGAAAATGGTGGCCCTTCTGTGCATTACCGAGGCTGAATAAACAGCCTGTGAGTAATAAAGACTAAATGTCAAAAGGTAAAATCATTGCCACCAGTCATTCATGCAAACTTGCAATTGTAACCCAATGTTATCAGGTAAGTAAGGAAGGGGATACACATTGTATCCCCCCAGCACTCCACAGAAAGTGGAGGCGGCTGTCTCACTTACACAAAATGTAAAGGGGATGAAAATCCCTCTTTACTGCTTGGGAAGAGTAGTTCACCTAAGTACATCACAGAAAAATTAACAGGAGCCCATAGAAGTAGCCCAGCCTAAACCTAAAAGTTGTAGGCAACTGTAACTTCAATCATACACTATAGCGAGACATAAAAAGGTCACTGATAAAAACAGTAAAAGACGAAGTGAGGGGAAAAAGATTACCCTTCACCTAGGGACAAGGTAACATAGTAACCTGGTCAAAGCAAATTGTTCTGGGGTTGACACAGGTCAGGAAAAAGTATCATAATTATGAAAATCTTACCCAACATGGACATAAGGGTTATTGATTCTATACTGAAGACGCCTGGGAGAGACAGACTGAGTGCACACACTGGGTCGAGACAATAACTCAATGGAGAATACTTGGGAAAGAGGCTGGGCACACTAGAGTGGGTGACAGTGTATGAAGTATGCCTGGGAAAAAGAGAAAGGTTAATAATACACAAGTGTCCAATTGCACAGCACATGCAGCAGACATGCTGGTCACATACTGGGATACAATATCTATATAAAGTATGCCTAGTGGGAGCAGTCTGGTTGTTCGAATGGCCTCTTTTACAGGATTTGCATGTGCAAAGCTCCCTGGCGGCCCTCCAGTCATTGCACTATACAAAATTGAAGGTCTGAATTTAGGTGTACAAGGTCTAGTCACTGTGCAAGGACTAGGCACTATACCAACTTCGCTCACACACAACCCCAATGTCAGACAAGAGCCCCTGCTTTACAACTTCACTGCTCACCTGGGTGTTGGTCAGACCCAGCCCTCCCAGATCAGAGGGCACCTGGAGTCCAAAAGCACCCATGTCCTTCAGCCCCTGCATCGTGCCATCTTCAACCTTCTCCAGCTCGTCATTCTTGGTTGGATCGTTCACCTCCTGGTAGTGAGTGGTGGATAGAAGAATGGCACTTGTTAGCAAACGAAAGCTCAGGACTAGAGTGGACTTTGTGCACACAATACATGAACTGAAAACCACAGTATTCAACCCAAGCAATACATACGATCCCTTGCTTTAAAGGCACCCCTTTCGGTCAGCAGTACAGTGCTGCCAAGTGGTTAGTTACAGGGGAGTGTGATGCTAAAGGCAATATTACAGTATGCGACAAAAACACCAATCAATTATCTTGACTGAGTCTCTCGATTGGTCTGGGCAGAGTTTAGAATGTCCTCCCAAAGGCTTTGTGGTTGCAAAGCTATTCCCAGTCCCCACATCCCTACCCCTGGTACAACTCACTGAGACCCATGCACGCTTACCTTAAAAAAGCGGGATACGGGGCCCACAAGTTCTTTCAGGAACTGAGCCTGTTCTTCGTTGAGAACTGTAATGAAAAGAACATGGGCTTTGTAAGCGAGCAAAGGGCAGGCAAATGGGATAACATGTCCTCCCGTTCTTCACAGATAGCAGAACATGCTCACAGAAATGCATGATCTTCAGAATAGTTTTCTTTGAAATATTCCTGCCAGTCTGGGACTAAGTAACTTTTCTAACAGTGCCAGAGGGCATCATAGATACACCAGAGCACAATAAGTGCTATCCATAAATAATAACTCTACAAGCATAATCTGTCACCATCAGCCTTACATGCCTGTTGTTTCTATGATATAGGCACTTGTTACTTCAATACATTATTATTTGGAAATGGGGTCCACTTCTTTCCGCTAAGCTACGATTAGGTTGACCTGGGAAGGGTATGTAGATACAACCTTGGTTTGTATATTATCTCCAGCTATCAAATGAAAAAGGGGAAGCTCCTATACTGGAACAAGGGAACATATACTTTAGTTACCTATGAGCGGAGAAGCCCTTTACCCCATGGACTGAGAGTCTTACCGTCCTAGAGAATCAGGGAACTCATTAGATGGGCCTGCAACTCCACAAAGAGAAGGCAGAGAGAACGTACTTATAGCCATAGTTTTGCAGCTTGATATGGGTTACAGATTCATGTCCTGTGAATAATGCTACCATTTAGGGATGGGGTGAGAATTTATATCACTTTTCTCCTCAATGTTTAACGTGCAAGCATTACCGTGGACCAGTCGACTCTCTAGGACATTGACCAGAAGCCTACAATGCTCCACACATTAACATATTTTTCCACTGTATATTGCTGGTGTGCCACAATCTCAGAACATTCACAGGGGGAAGGGATGGGTGATATCTGGGTCTAGTGCGGAAACCAAGTTACAAAAAATGCTACAGGTAAATAATGTTTCTCTTTCTCAATAGGAGTCCAGGATCCCCCATAACATGAAGAGGGGTTGTAAAGAGGAAGTCATTGCAAGCAGATCTTATGGTCCCAATCATCCCACTAAATAAAACACCTTTGACTGAATTTCTAGTGATTTGTAAACCTGAATATATAGAACTACATGTTGTGATGTTAACGTTTCCAAAGACGAGTGGAATGTGATCTTAGCCTAGCGAAAGGTTGTCTGGTAACAGATGAGTACATTATACTATTAATTTACTTACATAATGCAATTTCCCTTATGTAGATGATAAATAATTGTTCTGACTGCTATCCATATAATCAAATGCAGGCAATGATGTTGGAGATGCAAGTTGTGCATGCAATGTTAGGAAAGTTTTCTGAAGTCCAACAAAGGGCTACACAATAACCATACAGCTGAGACAGTACAAAGCTCCACTCTTAGTACAAGGCTGTGGCACACACAAGTATTTGGTAGCCTAGACGGAGCAGCCAGGCTTATTTTAGGAGGGAGGGCTGTAGGAAGGTCCCAAGAACCTGTAGCATACAAATGGTTAAAAAGAAATACACCCAGGAGTATTATAAAATACAAAAGGTTTATTATTATTACAAATAGGCCAAGTTAAATCTTGGTGGGTAAGTAATGTGTCATAGAATCATAAACACGGTATACAAACACATCACAATGCTGAAGGTACCCAGAACGAAGCATAGACCTTGTTCAGAATAACTAACAGTATTTCTAGGCAAGTCAGACCTACTCATTCACATTTAGAATAGAACATACCTATTCAGGGGAAGTGAATCCACAAGTTACTTTTTGATTACTTTCAGTAATTCAAGGGTAATAGACCCAGTCAGTCATGCAGTGACAGTTAATGTTAGGCAAGATTGTATGCAGTACCCTTTGGGTGCACTACAACAATCCTGACCTCCTGGCAATAGGAACCCAACCTTTGGTATAAGTCTGTACTAAACAGGTTGGTAGCGTGTTGCACAGCCAAACTTATCTCAAGAGGGTCCATGTGAGCTTTAGGGGAGTTCCACAGAGATTCACAGTGACAAGTATTCAAACAAACACTTACACACAAGGTTTCTGATTAAACAATTATTAATTTAACAGCGAGTTAGAGTAAGCCTTCTTCAGAAGGGGCAATATAATAGTAACACACAAATGCACTCCAAAATACACAGTTTCTCTAAAGCAGCAAGTACCCATTGGGATGGCACAGAGACACTTCCTACACCCTCAGGTGACTTAATTAGCTAGGACACTGTGGACATTAATATATCACTGTTGCATTTAGGGAAATACTTGAGTATGTCAAATAAAAAGGTTATTAGACCAAAACAAAAGATCTCAAAAATATTCTGAAGCAGGTAAGTACTTTTGGTAACCCCCAATGCAAAGTATGTTAACCCCTTCCTGGAAGAAAGAGAGAGAGTCATTCAGGTAGCCAGGCCAATGTCAACTGGGCAAAAGTCTAGGTGAGTGGAGGTAGTTCTTGCAGATAGGTAAAAGACTTGCACAATGTTTTAGAAGTCTTTGTAGAAAATAAGAAATCAAAGCAGGGCCACAAGCGGATTAGGCTTGTGAGCTAACAAAGCTCTTAGCAACTCTACAGAAGTAACCAAGACAAGTCTTAATTGAGAATAAGTGAGGTTACACAACAAGAGGTAAGTTCACTTAGACGTTACACTACCTTTGGTTAGAAGAAAAAAAACGGTTCTGTTCCTGTGTAGCTCTGCAGATCCTGTGTTCCTGGGCCTCAATCGTGGGGACAAGAGGAAGGACATCTGGAGGACTCCTGCACTGCAACGGGACGGTCAGCGACAGAAAAGGACCAACTTATATTCAGTGTCACTTCGTGGTTTCAGCTCCTCGCATCTCAGCAAATAGCACCACTGCTGACTCTTGGCTGTCGAGACAGGCTTTCCTTGCATCTGGGGTCCAGCACTCTGTTGAGGTGGCTGAGGCTCGGCCAGTCCGGAAGATCTTCCTGGAGCTCTTGGCCAATTTAAAAGCAACATACACCATTTGGTGTTCCCCTCCCTGGCTCTTCGGTTCCAGCACCAACTGCAGTGGAAATACAACCAGCTTCGAGAGGATGTCCAGGTGGCTTACTTTGGAGTGGATTGGTCCCACCAACTCAAGGGGAGAAGTCGTCTTTGCAGTGCCTCTTTAGTGGAAACGAATTTGGAGCTACAGCACAGCAGCAGGGCTTCAACGCGCAAACCAACGGTCCAGGAGTTGCAGCAGGCATCTCTTCCAAGTTCTTCTTCGGATTCCTTTGTCCAGTGGTCGACTCTGTCTTCCAAGCCAAAAAGCCTCGCCTTTTATGCAGGTTTCTCCCATTCATTCCAGCCTAGCTGTCGGTCACCCAGCAGGGTGGCTGTCCTTGCGGGACAGCCAGCCAATCACCTAAGAGTGCATTCCTGTCTCCTAGGAGACTTAGTCTCGGGCACCTCCCTCACTTCCTGCCGCCGCCATACAACCTGGAGCCAGACACTGGCTTCACTCATGAATCCCACCAAAGACAAAACGAACAATGGGACCAAACCTGGTTTGGCGCGTAGAGTAAATATCAAGACCGACCTTTCCACAAAGAAATGGTGAAAAAAAGAGGACCGGGGCCATTTTGACAAAAATGCCACCCTTGGGTGCTTTACTGTGAACGCAGCCCGCGATAAAAGCACACCACGATAGTTAAAAGTAAACCACTGCCTCCAGCCATTCATTGAGGAAAGGGCAACATAAAAATGTTCCATGAGAAGCTAGACAAAAGGGGATACTAAGTAACCCCTGCAGCACCCTATTGTAAGAGTGTGGACTGGGTCTAGAAAGTTACAAATGCAAGTAAAGTCAATTTCACTTTACTGCTGTTGGAAACAGTAGTTTATCCAAGAGGAGGTATTTAATCATGGGGAAATCTGGAAGAGTTCCCTGTGCCACTGCACTGACGGTGCTATTTGACACAATGTAAAAGATGATGCCTATGGAGTTTGTCGAAACACAGTGTTCAAATCATAACAAAAATACAAGAGAGTGGGGGAAAAAGGGTCACCCTCTCTCCAGGTTAAAAATGCAAGTCCTCAAAATCCAGCAACGGTGCTGGGGGTCTCTAAGGTAGAGAGGAATTAGAACATTTCTGAGAATTCTTTTAAACAGAGGGTTGTCGAATCAGTACATAGAAATGGTAATACAAATGGTCCAAAGAAACACTGACACCATGTATTGTAAAAATAAAGGATTTATTTAAATACAGGGTTGGCCCAGATAATAAGTAAGTACTATCACACCTTATATGTAATCACAATTATAAAAACACAACACTATACTTGAAGTATTTAGTAAATACTTAGTAAACCAACCCACTTAGTAAACCAACCCTTCTACCAGGATACTTTTCGGAATAGTCGAACACAAATTCATAGGAACAGTGTAAACCTATAACTACATTCAGGATAACTTTGTTATACCAGGTGAGCAAGACCGAAGGTTGCAATAAACTTTTACAGTTGCTTTTCAGATCAGTGGAACACAGATTAAGGTAAGCAATAGCTCTTTACCAAAGTAAGTAAACCCCACAGTACACTTATTCAGAATGGCACATCTATTCAAGGTAGGTAAAACCCAAGGCAGACTTATTCTAGACAGGCTATACAGCAGGTCATGGGGGAGCAAGACCCAGTTGGTAAACGTATGCACTCATTTTCTGAAAGAAATGGGTGAAGCCTACAGCATTACTTTTGGGAAGAGGGGGATCCAATTCACCGGCAAGAAAAAGAACCTTATATATACTTTGCAGAACGGCAAAACACATTCAAAAGGTTAGTAAGAACTTTGACAGTTACCAACCAACTCTGTCACAAGCAGGGGTGCTGTTTAGCAGCTAGAAGCAACGGCTGCTTAGCCTGCGAGCTCCGCTTAACGGCGCACATAATTGCAGGAGAAGGCGACGAACTCTGGTGACATGCTGGTTGGGACCTCACGGACCAAGAGCTGGGACAGAGAGGCACACATAGCCCGGAGCTCAAAATCCTACCAGCCCGACAACGCAAGCTACAGCCATCAAATGGCAGAGACGGGCCCTCCACCATCCACAGTGATATGCTGCCTGCTTCGACACACAGCAGAGATGGTGCCGCCTTGGAAGTGGCTGCAATACTGAGGCAGACTATACAGCTGAGGGGCAGATAACCATAGCCATATTATCGACCTAAACCGCATTCCCCATGTGATCTAAACTCCAGGATCGGGGGTAGAGGGTGCCACATCTTTCCCCCCGGCTGGACTTCGTCTCAAGATTCCCTGGGGAGGGACGAGGAATGCATCGTGGCAACGGTGGTCCGGGTCCAGCGACAACCTGCACCGTGGGACCCGACAGTTATCCTGACAAGGGTCAGCCCCCCCTCTCGGGCTAAACTGCACCGCCGTGGAACCGGCGCGGCAGTGCGCATCAATCTGCAGATTGAGGGACAGGCACTCAGGCGCTGTTCCCTGCCACCACCTGGAGGGAGAATCGAACATCCTGGTGTGGGGGCCTCAGACTCTTCACAGCCCATCTTCCCGGCGGGGATTGTGAAGGTGCAATGGCCCAGCGGAGCAAGATAGGAAGCACCTCCCCCTCTCTGGACAAGCAGCATGGCCTCTAGACCTATCTGCAGCATATACACAGGCCCATACCAACAGGTGGGAGTCCCATACATGCTGAGGCCCGGTCTCGCCACCTATCTACACACAGCTGGGCCACACCGCCCACCTCCACATTGAGGCGCTTTGCTGCCTGCGCATGCCACTGGTGGACAGGGAACACCTTATGCTGGGACAAATGTAATCTAATCCATACAAGCCTCATGCTCGCCCCTGGAGAGACTGTGCCTACACCACATGTGCCTACATTGCACCTATGGTGCTGGGGGTGAAGTCCTAGTTTTGCATCGATTCCTGGGCTGAGCAGTACACTCTGCTCTCACGAGGCCCTGCGCCGCCGGGTCCTAGTGGTGGCCATAGGGTCTCATTTGAACCCTCCCTTCCCAAAGCGAGCCTTATACTGAGGATACCCACTAGAGCAGTGAGCTTGGACATACTGGGCACCCTCTCTGCTCCAACCCTGTTGCAGCATTGAAGTAGTCTGAATATGTGCCCCAACACACGGGACAGACCTGGTGGTTACTGGGATCCCAACAATACAAGCCCCCCCGACGCTGATCCCACCTCCTCTCCCTCAGCTCCCTAGACCCCTGGCTCGTGTGGGAAGTGATCCCCTCAGGGTAGAAACTCTGCACCTCAGGGTAGAAACTCTGCAATGCTGCGCATTGCACCCCATTGGGCTGGTGTCAGGAGCAGAATATAGGCGTTCTTGCAACGACTCCTCTATATCGAATGGTCCAAGAGGAGGGGCAATTGGCAACACCCTGCTAGAGCACAACGGAACATGTGGAGATAATCCTTAGCTCCCACAACACCGGCCCTATGGCCATGCAACACCTGCTCCCATCCACCATAGGGTGCCAGTGGTGGAACTGCAGGAGCCTACACTTAATAAGTGCTCTCCTCCCCAATATCAACGCGCCAGCCGGGGCCCGGGGGTAAAAGTCTCAAACACTAGTCATGACCAAACGCACCGGTGTTGGGAAGAAATCCGGAGCAATGGCTAAATATACGAGATCCACACCTAGAACGGACCCAAGGGGAACCTCCCTCACTACATCCTCCCCCACTCTCCACCTCTGACTTAACCAGCATGATGGAGGCTATGGCAAAGGGCTTTGCAGCCGTTCATGAAAAACTCGATGACATCACAGCAAATGTGGCATCAATGAGATCCCAACTGGCCCAAGAGGGTGCCCGGATTACGGAGGCCGAGACCAGAATAAGGGCCAACGAGGACAGCTTGCATGCCCTTCAGGACACAGTCACCACCCTCACCAGAGATCTGAAGATGGTAAAAAAAATAAATGCGACTACCTCGAGTCCCGATCACGAAGGAACACCATCTGGATAGTCGGGGTCCCAGAGAACGCACTTATAGGGAAAATGGAACTGACCATTGACAAAGACCTCCTGGGGAGCACAGACCTCTTCCCCGTTCTTTGCGGTGGAACGTGCCCACCGAGTACTGGCCCGTCTGCCCAAACCAGAAGACTTTCCCCCCCAGGCCCATAATGGTGAAGATTTTGAGTTATTGGGATAGAGATCACCTTCTCTGGCTGGCATGAGAAAAGAGGGAAAGGCTCCCTATATTGTTCCCGGCACGCTTAAATCTCCACTTCCGGAGCAAACACTACTTGTCCTGAACGAAGCAGAGAAACTTATAGAAACGCAGATACCTATGGACAATCCGGCTGTCTATCTGATTGAAGGAAACAAACCAGACTAAGGGCGCATGGCCTGTACGTTCCGACCTCAGCTCAAGGGTCCTTGGCTGCATACGAGCCGATAGTAGCGCTGTTAGGCAATCACCGCCTATCCATGATACATAATTGGGTAACACACCCCAGGTCCAATACTAGATGCCGTGCGGCAGCAGCGTACCCCCTTGCAGTCACTATGAGTGGTCTAAGAGTTAAGTGCGTCCCTGGTTGCAGTTGGACCAGGGGTGAGATTGAGGGTGGGAGATGGGGGAGGGGGGTTAGAGGCACTGATATGTTGGGGATGGCAGTGGGGGTGGGGAGCCAGGGCAGTGTTATTAAGACACGACCCAGCAAATGTTTGGGCGCCCGGTGTGCATATGGGTGAAAACCATAAAACAATTGGCCATAGAGTACGCTGGGGGGACGACTTCACAATACATAACACAAACACCACATCAAGAAAATGTGATTAAAACGCATCAAGTATGGTGCAGCAACTAAAACTGCTGAGTTGGAATGTCCGGGGTCTTAGTAATTTTGTCAAGACGCTCAAGATACTGTCTTATGTACAGTGTCACAAAGCAAACCTGCTGTTCTTACAAGAAACACATGCCAGGGAGGGGTTGTGTCACAGCATGGCCCCTGCCTGGGGGAAAAGAAACTGACATTTCACCTCCTTCTCATCCCAATCTAGGGGGGGGGAGGGTCATGACATTGGTACACAAGAACCTAAGATTCATAGAGAGAAAAGCTCATATAGACCCTGAAGGGAGATATGTGGTGATCCACTGCATACTAGAAGGCACTGAAGTGATCCTCTCTAACACATACTGCCCGAACATTGACTCCCCTAAATTCTTTGACGGTCTGGAGGGGCTACTATCTACATAGGTGAGTGTACCAGTGGTGGTGGTGGGAGGGGGGGGTGTGGGACGAGACATGAACTTAATACTAAATCATTCACTCGACCAAACCAATCCTATACCCAGACCCCAACCTAGAGCCGCCCGACGGCTGCACTCCATTATACAGTCAATGGGCCTCTGCGACCCCTGGCGCATCATGCACCCACAAATGGGACTACACTTTTTATTCCCCTATATGTTGTTAATGTTAAAGGATATTTGTACCGCGCACTATCACCACCGGAGTGGTCCCCTGGCGCTCTGGTGGATCTGAAAAGGAAAGGGGGTGGAGGGTGAGTTAATTGGAAGGAGCGGGATAAGTGCAAGAGAGCAGTGATGTGCTGTTGGCAGCTTCAGTACAGTTAACACCATTCGCTGAGCTTGGGGGTGCTTTCCGGTCGGTAGCAGTCGTGTGTTGTTGTGTGAAGCACTGTGTGGTTTGTTTTGTTGTTGCGGTGTAGTGAAGTTTGTGCATTTTGTTGTGCTTTAGGGTTGTGGTTGTGTTTGGTTAGAGTTTGAGAGGTGTATGCAGAGGGTTGAAATGGTTAGTGGGTTTAAGTGATGTGCTAAATTTCCACGTTATTTCTAGATGTGATGCATGAATATCTCGGCATTTCTATCTAGATCCGGCACTGCTAATATTCACAATCCTGTCTATATATGACGCACGCCAATATTCACAATTATATCCAAATGTGGCACTGGCCCACCTTCAAAATCCTGTCTAGATTCGAAGCAAGCTAGCATTCACAAGGCCCTGCGCCGCCGGGTCATTCTAAATGTGGCATTGGTAATATTACCAATGCAATCTAGATGTGGCAACGACTAATATTCGCTTTTCCATCTAGATGCAACGCAAGCTAATTTTCATTTTTCTTTCTAAGTGTGGCACTGTCAATCAGCAGGCGGGAGTCACAACCACGTTAACAAATCATGAACCTTTATTTTGCAGTTTAATATTCTTGGTAGTTCACAAAGCAAGTACTGAAGGATACTTTTCCTTGGGAATCATTTAGTTTGTGGCTTATGCCAACGCTATGCCAAGGTCTCTGCAAGCCGCCCAGCCCGGCCAACGTGAACTGAAACCAACTTAAACCAAATCACTGCTTTGTATGTTCCAGTCGATCAGACCTCCACATCAACATTCAAAATGGGTACCATGTTACCGCTGTGAAGCCGTGTTCACTGCCTAAGAATCGTGCACTTCTCGCCTTGCCAGAACAGTGTCACGCTTATAGAAGTCCCTTAAAGGGAAAAGGAAGCTTTTGCCTTCGGCACTTCTCCCATGCAAAAACAGAACCCCTGCCCGCTTCGGGTGGAGGCTCCGGTTCTCCGTGGTTTTCTCTCTTGCATAGGTAGTCCTCCCAGGCCGATTCCTCCCTGATTTAATATTCCCAATTACAGCTGGTAGCATCTTCCGTCCACACGTCTCCCTCCTCGTTGTCATTGCTCATACATGCAGAAACAGAGCCAGGCCCTGAAGTAACGCATGCAGCTCTTAAAGTTCCTCCACTCCGCCCCTTCCCAGGTGTAGTCAATTCCTCCCCACCCATCTCAATCAATCCCTCCCTTCTCCCCTTTTCCACTTTTGGCGTTTCTGCTTTTCATCCACCCTGTGGCATAGTGTCCCCTTCGCTTTGTCAGTGTTCTTTCCACACTAAAGTGCCCCCCCGATGATAGGTTAATAGTCTTTCGTTAAGGGCTTTAACAGTTTTTGCTCTAGGGCTTTTCATGGTAGACTGATGGGATTCTTGGAAATGCATTAAGAGCGTAGTAGTTCTTATGCCTCTATACGGAATGCAGTTAAGTTCTGTTATTGCTGCTACCCAGACATGGTGTCTTGGTGGGGTCGTGGGTCCTCCGTTCCCTCCTGGTTTCCCCCCAGATCCCTATACTCTGTCCCTATTGCCGGGGTTTCCACTATCTTCGTGCTTATGGTGTCTTCCAGATTCAAATTCTGATTTTGTATTTGTATTTTGTTTATTTGTAGAGCGCATCAAGCCCTGGGGCTACTGAGCGCTATTCATACCATACATAGTTATCATAGTTGCATTATTTCTTTACAATTTGTCTGCATGATACAGCAATATATACAATCAATAAGGTGAGAAATCAAGTGTACACACAGGGGTAAAGAGCATGCATCGATCCAGGTATGTGACTAGCGTATCTAAGATTTCCAACCTATACAAGGTGGTCCTGATCCCGAAGCCAGGCTTTGACTTTGTTACGGAATACCATGAAAGATGGTTCTGCTCTTATGGTACTGGGGAGTGAATTCAATTTTTTAGCTGCCAAGACAAGGAAGCTAACCCCGCCCGGTCGTTGTTGGTTAAACTGTGGTATTGCAATGCAATGAGATTGAGCTGTTCGTGGGTCGTAACGACGCGGGTCATGTGAAGGTATCTCAGATAAATTGAGACCTGGTTATGGAGGCACTTGTGTGTTAGTGAGTGATTTGAGATCTATTCTTTGTTTAATACTCAGTTGTATACTAAGTTGTCTAGTTGCGGTGATGTGGCGTTTCCTGGGGATGTTAGCAGTTCCAACTGCATTATTTTGCATAGTTTGCATTTTGTTACTATTGTATTACAAGGTTCCTAAGTAGAGGGCATTGCAGTAGTCCAACTATGATGGTACAAATGCTCTAGCTACTGTTATGCAGTTGATTGGTGAGAGGTAGGGACGACAGGCTGTGATGAGCTTACACGTGTACGATGTAGCTTACGCTAAGGCATTAGTTTGTCTTGTGAGCGATAAAATGGAGTCGATATAGATATCTAATGTTTTCGCATTGTTATCAACTTTAATAATGTTGCCTTCAATGTTGAAAGATTTAAATGTTGGTTTAGTTTAGTGGAAAAGCCAAGTAGGAGTAGTTCAGTTTTATCACGTTTAAACATAAACCGTGTTTAGCCATCCAAATTTGTATAGTACTGTAGATGTCATTTAATGTTTTGCTGTCTACATCGTAATCACCAGAAATAGGGATGATTATCTGGGTGTCGTCCGCATAGTTAGTGTATGCGACACCGAGATAGTCTAGAATATCGAAGAGAGGTTTGGTGAATACGTGGTAGAGCGTTGGGGACACGCAAGGTCCTTGGGGAGCTCTGCAGGTAACTGGTTTAGGATCGGCTGATGCCGATGGTGCAAAGACCCTCATGGATCTGTTGCTAAGGAAGGATTTAATCCAAGAGTTAGCTTGGGCTGAGAAGTGTGCGGCAGATAAGTGTTTGCATAGGATTTCATGGTTCACTAAATAAAGCAAATGCCGCGGATAGTTCAAGTAGAAGCAGTTAGGCAGATTTCCCTTTATCATCTTTTAGTGACTGAATTTGAGTCTTAAAGTTAATAAGTGGTGTTTCCGTCCCGTGTCTGAAGCCTGAATGTCTTAGTTCCAATAGGTTATTAGTTTCCAAATATTGCTGAATTTGGAGGTATGCTGCATGGTCCAATATTTTCAGTAAGAAAGGGACAGTCGTGATGGGTCTGTAGTTGGATGGGTGGTTTGGATCCAGCATAGGTTTTTTTTTTAGTAACGGGAGTACCCAGGCATCTTTCAAATTGGTGGGTAATTGGTGGGGCCCGTACTCTTGTCAAATGAGGCATTAATGAATGAGGTAATAAAAGGGGCGAGTTTGGTGGCTGCTTCCTTGATAAGAGTGGCTGGGCATACATCGCCCTTACAATTTGATGGTTTAAGTTTGCGTATAATCAGCTCTACTACTTTAGTTGTTAGAGGTTTGAAGTTAAACGGTGTTAGATTGGGGGTGAGGACAGGAGGCAAGTCCTGCAGTAAGGTATGATCTATGAGCGTTGTCTTGATAGAAATTTTGTTCAGTAGCAGAGTGATTTTATCTTGTAATGCATTTTGTATACCGGTACACCAAGTGGTATCTTTGATACATGAGCCCAGAATTGGGGATGGTGATTCCAATTCCGTAAGGATGTTGAATAAAACTTTGGTACTGGAGTTGGCTTTTGCTATGTGGTCGTTGAAGTTTTTTGCTTAGCAATTTTATAGTTGAAAGAGGGTGCCAGGAAGATATCTTTATTTTGTTTGGATGGGGATTTTTTCCAAGTGGTTTCTGCTAATCTTTTCTTTTTCCTCAGATTTTTCAGGTGAGGTGTGTACCATTTGTTGATATGGGCCTGCGGCTTAGATTTCTGAAATTTGAGCGGTGCTATAGTGTTTATGGCTTTGAGCAGAGTGTCATTGTAGAGATTAACTAAATCTGATGGGTCCGAGTAGGTGGTGGTCAAGCGAGTTATAGGACGTAGGAGTGGAAGTAGATTTTCTAATGTGAGTTTTCGTTTACTTCTCGTCATTGTTGCTGGAAGTTTAGTGATGCTAGTGCAAGTTGCAATCTTGTCTAGACTGAATGTGATTAAATGATGGTCGGTCCATGCACACAAGGCGTTCAGTACCTTAATATTGCAATGGAGATCCACTAGCCAGTCAAGCGTGCAGCCTTTGTTAGGCGTAGGACTAGTAATCCGGTGTGTGAACCCCAACTCAGAAATAGTGTCCTTAAGGGCAGTGGCTTTGGAATCTGAAGGGTCATCCAGACCCAAGTTAAAGTCTCCTAAAATTATGACTTGAGAGTTAGATTTTGTATTATTGGACAATAGATGAGATTTTATCTTCAAAAGGTAGTAGTATTACCCGGGGGTCTATAAATTAGATGCATGGCGATGGTACAAGTGGAGATGTGGATAATTTAACAGAGTCATTCAGAAGATGTGAACTGTTTGTTGGCCATTCTTAGCTCTTACACTGTTTTGTAGATAAATGGGACTCCTCCCCCTTTCGTAGAATAGAGTAGTTGTGTGGCAAGGCAAGTGCTAATGAAGGGCCCGACGCCTGGTTAAGCCAAGCTTCTGTGATGGCCATGATATCGAGGTCATTCAACGTTAGGATGTCCAATATGTCTAGAGCGTGTGCTTGAAAGGATCTTGCATTAATCAGCCCTACATTTAGGGTATTGGTAATATTGCTCAGTGATGGTAATCGTGTTTTCAAATTTTGATCAGCTTTCGTGTGTTCCGCAGAAGTAGGATCTAACATGACAGTCTTGTTGACCGTGAAGGTTGGATTCTTGGAGTCAGGTCTTAGTCTAGAATGTCGATGAGATCTAGAGGCAAGTCTTTGGTTGGTTAATAATGTGGGACAAGGTAGTGTTGTGATGTTGATGAACGGATCACTACTGTGTGCTGGCCAGTCTGGCCGTCTAACACACAAAGTATTTCCTCACTGGAAGTGTGAGGCACAACTGTACCATATGAGGCTAGATTAACCTGAGCCAAGCGTAGCGGGGAGTTTAGGAGGAGTGTATAAGCTACTTATGTGGCAAGGTTTTGGGAAACTAGAAAGTTGTATGTCATTGGATGATGGCAAGTTAACTTTCATCGCAAGGTTTATAGTAGTACAATTCTTACACAGAGGAAGCCATGTTCTTTGTAGGTGGGGTAATAATCGCAATAGATATGTTAAATAAGATCAAGGTGTTTAATGCACTAAGGAAGCCTAGGAGCAGCGCTAGTTGCGACAGCATTGTGGTTCTTAAAGGGCACAAGAGTGTCCAGATCGTATTGCACTAGCAGGGAGTAGGTACCATGTGGAGTACAGTACTGCGATAATAGGTAAGTCAGTTAGTCCAGGAAACAGCATTAAAAGTGTGGAGAGGCTATCAATAGTAGCAAGGTAAGCTAGTCCAGAAATCCATGCTGACATGTAATTAGGCTAACAGTGATAACATAGTAGGCTATTCCGAGCATTAACGCTAACATGTAAAGGGCTAGCAGAAACATCAAAAGTAGGCTAGTCCAAAAATCCACACTAACATGTATGGGTCTAGCAGTCATAGCAGTGTGTTTCAGATAGACGACTGTTTCAGATATCTTGATGCTAGTAACACGTGTGTTGCGTAAGCTATTACAAATGCAGTTCCACACGTTACCACAATAAGATAATACTCGCCACTCAGAGTGATTAGCTACAATGGCAGTACAGATAAGTATGCGGTGGAGGATACTAGACAGTTAGTTGAGTATAGATGCCGCCCTATTGCATATGAGATACTTCTCACAGTCGATCAGAGCCTAATGACTCGGTTTGAAGATGTCTAAATGCTGAAGCGCAGGTAATCACATCAATTTGCAGCAAAGATCATTAGAGTTAACAGTTACAGAAGCCTCATGTACGTGTAATAAATTTGATATCGAAAGACAATGTCAGCATTTGTAGGTAGATGCTGATCCGTTGTTATATTGACATACGGGAAGGATCTGTTTACAGTTCAATGGTCGGCTAGGGTAATCACCATCACGAAATAATTTTAAGGATGAGTCCACATGGCGAAGTGTTAAAAGTATGAGCTGCTCGTTTTGTATGATCTACTTACAGTTTATGCGTTCATTCGCAGACAGGTGTTGGCCTTATTCTTAAGGGCATTTGTCTGCTAGGGCCAGCTTCCGCCTCCAGTTCCCTCGTTGTGGCTATGACGCCAGCGAAAGCACTGTTGCTAGGCAATAGCTTAAGACTAAGCGAAAACTGACATCAGGAGGATTGCAGCGCCCATTTTAGGGAGATGGTGCCTCTGGCATGAGCAGCACCGCAACAAAGGCAGAGGTACAATGAAAAATGCTCAAATAAGTTGATTAACACTATAAGCAGGTTTTCCAGCGTATACCTTCAGTGTTGGTGGCGGATGTAGGCGTCTGGCGTTTAGCTGACACTGCAGCTGGCTGATTACTCGTGTGCACTCGAGTCCGCCCACAAGGTGGGAGTCGCTTCTTCTCCAGCCCTTGGGTGAGGAAGAGGGCTCCTGAGAGGTTCTGCCCTTGCAGGATCGTTCGGGAATAATGATGTCCCTGAAGCGCAGCTTCACAGGCACTTGCTAACATTCACAATCCTATCTAGATGCGAAGCAGGCTAATGTTCACAATGGTCTCTAGTTGTTAAGCAGGTTAGTGTTAATGTCCTGTCTGCTATGGTCTGAGGGCAGGTACCGTGGCAGGGGTTCTGAAGTAGAGTGATTGCTCTACTCCCCACCCAGGTGTTAAACAGTAGGCGGGAGTCGGTAATCTGGTTTAAACAAAGACTTATTTGGGCACACAACGTTAAATACGGTTCTCATAAAATGAAAAAAAACAAAGGTTCCTTCATGTAGGTCACCACTCTTGGTGTTGCTCCACAGGAAAAAACAAATAGATGACAATGCCTTAACACGAATCACCGCCGTCGGCGCTGCGGTTAGGAAGAAAAACACATGTTCATTTAAGTACTCCACTGCTTCCTCAGTGTTGCCCCCCTCCCCCCTAGGCCAGGAGGACGCGGTACTTTAACAAAAGAAAACCACCGCTCTGGAGGGCGGCTCTGCGGTGAGGAAAACAAATGTTCATTCAAGAAATTCACCGCCTCTGGGTGTCGGTTCTGCGTTCCTGGTCTTTCGGTCGTGCATACGGACTTCCTCCGTACCGGGTGGTTGCAGACTCAATATGCCCATTGGAATCCAGCAATGTCCTCAGTCCACTCCTCAAAGCTCTCACTGTCCCTATACGAAAACAGAGCCCCTGAGTCCACACCTGCTTTGTTAAAGGATTTCTCCCCTCCTCCCCTCTCATACCCAGGTGTTTTCAATTCCTCCCCACTCCACTGCAGAAACCCCTCCCTTTCTCAGTCTTAATTTCGTGGTATTTCTTCTGATGCCGGCCCTTCCTGTTTATTACTATTTTCATCCCGCCACCCCTATGTCCTTTCCGTTCTAGATGTTCTCCTGCCCCGCTGATACGGTAAGTGTAGCCCACGGTTTATTTTAAAGGTCAGGGTCTTGGGGCTTTCAGTCTTTGGGCAGTTTCCAGGCTTTGGCCAGATGCATTATGGGATTAGTAGTTCTTGAATACACCCAGGATGGTGTGCCAATATCCGTAACTCCCGGCAAAATGACATTGGTCCCCAGTTGGTTTGATAATGCATCATTTCCATTAGCTGGACCTATTGCCTTATCCTTTGTTCCCGAGGTCACAGCACCCTGCAAGCATCGGCTCTCCAGTCCTGGTCGATACTCGCCCTCCATTTACCACAAAGACTAGGTTTTCAGTTACAGCAAGGTCAGTGTTTTTGGTTACAGCCGGGTCTGCGGTTTCTTGATGTTTTCAGGGGTTGGATGGCAATACCCGGTCCAAACCTCGAGACCCATTAGGTACAGTCTCACACCAGGCCACACCTACCTGGATGGTTGCAGCTGGTTGACGACTGGCCTCTGTACATGATAGGGCAAACATTACAGCTTCACATGGAGGTTCAAATCAGCCGCACTGGATGACATTGTGTTCCGTGGCGAAATTAAGGCAGATGTAGACAACTTCATCGCTTGCAACGAGGCTGAATCCACCTCCCGTGGAATTGGGTGGGGGCCTTCAATGGGTATATTAGAGGGATGGCGATATCCAGGGAAATGGGGGTGCTCAAGTGTATACAAAGGGACCTAAAGAAATCTGAAACCACCCTCAAGAAGCTCGAGACTGAACACTCACAATCCCCCAAGTCCCCAAACACAGTTTGAACTTGAAGTATTTGAGGTACACGCATTGAGGGAAGTGCGTTACTTCGTCCGGCCATTAGAGGCAAGGAAATAAGGGGAGGGAGGCAGACCAGGGAAACCACTGTCGAGACTGGTGCAGGTGGGGGGGCCGTTCCCAAGTTGACTATTCCAGATAGGGAGGGCAATGTTAAGTGGACGGACGCTGAGGTGGTGGGGGTGTTCCGCCTAGAACAAGCTATATACCGCAGGGCCGCCCCGAGGCAACTAGGCTACAAGTGCACTGCTGGAGGGCATCCCATTGTCACGCCTCAACTCCCAATCTAGCGTGGCACTCGACAACCCCATTACACTTGAAGAAATCACATGTAATTTATTTATTTTTTAACCCAAAGGGAAAGCTCATGGCTCAGACAGCCTAAAAGCAGAGTTTTACCAGGAATATGTAGCGGTCCTACCCCCCATTCTCCTAAACGTGTGGTGAGAGTTCCTGGAATAGTCACTGCTCCCAGCCTCATTACGGGAGGCCGTGAACACAGTACTCCTCAAACAAGACAAGCCATGTTATTAATGCGGGCCCCTATCGCTTATGAACTGCAATACCAAAATATTGGCCAAAGTATTGGCAAACCCCCTTCTGCCCCAGTGTTCGGGAGAATTCTCAGAAATGTGCTAATTCGCTCCACCTTAGAGACCTCAGCAACTTTGCAGGATTTTGAGGATTTGATTTTTTTTAAGCTAGAGAGAGGGAGACCCTTTTTCCCCACTCTCTCATGTATTTTGATGTGATTTCTGAACTGTGTTTCTCTTTTGGTTGTGGAGTCTAACAAACTCCATAGCCATCATCTTTTACATTGCGTCACACAGCACCTTCAGTGCAGTGGCACAGGGAAATCTTTTAGATTTCCCAAAGGTTTAAATACCTGTCTAGACCCAGCACACACTATCTTACAATAGGGTGCTGGAGGGGGTTACCTAGTATCCCCTTTGTCTAGCTTCTCATGTAACATTTTTATGTTACTCTTTCTTCACTGAACGGCTGGTGGCAGTGGATTCGGTTTAACTACCGTGGTGTGCATTTAACATGGGCTGTGTTTGCAACTGCAGTAAAGCACCCAAGGGTGTCATTTTTGTCAAAATGGCCCAAGACTTCTTTTTGCGCCATTTCTTTGTGAAAGAATCTTACAATAGGGTGCTGGAGGGGGTTACGTAGTATCCCCTTGTCTAGCTTCTCATGTAACATTTTTATGTTACTTTTTCCATGGACAGGAAGTGAGGGAGTTACCCAAACCTCCCTGTGCTTAGTCTCCTAGGAGACCCAAATGCACTCTGTACTGATAGGCCACTGAATGTCCAGTAAGGACAGCCACCCTGCTGTGTGACTGACAGGTAGGCTGGAATGAATGGGAGAGAGCTGAATAAAAGGCGATGCTTTTGGCTTGGAAGGCAGAGTCGACCACTGGACGAAGGAACCGAAGAAGAACCTGAAGAGGATGCCTGCTGCAACTCCTGGACCGTTGGTTTGCCTGGTGAAGCCCTGCTGCTGTGCTGAAACTCCAAATTCGTATTGACAGAGAAGCCCCTGGAAGGACGACTTCTCCCCTGGAGTTGGTTGGACCAATCAACTCCAAAGTAAGCCACCTGGACATTCTCTTGGAGCTGGTTGCTTTTCCACAGAGTTGCTGCTGGAGACCGAATAGCCATGGAGAGGAACACCAGATTGTGTGCGCTGCTTTTAAGTTGGCCAAGAGCTCCAGGAAGATCCTCCGGACACCCAGGAAGCAGGACTGACCGAGCCTGAGACCCCTCAACAGAGTGCAGGACCCCAGAAGCAAAATGTCCATCTCGACAGCCAGAACTGCGGTGTTGCTATTTGCGGTAGTCGCAAGGAGCTGAAACAACAAAGTGCCACTTGTTGGGAAGATTGCCGGTTGCGAGCAGTGACTGCCCCATTGCAGTGCAGGAGTCCCCAGAAGTCCTCCCTTTTGTCTCCACGCTCAGGAACAGTGAGATCCACAGAGCTGCACAGGAACAGAAGACATCTGCTACACTTTCTTCAATACAAAAAAGGTACTGTAAAGTCGGAGAGAATTTACCTCTCATTGTAGAGTTGCTTGCATCTTCTACTACTCACAAGTCTAATCAGCTTGTAGCCCTACATTTGATTCTTCTTTTCTTCAAAGACTTCTAAAACACTGTGCAAAGACTTTTCTACTTACCTGCCAGAGGTGCTTCATCCTATATAAGACTTTTGCCCATTGACTTTGGCCTAGCCTGTTATACTGAATGACTGTTTAGGGGATCCAAAAGCATTTGTCTGCTTAAGAATATTTGTAGTCTCTTGTTTGTTCTAATAACCTTTTCCTTTTACCACCTTCTAACCGTATTCTAAATGCAAACAGTAAGATATTAATGTGCCCAGCAGCCTAGCTATTGAAGTCACCCGATGGTGTAGGTTGTGTCTGTGGGCCATCCCAAAAGGGTCTTCACTGATTTTAGAATATTAAGTGTGTTTTGAAGTGTAACCGTTATATTACTTTTAAATCCCTTTTACTTTTAAATCCCTCACAATGGTCCACTGATGCTTGTATGGCAAAGCCCCAGCATACTTGAAAAAAACACTAATTTAAGATCCTCCAACAAAGGTCTTCTCCAGACAACCCCAGCTAAAAAGCAAAATGGCCTGGGCAAGGCCTTTCCAAACAGAAGCATCCATAAATGGAATGAACTGCCCGTATCCTTGAAATTAGAAACCAACTACATACTCTTCAGAAAGAAGTTAAAGACCCTACTCTTTAAATAAACTGGACTAGCGACCTCTCTCAGCTCCCCATGATACGATCTTCTGTGTGTCTATTCTTGTCCGTTTTTGTAATCACTGTCCTGTCTTTTTGGAATGCGCTCTGATGCCTGCAGGCTTCAGCGCTATAGAAATAAATAAATAAACATAAATCAATAAATATTGCTCCCTTCTGAAGAAGGCTTACTCTAACTGATAAATTAATAATTGTTTATTCAAGAAACCTTGTGTGCAAGTTATTTGTGAATCTCCAACTCCCCTACAGCTCACATTGACCCCTCTTGAGATAAGCCTGGCTTCTCCACACGCTTCCAAACTGTGTAGTGCAAGCTTATATCAAAGGTTGGGTTTCCTATTACCTGTAGTCAGTTGTTGTAGTGCAAACTAAGGGTACTGCATACAAGCTTTACCTAACACACCAATACCGCACTTGGTCCATTCCATCCAAGCCGTTCCTCCCTGGAAGAGCCACATCGCTAAATATTACAAGTCTATTCAATGTCATGGCTAGTTTATACCCCCACTCCCACCCTCTCAAGCACGGGCAGTGGTGGTAACTATCGATGCACAGAAAGCCTTCGATATAGTTTCATGGGAGTTCTTGTGGGTAGCTCTGGAAAAGATGGGGATAGGTCCGAACATGATACTGTCCGGTCCCTGGGAAAACAACCAGTTTAACTTGCATACATTTATCATTCTTTCTTTTTAGTGAATTTATATGGTTTTATTTCTAATAATATCTGTAACGCTTCTTGGAGGAGTGTGGGCCTTAACTTTCGTTTTCAGGATGCTGGTGGGAGCCCAAGCCAAGGTGGGGGAAAGGAGCAGGAGTCTTGATTGGTGGATGGGAAAACAAAGGACAAGGACATAAATTCTAAACTGCCTTTCATTTAAGAATCTAGGTTTGCTGGTCATGTTTTTTGGTGTGCTCCTTCTCAAGAAGGATCTTGTGTACCTGTAAAGAGTTTTGAAGATTCAAGTTTCATTTTGGGAAGAAAGATTCCTATTTGAAGATAGATCTACCAGATTGCTACTGCAACTTCAAGCTAAGTTCCTTGTACCGGTGTGCAAAGATTTAAATCTGTACTGAACTAAAACAGACTTGCAAGGCTTTGTTTAGCAGCTGAAGTGAATTCCAATTCCTAAGGAGTTAAAGGCTCTTGACTTTCTGTGCCTGTGTGTTTTTGAGAGAGGAACCGTGTGTACGCTCCCTTATGTGGTTTGTTTACCTTGCCTGAAGCTCCTGCTGCGTGCGACTGTCAGCTGCCGACTCGCGTCTCTTCGGAGAGTCCTGTTACGAGGTTTCCATTTTGTGCTGTTTTCGTGCTACACACCTCCCGAGGTGAGGTTGGAGCTTCCTTTTGGGACTTGCAAGGTAAGCATTTTCCTTTTTGCCCGCTCGTTGCTGACTTTTATACGTGAATGTAGCAGTTTCCGGGTCGCAGAGACTGAACTGCTAAACTGAAGCCGATTCCTTTGGGTGTACACGTTGTTTCTTAGCGCGATAGCGCAGCAACAAAAAGAAAAACATTGGTCAGCTTCAGCTGTGTCATGCGATTAGGAACCAGAACTGTGTGAAGAGCATAGTCTCAGCTTGCACTCATAAGTAGTCTTTCCATGAACAATTCAGAAAGTGAATTTTTGGACATTCATTTCAAGTTCACTTTTCCTATGCAGCATTTCAGTGCTTGAAGCTCTCTGTCAACAGTGGCAAACAAGAGTTTTGGCTTTTAGTTTTTGATTTTTTCTTGGACTCAGACCAGTGCCAGATGAATCAATAGCGAATATTTGAAAGGTCATAAACCCAGTCGCAAAAGAATTTAATTTGAGATTGTCTTTCCTCATTGAACACTTTCTCCTTAAGTAATTCCAAGACTAAGTACAATTGTCAGTTTATTTTGGAGAAGACCTACTTATTTTCTGTTTCAACTGCTACCAGAACACGCTTGTTGTTGGAGACACTGTGGGTGAACGCATGCACATTTAAGTGTAAATGCAGTTCGAGTTAGCAGAAACACACATACAATTCAAAGTTCACTAGGAGAATTAAATGACATGACAGAAAGAAGGTAATTCTTGAGCGCAATCCTCTAAGCATCGACAGAGGAGCTTTCAGATACCGGAAAGAGGTTGAAGATCCTGTTTCCGAGTTTATTTTTTCCACTTCCCCTTTCCCCCAGGAGTGTCACGGGCTCAACTAGATTTAAGACTGGTTTGAGTGCGCTACACTTTGGGGGGGTCTTTGGGGCTCAATAGCTCCTGCGTTGGCTCAAAGAAAGGTCATGACAGACGTTATATCAAACTACTATATAAACAACCAGTAGCTAGAATACTTGTTAACTTTGGTCTATCTGAACAATTTCAGCTGGGCAGAGGCACCCGGCAGGGCTGCCCCTTCACCCCCATTCGGTTTGCCCATGGCAGACTATCAGAACGCCACAGACAACACGGAATCCATGTAACGGGACCCCCTGAGAGAATATCTCTGTATGCCGATGACGTTTTGCTATATGTCCGAGATCCCCACACACATCTCAACCACATACTACAGGACATAGAACACATTGGGGAATTTTACAGCTTTACCATTAATTTCTCAAAATCTGAAATATTTCTGCTCACGGATAACACACATAATTATCAGGGACTTTTCTCATTGCGGTTGGCACCAGAACACATCAAATATCTTGGGGTGATGTTATGAAAGAAACGTGTTACATTACTAAAGGACAACTACGATGCTGCCTCTGCTATAGTCAAACACAAAATCCAAAAATGGTAATCTCTCCCTCTTTCCACCGCAGCTAAGCTTTCCCTAATCAAAATGGTACTACTACCCAAGTTACTATACATTTACTCGAACGTCGCAATCAGTCCCCGAAAAAAGTTACTACACCAAACTGCATTCCCTCTTCGCTCTATTCTTATGGCACTCGGTGCGGTTCAAAAGAAATGGGTTAAACTAACACTCCCATACGAGAAGGGTGGGTTTTTGGGACCTCATCTAGAAATCTACTGGTTGGCCTCCCAAGCACAATTCACCTCATACTGGTATGTTACGGAGCAACCCCCTCCTCGTATCAAGCTGGAAGCATTGGCCGCTGGATGCACCAACCTTAAAACCCTAGTACTCGACCGGGGATACAGAGACGACTCCCCATTGGACCTGGTCGCTTCCAAGCTGCGAGCATGACACTCTATCTTTACCCTTATAGGGACAGAACACCCGTTCTACCGGTGGCTTCCACTCTGGAATCTCACTGAGCTTAAAACCGCTGCGGGACAAGGCAATCCAAGCAAAGTGGGAGAGATTGGGAGGTATGGCACTGGCAAACCTATTCCAGAGCGTGACATTTATCACACCAGAGACCTGGACACGAGGGTACAGGGGGGAAGAAAAGTTTCAATACTATAGAATCTGTTCTGCTGTGTCATCCAGATGGCCCGCTTACCCTAATGAACCTGCCAAAACACCTATACTGGCGTACATTGCAAACTACAGGGACTGTAGACACAAACTATCTACCCTATACAAGAGGATACTGGGAAATATGACCACCCCTTCCCTGCAAGCACCGGCCCATTGGTCCAAAGAAATGGAAATGGAACTCTGATGTCCAATGGTCACACGTGTGCTCATACTAGGAGGGTCTCTTAAATTCAGGTTGAAATTCATGCAGTTCAAATTTATTACACAGACTAGATTATGGATGTATACTAATTGACCTTTTCACAAATGATCGTGAAATGAAGGTCAATTAGGACATATATAAGGGGGGGATCCCCTGCAACACCTCACTCAAGCCAAAAACTCCCGCAAGCCCCTACTCAATCCCATTATATTATTTATTATCCCAAACACAAATTATATATATATATATATATATATATATATATATATATATATATATATATATATATATATATATATATATTAAAATAAAAAAGGTAAAGGTCAATTGTGCAGAAGGTCAATTAGGACAAAATGTCAATTGTAAAAGGTCAATTTGGGTAATACTTTTATTATGCACCCACCAAAAAGCCCCAACCAACGAAGCACCACTGCCCCAGATGTCGCACTGCATTAGCAGATCACCTACCGATGCTTTGGGGGTGTCCTCAACTGGCAGTTTTCTGGAATGGTATCCTAGACGCATGACGTGGTGAGCACCTCACTAGAGAAGCATCCACTCAGTGCACTGTTTGGGTTGTGGACTAACATGCTGAGTAAATGTCAAAGCATTTGTGGTAGGGGGGGCTTATTTTTCGAGTTCAGAAGAATGGTTCTTTTTGCCATCATGCATCCCATATTAACAGAGAACGAATGGCTGACCGCATTGACTTGAGCACAGGTGAATGAGGAGCAATATGCTCCAACCCTACCAGCTGTAGCCAGACCTAGAGACAGCTGGTTAGACTTCCGCCCTTATCTCGCCCGTGAGGAAATCGGCAAGTAAATATACTACTGCAGTAACCTACAGCGGACTCCTCATCGAGCAAAATTGCTGAATGATACATGTGTTGTAAACTGTGTATGTTGCCATTTCTGCTGTAACTTGTATCCAATATTTGTGAGATTATATAAAATCAATGCTGTACTCGTTAATTTGCCAACTTAAATAAAGGTTTAAAAAAACCAAACGCCACAAGCAAGTAACTTTTTAACACTTGTTACATTTCAGGGCAGAGCCACGAGTGTTCTCAGGAGGCAGGAGGGGGCCACTGGTGCTGTAGCGACCAACAGCCAGGTCAGGATAGGCACAGATGCAGGAAAAGTCAGAGTTCCTGAGGAAGGCGCTCCAAAACAAGTAAGTAGTTTACTGTAGAGTTAATTAGGGTCCAGGGACTAAGACACCCTAAAAGGATTCCAGCATTGGGTTTGGGCGAACTGGATGAGAGAGCTCGCAATCACATTAATCCCCCCCGAAACTTCACAGGAATCACACAAGGATTAAGGTAAGTAATCCCCCTGTAGGTTTGTATGCAGTACCCTCTAGGAACACCACAAACAACTCCGACTACAGGTGTAGGCAACTCAACCTTTGGTACAAGCTTGTACTACACAGTTTTGGTAGCGTGTTGAGCAGCCAGGCTTATCTCAAGAGGGGAAATGTGAGCTGTAGTGGAGTTACAAAGATTCACAATTACAAGTACTCAAATTAACTCTTATACTCAAGGTTTCTTGAATACACAATTATTAATGTATTTATCAGTCAGTTAGTTATAAAGCCTTCTTCAGAAGGTAGCAATAGAATAGTTGTTCGGCAAAGTTTGTATGCAGTAGCCTCTGGGAACACTACGCACAACTATGACTACAGGTGTAAGCAAACCAACCTTTGGTATAATTCCTTACTACACAGTTTTGGTAGCGTGTTGAGCAGCCAGGCATATCTCAAGAGGGGAATGTGAACAGTAATGATGTTACACAGAGGTTTTACAATCACAGGTGTTCAATTAAACTTACACTCAAGGTTTCTTTGATAAATACTATTAATTTATTTATCAGTCAGTTATAAAACATTCATTAGAAGGAGGCAATCATAATAACACAAATATACTTCTAATACTTTTCAAGAGGAGTAAAAGGCAAAAAAAGGCAAAGGTTATCAGAACATAAAAGACTACAATTATTCTTAGACAGTGCAAATCCTTAAGAGTTCACTAGAAGAGTCAATTCAATAGGCTAGGCCAAAGTCAATGGGCTAAAGTCTTGGATAGGACAAAGCAGTTCTGGTAAGTAGATGGAAAAGTCCCTGCACAAGTTCTTAGAAGTAGTTTGTAAAAAGAAGAATGATATGTTGGGTCACAATCTGATTAGGCCTGCGAGTTGCAAAAGTTTCAAGCACTTTCACTCTAGTGAGAGGTAAGTTCTCTCAGTCTCGTTTTACAGTACCTTACAATGAAGAAAGATGCAACCGATGATTTCCGTTCCTGGCAGTTCCTGCATATCTCGCTGTTCCTGTGCCTCAGTCGTGGGGACAAGAGGGTGGACGTCGTGCGACTCCTGCATTGCACTGGAACGGTCAAAAGCTTGCAACTGGCAAACTTCATTTTCAGTGGCTGTTTCGCGTTTCAGCTACCTCACTGGTACCAAAGCTGGTCCTGGCAGTCAAGGTGGACTGTCCTTGCTTCTCTTCTAAGGTCCCACACTCAGGTGAGGGTCCGTCTGATGTCATGGAAGTCCGGAGGATCTTTCAAACTCTTTCGACCAGCTTACAAGCAACGCACACAATCTGGTGGCCCTCTCCCTGGCTCTACGGTTTCCTGCAGCACTCTGAGGAAATGCAACAAGCTCTGAGACGGGTGTCCTGGTGGCTTACTTGGGAGTTAATTGGTCCTACCAACTCAAATGGAGAAGTCTCCCTTTTCAGGTCTTCTCTGTCGATGCGAACTTGGCGATTTGGACCTGCAACAGGGCCTCACCGGGCAAACCAATGGTCCAGGAGTTGCAGATGCCAAGCTCTTCTCCGGTTCCTTCGTCCAGTGGTCGACTGCCTTCCAAGCCAAGAGACTCTCGTTCTCTCCCATTCATTCTAGCCTAGCTGTCACTCACCCAGCAGGATGGCTGTCTTTGCCAGTCAGCCAGCCAATCACCACAGAGTGCATTTGGGTCTCCTAGGAGAGTGAGCACAGGGAGTTTCGGGCACCTCCCCCACTTCCTGCCTACCCCAGACATGGAGCCAGAGGCAGGCTTCACTCCTGAATCCCACCAAAGGCAAAATGAACGATGAGACCAAACCTGGTTTGGCGCCCAGAGAAAATCTCCAGAAGGACCTTTCCACAAAGATGGCAAAAAAAGAAGACTAGGGGCCATTTTGTCAAACGTGGAAAACTGCGCCATTTTGAAAAAGATGGCTCCCGCGGTTGCTTTACCGGAGCCGTGAACGCAGCCTGCGGTAAATGTAAACCATGGTAGTTCAAACAAAACCACTGCCACCATCCATTCAGCGAGGACAGGGTAACAAAAAATGTTACATGAGAATCTAGACAAAGGGGATATTAAGTAACCCCTCCAGCACTATATTGTAAAATAGGGTGTGCTGGGTCTAGAAAGTTACAATTTGTAAGTAAAGTCAATTTCACTTCATTGCTCTGGGAAACAGTTTATCCCAGAGAAGATATTTAAACCTTGGGAAATCTGAAAGACTTCACACTTCAGCACACACTATCTTACAATAGGGTGCTGGAGGGGTTACTTAGTATCCCCTTTGTCTAGTTTCTCATGTAACATTTTTATGTTACCCTTTCTACAATTAATGGCTGGTGGCAGTGGTTTACTTTTTCCTACCATTGTGCGTTTCTACCGTGGGCTGCAATTGCAGCTGCAGTAAAGCACCCATGGGTGCCCATTTTTATCAAAATGGCCCCGGTCTTCTTTTTTCACAATTTCTTGTTGGAAAGGCCATTCTTGAGATTTACTCTGCTCCTCAAAACAGGTTTGGTCCCTTTGTTCGTTTTGTATTTGGCGGGATTCACTGGTGAAGCCCGCTTCTGGCTCCAGCATGTCTGGCAGGAAGCGAGGGAAGAGCCCGAAACTCCCTGTGCCTAGTCTCCTTGGTTTGACAGCTAGGCTATGAATGGGAGAAACCTGCATAAAAGGCAAGGCTTTTTGTTTGGAAGGCAGAGTCGACCACTGGACGAATGAATCCGAAGATGAACTTTGAAGAGATGCCTGCTGCAACTCCTGGACCATTGGTTTGTCCCTTGAAGCCGTGCTGCAGTACTGAAGATCCAAATTCGCCTCAACTAGAGAAGACCTGCAAAGGACGACTTCTCCCCTTGGGTTACTGGGACCAATCAACCCCAAGACGAGCTCATCTGGAAATCCTCTCGGAGCTGGCTGTACTTCCACTGCTGCTGCATGAATCGATTGCCAGGAAGAACAGCAGAATTGAGTGAGTGTTAAGTCAGACCCGAGCTCCAGGAAGATCCACCAGGACATGAAGCAGGACTGACCAAGCCTGAGCCACCTCTACGGAGTGCTGGACCTCAGATGCAATTAAAGTCCACAGTGGTATCCGAGAACCGCAGTGGTGCTATTTGCGAGAGTTGCGAGAAGCTGAAACCGCGAAGTGTATCTTATCAGAAGTTTTCCCATTGCTGCCGCCGACCTTCAATTCGTAGTGCCCAGACGTCAGACCCCAGACGTCCTCCCTCTTGTCCCCACAACTGAGGCCCAGAAACAACAGGTTCTGCAGACCTACACAGGAACAGAAGCCAGCTAGAACCAATTTCTTCTATCCAAAGGTAGTGTAAAACTAAGGGGCCTTACCTCTTGTGTAGCCTTGCTAGTTCTCAGTGGGGACATCTTGGTTGCAGAGTTGCCTGCAGCTTTGCCACTCACAAGCCTCCCAGCTTGTGGACCTACAGTATTGTATTGTTTATTTATTTATAGACTGCGCCGGGCCATCAGGCATCTGGGCGCTTGCAAGAATTTGGTTACAGTACATAAAAGTAAACTATGCAGGATAAAAGCAATATACAATATACATGTGAGAGGGAGTACAGAGGGAGTACCGAGATAATTTACAATAGTGTGTGAATATACAGAGTAGGTGCAGTAATATACATTTATACAGATCATGGATACAGGAACAAGGATTTCATTTTTATACAAAAACGTCTAAAACATTGTGCAAGACTTAGACTTTGCTCAACTAACATTGACTGTCCTGGCTCCCTGAAAGACTTCTTACCTTTGACTTTGTGCTTTGCCTTTCCCCCCCAAGGAAAGGGTTACTTTACTTTGCATTGGAGCGTTCAAAAAGTACTTACCTGCTTAAGAATATTTGTTATCCATTGTTTTATTCCCTCAACTTCTTCTTTTGACACTTATTGCTCTAAATGTACCAATGCACGGGTCGGAACTACATCTCCCAGCTATCCTTGCTTTCTTACCTGCATGCAGACATTGGGTGACAAGGGTCTTTTCTCGCTCACTTTGACCCCGCTTCGGGGAATGGCGGGTGAAAAAAAAAATAATACAAAATTATCAGTGGCTGCAGTGCTGATTAGCCTCTGCTCCCGGTGAAAACAGCAGACACTGCGAAGCCGCTGCAACACACATGGAAGTGTGTTTTTTTTTCATTTAACTTTTCTTGCTGCATTGATTTCAATAGTTGAACTTGATTTCTTTTTAGACGCCATCGGCTGACTGGATGCCTGATATAGTAAAAGCACTCTGCTGCTGGACAATTTTTTATTCTATCTGCTTGATAATCATTTCCTTGTAAACTGCTTGTGCGGTACTAAGTTTGCCTGGGCTTTGGGAGTCCAGTGCATGGGCCAGAACTGCATCTCCCAGTTATCCATGCTTTCAACTGACACAGCATGTGGTAGGTCCCACTCATACTAAAGACCACACATTGGACCTTACATTTGCTCGTCCAACTCTTGTAGAAGTGTACCTTAGTCAACCTCTTTCATGGTCCGATATTTTTGTTGTGCCATTTGTAATAAACACTAAAGGAGTCGCCGAAACCGGCTCTTAAGCATAACAGTCGGCTCCTGGGACAGAGCTGGGCAAAACTTGATCCTGCTATGTTTTTTGCTAAGATCATTCAGCAGCAGGCTGATACAAACAGACACACTGGGCCCTATACTCCCGGATATATCTAGATTGGTTAGCACCCTGGAGACAGTAGCCAATTTACTGACCCCATTAAAACTGATCACCAAGGCGCCTTCGTAAGATGGCCCCTGGTATATGCCAACGCTTCGGGCATTAAGCCTGTTGACTCGAAAAGCATGGCGACAATGAAGAAAAGGTTAGGAGACACAGCTCTCTGAAGTATATAAACAGCAGCGGGCGGCCTATCATGGAGCTCTCAAAATCGCTAAATCACTATACTTTGAGAACTCATTTCAAGTAGCAGTGAATACTCCGAAAAAATTATTCAATGTCATAAAGAAACTGACTAAACCTAAGAGTAACACGCAGACGGCCAACTCACAAGTTTTATGTGATGAACTCTCCACCTTCTTCATTAGTAAAATTGAAGATATTAGGAATGGAATTGTAAAGGGAAACTTAAATGGAGGTGCGTAATCTGAGGGTCGACAGCGACACCCTAACATCAGAATTAGGAGACGGTATGTTTCTCTGATTTTACTTTAGCAAGGCTGAAATCGGCATCGCCCCGGGATCCCATCCCGCTGAAATTGTTTAAAATCGGGGGGTGTGGCTAACCGCAGCGACGTGCATCTGCTCGGCTCCCGCACTAACATCCGGATATAAAAAAAGCCCGTTTCCAGGGGTAATAAGAGCTGGAAATACTCCGATACGATAGCGAACACCCTTGGGCATTCCTGGAGCGAAGATCGAAGAGAACCGCGGTCGGATTCCCCAGAGACGACCGTGTGAAGTCTTCTAGCGACAGCAGCCGGCCGCCTTCAAAATGGCCGCGGGCGCACGCAGGTGAACGTCTTGTGCACACCCAGCGAGGCCGCGCGGAGACGGTGGCCGAACCGCAACAGACTGATCGATCACAGCGGGAGAAAGGTGCGAACCCGGGGAGGCCCCGATCGGCGGACACGCTCCCTGCAAGACAGCACAGACAAGAGAGCCTGCTGAAGAGTAGAGCCTAGGACTGACGCGCCGGCTCCCGCCCCATCGGTGGACTGGCCAGAGCACCATCATTGGCCGGGAAGTCAAGAAGGCATGCAAGGGGAGAGAGGACCATACACCCCGGTGAGCCCTGCCCTCCGAGCAGTGAGACGACCCCAGTATCATACGCATGGACCCGTGGGCCGGTGTGTGAGCGAAGAGCACGCCTTGCCCCAGGAGGCACACTACTGCCGGGCGGCGGTTCCGTCGGCCCTGGAGGTTGGAAATATCCCCGGAGCACAGCAGCTACGAAGGGTGCGATCTGCCGACAAGGTAAAAGAGAGAAGGGGCACACCTGGCAGCGTGGCGCTCAGGCGAGGCTGACCACATCGGCCCACATAGCGTACACAGTGGACCGGGCGCTATGGGGAAAGATAGACCGAGGAAGCTTCACGCCCAAAGCAAAATGGACCAATACACCATTCCTCCTCCCCAACCCACTGAACTCTCAGACGACATGGAGACGGACCAAGGAATATCGCTCAAAGACATCATGGCCGCCATTACCGACTCCCGCACGTCCATGGAGCAGAAAATGGACGGAATTAGCATGGATGTCTCCCTCCTCAGGCACAACCTCCAAAAACTGTCGGCACGCACCGGGGAAGCCGAGCAGCGCATTTCTAATACGGAGGACAGAATGAACACCGTGCAACAACTTCATAACACAATGTCCAAAGTGAAGGTGCTGGAAGACAGAATTGAAGAGGGAGAGGGCAGGTCCAGGCGCAATAATGTACGCATCCTGGGTATACCCGAAAAGGCAGAGGGCCCCTGTATGGAACCTTTCTAGAACAATGGCTCTGACCTATATGTGCCCAATGCCTTTTCCAAGTTCTTCTCCATAGAAAGGGCACACAGGGTGCCCACAGGCAGACCACCGCCTGGAGCCCCTCCAAGAACTGTGATAGCACGATTCTTAAATTACAGAGACTGCGACGACCTGCTGCAACATGCGCGCGCCAAAGGAGCAGTCACGTTCAATGGCTCCAAAATCGCCTTTTTTCCGGATTACACGAGGGAAGTGCAAAGGGCAAGGCAATCCTTTGACTCCCTGAAACAACAGCTACACACGATGGGCGTGAATACGGCATGCTCTTCCCGGCACAACTCAAGATTTACCATAAAGGCACAACAGTCCATTTTAGTGACCCTAAGGAGGCTTGGCGTTGGGCCTAGCAAAACCTAGAGGGAGACTGGGCCGCCCCCCGTGAAAATAGGGGGAGAAACCGAAGACCTCCGCCAGACCAGCGGCGAGAACCCCACCGACCACCACCGCAGGACCCACCGGAAGACCTAGGGGGGTGATAACCCCCTCAACAATCCTGTGTCCATACGGAGATACGCAAGTCAGATCATAGATCTTCTCACAGTACACGCATACACACAATGATAGGCAGCTCACATCCACCTGTAGCGGCCGCGGTACGCCCTAGGCACTACGATAGGAAAGACCCACCCCCCCTGAGAGTGCAACAAATCCCAGGTGTAGTTTACGCCTGGATTGCCCTTGGGGATCACCTTTAGAGGAGTACACCATAGAGTTTTTGTTTGGGCGACCAATGCTTCTAGTTGGGAGGAGTATGGGGTAGGGGGTTTTGGGTTTGTTAGGCACAGCTTCATCAGGGACCTATCAAGCTAATGGAGGAACATGGCCAAGAAGGTCGCCAGTACACCACTGGCATGTTTCCAACAGGCGCATAACGCTGCCGGCGACGAGCAGGGCGGCCACCGACACCCACTCATATGGCAGAGTATCGTAATAAGGTTGACACTCTCAGAACACTGAGGCTCATGTCGTGGAACGTCAATGGCCTAGGCAATGAGCGCCGCCTGGTGCGGCAATTTTTGAACAGACGGGGGGCTGACAGTGTTCCTGTCCGAGACACATCTTGCAGGCACAGAATGCACCCTATTTAAGCGTACAAATTATAAGCTGATATTTCACTCAGGCTTTACGATGGGCTCAAGAGGCGTTATGATCCTGATACACAAAAACCTGCCCCTCCACCTCTACACAGTGACCCATGATACAGGAGGCAGATACATATATGTGACGGGCGACCTATGGGGGCAGTCCATTGCACTGATAGCCATCTATGCACCACCGACCCTTCTAGAATCACTGCTCACTGATATTACCCCGTTAATTGCTAATGACACCTCTGACTGCTTGATACTTGGCGGTGACTTCAATGAAGTCATGAATGTCACTCCGGATAGATCCCATATACGAAATAGGAACACCAAAGTCCCCACTAGGCTTGCTACGTTCGCCAACGCACTCGGCCTGTGCGATGTGTGGAGGGAACTGCACCCAGATGCTAAAGCGTACTCTTTCCACTCAGGGGCCCATGCCTCGCTCTCTAGACTGGACTACTTCTTCACTCCCGCAACTGACCTACACAGGGCACAGGAAATAAATATACTACCTAGAGGCATCTCTGATCACTCTCCGCTAGAAATGCTACTTACAACGTCCAGGAGGGTCCCACCGCCTTGTTGGCGCCTGAACAGTTACTATCTGGGAGACCCGGAGCTGATAAACTACAGGAGACCACCACCTCATATTTTGAGTTAAACACACAGACTGCAACGAACCCTGAAATGCTATGGGAAGCCTATAAAACAGTGCTGAGGGGCGTACTAATATCCTGGACGGCGGCCAAAAAGAGGCTGCACATGAGTAAGATCCTTGAAGCAGAGCTCCAAGTCAAACAGGCAGAGGAGAGGCACGTAGACAAAAATACACCGGCCTCTAACCGGACGTTGCTACTTGCACAAAAAAAAGACTACAAAGCATAGCGATGGACGATGCGCGCCAAGCGCGCACTGCAATGAGAGCCAGGGTCTATGAGACCGGTGACAAGGCGGGTAAGATGCTGGCATGGCTGGAAAGGAAGGAGCAGGGACGTAGCCATCTCCGGAGACTTGAAGCAGACGGTTCGAATGCAAGGGTGACGGACCAGGAAATAACCCAGGGCTTTGCGGAATACTACGCAGAGCTATACAGTGAATCCACAACCCTGATGGACGCCACGATCATGGATCGAATTGAAACCCCTACCCTGAATGAGGCGCAAAGGCAACGACTGGAGCGGGAGATCACGGAAGATGAAATCCTAGCCGCCATTTCTGGGCTCCAGACTGGTAAGACTACTGGTCCAAACGGCTTCCCGGTAGAGCTATGGCGAAGGGCGGGCACTAACATGATAGCCCCCCAGCTCCTGCAATTGTACCTCCATTTTCGCGAAAAGGGCATTCTCCCCCCAGATCTCAGGGATCACTACAATTGTTGCTTCTCGAAGCCGGACAAGCCCCCAGACAGATGTAGCTCGTATAGGCCCATCTCACTCATCAACTCTGAAACTAGAATACTGGCGAAGCTTCTAGCGGACCGTCTACAAGAGGTAATTCCCTCCTTGATCCAGCCGGACCAGTGCGGTTTCATGCCACAGAGCTCAACTCGCATGAACCTCGTAGATTATTCGCGGCTTTGGAAAGAGCCGGCAGCATACAGGGACCACTGGCCCCGTTGGCAATTGACTTTGAAAAAGCCTTCGATTCGGTGAGATGGGAGGCTGTCTGGACATTATGCGCCGCATGGGCTTTGGAGAGAACTTCATGTGTTGGGTGAAGCTACTATACGAAGCCCCGCTTGCTAGGACCAGGGTCAACGGTTGGCGATCAGAACTCTTCGATCCGAGAAGGGGTACAAGGCAGGGCTGCCCACTATCCGCCATGATCTTTGCTATTGCCATCAAACCCCTGGTGATCCCGTTACGAAACAACCCAACATGGGAGGGTTTCTGATGGTCCTATACCTGGGAAGACAGACTATCCCTTTACGCATATGACCTACTCATCTACCTGAAGGACCCAAATACCTCCTGCCCCAGAGTCGTGCAGCTGCTGGGCCAATATGAGGCATTCTGTGGACTGCGCGTGAACTGGTCCAAGTCAATCCTTTTTCCTATAGGGAACACTCGATCGTCATGTCTGGCGACCGGCCCCTACCAAATCGAGAAGGAACAATTCAAATACTTGGGGATACACATTACAATGCACCTTACTGAATATACTGCCCTGAACTTGTCCCCATTGATGGCAAAATTTGCAGAGGACACTCGCCACTGGATCTCCTTGCCGCTGACACGGATGGGTTGGGCAGCATTATTTAAAATGATTGCCCTCCAGAAATATCTATACATCCTGCAAAATGCGCCATTACATATCGACCACCGGGACTTCCACAAAATCGAATGCACCCTCCAGAAACTGCTCTGGAAAGGTGGCCACCCGAGAATTGCTCTTGCGACCCTTCAGAGGTCTGTTTGGGAGGGGGGGGTGGGGAAATCGGGCTGCCCAGGATGCAATCCTACTACTGGGCCAGTGAGATGGAGGTAGTAAACGACATGAGTCTCCCACATATCAAGGGCTTCCATTGCAACACTACAATCAAGCACCTCTACAGAGACTTGGACCGCCCTCCGAAATCTGACATGATACAAAAAACTGACGAAATGGCCCGAATGGACCCAGGGTGGAATCTCCACTGTTGGAGATATGGTACGGGAAGACAACCTGGCAACGTTTGAAATGATGCAAGAAAGGTTTTCCCTGCCGGACACGGAAAGGTTCCACCACATGCAGCTAAATCATGCCTGGACAGCCCACCGACTGACCATACAAGATCTGCCCGAAAGCTCCCTGCTTGAACAAAACATAGTTCTGGAGCGGGTAGAGCGGAAGGTCACCTCCACCATGTACAATGTAATAACCTCCTTCGCAACAGAGCTATCCGACCTGAAAACAAAATGGGAGCGAGATGTCGGTCCCCTCCTTCCGGAAGACTGGACGGAGGCCCTGATGTACCCGTGTGAAACCACCATCTCTTCGAGACTCCGACTCGTCCAGCTGAAGATGCTGCACCGCACCTACCACCAGAGAGTGGCCCTCTTCCGATGGGGCAGGGCCGTGGACACGAAGTGCCTATGCTGCAAGCGAGAGGAAGGTACCTTTTGTCATATTCTGTGGGAGTGTAGCAATATTCAGCTGCTCTGGCAGAAATGCTGCGATAAACTGTCTAACGTTCTGGGAAAGACGATACAGAGGTGCCCGAAACAATTGCTTCTGGGGGCCTCCGGGGAAACTGACTTATCACGCTATGAGAAACTGCTGTGGTCAACCGCGTTCGCAGTCCTTAGGTGGAACATTGCACAACTGTGGGGTTCGGAACACACACCCATCTATGACCGGTGGGTCACGGACGTGGACATATGTGCGGTAATGGAGCACCGGGTGTACAAAGCAAGAGGGTGCCCCCAAAAAGCAGGGAAAATATGGAGAAGATGGGAGGAGGACCTGAAGGCCGAGGCCGACCCGGTATCCACTGCAACTGTGTGAGACCCATTGAAAGGGAAATACTAACTCTGTTAAGATCGCCCTGTGCCATGAAATCATCCTATGTAAAACTTGATTGTCTGTTGGACCAAGGTCCCTGAAGCTGAGTTTGTAACGGTTAATGTTGTTTATTTTGATTACATTGCTCTCTCCCCGCCACACCCCTGCCCTGGCGCACTCCCCCCCCCCTCCCTTCTCTCTGCCCCCCTCTTCCCCTCTGCTTCCCCCCCATTCCTCCTCCCCCCCTCTCCCATGCACCTCCCTGGAATGTTGAGAGATGTTTGTAATGATGTTTAACCTTGAAAACCAATAAAATCTTTGATCAAAAAAAGAAATTGTTTAAATCAGCACCCTTAGATTTCTGAGACATTGGCCACTGCAGTAAATTCATCCCTGAAGTGGGGCCACATCCTTTCTAAACTTAAAGCAGCTTTGGTCATACCACTATTGAAAAAGCCGACATGGGACACCTTCAATTTGGGAAATTATCGACCTATATCGCTCCTGCCTTTCCTTATGAAAGTCCTGGAAGCAGCGGTGACCCCTCAACTGAGAAAGAATATATTTTTGGAAAGTCAAAGTTCTAGACAGCTGTCAAATGGGCTTTCGCCCTCTGATGGGAACCGAATCAGCTTTGGTATCAGTATTAGACAACCCAACTATGATCAGGGACGAGGGCGGTATACAGGCCTTTTTCTTTTGGTCCCGTCGGCCTCTTTCGATACTATTGATCATGCAATATTGCTGGAGAGGCTAAAGGAGGCTGGGTTCTCGGGGGCAGTAGTGGACTGGTTCTCTGCTTTCCTGACCTCATGTTCCCAAATAGTTTCTCTTCGCCCCCATCGCTCACTCCCGGGTTATGATCACCTGTGGTGTCCCCCAGGGGTCAGCTCTCTCCGGTTTTCAAATCTTTATATTTCGCCCATTTGTTTGGCTTCAGGGTCTTCTCATATGCAGACGATACACAGGTTCTGTTTTGCTTAGATCCAAAGCATGGTGAGGTAGGGGACAGCCTAAAAAAAATGCTTAGAGGCCGTCCGGTTCTGGATGGAGTCAAACTGGCTCAAATTATATAGCAGGAAGACAAATTCTGATCTCTGGTCTGCCTGGTGCAGTTGAGGAATGCACAAATGACTTCTGGCCAGTCTCACTGGGCCCACTACCTAAGCCTGCTAATGTAGTGCTAAATCTAGGGATTAAACTGTCTGAATCTTGGACTTCAAGATGGCCGCCGACACGAGATGCTCCCGAGCCCTGAAGCTTTCATACGCAGATCCACCACCCTGTGGAAGCAGGGCTAGACCCAAGGTGACGGAGACAACCCTGCGAACACACAGGACAAAGTTTTGGGAGCAGAGGAGGGAGCAGAGCGTGACCCGCTGCTGTGGCGGGGAAAAGGAGGAAAGGAGAAAACAGCTGCCCCGGACAAGTAGAGGCTGTGGCGCTCGCCGATGGTCCTGAAAAGGAGGGAGCCAGAGCAACAGCGGAAAGGGAGAGGCTGTGCCGAGACAAGATGGCAGCACCAAGAGTTGACCGTGGGACCGGCACAGAGTGCCCGGAAGGAGCAGCAAGCAGCGTAGTGGCCCGGACGGGGAGGCAGCAGCCCACGAGACAGGGCAACTAATGAAGCCGCAATGCGCCAGACCGGGGCGCTGGGAACAACCCAGACACAAGCTGAAGGCAGCTGCAGGGAAGATAGGTTGGGCCAAGGCGGACCGGCCAGTCTTGCAAGGAGACGACCAGCGGAGGAAAAGGCAGGTACCTCCAGTCGAGGAAGGAGGCACCGGAGGCCCGACGCAGCCCTCGGAACGGAGGTGGAGCCCAGGCTGCAGTGGCACAGATGGAGGTACGGGGGTAGACCTCCAGGACCCCAAAGGAGTGGAGCCACCACATGCTAGAGGAAAGGGCCACCCCAGTGTGAAGGGGTGGCAGCACCCGAGTACCATAGGCAGCAGAAACACGGACAACAGATCGCAGTCCCAACCGCCCTATGCAAGCAGGACAACATAGCCTCACAGATAGCAGGAAGGAGCAGGGAGCTGCCACGCGAATCCCCCCCACCGCGCAAGGCCCCCAAGGGACAGCAACCGTGACACGCATTGAGACCAAGGCCCGACCAGGGAAGGGCTACCACAAGAGGGGAGTTAAAGCACCAGGAAGCAAGGAAGGACGCTGCCCCTAGGTGCAAAGCACACAAAAAAAACAAAAATCGGCCCCACAGAGAAGCATCCTGCCCTCAGCACACGCAGGGGAAGGAAGGAGCACTGATTGTCACCCCTCCTGCCCAGGACTGGGGCCCACCATAAGGTGGGGGTACTTGCTGAGAGGAGTGAGGACACAGAACTCCGGAAGGACCCAGAGAAACCCTGACACTGGGTCAGGTGGCGAAACCCCACCGAAGGGCAAAGGGAGAGGAGAAATAGAGAACCACCAAGGGAAGCCCCCCACACACAGGCTATATACGGAGGGCCAAACCAGCCCTGAAGGCTAAGACCAGGCTGAAAGAGGTAAAGGACAGGGAGGCCACAGCCCACGAAGGAACTCCACCGGAGAAAGAAGTCGGGGGCCCAGGCCACAGGTCAGGACGGGGCACTAACCCATATCTCGGCACGACCACCAAGCCATGACAACTAAACACAAGGGTAGAATGAACAAAGGAGGATTGTCCCTGGGAGACATTCCAGGAACACTCCCGACGATGTGGCCTGTCAGGGCAGCCAACAAAGCAAATAGGAGCACCCGAGAGGGGGCAGCCGGAAGTAATGCCACAGAAGAAACTGACTCCACGATTCCAATGTCACGACAGAAAAGCTCTCCCCACAGAACAATTTAGCAAGAACATTCCAGGACCAATTCCAGTTGATGAGGTCAGACCTCAACTCAGCCCTGGCGTAAATGAAAAAGGAAGTGGGGCAGTTGGGGGAGAGGGCGGATCTTTTGGAAAAGGGCCTGCAGGAGGTCACCAGAGAAACAATGGAGACCAGTGAGGCAATAGAAAGACTGGACACAGCAACGAGGAACCTGGAGGTCCAGATGAAGACATGGAGAACAGGTCAAGGAGGCTGAAACTATTGGAAACTGTGACGGTCAGATCTAAAAGGGGCGCTACAGGACATCTTTGGCGACCTGTTAGTTGAAACGACAGCAGGCACCGTGGAACTAAACCGAGTTCACAGAGTGGGACGTCTCAACAAGAACCCAAATACTAGACCAAGGGACGTACTAGCAGCATTCACGAGGTATGCCTAAAAGGAATAAATCCTGAAAGCGGCTAAACAACAAGAGCCGGTACAATACAAGGGCCATCAAATTGAACTGTACCAGGATCTAGCCAACAGCAACCTGGTCAAGCGCTGCCAATTGTGCCCGATTCTCACAGTACTTAAGGAACAAGGGATCAGATGTAAGTGGACCTTCCCTTTCGGGCTTCTATTTGAATGGGCAGGAGAGGAAAAAAGTGAATAACTACTCTGCAAGAAGGGGCAGAGATTTTGCACTTAGACCTAGATCTGGAGCAACGTGACGACAGAACTGAGAGGTCCCCGGGGGCGGAGAATAGACCAAGACCCAGACCCAGACAGTGGGAATGGACCACAGTTGTAGACGGACGGAAAAGAAGATCTACACTACAGGGCCAACACTGGAAGGAGAGAGGCGAGAAAGCAAATACCGAGGAAAGAGATGAAGCCAAAGGAAAGGGGCAGGCACGTGCGTACTGGAGAACGGTGCAAGGGGAATGGAAGGACCAGGGCCGGCAGTAAGGGGGACCACACAGGTAGGGGGAGATGGGGGGGGGGGGAAGAGTATGAAAAAAGGAGTGTTCTCCGGTACAACACCACACAACATCACTTTTCAAGTGGCTGACACATAATGTTAGGGGGCTTAACTCCCCCCTGAAAAGGAAAAAGATTTACGAAGGACGGTCCAGACATCCTGGGGCTACAAGAAACATCTCCTATATAAAGATAAGGCATGGCTAAGACTGCGAGGATTTGACCAAACATTTCAAACCTCCGGTATGGTCAAAACAGGGGGGGGGGGGGTGCTGGCTATCAAAGACACAGTAGACTTTAGAGTCACAGAGGTCCTTTGCGATAAAGGAGGCAGGTATATAATGGTCGGAGGGACACACCTGGATCTCCCTTACACTACAGTGGTCATTTACGCACCCAACATAGGTCAGGAAACATTCCTGAAGCGTGTCCTGGAAGAAAACGCAAGGGGTCAAATAATTATAATGGGGGATCGCAATATAACATGGGACAGGAAACGAGACAGGTCAGGGGGAAGAGGCAGAGGGGGGGGTAGTAGCATCGGCAGAGATAAGATGGCACAGGCGGGACTGAAGGACGCATGGAGGGAACTAAAAAGGGGACGAGGAGGGCTACACCTTTCTCTCGAGCATCCACAATACGCAGTCGAGAATAGATTGCATATGGGTGTCAGCGGCTCTGCTGGGGAGGGTCAGGGAAGTTAAGGTGGGTCCCATTGGGATTGCAGACCATAAAATTGTCTCCATGCAAATGGGACTAGGGGACAAAAAGACAGGGGTGTGGGGTTGGAAATACCCAGGGACTCCTAAGGGATCCAATAATTAGGGAGGAAATGGAGAGGAAAGTTAGAGAATTCTTTGAGACCAATAAAAGAAGGATACAAGGAAGGACACTAGATGGGACGCGTTTAAAGCCACACTGAGCTGATAGCAGCAAAAACTCAGGAGGGAGAGGCAACTAAAGGTTCTCAGCGATCAGCTGGCGGCAGAGGTGGGGCCGGCCAGAGGTTGGGAGACACCCAGCAGGTCCAGGCGGGCGACAGGACAACTGGAGATCTTACCAACAAAGAGAGCAGAAGGGGCCTTACTCTTCATCCGTCAAAAATGTTATGCTAAAGCAAACAAGGAGGATGCCCTTTTGCGCAACTGAGGGGAGCAGGAGCGAAAAACATGATCTCACACACAGAAGATATTCAAGAAAGCGTAGCAAAATTTTACGAGACACTATATACTTTCTAACACCACCAGCCCATTAAGCAGGCGGCTTTCCTCGAGAGGGTTAGAATGCATAAAATAAGTGGGGAAGCCCAAGAGCTCTTGGCCAGGTATTCACAGAGGACAAGGTGAGGAGCGTTATTGGGAATCTGCCACCGGGCAAGGCTCGGGCCCGGATGGTTACACAGCAGCATTTTATAAAAACATTGCAACCATATTGGTACAGCAGCCGACATAACTCTTCAACACCTTTAAGAATACAGGCCACATTTCCCCCTCCATGGAAGAAGGCAAAATTACCCTAATTCTCAAACCCATTTAAGAACCCATGGAACGAACATCCTATAGGCCTATCGCACTAATCAATGCAGATGAAAATGTACACAAAAATTCTTGCAAGCAGTTTAGAGGGGCTCCTCCCAGAGCTGATCCACCTGGATCAGGCGGGAATCATAAGGGGTAGACAGACGGCAGACAACACAAGGAGGGTAGCACACTTATTGGAAAAGGCACAGCAAACCGCCACTTCTGCAGTTCTCCTGTCACTTGACACTGAATAAGCGTTTGTCCACGTGGAGTGGTACTTTCTGTTCCGGGTCATGGAAAAAAAACAGGCCTGGGCGGATTCTTAAAATGGTGCAAGCTCATTACCTTTGACACGTGTGGCGGTAAACAGAATGATGTCACGTCCATTCAGGATGGGCAGGCAAACAAAGAAAGGCTGCCCCCTTTCTCCGTTGCTCTACGCAATTTACTTAGAACTCTTATTACAAGCAATACGAGGGGCAGAAAAGATACAGGGCATCCCATTCGGAGGACAGCAACATAAGATGGCGGCCTTCGCTGATGACCTGCTGCTTTCTCTGACCAAACCCCTAGAATCCATCAGGGCAAGCAAAGACCTGCTAGAAAAATTTGGGGCGGTGTCGGGCCTGCAAATTAATATTGGTAAATCCGAACTGATGAGCCTCACCCTGGGGTCAGGGGATCGCAACACAGTGAGGGCAGCAACACCATTTGTGTGGAGCCCAAGTTGGGCTTGTGGGGGGGGGGGGGGGGCGGAAATCAATTACCTGGGAGTTCATATCACCCCTGCCCTTACAGGGTGGCATGCAGCGAACTACCACCCCCTCCCCCCACCCCCCCCATTAAAAAGGGAATAAAGAAAGTAATTTCATCACGGGATGTTTTTCTGCTGGATTTTTTACTGTGATTTTTTTTTTTTTAAACCATCGACATTTTTTGGGGGCGCTCCCCCATCCCACCATTTTCTAAAAAATAAGATTGTTTTTTTTCAAAAAACATTTGCGGTAAAAAAAAAAAACAGCGAAAAACCATCCCGTGACGAAATGACGTCATACCCTCCTGGATGGAGAGGCCGGCTGTAGTAAAAATGGTTGCGCTGCCACGCTTGCAAGGCTTTTGTTAGGGAGAATTCTCAGAAAAGTGCCAATTCCATCCACCTTAGAGACCCCCGGCAACTTTGATGGATTGAGGACTTGATTTGTTTTAACCTGGAGAGAGCGAGGACACTTATCCCCCACTCTCTCATGTATTTTAATGTGATTTTGAACTCTGTTTCTTTTGGTTATGGAACCTGACAAACTCCATAGGCATCTTTTACATTGTCACACAGCACCTTCAGTGCAGTGACACAAGGAAGTCTTTCAGATTTCCCAAAGGTTTAAATATCTTCTCTGTGATAAACTACTGTTTCCCAGAGCAGTAAAGTGAAATTGACTTTACTTACATGTTTAACTTTCTAGACCCAGCACACACTATTGTACAATAGGGTGCTGGAGGGGTTACCTATGATCCCCTTTGTCTAGCTTCTCATGTAACATTTGTTATGTTATTCTTTCCTCACTGAATGGCTGGTGACAGTGGTTTCGTTTTAACTACCGTGGTGTGCATTTGCTGCGGGCTGGGTTCGTAGCTGCAGTAAAGCACCCAAGGGTGCCATTTTGGTCAAAATGGCCCGGTCTTTTTCGCAATTTCTTTGAGGAAAGGTCCTTCTTGATATTTACTCTGCGCACCAAACCAGGTTTGGTCCTATTGTTCGCTTTGCCTTTGGCGGGATTCACGAGTGAAGCCCACCTCTGGCTCCAGGGTGTCTGGGGTGGGCAGGAAGGGAGCGAGGTGCCCGAAACTCCCTGTGGTTAGTCTCCTAGGAAACCCAAATGCACTCTGTAGTGATTGGTCAGCAAGGACAGCCACCCTGCTGGGTGATTGACAGCTAAGCTGGAATGAATGGGAGAGAACTGAATAAAAAGGCGAGGCTTTTGGCTTGGAAGGCAGAGTCGACCACTGGACGAAGGAACGTAAGAAGAACTTTAAGAGGACGCCTGCTGCAACTCCTTGACCGTTGGTTTGCCCGGTGAAGCCCTGCTGCTGTGCTGAAACTCCAAATTCGTATCAACAGAGAAGCCCCTCCAAGGACGACTTTTCCCCTTGAGTTGGTGGGACCAATCCACTCCAAAGTAAGCCACTTGGACATCCTTACATCCTTCTCAGAGCTGGTTGAATTTCCACAGAGTTGCTGCTGGAAACTGTATAGCCAGGGAGAGGAACACCAGTTTGTGTGCGTTGCTTTTACGTTGGCCAAGAGCTCCAGGAAGATCCTCCGGACTCCCAGGAAGCAGGACTGACCAAGCCTGAGCCCCCTCAACAGAGTGTGGGACCCCCAGAAGCAAGGAAAGTCTATCTTGACAGCCAGGAACCGCAGTGTTGCTTTTCCGGTACTCGCAAGGAGCTGAAATACCGAAGTGCCACTTGTTGGAAAGATTGCCGGTTGCGAGCAGCGACTGTCCCATTGCAGAGCAGGCGTCCCCAAAGTCCTCCCTCTGGTCCCCACAACTGAGGCCCAGGAACAGAGAGCTGCACAGGAACAGAAGTCATCTGCTGCACCTTTTCTTCAATACAAAGGTACTGTAAAGTCTGAGAGAACTTGCCTCTTATTGTAGAGTTGCTTGCATCTTCTACTACTCTCAAGTCTAATCAGCTTGTGGCCCTACATTTGAGTCTGCTTTTCTTCCAAGACTTCTAAAACATTGTGCAAAGACTTTTCTACTTACCTACCAGAAGTGCTTCATCCTATACAAGACTTTTGCCCATTGACTTTGGCTTAGCCTGTTATACTGAATGACTCCGTTTAGGGGATCCAAAATGATTTGCCTGCTTAAGAATATTTGTTGTCTCTTGTTTGTTCTAATAACCTTTTCCTTTTACCAACCACTAACAGCATTCTAAATGCAAACAGCAAGATATTAATATCCCCAGCACCCTAGCTATTGAAGTCACCTTAGGATGTAGGTTGTGTCTGTGGGCCATCCAAAAAGGGTCTTTACTGATTTAGAAACTAAGAGTGTACAGTATTGAAGGTTTTTTCCGTCTTACTTTTTATATTGCTCCCTTCTGAAGGCTTATTCTAACTGACTGATAAATTCATAATTGTTTATTCAAGAAACTATGTGTGTAAGAGTTTGGGTACTTGTCACTGTGAATCTCTAACTGCCCGAAAGCTCACATTGACCCCTCTTGAGATAAGCCTGGCTACTCAACATGCTACCAAAACTGTGTAGTACAAGCTTATACCAAGGGTTGGGTTTCCTATACCTGTAGTCAAGAGTTGTGGTATTGCACCCAAAGGGTACTGCATACAAACTTTGCCCAACAGCTATGCCACAGTTGGTGCCGGCAAGCTCCTTCAGGGAGCAGCGGACACTAACCAACGACTTCATATGGGAAGGCAGGAGAGCGAGGATCAACAGGCACTTATGGCCCCCAGAAGGGAGAGGGGGCTGGCCCGCCCCATTTTCAACGCTACTACAAAGTCACGCAGCTAAGGGTGATCTGGGATTGGCTCCAGGAGGGGGAGGAGAAACAGTGGGTCAAGATGGATAGGGCAGTGACACGACACAAATCGGAAAGAAGTATAGTGGCTGCCGAAGCAGCATAGACTGCAGCACATGTTTGAGCGCTCCATCACGAAACTGCTGGCGGATAACTGGGACAAGTTAGTGGAAACCCGGGGAATTACAACCTTACCGTCCCCACTCACACCCATCTTTAATAATGGGGACTTCATGCCTGGGTCAGAAGGAGGTGCGCTCAGGAAATGGCGGGAGGGAGGATGCAGGACACTGCGCAATATGTTTCGTAGGGATGTGATCCTCATTCATGGAATGAGAAAGTGAATTTGCAAAAGGGGAAGGGGGAGACTTCGATATGCCCAACTACATCACTGGCTACTTCACCCAGCCATTAACGTGGCATAACGTTATTCGAAAAGTTCCTGCTGGCAAACAGCGGGGCTAAGGGGTAGATCTCCAACCTGCACAAGCTACTGGACGACACCACTCTCAGACAACACTGGTCATACATGCGTAGATGGGAACATATATTGGGGAGGGACATAGAAAGGGAGGAGTGGGGGAAACTGGGGAAAGATTCCCAGGTTAGCAAGAACTTCCCAGATGCAAGATGCCTGGTACAAAATACTTTTTGGGTGGCACTTTATGCCCAAAATCGAACCCTTCTGGAAAGAAGTATAGCTGACACAGGAGCAAGTTTATGGGGCAGTAGGGAGCAGACCCCCGGAACACATTTTTTTTGGACCTGAATGAGGGGGAAGCGGCTGGGGAACCCAGAACCCGAGAGAAAGCAAGAGTGGCGCCAATGGTGCCAATATTGGCAGCAATGACTATAATTACACAAAGATGGAAGTGCCTGAACATACCCATGGTACAGGACTGGTTGCGTAAAGTCTGGTAAATAGTTGCTCTGGAATGGGCCACGTATGCCATGAACGGCAATGTGCATAATTTCTCGAAAAACTGGGGAGACACCTTGGCCTTTCTCAAAGATGACTTCCGGGCCTCTTGGTGCCCCCAACGCCTTAAACTCCTAGACTTGCAGTGAACATAGTACCGCACAAGTGGAAGTGAATTAAGTACATGAGATTGCCTCTCGGGGGAGGTAGGGACAGAGGGATGGAAGAGACAGTTGAACATGTTGTAAATCTAATAAAAAGTTGTTTTTTTTTAAAGAACAAATTAAATAAAATGGTCTCAATCTTTGTCCATGGAGACACAGTTTATGAAACTTAAACAGCTAAAGAAAGTTCTTCCATTTATTCAGATACATTTCATGCTCAAGTTGTTGCAGCCTGTGTTAATGGGAGCCTGGATTATTGCGAATGCCATCTATCTGGCGCAACAAGCTTTTCTCATTTGGCTCCTGCAAATATTACAAAATGCAGCAGTGCGCCTAGTTACACATTTTCCGTTAGGAATAGGAGTGAACAGGGCTCGGAAATCTCTACACTGGCTACCCATCGAAGCATGGGTAAAATTTAAAGCGCTGTGTATTATGCACCGTGCTCCAAGTGGCAAGGAGTCCCAGGAGAAACTGGAGAGATATACTCTGGCACGCTCCTTAAGATCTCTAAATGCAGCATTGCTGCAAATACCTAAATATACGAAAGAACGTCTGCGTCGCTGTGCCTTTTCAGTGGCCGGGACCAAGCTTTGGAATTCGCTGTGCCCCCCCCCTAAACTCCCACCCCAACCCCCCCCCCCACCCCGAGTTGAGGAGAATTGAGGATTTTCTATTCTTCAAACAAAGCCTCAAGACGTTTCTCTTTAGTTAAACGTCCCCTGCTCTCAGTTGTGCTTGTGTGTGCTGCTCCGGATGCTGGATATCTAAGCGCCATGATGCCTTTGGAGAAATAGCGCTATACAAATAGCTCATTGATTTATATATTATATTAATGTCCACTAGTTATTTAAGTCACCTCGGGGTGTAGAAAGCATCTGTGTGCCAACCCAAATGGGTATTTACTGATTTAAAGAAACAGAGTGTATTTTGGAGTATATTTTTGTGTTACATATATATTGTTCCCTTAATCAAGAAACCTTGAGTGTTAGTGTTTATTTGGATACTTGGCACTGTGAATCTCTGTTGTGGGATAACCCTAAATCTCACATTGACCCCTCTTGAGATGCTCAGTCACTCTACCAACTTGTGTAGTTCAGACTTATACCAAAAGGTTGGGTTAACTATTTCCAAGAGCTCAAGGATGGTGCGGTCTCCTACAGGGTACTGCACACAATCTTGCCTAACACAGGGGGTCTGGCTGTCCTGATTGAACAGCCAAAAGCGCATTTCTGTAAAATGCTGAGATTGCAGAGGAGTGTGCTGAGGAACTGTATAAAAGGTGAGGCTTACTGGAGTGAAAAGCAAGTCGACCACTGGAAGCTGAAGTAACCGAAGAAGAAGACAACCAGAGACGCCTGCAGACCCTTTGCAACAACGTGAAGCGACCACTGCTGTCCTGACCCAGTTTTCTGTGTGACAGAGGAACTTCGAAGAGGACGACTCCTTCCCTTTGGCTGGTGGGAACAACCAGTCCCAAGACAAACTTTGAAATTAGCCATCTCCCGAGCTCCTAAGAGTTTTCAGAGCTGCAGAACCCAATTACCGGGAGACCTGCTGCCCATTTTGAGTGCATCGTTGTGGAAAGGGCAAACCTGTCCAAATCTTTGCTTAACTCGTAAGGACACTCCAGTGATCTGATCCAGCTCGCCCAGATTAACCCCCCCACCCCCTCATCAAGAGCGTGGGATTGCAGGAAGCGAAGAAGATTGACCGGGCGATCTGTGTCCTTTGTTGGTGCTGCAGAAAAGATGCCAACACCGCAGAGTGAACCAAGAAGTTGCTGAAAGTCATGCTACAGCTCCTCCCTTGAGACTGCTACCGAGAGATCCCGTCCATTGTCCTGGTTTCAGTCATCAGACCAAGGAATGGGGAAGGTCATGTCCAGAGCTGCAACATCACGGAGCATCCAGCACAAACATTTTCTTCTAACCTAAGGTACTGGGGGGGGAAAGGGTGTTGCTTACCTCATTCCAAGTCACTCAAGAGCGTTGGAGTGCATGTACAAGTATCCAGGACGACCCACTCTTACCTCAGAACCAAGTCGCTGCTTGCGTCCCTTCCTCAAGTCTGTTTTAAGGTCTCCCTTAAGTTGTTAATTTGCTGCTTCAATAACACTAAAGACTAAAAGAAATCCACAGGAACTCTTCTAATTTTCTGCTCGTCAAGACTTCAAGTCCTCTCCCAACTGCCTTTAACTAGGGTTGCTTTTTGGGACTTAAAAGACTTAATATGCGAAGAAACCTGCTCTAGAACCTAGAATCAAGCTCACGTTACACTAACCATTTTCCTCCCTTTAAGTGACTTTACTATGTGTTTGCAAAGTAAATGGATTACCTCATAAGCCATTGAAAACAGCACGAGTACTCAATAACCGATAATACGATAACATTGTTTCCCTTTCTAACGTTGCTACAAATGTAACCGTGAACAGACACAAGTGAAAGTGTCCTTTGATGTGTATTATCAAGTATTCTTAAGTGTTCTAGTATAAACGTCTTAAGTATTTAAAGTAATTCTGGTGTAAATATAATAAATATATACTTTCATATAACTTATATGTGTTAGTGCTTCTTTGCTGTGCCCAACTAGATTCAGTGTACTTACCTACATCTCACATCTTCCTCTAAAAGCCTGACTGCTCTGCCACACTACCTAGGTCCTGAGTTAGTACAGACTGACACTAAGAGTTGGGGGGGGGGGAATCTACAAACCACTGGGATAGCCTACTAAAGTCTTACTGTCAGTAGGACTGAAACTCCCCTAACACTGGTCGCGGCTCTTTGGTTTTGTCGCCCTTTCTCAGGAGCCAGGAGAAAACTGAATATTGGGGTTGGATTCTTGTCGCTAATCTGGTCCAGCATTGTGGTGAGGGGACTTCAAGGACTCAACTGTTAAGCAAAGATTGTATGCAGTACCCTTTGGGTGCACTACAACAGCCCTGACCTCCTGGCAATAAGAACCCAACGTTTGGTATAAGATTGCACTACACAGTTTGGTAGCGTGTTCAGCAGCCAGGCTTATCTCAAGAGGGGTCAATGTGAGCTGTAGGGGAGTTCACAGAGATTCACAGTGACAAGTATCCAAATAAACACTTACACACACAGTTTCTTGAATATCAATTATTAATTTATCTATCAGTCAGTTAGAATAAGCCTTCTTCAGAAGGGAGCAATATAAAAGCAACACACAAATACACTTCAAAGCTACACACTTTTAGTTTCTAAAATCAATAAAAGAGTTTTGAGGTGGCCCACAGTCACAACCTACATCCTCAGGTGACTTCAATAGCTAGGGTGCTGGGGACATTAAAATCTTACTGTTGCATTTAGAATAACTTGGTTAAAGGAAAGGGTTATTAGAACAAACAAGAGACCACAAATATTCTTAAGCAGGCAAATACTTTTGGATCACCTAAGCAGAGTCATTCAGTATAACAGGTTAAGCCAAAGTCAATGGGCAGAACTCTTACATAGGCTGAAGCACTTCTGGTAGTTAAGAAAAGTCTTTGCACAATGTTGTAAAACTCTTTGAAGAAACGAATAATCAATGTAGGGCCACAAGCTGTTTAGGCTTGCGAGTAGTAGAAGATGCAAGAAACTCTACAATGAGACGTACGTTCTCTCAGACTTTACAGTACCTTTGTATTGAAAATAAAGTGCATCAGATTACTTCTGTTCCTGTGCAGCTCTGCAGATGTCACTGTTCCTGGGCCTCAGTCGTGGGGACAAGAGGGAGGACTTCTGGGGACTCCTGCACTGCAATTGGACGGTCACCGCTCCAACAAGTGGCACTTTGGCGTTTCAGCTCCTCGCAACTACCACAAATACCACCACTGCGGTTTCTGGCTGTCGAGATGGACTTTACTTGCTTCTGGGGTCCCGCACTCTGTTGAGGGGGCTCAGGCTCTGTCAGTCCGGAGGATCTTCCTGGAGCTCTTGGCCAACTTAAAAGCAACACACAGAATCTGGTGTTCCTCTCGCTGGCTATTCGGTTTCCAGCAGCAACTCTGAAAAGGCAACCAGCTCCGAGAGAATGTCAAGGTGGCTTACTTTGGAGTTGATTGGTCCCACCAACTCAAATGGAGAAGTCATCCTTGCAGGGGCTTCTCTGTCGATACGAACTTGGAGTTTCAGCACAGCAGCAGGGCTTCACCGGGCATCCAACGGTCTAGGAGCTGCAGCAAGCGTCTCTTCCAAGTTCTTCTTCGGTTCCTTCGTCCAGTGGTCGACTACCTTCCAAGCCAAAAGACTTTTTATTCAGTTCTCTACCATTCATTCCAGCCTAGCTGTCAATCACCCAACAGACTGGCTGTCCTTGCCGTGCAGTCATCCGGCCAATATGCATTTGGGTCTCCTAGGAGACCAAGCACAGGGAGTTTCAGGCACCTCCCTCACTTCTTGCCTACCCCAGACACCCTAGATCCTGAATTCTGCCTAACATCAACTCAAGTCTCTGGAGGTCCAGCAGGATTCTCCCAAAGTTACAGCAAAATTCAGAATTCGTTAGACAGTGCAATGGCTCAAGGTTCCAGCCTATTGGTGTATTTCAGCACAGCAAGATCGCAGCACGTCGTGGGATGACTCAAATGTGGATCGCAGCAGGCTCTGGGTCGGGGTCGTCGTTTGTGACCCAGAGGTCAGCAAGCAGGCTCTCTGGTCACTTGAAATAGTCTCATATGACTTTTATTCATTTTCCTCTTCGGATTTGGTTCCAGCGGTGGACTACCTCTTCAGCTGCCAGGATCTGACCTCTAGGCAGGAACCCAGCTAATCAAACAGTGTGCAACTTTCAAACCTGAGGGGGGTGGCAGTAGTTTTAGGACAGCCAACCTCTCAGTTGGAACTGAATCCCAGCAGGCAGGCTGGAAGACAAAGACCTGCAGAGTTTCAGACTCCTTCCTTGCTTTCTGCTATTTCAGACAGCCTGGGCGGGCTTGCCTGAGGTCTCCGGCTCAAGACAAAACATGCACAAAGGTTTTTCCCACCCTGGAAAGACAAGAAACCCAAAAATGGAAAAAATAAAAGACAGGGGCCATTTTGGTAAACTGGGCACCCAAACCGCCTGCAAGTAAGGTGCGCTGAATTAGTAAAAAGGTTCACTGTACCTAGCCATTTAGGTTAAGCTGGCCTCTGTAACAGAAATGTTGCAGTGGTAGTGAGAAAGGGGATACACTATCTCCCCAGCACTCCACATAAGGTGCGGAACAGTAGTTCTCACAAATTAAGACAGAGAAAATAAAAATGGGAAACACACGTGGCATCCCAGCAACACTGCACAGAAGGTGCTGTGTGCTTAACAATAACATGTAGATGCCAAAAAGTTGGCAGGATAAAATGAAAAAGACACGATGGAGTGTCTTAAAAGTGACACCCATAAAAAAAAAGTAACAGAATGGGCAAGAGTGGAAAAAGGTTCCCACTCACTGAGGTATAAGGAAAAAGAATCCATAAATCCAGCAAAATGTTCTGTGGGTCTCACAAGTGAGGGAGATTTAGCACTAAAATGAAAATCTTACCCAACAAGCAAGCAGAACTAGGCTTTTACACTGTGCTGGTGTTAGGCAAGATTTTCATAGTAATGATAAATGAGTCTGACCAGTGTCAACCCCAGAACTTTTTGCTTTACTGGTGGATTATTTTTCCTTATACCACCCCAAGTAGGAACCTTTTCCCACACTCACAGAGTCTCTTACTCTTTTTATGGGTGTCACTTTTTAGACTCTCCGTAGTGCCTTTTTAATTTTATCCTCCGACAACTTTTGGCAATAAGTGCCTATTGTTGCTGGGTTGCCATTTGGGCTCGCCCTTTTACTTTCTCTAGCTAACCTTGTGAGAACTACAGTTCCCAATGGTAGAAAGGATCTTTGGTTCACTTTTACATTTTATTAGGTGAAACCCGTACACCCCAACTTATGTGGGGTCCTGGGGAGATGCAATGTATCTCCTTTTGACACAAAAAAAGGATAACAATTCTGTTACAGGGACAAGCTTACCTTTAATGGCTGGTGGCAGTGATACCTTTTACTAATTCGGTACACCCTTACTGCGGGCTGTTTGCACAGCTGTGGGTAAAGGCACCCGAAAAGGTGCCCTTTTTACCAAAATGGCCCGGTCTTCTTTCTTTGCCATTTTTGTGTTTCTTGTCCTTCCTTCTTCCTTGTCCTGACATCCAGGACACGAAATTCCTTTGTGTGATTTTATCTTCAGCGGGAGTCCCATGGACTCCCCGCCCAAGCTGCAGTCTTTCCATGAAGGCAGGAAGCGAGGGAGGAGTCCAAAGCGCCACAGCCCTTTGTCTTCCTCCTTGCCTGAATGGGGACAAATCCCAATGGAGGGCTGGCTGTCCTGATTGGACAACCAGACCGCCTCTGGTTGTAAAATGCAGGGAGAGAATGCAAATGCTGTGATGTAATTCCTGTTAATACTCCAAATCTGGAAGCTGAAGACAAGTTAACCACTGGAACCAAAACCGAAGAGGGTGAAGGTAAAGCAGCCGAGACGATTTCCAGCAACCGGAGAACCTGCTGTGTAACCCAAGCCTGCTGTAGCCCTTCCTTTCAATCAAACTCACGACGACCCCGACCCAGAGCCTGGTGATACCCACTAGACCCAGGAAGACCTGCATTTTGAGCCATCCCACAGTGTGCTGCGACCTTGCAGGCCTGCAATACCCCAATACCCTGGGACCTCCAGCTATCTAGCGGTGCACGGTCTTCCGAATGACGCTGAAACTTTGTGGCCTGCGAACTCCAGAGACACGATTCAAGTCGAAAAAAGTCCTCACCAGAGGGATGTACCTTTGTAACAATGAGAATCCGACCGGTGATATTCTTTCTTCATCAGTGCTGTTTGTAAGGCGCTGAAACCACAAGGAGCTGCTGAAAAATCTAAGAAAATGCATAGCAGATGAAGCCCTCTCCCAGGTAATGCAGCAGGAGCCCACCAGAAGTCCTTCCTCTTATCCCCACCACTGAGGCACATGAACAAGGGTCTGCTTGGCAGTAGCAAGGAGGAATCCGGCTGAAACACTTTCTTGAAACCAGGAGATACTGTGTGGGGTTGGGGCACTTACCTTATTGCCATATGTTGTGCTTCTTCACTTGAGACGTGCACTGGCTTACCTTTTGAGTTGATTTCAACTCCCCTTGCACAGGCTAACCTAGTGTGTTCCTTCAGCAAGTTTATTGAACTATCTGACTTTGCGACAGACTTTGTCCAAGAAGAAGTGCATCAGAACTATTGATGTAGTCCAATTGACTTTGGCTTTCGTGGCTCCTTAAAGGCACCCTTCTACATCTTTTGACTTTGGCATTGCTTGTTCCATCATAGGTTGTAATTTGTTGAACACTTTTACTGCAGGGACAAACTTACCTAGATTTCATTAGAGGATTCAAACTGTCTTCACATTATAAGAAAATATGTTCTACCCTCTCTGGACAGTATATATAAGGTTAGTTTACTTACCTTAGAAATGTTCTGCCATTCTGAAAAGTAGATATAAAGGTGTAAAATAGTAGGCTGTAGTCGGATGTAGGTTTAGCAATTTTAAGATTTATGGCGGTGTTAACTTAAACAACAGCTCTCCTTGTGAACATCAAACAGTATTAGTTTTCATGAGGTTTGGTTTCTGTGAAAGGGTTAATGAAGTCCAGAGTTCAAAAGAAGCTCCACTTGGCTTCTCGCATCTTTAAAAGGGAAAATAAAGTCAACTTAATTCTTTTTCTCCACGGACCTTAGCCTTCAGTCTGACTCACCCTCTGTTCACTGGGTTAAGAAAACAAAAAGGCAAAAATCCACACGGAAGGCACAGTCCTTGATTAATGGTTGACGGCTGGCTCTTCTCCACAGCGAGTCCGCCTCTGATAGGGATCTCCCCTGTGCCTCTCAGTGAGCCTTCTAGTACGCCCAGTCGCAATCACCTTTCTATTCCTCTCTGGTCTCCGGCTCGGCTTGCAGCTGTAATCAGAAACACCTGGCAAGCTCTCCGTTGCTGCATTTAAGCCCCTCTCAGCTCCTCCCCTCCCTTCAGTCTCCAGCCAGTTTTCCCTCCCATTCCCCACACCTGCAGGGTGTTTTCTTTCCTCAGTCCACCCAGTTTCATGCACTGTTTGACCACACCCTGTATGTCTCTGGGGCCACCGATCTACATGCGGGCTGACTGCATTATACCAGTGCCAGTCTCTGGTACACCTATTTCCATGCTGTATGATTGGGTTGTACCCATGCCGTTTTCCCTTTTTAATTCTGTCTCTGCCCCTCCTTGTTTTAGTTTCTCGTGGTGGTTTCTGGGACATGTAGTTTTCTTTTGATTTGCTGTGTAAACCTTTTGTTGGCTGGGTCTCATTACTAGAATAGGATCCTCCCTTGGTTCTGTTGCCTCTTTGTCCACCTCACATACACTCTTCCCCCCCCCCTCCCGCCCCCGGGAACTAGGCCATTCAGGCATGTTCAAGGCCCTGGACAATTAATCCGCTACTAGTTGATATTTTCCGTGTTTATGTACTGTAACAAAATGATAGGGTTGAAGGGTTAAGAACCACCTAAGGACCCTATGGTTTGAGTCTTTCTGGGTGGCTAGCCATCGAAGAGGGGCATGATCTGTAAAGATGGTAAACTTTCGACCTAGTAAATAATAACGAAGAGATTAAACGGCCCATTTTATCGCTAACCATTCTTTTTCTAAGGTGGAGTATGGTATCGCGTGTGGAAGGAGTTTTCTACTGATGAAGGCTATGGGGCAGAGGTCTTGTTCTGATCCTTGGGATAGCAGGGCACCTAGACCACATCCTGATGCATCAGCCTGTAAATAGAAGGCTTTTGAGAAATCTGGGCAGTGTAGAACCGGTTGGGTTGATATTAGTTGAATTAAGTGGTGAAAAGCTTGCACAGCTTCTGGTTTGATTTGAAGTGGCCGGTTGGTTTTTAAGGCCTCTGTCAGTGGTGCCGCTATGGTAGAAAAATGCGGTATGAATCTTCTATAATACCCTACGAACCCTAGGAAGGCTCGGATCTCTTTCCGGGTTTCCGGTATTCGTAATTTTTTCAAAGCCTGTATTTTGTCCACCAACGGTGCGATTACTCCACCTCCTACAGAATATCCCAGATACTTGGTAGTTTTGGCTGCCGCCTTGGTTTTCTTGGGGTTGATATGCAGTCCTGCCTCTTGTAAGGACGTAATTACTTTGATTAGATGTTCTAAATGTTCCTTCCAGGTTTTACTAAAAATCACCATATCATCCAAATAGGCAGCTGCGTATAGTTCATGAGGTTTTAGTACCTTATCCATTAAGGCCTGAAAAGTGGCAGGAGCCCCGTGCAACCCAACTGGTAACACCATAAACTGAAATAGACCTTGAGGTGTTGCAAAGGCTGTTTTCTCCTGATCCGCTGGGTTGAGCGGTATCTGCCAATATCCTTTGGTTAAGTCCAATGTACTCAAAGGATGCAGCTCCCAGTTTCTCTATTAGCTCATCTATTCTGGGCACAGGGTAGGCTTCATATCTGGAAATGGCGTTTAGTTGCCTAAAGTCCATACAGAACCGGGTGGTACCATCTGGTTTGGGTACTAGTACCACCGGTGAACACCATGCGCTCTTGGAGGGAATAATGGTACCTAGTTTCAGCATGCTCTCTATTTCGTGTGCTATTTCCCCTATTTTTGCTTCAGGGATTCTATAGGGTTGGAGGCGTATAATCTTGCCTGCCTCGGTTGGGATTGAGTGAGTAGCCATATGAGTCCTTCCAGGTAGACTCGAGAATGTCTTTGCTACAGGGCCCAGGGTGTCAAATAATTCAATTCTTTGGGTGTCGCTTAATTGTTCCCCCCAAGCCCACATCTTGTAGGTACCAGCCGAATGTGTGACCATTTGTTCCGGGACCGACATCTCTACTAGAGACGTACACAATATTGCTGAGTCTCTTTCTTTCCACAACTTGAGTAAATTAATGTGATAGTTCTGATGTTTGTTTTGTCTATCTGGTTGCTCCACCTCATAATTAACTGGACCCAACACCTTTGTTATACTATATGGGCCTTCCTATTGGGCGAGCATTTTGTTCGTGTGAGTGGGTAATAACACCAGCACTTTGTCTCCTATTTTAAGCGTCCTAGGTCTGCTTCCTTTGTCGTAATACTTCTCTTGCGTTTCTTGAGCTCGCCCCAGGTTTTCCTGAGCATAGTCTGAGTTTTCCCAGGTGATCCCTTAGTTCATTCACATATTCCGTTAGGGTTGTTTCTTCCTGCTGTTCCCAAGTGTCCTTTAGTAATCCCAAGATAGATTTTGGTTGTCTCCCAAATAATAATTCAAATGGGGAATACCCTGTTGAGGATTGAGGTGTATCACGTAAAACCATCAATACCCATGGCAGTACTTTCTCCCACCCCAGACCAGTGGGGCTGGTTGCTCTTTTTATCATTTGTTTGATGGTTTTGTTATATCTTTCCACCAGCCCATCAGTCTGTGGGTGGTACACCGAGGTCCTTAAATGGTTGATGCCAAGGGTCTTGCATACTTCTTTCATAAAGTTCGACATAAAATTACGTCCTTGGTCTGTTACAATCTCCAGGGGAATCCCCACTCTAGCGAAATAGGGTAAAAGTACATCACATACTTGTTTGGCAGACATTCCTTTTAATGGAAATGCTTCTGGATATCTAGTGCCATAGTCCACTACCACTAGTATGAACCGGTATCCTCGGCTGGTAGGCTCCATTGGACCCACAATGTCTAGCCCTATCCTCTGAAATGGCTCTTTGATCAATGGCATTCTTTGTAAAGGTGCTCGTGCTGGAATATGGGGGCTTGTTTTCTGACATATCACACTCTTGGCAATATTTGGTTATCTCAGCGTAAACTCCGGGCCAATAGAAATTTTGCAACACCCTTTTTATGGTCTTGTTCTCAGCTAGATGTCCCTCTGTGGTGTGGTCATGTGCCAGCTGAATCAGCCCTTTCCTGTAGGACTGGGGAACCAACAATTGCTCCTTCTTTATGTTATCAGATCCTTGGGTTACTCGATAGATTAACCCCTGTTTCTCTTTAAGGTAGGGAGTAGTAGGTTGGACCCCGCTAGTGTCTAGAGCTTGTTCCCTGGCCCTTTTTAACGTTTCATCCAGCCCGGTTTCTGTTCGAAATGAAGGCATATGGTCCCCCACCTTCCAGTCTATAATGGAAATGTCTTTATACGCTTCCTGATTCACTCGGTTTCTCCTTTTCTGGGCCTTAGATCATTTTTCCTGACTACATGCCCCCAATAGTTCTGTTTTTGAAAACGGGGCTTCTCTCAACCATCTATCGAATTCAGGTAGATCTGTTCCTATTAGCACCGGAGCGGGCAAGGTAGGAATAACGGCGGCTTTGATTGGCATCTCCTGCCCCTGTATTCCCAGCACAATGTCTTTAGATGGATACCCTTTTACATCCCCATGCACGCAGTATGTCAATGGTTCTCACCTGTTCGCTATCTTGCTCGCTCACATGGGGCTGTATGGCCGTCTGCCGGCTTCCGCTGTCCATCATTGCTTGACGGGGATGTCCATCGACTGTGACCTCTATCACGTAAGGCAGTCGTTTCCTTCGGTATTCCTGCGCTTGCATAGATCCGATTTCCATTGGTTCAATTTTTGGTTTTTTGGAACAGAAACGCGCAATATGCCCCCACTCTCCACATTCAAAACATTGGGGTGCCTGTCCTTTGCTTAAGCCAGCCCCATTAGTGTTTCGGGGTTCGGCCTTGTTCCTGGGTTAGGTTCCTGGTCCTTTATAGGTTCCAATACGTACTTGGGAAGCTTCCACACTTGGTCTCAATTGGGTGGCAGAGAAAGGTCGAGTGCTCCCTGCCTTCTGATATGCTGTTGCCACGTCTATTGCCTCGGCCAGTGATAGATGGTGATGCTGCCTCACCCACCTCTGAATTGGTCCTGGTAAGGCATCAATGAACTGTTCCATCATTACTTTATCCTTAATCTGTCCTATTGTGGCTGTGCCTGTTTGCAGCCATTTTTCCGCCAAATCTTGTACTCTGTAGAACAATTGTCTTGGACTTTCACCTGGTTTCAATCGGGTTTCTCGAAACTTGAGCCTGTAGGATTCTTCATCCATGCCGAGTCTTTCCAAAACAGTTTTTTTAATCTCGGTATAAGGAGTGTCTCTGCTGGGGTTAGCCGCTTGGTATGCCCCCTGCATTACCCCTGTGAGCAAGGGAGCCAGATAGAAAGCCCATCTGTCCTGTGGCCATTGGGCTGCTCTAGCTATTCTCTCAAAATTTACGAAGAAAAAACTGGGGTCTTCTCCTACTTGGTATTTTTGTAATACCGTAGGCGGTATTACTGGATGCGTCCGGTTCGTGGCCACTGCTTCTCCCAGTATTCTTAAAGCTTCCCGTCCTTGCTCTTGGGAAGCACTTTGCACTTGTATGGCCTGTTGGAGGGCTTGTCTGTCCGCCTGCGCCTGGTGACTTTGCACTTGTAAAAGTTGCTGCAGCTGCTGTTGCCCTTCTGCGAGTGCCTTTACCACAGCTTCCATGTCTTCTGCTTGGGCGTTCTCTTGTATCCCACCGCTGCCACCACTGTAAAATAGTAGGCTGTAGTCGGGTGTAGGTTTAGCAATTTTAAGATTTATTGCGGTGTTAACTTAAACAGCTCTCCTTGTGCACATCAAACAGTATTAGTTTTCATGAGGTTTGGTTTCCGTGAAAGGGTTAATGAAGTCCAGAGTTCAAAAGAAGCTCCACTTGGCTTCTCGCATCTTTAAAAGGGAAAATAAAGTCAACTTAATTCTTTTTCTCCACGGACCTTAGCCTTCAGTCTGACTCACCCTCTGTTCACTGGGTTAAGAAAACAAAAAGACAAAAATCCACACGGAAGGCACAGTCCTTGATTAATGGTTGACAGCTGGCTCTTCTCCACAGCGAGTCCGCCTCTGATAGGGATCTCCCCTGTGCCTCTCAGTGAGCCTTCTAGTACGCCCAGTCGCAATCACCTTTCCATTCCTCTCTGGTCTCCGGCTCGGCTTGCAGCTGTAATCAGAAACACCTGGTGAGCTCTCTGTTGCTGCATTTAAGCCCCTCTCCGCTCCTCCCCTCCCTTCAGTCTCCAGCCAGTTTTCCCTCCCATTCCCCACACCTGCAGGGCGTTTTCTTTCCTCAGTCCACCCAGTTTCATGCACTGTTTGACCACACCCTGTATGTCTCTGGGGCCACCGATCTACATGCGGGCTGACTGCATTATACCAGTGCCAGTCTCTGGTACACCTATTTCCATGCTGTATGATTGGGTTGTACCTATGCCGTTTTCCCTTTTTAATTCTGTCTCTGCCCCCTCCTTGTTTTCGTTTCTCGTGGTGGTTTCTGGGACATGTAGTTTTCTTTTGATTTGCTGTGTAAACCTTTTGTTGGCTGGGTCTCATTACTAGAATAGGATCCTCCCTTGGTTCTGTTGCCTCTGACCACCTCACAAAAGGTTATTTTACTCACCCATTAATTGGATGTGCCTCTTCCCCAAAAGTAATGCTGTTGGCTTCACTTTCCTATTTCTTTCAAATAAATGAGTGTGCAAGTTTCCCAACTGGGTCTTGCTTCCCCTGAATTGCTGTTAGCCTGTCCAGAATATGTCTGGAATAGGTTTAACCTACCTAGACTAACCTCGAGTCATTTATAAACGGTAACAGTGAGCTTTGCTTTCCCTGTTCCGTTTTAGACCGACAAAAAACAGTCTTAGGTTTATACCTGCCACAAATTGTTGGTAGCTCCTTGAAAAGGTATATGGGTTTTACTTACCTTGAGTTAGCTGTGTGCCAGCCTAAAATAAATTGCAAGAGTTACTGCTTATATCAATCTGTGTTTCACTGATTGCAAAAGCACCTGTAATTATACATTACATCCTTACTCACCTCGTATAAATGTGTGTTATCACAAAAATAGTTATAGGTTTTTAATGTAACTAGAATAAGTGTTCCAC